>NW_024070210.1:38151256-38804289 GCF_014754425.2 Oryx dammah
GGGACTGCAAGGAGATCCAACCAGTCCATTCTGAAGGAGATCAGCCCTGGGATTTCTTTGGAAGGAATGATGCTAAAGCTGAAACTCCAGTACTCTGGCCACCTCATGCGAAGAGTTGACTCATTGGAAAAGACTCTGATGCTGGGAGGGATTGTGGGCAGGAGGAGAAGGGGATGACTGAGGATGAGATGCCTGGATGGCATCACTGACTCGATGGACGTGAGTCTGAGTGAACTCCGGGAGTTGGTGGGAGGCTTGGCGTGCTGCAATTCATGAGGTTGCAAAGAGTTGGACACGACTGAGCGACTGAACTGAACTGAAGCATTTAGATAAAGGGGCTAAAAGGGATACTGAGGATAAGGAAGATTAACTCATTCTGGAGCATGTGTCTATTCCAGTAGCATGAACTGTTATTTCTTCCAGGCTGTAAGGTGTCTGGTATAACTGGTCTTCCACAGATTGGTTCTTCTCCTGGAGGAGTGGTTCCATATCATAAAGGCTAGAGACCTGGATCTGAAGTACTGGCAGAGGATAGGTCAGCCTTGTTGAGAGGGAGGCCATACTACTGAGCCTTTGCATAGTCCCCTCTCTTGTCTTCATGGGCCCACTGTGCAAACACTGGAATGGCCTAGGAGGGAGGCTCGCTCATATTCATAAGTTATTCTCCCTGACTGTTGAGAGTCTCCTCTGTGATGAGTGCCCACTGATGAGCATTAGCAGAAACAAAGTGTCCTCTGCCAGAAACATACACTTCTTCCCCAGAATTCTTTGTCTATGGTTTTCTACTCTTGTTACTTCTGGGACCTTAACCTGCCTAGCCATTTGCTATACCAAGGAGTCTGCGGCTATCCTTTTCTTTCTAGCTACTTTTCTTTCCACACAAGTTGGACCATCAAGTATAGTTATTACAGATCTGCCCACGAGGATGATTGGTTTTTTCCTCTCTCTTTTAGGACCACTTGCAGGGGTGGGGTGCTGTTATATGACAGTAAGACACTTTTTTTTTTTAGCACCAACATATTTCCCGTTTCATCTGTGAACCAAGCCTGACTTTTTCTGCCTTAGTTTATCCTGGGGAAAGAGTTTGTCATAAGCTGTGGGAGAGGCATCAGTGCAGTAGAGATCCAGGGTGTGGTATGTAGGCTCTGTTCAAATCATTTACTCGTGGCTTTTGGACTTGCTCTATCTCTACGAAGGTCTGGTTGCACACCCAAAGCTACTTTTCAAATGGTGCTGCGCTAATGCAGTAGGATCAGCCATGCTCCAGGCTACCAGGGCTATGTAGTGTACCGCTCCTATTTGGGCTTGCTGAGGATTTTACACATCTGTGATACCCTGCTGTGCATACCGTCAGCAACAGTGGATCATCAGGGCCATACAACCTGAGTGGCAGGGATACTTGCACCACACCCTGTGTTCCACTCAGAACTGTCGGTCTCCAAAGTCATCTGGTTACGTGCATTAGGTGAGATGGGTACTAATATTTTTAAGTGTAACATAAACTACCTCCAAAATCCAAAGAAGTAATCAAGTGCTCAATATAGGAGATAAATATTAAAACAATGTGTCTTTTGCTTTGGAGGGGATGTAATGACATGCCCCAGACCACTACATTCCTTAAAAGCTCACAGTTGTGGCAGGCTTCTGTATCTTCTTAGGACTTTTCTTGCATCTTCCAGTATAATGTGTCTTTCCAGAGCATCCATAGTATTTGCCATGTTAGTGCGTGTAGTATGATGTCATCAACATAGAGAGCATTGTGTTCTGTGTCATGTCAAGATGATCAAGGTTCCTGGGGATCATATTTTGACACAGAATGGGTGAATTAGCTCGGTCCTTGGGTAGGATATTTAAAATATAATTCTGTCCTTGTCTCCCTTTAGATCTGTTTATCCTCTCTATTGATGGAAATGAAGAATACATTCATTAGACCCATAGCTGCAGAACAAGCGCCCAAGGCCATTTTGTTTTGCTCCACAAGAGATGCCAGGTCTGAAAGTAACATCTGCGCCTGAGGCTCCCACCTTTAAGCTTGTGATAGTCTACTGTCCTCTGCCACATTTCATCTGTTTTTCTCAGTTGTCAAAACGCTGAAGGGGGAATATGATGGAGAGTACCAACTTTGTTTTTTTCTTTGGTGGATAGTGCTAATCTCTGAAGTTCATCTTGGGATATAATATTGTCTGTGACTTACTATTTCAGCCAGTGCTGAGGCAGTTTCAGATGTTTTCATTTGACCTTTCCTACAATGATGGCTCTTATTCTGTAAGTTACACAACAAATGTGAAGCTGCTTCTAGGAGCTAAATATATCTCTCCAGCTATATACTTGGGAACTAAGAAATGAGCATAAAACAGATCTGCAGTTTTTTTCAGACCTACTCTAAAATTATATTGGTATAATACTTAATTTATCACCTGGCTTCCAGAGGCATTGGCCATAACAAAAGAATTATTATGGAATTTTGGTTTTCCTACCATTAGGGGCACCTCAGATCTTGTATCTCAAAATCCTCAAAAAAATTGGGTACTTTAGACATTTCTCTTCCTGGTGTACAGTTACCCTACACAATGGCTTCACACCTTTTGGGGGAAGAACTGGAGAAATAGTCATTGTATAAACTTGGGGGGGGTGGTTATATGGCTCTCAGTAGGATCTGTATTCTTCTTTAATTGGTGGTTTCTGAATCGAAGATCAAAAAAAGAGCAAGGAAATAAAAATGTCATGGAAATCAAGGGATTGGAACATTTCAAGGGGACTACTGTATCCTTGGCTTCCCACGTGGGTCAGCGGTAAAGAATCCAACTGCCAACGTGGGAGATGTGGTTTCATTCCTGGGTTGGGAAGATCTCTTGGAGGAGGCAATGGCCAGCCACTCCAGTATTCTTACCTGGGAAATCCCATAGACAGAGGAGACTGGTGGGCTACAGTCCATGAGTTCGCAAAGAGTTGGACATGACGGAGCATGCACACGTGTGTATGCGTGCACATGTGCGTATGCGTGCACACACACACTATTTACCTAAACTAATGTCCTTTATTTCCTGGGAACATAGCTAAATGCCTTTTCTCTGGCAGTTATTTGAGGCCATGTGATTAAGTTTTCTGAGCAATAGAATGCAGACAATGCAATGTCTACAACTCACATATGGAGTGCTTGTTCTGTAGAAATCTCTCACATAATTTTCCATCTTCTCATTTCACTCATCACAGGGAACAGAACAGAAGGATGAGGGGCACTAGAGACATGTTTTGCATGATTCCTGGTTTCCTCTTTGTCCTCTCTTAGGCTCTAGTAATTCATGCTCTTTTAGATGAAAGGGGATTGGAGCTGGAGTTAGGACTCCTGGGTCTGCTTCCTAGTTCCATCGTATCTATCAGCTCAGATGAAGCATGTAATCTTGACTATTTACTTGTTGTTTAGTCGCTAAGTTATGTCTGACTCTTTGTGACCCTATGGACAGGAGCACGCCAGGCTTCCCTGTTCTTCACTATCTCCTTGAGTTTGCTTAAACTCATGTCCATTGATTCAGTGATGCTATCCAACCATCTCACTCTCTGTCATCCCCTTCTCCTGCCTTCAGTCTTTCCAGCATCAGGGTCTTTCCCACCTTTGCATCAGGTGGCCAATGTATTGGAGCTTTAGCATCAGTCCTGTCAATGAATATTCAGGGTTGATTTCCTTTAGGATTGACTGATTTGATCTCCTTGCTGTCCAAAGGACTCTCTGGAATCTTATCCAATACCACAGTTCAAAAGCATCAGTTTTTTGGCACTCAGCCTTCCTTATGGTCCAACTCTCACATCCATACATGACTACTGGAAAAACCATAGCTTTGACTATATGGACCTTTGTCAGGAAAGTAATGTCTCTGCTTTTTAATATGCTGTCTAGGTTTGTCATAGCTTTTCTTCCAAGGAGCAAGCACGTTTTAATTTCATGGCTGCAATCATCATCTGCAGTGATTTTGGAGTGCAAGAAAATAAAATCTGTCACTGCTTCCACTTTCCCCCACCTATTTGTCATGAAGTGATGGGACCAGATGCCATGATCTTAGTTTTCTGAATATTGAGTTTTAAGCCAGGTTTTTCACCATTTAGTTACTGCATTTGTAAGATGAAGCATCATGTAAGGTGATCTCTCAGCCTCTCCTAGTCCCTAAAGTTGTGTGAAGATGGAATATAATTTGAAACTGATTCACAGTAAGAAATCAATGAGTGATTTTGGGGAATTACCTGTTTCAGGAGTCTTTGTTTTAGCAGATGTGAAAACTACTTCCTGGCTTGGCTTGTTTTGCGAGGGAGTTAGAGCAGTCTCCGTCCTGACTCTAATAAATCCCATTTCCTTTTCACTTGAATTTCTCCTGCAGATTGATGCTGGTCCTGAAGATTAGTTTGGGGCCTTGATATCACAGGCGAATTGCAGCAACGCAACATACTAGGATGTGCTTAATCTGTGTAAGAGGCACAGCAGGCCCTGTATACGTAAGTCCTCTGGAGACCATGATTGAATATTCAAGTAAAGTTTCCATGAATGGAACTTTTATGCCTAACATCTTCTACCAAAATAGCATTTGCTTTTCTGATCTCAAAGAGATCCTCTGCAGAACAAATAAAATATTCACACTGAGGAAGAACACTCTGTAACCATAATTATGTTACTCTAAAAGGCTATAATAAACTTTAAGCAAGTGCTTCCTATTTTATTCTCACTGCAAACAATTTATAAGCATAACTGTCCTCTTGACGTGATAATGAAAGAGCAGTCACACATGTCAGCTGGGGCAATTATGTTCTTCAGATGTCTGCCGTAAGTATTACATGATTCCTTCCTGCTGACACCTTATCAACTGTGACATGCATATTAAAAAGAACACTGAAAAGAGCTAACTTTAAAATTTTGAGTACTTTCAAGGAGTTCCATCTGTATTAAAAAGCCTTGTATGTCATCTTCCAAGTTAGTTTTGGATCTCAGATGAAAAAAAAAGAAAAACAATGAAAAACCCCACAGAAATATGTTTTTGGATAGTAAACAGCAGCTTATTTTTTTCAGAGCCTTAAAAATATACCTAGTCTATCATTTCCGTGAATTAAAAAAACCCAGAGTCAGATAGGTATGGGTTCAAATTTCAAATTTCAGCTCTGTCATTTCCTAGCTTTTGAACTTTGGTCAAGGGACAAATTCCTTGAGCTTCACACATAAAAAGGTTAAAGTGCAGACCACACTGCCCAGTTGCAGGGAGATTGAATAGGAGACCAAGTATGGAGCGTAAGCTGAGGGTCTGTCGCAGGAGCCCTGACATGTTAGTCTCTCCTTCTTGCATGTTTTTTAGCAGGACCCAGAGGGTGTCTGCTCTGGGTGTGCTTTAGATGTTATGGAGAGGGTCCCTAGGCCCCTGGCCTTTCTGTTGAGGAGGAGGAATGGAAGATGAGAGGGTCCAGAGAGCATCTGGCAGCTCAGTCTAGCTCCAGAACTCTCTGTCTATAGTTTAAACATATTTTCTCTGCTCTTCCTTTCTCATCTCTCCTTTCTTAAGACCAAATCCCCAGGCCCAGTTCCTCAAAAATTTCCCCAGTGTCATCAGGGCCCAGTGCCCAGAGGCCTCTTAAGGTGTGAGTTTCCCCATCAGACACTGTGCTCCTGCCAGGGTGCTCCTCTGACTCTGAAGAGCCTTCAGGCACCTGCCTCGTCCAGGACACTGAGCAGCCCAGCAGCCCTCTGCTCTTCTCTTCACCCAGCACAGCCTTCTTGTATCGATTTTAAGCAAGTATAAGCAGTTCTGGGTGAAGATGATTTCAGGACTCCTCCATAGGCTTTTCCAGAGCACCGTTATCTGGGTGGTCCAGACACTTTTGTTATGAATAACCTAAATCTCCCTCTGACATGTCCAATCTTGTCCCTCTCATACAGTTCACTTTTGGCATCAAATTCCATCAGGCATTCTTTCTAGCCATGATCCATTTACTAGGAAGACAAGTAGATCCTACACAAAAAGATTGGCTTGGTTCCTCTACTCGGATTCTCTCCAGCTTAACCACCTCTATTTTAAAGCTGGCAGAAGAAATTGCACGATCTTTTAAGAAGGGTATCACTCTATAAAGGAAAAATGATATCTGGCCATCGTACTACTTTTGTTACACCGTGGATCGGTTACCTTATTTTTTCATTCACAGCACTATTATATTGCTGACAGATATTAAAAATCTCTTGCTGTAATTGGTTAATATATGCTAGTCTTAGTAACTTCATTGGTATTAATTAGTCATTTTTAAATGTGGCGTGTGTGTGTTTGTATGAGAGATAGAGGAAGAGAGAGATTTTGACTTATGTATTCATTTATGAACACCTACAAGACCTTCTAGAACTAACACCCAAAAAAGATGTCCTTTTAATTATAGGGGACTGGGATGGAAAAGTAGGAAGTAAAGAAACACCTGGAGTAACAGGCAAATTTAGCCTTGGAGTACAGAATGAAGCAGGAAAAAGGCTAATAGAGTTTTGCCAAGAGAATGCACTGGTCATAGTAGACTACCTCTTCCAACAAAACAAGAGAAGACTGCATCTGGACATCACCAGATGGTCAATACCGAAATCAGATTGATTATATTCTTTGCAGCCAAAGATGGAGAAGCTCTATACAGTCAGCAAAAACAAGACCGGGAGCTGGCTGTGGCTCAGATCATGAACTCCTTATTGCCAAAATCAGACTGAAATTGAGGAAAGTGGAGAAAACCACTAGACCATTCAGGTATGACCTAAATCAAATCCCTTATGACTATACAGTGGAAGTGAGAAATAGATTTAAGGGACTAGATATGATAGACAGAGTGCCTGATGAACTATGGAAGGAAGTTTGTGAAACTGTACAGGAGACAGGGATCAAGACCATCCCCAAGAAAAAGAAATGCAAAAAAGCAAAATAGCTGTCTGAGGAGGCCTTACAAATAGCTGTGAAGACAAGAAAAGTGAAAAGCAAAGGAGGGAAGGAAAGATATCCCCATTTGAATGCAGAGTTCCAAAGAATAGCGAGGAGAGATAAGAAAGACTTCCTCAGTGATCAGTGCAAAGAAATAGAGGAAAACAATAGAATAGGAAAGACTAGAGATCTCTTCAAGAAAATTAGAGATACCAAGGGAACATTTCATACAAAGATGGGCTCAATAAAGGACAGAAATGGTATGGACCTAACAGAAGCAGAAGATGTTAAGAGGTGGCAAGAATACACAGAAGAACTATACAAAAAAGACCTTCAGGACCCAGATAGTCATGATGGTGTGATCACTCACCTAGAGCCAGACATCCTGGAATGTGACATCAAATGGGCTTTAGGAAGCATCACTATGAACAAAGCTAGTGGAGATGATGGAATTCCAGTTGAGCTATTTCAAATCCTGAAAGATGATGCTGTGAAATTGCTGCACTCAATATGCCAGCAAATTTGGAAAACTCAGCAGTGGCCACAGGACTGGAAAAGGTCAGTTTTCATTCCAGTTCCTAAAAAGGCAATGCCAAAGAATGCTCAAACTACTGCACAACTAGTAAAGTAATGCTCAAAATTCTCCAAGCCAGGCTTCAACAGTACATGGACCGTGAACTTCCAGATGTTCAAGCTGGTTTTAGAAAAGGCAGAGGAACCAGAGATCAAATTGCCAACATCTGCTGGATCATGGAAAAAGCAAGAGAGTTCCAAAAAAACATCTATTTCTGCTTTATTGACTATGCCAAAGCCTCTGACTGTGTGGATCACAATAAACTGGAAAATTCTGAAAGAGATGGGAATACCAGACCACCTGACCTGCCTCTTGAGAAATCTGTATGCAGGTCAGGAAGCAACAGATAGAACTGGATATGAAACAACAGACTGGTTCCAAATTGGGAAAGGAGTATAACAAGGCTGTATATTGTCACCCTGCTTAGTTAACTTATATGCAGAGTACATCATGAGAAATGCTGGGCTGGATGAAGCACAGTCTGGAGTCAAGATTGCCAGGAGAAAAATCAATGACCTCAGATATGCAGATGACACCACCCTTATGGCAGAAAGTGAAGAAGAACTAAAAAGCCTCTTGATGAAAGTGAAAGAGAGTGCAAAAGTTGCCTTAAAGCTCAACTTTCAGAAAATGAAGATCATGGCATCTGGTCCTGTCACTTCATGGCAAATAGATGGAGAAACAGTGAAAACAGTGGCAGACTTTATTTTTGGGGGCTCCAAAATCGCTGCAGATGGTGATTGCAGCCATGAAATTGAAAGACACTTACTCCTTGGAAGGAAAGTTATGACCAACCTAGATAGCATATTAAAAAGCAGAAACGTTACTTTGCCAACAAAGGTCCATCTAGTCAAGGCTATGATTTTTGCAGTAGTTATGTGTGGATGTGAGAATTGGATTGTAAAGAAAGCTGAGTGCCAAAGAATTGATGCTTTTGAACTGGTGTTGGAGAAGACTCTTGAGAGTCCCTTGGACTGCAAGGAGATCCAACCAGTCCATCCTAAAGGAAATCAGTCCTGAACATTCATTGGAAGGACTGATGTTGAAGCTGAAACTCCAATTCCTTGGCCACCTGATGCGAAGAGCTGACTCATTTGAAAAGATCCTGATGCTGGGAAAGATTGAAGGTGGGAGCAGAAGGGGACGACAGAGGATGAGATGGTTGGATGGCTCAATGGACTGACTCAATGGACATGAATTTGAGTAAACTCTGGGAGTTGTTGATAGACAGGAAAGCCTGGCGTGCTGCAGTCTATGGGGTCACAAAGAGTTGGACATGACTGAGCCACTGAACTGAACTGATTCTTTTATTCACTCATCCATTCACTCAAGAATTACTTTCTTGTCCCTTAACTGTGATGACTGAGCTCTCAGATATCAAATCAGGAGTACTAGGTTCTTGCGCTGCCTAAAATCAACTTACTGTGTGAGCTTGGGCAAAAGGTGACTTAACCTGCTTTAATTTTAGAATCTCCAGCTGTAAAATCAAAGGTAGGACTAGAAGAACCTTCTCATGTCCATATTCCAGGAGCCTGTCCTGTTTACATTTTACACTTATTTTTCTTTAAATTAATTGATGCTGCTATACCAGGGCCATCAGCAGTATATGGGAAGTAGGGATAATTATCTGAGATTTTAAACTGTGTGTGTATGTTTGTGTATTGTGCCTGTTGTGTGCGGGTGTGCCCTGCTGTTGTGGCAGGTGACATAGCTAACTGGAGGATTAGGAAGTGATACAATTCATGTTCATTTACCTATAAGTTACAATGTAAGGTTTCCTGCATTTTCTCCATTCCTCTTCCCACTGTCACCAAAAGTTAAGAGCTGAGTGCTTAATAATATCCTCCTCTCCATACAGAGTGCATGTTTCTTCTTTATGTTTTTCTTTTTTAAGATTGTTCTTGACTATCATCATAACCAAATTTCTGTAGCCTGAGGTCTGAGAAAAATAAGTGGATTATTTCAATTCACCTTTCTAGGGAAGGAGTTTATGATTCCTCGTTATAAATTATGGTTGTGACAATTCATATAGGCCAAGATTTTGGACACAGATTGGAATGGAACCTTAGCTCTATTGCTTACCAGATGTATAGATTTGGGCAATTCAGATTTGTGTTTTTCCATTTGAAAGTGAAGAAAATAACTACTTTGCAGTGCTGTTGAAGGAGTAGGAAAGGAAGAAGATTATAGGTAATGTGTGTGTAATTCCTAAAAGATAATGGCTACTCTGTGACTTATTCTTGTATTCAACTATATCTGTAAAGGATGGAAATAGGCTGTAGGTATTTTTCTGGAAACAATCACCCAAGTAAATCACCCTGGGTCAAGGATAATCTCCTTGAGTTCTGTGCTGCAGACTGAGTTCTAATTTGCCTCTGAAAATCTCCTGAGATTGAGACTCAGAATTGTGCTGAGTTCAGGAAAGACTTATCTCAGCCTCTCCCATCCCTCCTGTCCTTGAAGATAACCTGTCCATCTGTTAAATTACTGTGCTATGATTGGTAGCTCCCAGAACTACTTGATTGCACTTGTTGGCTCTTCATTTTCTGAGTGATTATAAATCGATCATTTGATGATCTGTTCCGGTATCACCCAGGGTTTGTGACAGTAAGCTGACATATCTATCATTTTCAAGGTCATTCTTCTTTTCTCTTTTCTAAGTTCATCCTGACATTTTCTCTTATCCAAAACATGGGGAACTCTCTAATGAAATTTATTTTAAAAATCCTACATGCCACACGGTGCAGCCAAAAACAAACCAAAAAACACACAAAAAAAACCACCTAAGTAGTAGTTTGACAGTGATGTTCATCCATTGATTTAAATCTGCCATCATCACCAGCCTTTGTCCTGGAGGACCTGGCTTGTAAGACAAGATCCACTTCTTCCCCATTTGGAGATCTATGGAAGGGGGTTTTTAACTTAAACCTTATTCTCATTATCTACTTTCAGACCTTCAAACATGTACAAGACAGTATGAATCCTTTAGTTTCTTAATTGAGAAGACAGCTTCACCCAGGTGGGACTTGCAGTTAGTTACTAACATGCCTTTCCTGTCCCTGCCACCTAAAGGAAGGGGTGGCAGTTGCTCTAGTGGAATAATTTGATGTGGCAGCTGCTTTGTTGCAGTGAGTAGTCACTGAGATCAAGACAGGGAGAAGCTCAACCATCTCTTGTTAAATCAATAGTGGCTAACATTCATTGAGTACTTTCTATAGGCCAGACAGTGAGCTAAGCACTTTATATGGATTATCTCATTTAGTGATGAAAGTATGAGCTATATTCTATTATTATCCTTATTTTACTTATGAGCCTGAGATTAGCTCCAGGCTTCGTATCATAGCAGGGTGAACTTGGCCAAGATACTGAGTAGAGCTTCTGGACTCCACCTAGACAAGACGGCCTTTCTGTAGTACCGCTAGGTATTACAGACCTCATAAATGGTCTGAAAACAACATGAATAGTGTCAGAAAATCTAGGTCTTAGTAAGTGTAGTCACCTCTGTGTGTGTGTGTATCACTTGCTTAGTCATGTCCAACTCTTTGTGACCCCATGGACTGGAGCCCGCTAGGCTTCTCTGTCCATGGGATTATCCTAGCAAGAAGACTGGAGTGGGGCACCTAAAGCCAGTGCTCTGGGACAACCCAGAGGAATAGGGTACGGGGGGTTTCAGGAAGGGGGACATCCATATAACCGTGGCTGATACATGTTGATGTATGGCAAAAACCATCACACACACACACACATTGCTATTTCCTTCTCCAGGGAATCTTGCTGACCCAGAGATCAGACCTGTATCTCCTGCACTGGCAGGTGGATTCTTTACCACTGAGCCACCTGGGAAGCCCAAAATCACCTCTAGAGATCACTTATCTAGCCCATATTTTAAGACAAGTTTTGACACCACTGACCTGTTGCAAGCTTCCACATCCTCATTTGTAGAAGCTCTATTGTTGTTAGTCATTGATAAATGTAGGGCCTACAGGAAAGCAGGAGAGAAAAGATTTAATAGTTGCAAGTGTTGCATAGGCTTTTTTCACTGAAAAAAAAAAGAAAGCAACCATTGGACCCTATTTTGTGCCTACTTTGTGCCAACTCACTATAAAGTCCATGGTATATCATGGGCAAGCAGGTGGATTGGCACGTATATGAATGTAAAAAGTGTCGTAACAGAGTGTAGGTTTGGGGGAGGGGTGTATGGAGACCTAGTTAACGTATAAATATAAAATAGAATTTAAATGTAGGGAAATGGAAGGGTATATAGAGCTAATTTGGTGGGAATGACTCTTTCTCAGCATTTTCAAGGCAGTAGTTCAGAATGTTTATTTTTTAAAAAGCAGATGTCAGTCACTAATGTAATAAAGCATCTGCAGTATACTGATAACACATAATACTCAAATACAACAAATGTGTTTAAACAGACATTTTACATCTCCCTACATGGTAAGAGAACTGATAATTTTATTAGATGTTTTTCCTAAGATACCACACAGTTGCTTCCCCTTTCTAAATGGTAAGTCCAGTGGTTTCTTTTCTCCTGGAACCTCTCCAGCTATACAATATCTCAAATGAATAAATACTAACTCTATTTTCCCTAGTTCCATTTCGATTTGTAGGTATGAAGGGTAGAGCAGGTTTGATGTTACAGGAATTGGGTCTAATTAACTCCTCAGGAACTCTTCTTATAAATTTTAGGTCATATACACTTAGCAATTCTTTCTAACAGTGAAAAAAGCAGGTATGTGGATGATAAGGAGAGACAAGCTAGCTGTAGAAGTTTTTATGGGTAATATTTCTGTTTTGTGAGGAAATATAGGTAGTATGTTAATAAATTAGTTTAAATAATTTAAACCCTAATTCCTACAGGTTACACTGAAAAGTAAATTATGTAACTAATGGAGAATGGTGGTGAAGTTCTAAAATTCCAAACCCAGGGAGTTCAGAACCTAGAAATATTTTACATTTGATTTTTACTTAAAAAATCGAGGAGGATGGTAATTTTATTTATTTATTTTGGTCATGTTGCACATCATGTAGGATCTTAGCTCCCCAACCTGGGATCAAACCCGTGTCCCCTGCAGTGGAAGCATGGAGCCTTAACCACTGGACCACCGAGGAAGTCCCTACATTTTATACAAAATAGCACCAGGAGGCATATTAGTATTTCGGTCTACACATTCAGTTTTTCCCCCTGGTTCAGGGAAAACTTTAGAATCTGGGAGCAATGGCAGAGGAGAGTAGGGAACTTTAGTGCATCCTGGAATGGTAATGTCAGTCAAGAGTTTAGGGATACTGTCTCTATAGATATAACTCTTTTTCCAAAGTATCTAAAATTAATGAGACTATTTAGACTCATTGACAGAAATTAAATTCATTCCCTCTCTACCAAACAAGTTTTTTCATGGGTTTATACTCTCATATGTACTTGGACCCAAACCCGTGTCTTTGACCAGAAATGTGCTAAGTCGCTTCAGTCATGTCTGATTCTTTACGACGCCATGGTCTGTAGCCTGCCAGGCTCTTCTGTCCATGGGGTTCTCCAGGCAAGAATACTAGAGTGGGTTGCCATTTCCTTCTCCATTGATCAGAAATGGGAAGGAAGAAAAAGGAAGCTATGGAGGAAGGTGAGAAATCTCCTTTGCAACAAATCTCAAGTATGCTCTTCCTTTCTGTTTCCTTTACTGCAAGTCCAGTTCAGAATCCTACATTGCATGCAGTGTTCCCTAATGGTGATGATGATAATGACAGTGAAGGTGATGATAACACAAGCTAACACTGTGTTTGAAGGAAATGTCAACCCACTCCAGTATTCATGCCTGGGAAATCCCATGGACAGAGGAACCTGGTGGGCTGCAGCCCATGGGGTCGCAGAGAGTTCCCTGGGTTGGGAAGATCCCCTGGAGAATGGAATGGCTACCTACTCCAGTATTCTTGCCTGAAGAATTCCATAAACAGAGGAGCCTGGCAGGTTATAGTCCATGGCGTCGTGAAGAGTCCAACATGACTGAGCAATGTTCACTTTCACTTTAGCAACTAAAACAACAACACCGTGTCACCTATGAAGTGCTTTGCATATGTGAACTCATTTAATCCTCACAACTAGTTTCTGAAGTAGGTAATATTTCTATGCCCACTTTGCCAGTGTGGAAATGGGTTTGGGGTGGCTGAGTAACTTGCCTACATTCACGCAGTTAGTGCCAGAGCAGGAATTCCATATCAGGTAGTTGGGGCTGCAGAGCCTAAGTCTGTAATCATTAATGCTTTGCTTCTTCTCACCAAATGTCTTGCCTCTTGGCTAGCCTTATGCTGCTGTTAGATTTAATGTTCTTAAAATACTACTTCAAACATTTTATTTCTGTGCTCGAAAGGCTTCTTGGCTTCTTCCCAAACACAGAGTAATGTCTGAACTCTTCAGCCAGGTATTATGGTGTTGGCTGCAGCCTAGCTTGTCAGCACCACCTCCATATGCTCCCAGTGAGGGTTCATTTCTGGCAGGCCAGCCTGCTCACTGTGTGTCTAGCCCCCAGTCTTCTCTGCACTTACCTAGTACTTTTCCTCTTTCTGAATATTTGATGATATCATTTTCTCTGCCAAATATTTTTTTTTCCCTTGCTCTACTGAAACTCAGCATGAGATTTGTATTCAGCAAGGAGTGACTAGGATGTGATGGGATTTTAAGCCATGCCCCAAAACATGGGACTGGTAAGCCTGGAGGAAAGATGACTCAGAGGGACAAAACCAAGCATTTTTAATTAAAAGACTGCCATGTGGAAGAGATTTAGAGTAGCTCTGTTCAGTCCATTATCAACCTGATGTGTCAAAAACAGATCCAGAATTCAAGTCCTTTCTTTACATGGCATTCACCCAGAGGGCACAATTCCATTGGATTTTACCACAGACGGTATCTAAATGAAGGCTTATTAAATTTGGTAGTCATAAACTGAAATACGTGCTCTTATCAGCTTCCTAAGGAATACTAATTTAACAAACGGTGTTCAGCAGTTGACAGCATGGTACCACCATTGTGCATACTTTTAGATAAAGACTAGGAACTCTAAGGAAAGTCCCAGACACATCGCTTCATGATTAACTAATGCCTTTCTGTTTAAACTATGATAAACTAACATTTATGATGCAATTATAACAAAATTTTTGAATTAAAATTATTGGTTTACTGTTATTATCTATTTAGTTGATTGTATGTATTGTTACATTAACAATCTAGTAGGATCTATTTGCTTTATATTAACAATATAGTAGGATCTATTTGCTTTGAGAGCTTTTTGCACCCATAATTTTCCATTAACTGAAGTTTAAAACATATATTGAGCTCAACCATGAGTTTTCCTTACCTCTATTGACATAGCTCTGTCTTTAAGGTTATAAACCCAGACCCTGCTCTCACCCTTCCAAATTGCTTTGGAAAATTTGCTACCCCAAAGAAGAATATGGATCCTAGGGCCTTCTGGATGTGCCAAGTATGCTTCTGACAAATATATATACTTGATTTTTTTTTTTTT
Source organism: Oryx dammah (assembly GCF_014754425.2). Lineage (NCBI taxonomy): Eukaryota > Metazoa > Chordata > Mammalia > Artiodactyla > Bovidae > Oryx > Oryx dammah. Next base: position 38,166,268 of record NW_024070210.1, read on the forward strand.
TTTGCAATTAGGATTCAAAAGTCAGATGGTGATTCAATGAAATGGCCTTTGTGCTTTCTTCCGGTTTTGATATTTTATGCTTTTCAAACTTTGTTCTGCAGTGAAACTTGGGAGTCATTCACTCTTCTTAACCCAGAGGCTACACCACATATTTTGACATTCCCACAGTTTTCTTTCCACCAGAAGAAGTTTCAGTGTGATTGGAAAGTGCGTGGGGCAGGCATTTTGACTATTACCTTGCTATGAAGGGCTTCCCTTGGACCCAAAGCATTAGAAATACAGGTTCAAAAGAGAAGAAGGAGGTGTGTACCTGTTCTATACAAATCAATTTAATTTCTATTGTTGTTGAGCAGTTCTGTTTTATAAACAGGACTTTAATTTTTAAGATCAGCTTGTGTTTTGACTGAGTATTTTAGAAAAGGAACAATCATTCATGCAGATAGCAGCCAGGTATTACAATACGGTTTCATTTCATACTATTATAGGCTTTTCCTAAAAGAAACAGTAATCTTTGTGGCGAGCATAGGGAGCTGTTTCTTCAATACAAATCCAATTTATTGTACCAGCTGATTGATGCTTGAAGCCAGATCAATGGACATGATATTAATTATTCATTATGGTACTTAGGATGAAATTTGCACTCTCATGTAGTCAAAATTAATGAGGTTTTGCATTTGTACTGTAGGAATAGCTTCCAACTCAATGCTTAAACTCAATATAATCTTAATAAAAATTTTGAAAAAGGCACCAATAATTTGAACTTTCTCATATCCACAGAACATTTGTTTTATTGGACCCTTATGTCCTATTAAAAGTGTGTTGAAAATATTCTTTTAATGTCTAATCAAATAGAGATGGCTTAAAAAAAATCTCAAGAACATTTCAAATGCAAGGTCATAATCACTGTAATAGAGCTTAAAAACTGTGATTTGGAGAACAAAATTGCAACTCATATCTTTATAAAAGACATTTACTGTAGCACATCTTCAGTGTTTTATTTCTCAGATAAGAAAATATTGGGACTGTAATGATCTTTCATAGACAGGTGAGTAGTATTCCTGTAGATTAGAAAAACCAAGCACAAAAGAGACTTGTCTTAAATCAAGAATATGTTTGGAGATATTGCATAAAGGCATGCCCTTTTGGTCACATATAGCAGGCTTTGTCTGAGAATTCTGACTTGTGTCTATAGCCACAAATAGGACTATAGAGGGCAGCCCCCTCCATTTATCTCACACTCTCAAGGGTGTGTGGAATTCTGTTATAGTGTTGTAGCACCTGGCTGGGCTGGAGGGCATCAGGGACAGACATGTCTGACATTTTGTGCTTTCCTCGGTGGCACTAGTCATAAAGAATTCACCTGCCAGTGCAGGAGATACTTGAGAGATGCTAGGTCAGGAAGATCCCCTGGAGGAGGGTGTGGCAACCCACTCCAGTATTCTTGCCTGTAGAATTCCATGGACAGAGGAGTCTGGTGGGCTACAGTCCATGAGATCCACCAAGAGTTGGATATGACTGAAGCAACCTAGTGCAGGAGGTAGAAGTGGCCAGTGGTACTGATTCATGTTTTTCTGTATTATGTTCTGAACTCTGTAAAAAAAAAAAAAATTGATTTCAAATGCTGTACATGTTTTGGAAGGACATACTTCTAGGAGGAGGGTGTGTCTGTATGTGTGTGTGTGCGCGGTGTATTGGTTAGGTTGCCTCTGGTCAAAAGTAACACAATCTAGGCTCCTGAAAACGTAAACAATAAGGAGACAAATCTCATGTATGTCTGGGCGCCCAGGGGCAAAGTAGGCTCCCGGCACAGTGATCAGAGGTTCAATGATGGCATCAAAGACCCTGGTTCTTTTCATTTCTCTGCTCTGCTACTTTCTAGGGATGTTTTCCTTATGGTTGCAAAATGACCAGCAATGATGATAAGGGTACACAATTCCTTATTCACAAACAGCAGGAGAAAGAATGAGAAAAATCTTCCTCAAGCGTGGAAGATACACATCCCACAGTTGGCCCACCCTAGGTCACATGCCTGTATCAGGACCAGCAATCATTTTTGGAAAATGTTATGTGGAGATTAAGTTTCATTTATCAGAATTTCAGGAAATGGGATGGATGCCTGGACAGCACTGGGGTTCTGCTAGAAAGGATAAAGAAGAGAGATGGATCAGGGTAAAAAACCAAAGTTTCTTCTATCAGAGATCATGAGCACTCTTCCTGACTTAGAAAAAGCCTGTGTCTGGAGCCCTATTCATTCAGATTCTTTAGGTATCTGCCTTCCTATCTCTCTTCCTCTTGCTCTCAAACCCTAATAAATGTCTATAGGATACACTGGTATTGCTATTATGGGTTAATAAAGACATGTTTTTGTATGTTCTATATTTTACTAACCTCTTTGGATCTATTTATCTCCACTAAGTTTGAGATAAATGGAGAGAACACTTTTGATACACATTGTCCATTTTCCTCCATAAAAAATGTTACTAATATTGGTTGGTACCAGCTCCATGTGAATGTCTAGTTTCTGTTCCTCAGATAGCATCAAGCTAGAAAATAGATTGAGAGATAATAGTATGGTTTCTTGTTCTAAAAATTATATATTTGGGTCTTATTACATTAGAATGGATTCTAAAGCACATATTTACATGTTATTTTTTATAAATTATATTTCTTTATTCTAAATGATTTAGATTTCCTATTTTAATTTTGTATATCTTCTTTTGTGATTGATGTTTTTGTTTAGCTGCTGTCATGTCTGATTTTTGTGACACCATGGACTGCAGCACGCCAGGCCTCCTCATCCTTCACTGTCTCCTGGAGTTCGTGCAAATTCAGGTCCATTGAGTCAGTGATGCCATCCAACTGTCTCATCCTCTGTCATCCCTTTCTCTTCCTGCCTTCAATTTTTCCTGGCATCAGGGTCTTTTTTTGCAATTACCTGAGTCTTTTGACCATTTATCAATTTGGGATGAGGTGATTTTCTTGACTTATAGATGATATATGAGATTGGTTACATTAATGGTCTCAAATTTTCACTTTTTCCTCTATGTATCCTTTATACCTTTTGTCCTAATGACTTTGGAATTCCTCCCATAAAAGCAGAGTCTGTTTCCCACCCCAAGGAATTTCTTTGATTGGTAGAATGATGCAGAAGTGATTTTGAGCCACTTTTGAGCCTAGGCCCCCAACAGCTTTGCAAATTTTTCATTTCCTTCCTGTACTCATGCCTGATACATGCTGGGACTGGCTTGCTGGAAGATGAGAGACATGCAGAAAGATGCAGAGGCCGTTGTAAATCTGCTGAAATTAGCTGACACCAGACACGGGACTGAATTCAGTCAAGATCAGGAAAGCCACCTGGCAACTCCTAGTTGACTGAGCTATAAATAGACTGAGCTATAAATGATAAATGTGTTTCTCTGAGGCTTTGGTTTTTTGTCAAGCAGTCTTGTAATGATAGTGAAGTAGCTCAGTCCTGTCCGACTCTTTGAGACCCCATGGACTATAACCTACCAGGCTCCTCTGTGCATGGATTTTCCAGGCAAGAGTACTGGAGTGGGTTGCCACTTCCTTCTCCATTGTAATGATAATAGATAACTAATACAACTACTATCCTCTTTCATCCATTAAGTTACATACACATCCTAGATCTTGCCCTTTAATTATGCTTATTATGTTTTGGATTGAAGAAGTTTAAGAGGTTTATAAAACCGAATCTGATTTTTCCCTTTGTGACTTCTTCCATTGTTTTAACATGTAGAAAAAACAAAAAACAAAACCTTCTTCACTGAGAAATTAAATAAACATGTACATAGAGGACTTCCCAGGTGGTGCACTGGTAAAGAATCTACCTGCCAAGGCAGGAGACACAAGACATGCAGGTTCGATCCCTGTGTCAGAAAGATCCCCACGCCCCTCTGCCGCCACTGCCCTGAGAAGGAAATGGCAACCCACTCCAGTATTCTTGAATGGAAAATTCCATAGACAGAGGTGCTTGGCCGGCCAAGCACATGGCTGATGTGCTTGGAGTACATAGCCCGCGGAGTCTCAAAGAGTCAGACAAGACTCAGCACACACAAACATGTATTTCTTTCAACTGATGGTTTCAACTTTGCATCCAATTTTTTCATATATTTGGGTCATTTGGTTATGTGGTATACTGTAAGGATCTAGAATTGTTTTTCCCAAAATCATTTTTCCAACGAGTTTTGAAACAATGCAATCCTGGTTTGATTAATGAAACCACTTTCATATATTTGACTCTTAGATGTTTATCAACATTTACTTTAAAATACTTTAAAACCATATTTTAGGTATTGAAGTTTTGTAATATGTTTTGTGTGTGTATGTGCTCAATCACTCAGTCTTGTCTGACTCTTTGTGACTCTATGGACCATAGCCTGCCAGGCGCCATGGAATTTTCTGTCCGTGGAACTTTCTAGGCAAGAATACTGGAGTGGGTTGCCACTAATATTTGTAAAGACTGGATAGCCCCTATTTGTGGAAACAGCAGAAACAAAGTTGATTAAAAGAATATATTTACAAATAAACCAGCACTTTGGCAATCTTCTGACCAGTAATCTTTGTAAAAGTTAACCATCCCATTAATAATCATGCCCCCAAATACCATTGAAGTCATTTTTATATATTAGCACATTTTCGTATGTCTTACACACTTAAAATTTTTTCTCTGATTTTTTAGCTGTTATTGTTATAGGTATTTCTCCTTTATTTTTTTAGAGTGCTGTGAAGCTAGATGTTTTTGTCTATCACAAATCAAACTATATTTTCAGAAGTATTAATTTGAAGAGTTAGTTGATTTTAATGATTTAATTTCAAAGGAAATTATTTTGTTCCTTTGAGTAAACATGATGGACAAAGATGAAATCAAGGCAGAGAACTGAGCTGCCCTTCTTAGGAAAAGTACTGGAGGATTAGAGCAGTGGTCACTATCCCAGGCTATTCCAGATGCCAGATAAACAAAGTCTGCATCATGGTAGGTAAGAGGAGTAGGGGCTTCTTCTCCTCTTCTAGCTGGTGGTAGCAGAGGACTCCTGTCACCCTCATCTCTGGGGACGTAGGGATTGTGTTCCCCTAGCATTTTCTAAGAACCGTAGCACTCATAAGTGTGGTGAAACCATTTCTAGGACTGTTCTGTTTTGTGCCTATTGTCTTAGTGTAATTGTTAATACTTCCGTCCTTCCTTTTCAGAAGTGTTCTGGTCTGGATGATCTATTACTAGTCCCCCTACTCATCAGTTCAGTTCAGTCGGTCAGTCATGTCCTACTCTTTGTGACCCCATGGACTGCAGTATCCCAGGCTTACCTGTCCTTAACCATCTCCCTAAGCTTGCTCTAACTCATCATGTCCATTAAATCAGCGATGCCATCCAGCCATCTTGTCCTCTGTCATCCCCTTCTCCTGCCCTCAATCTTTGTCAGCATCAGGGTCTATTCCAATGAGTCACTTCTTTGCATCAGATGGCCAAAGTATTGGAGTTTCAGCTTCAGCATCAGTCCTTCCAATGAATATTCAGGACTGAGCTCCTTTAGGATGGACTGGTTGGATCTCCTTGCCGTCCAAGGGACTCTCAAGAGTCTTCTCCAACACCACAATTCAAAAGCATCAGTTCTTCAGCACTCAGCTTTCTTTATGGTCCAGCTCTCACATCCATATATGACTACTGGAAAAATCATAGCTTTGATTACAAGGGCCTTTGTTGGCAAAGTGGTGCCTCTGCTTTATAATACACTGTCTAGGTTTGTCATAGCTTTTCTTCCAGGATAATTTCCTGGCTATAGTCACTGTCCACGGTGACTGTGGGGCCAAAGAAAATACAATCTGTCACTGTTTCCATTGTTTCCCCATCTAATTGCCATGAAGTAATGGGACCAATTGCCATAATCTTCCATTTTTGAAATTTGAGTTTTAAGCCAGTCTTTTCACTCTCCTTTCACCTTCATCAAGAGGCTCTCTAGTTCCTCTGGCCATAAGGGTGGTGTCATATACATATCTGAGATTATTGATGTTTCTCCTGGCCATCTTGATTCTAGCTTGTGCTTCATCCAACTCGGCCTTTCACCTGATGTACTCTGCATACAAGTTAAATAAGCAGGGTGACAATATACAGCCTTGACATACTCCTTTCCCAATTTGGAACCAGTCCATTGTTCCATGTCTGGTTGTAACTGTTGCTTCATCACCTGCATACAGGTTTCTCAGGAAGTAGGTCAGGTGGTCTGGTATTCCCTTCACTTTAAAAATTTTCCACAGTTTGTTGTGATCCACACAGTCAAAGGCTTTAGCATAGTAAATAAAGCAGAAGTAGATGTTTTTCTGGAATTCTCTTACTTTTTCTATGATCCGATGGGTATTAGCAATTTAATCTGAATGTTTGGAAGTTCTCGGTTCACGTGCTATTGAAGCCTAGCTTGGATGATTTTGAGCACTGCCTTGCCAGCATATGAGATGAGTGTAATTGTTTGGTAGTTTGAACATTCTTCGGCATTGCCTGTCTTTGGGATTGGAATGAAAACTGGTCTTTTCCAGTCCTGTGGCCACTGTTGAGTTTTCCAAATTTGCTGGTATATTGAGTACAGGACTTTAACAGCATCATCGTTGAGGATTTGAAATAGCTCAGCTGGAATTCCATCACCTCCACCTCCTTGGTTCATAGTGATGCTTCCTAAGGCCCACTTGTCTTTGCACTCCAGTGTGTCTGGCTCTGGGTGAGTGATCACATCACTGTGGTTATCTGGGTCATTAAGATCTTTTTTGTACAGTTCTTCTGTGTATTCTTGCCACCTCTTCTTTATATCTTCTGCTTCTGTTAGGTCCATACCATCTCTATACTTTATTGTGCCCATCTTTGTATCAAATATTCCCTTGGTATCTCTAATTTTCTTTAAGTGATCTCTAGTCTTTCCCATTCCATTGTTTTCCTCTATTTCTTTGCATTGTTCTCTTAGGAAGGTTTTCTTATTTCTCCTTTGTCTTTAGCTTCTTTTCGCAGCTATTTTTAAGGCCTCAGACAACCATTTTGCCTTTTTGCATTTCTTTTCTTGGGGATTACTTTGAGCACTGCCTCCTGTACAGCATACAAACCTCTGTCCATAGTTCTTCAGGTACTCTGTCTATCAGATCTGATCCCTTCAATCTATTTATCACTTTTGCTGTATAATCATAAGGGATTTGATTTAGGTCATACCTGAATGGTCTAGTGGTTTTCCCTACTTTCTTCAGTTGAAGTCTCAGTTTTGGCATGAAGAGTTCACGATCTGTGCCACAGTCAGCTCCTAGTCTTGTTTTTGCTGACTGTATAAGAGCTTCTCTTCAACTGCAAAGAATCTAATCAATCTGATTTTGGTATTGACCATCTTGTTATGTCCATGTGTAGAGTCATCTCTTGTGTTGTTGGAAGAGGATGTTTGCTATGACCAGTGCATTCTCTTAGACTTTTCCCTGCTTCATTTGTATTCCAAGGCATAACTTGCCTGTTACTCTAGGTATCTCTTGACTTTTTGCATTCCAATCCCCTATGATGAAAAGGACATATTTTTTTGGTGTTAATTCTAGAAGGTCTTATAGGTCTTCATAGAGCCATTCAACTTCTGCTGCTTTGGCATTAGTGGTTGGGGCTTAGAGTTGGATTACTGTGATATTGAATGGTTTGTCTTAGAAACAAACCAAGATTATTCTGTCATTTTTGAGATTGCACCTAAGTAACGTGTTTTGGACCCTTTTGTTGACTATGAGGGCTCCTCCACTTTTTCTAAGAGATTCTTGCCCACAGTAGTAGATATAATGGTCATCTGAATTAAATTTGGCCATTCCCATTCATTTTAATTCACTGATTCCTAAAATGTCGATGTTCACTCTTGCCATCTTGTATTTGACCACTTCCAATTTACCTTGATTCATGGACCCAACATCCCAAGTTCCTATGCAATATTGTTCTTTATAGCATCAGACTTTACTTTCACCAACAGACATACCCACAACTGGGCATTGTTTCCTCTTTAGCTCAGCTTCTTCATTCTTTCTGGAGCTGTTTCTCCAGTAGCATATTGGACACCTACCAGCCTGGGGAGTTCATCTTTCAGTGTCATATCTTTTTACCTTTTCATTCTGTTCATGGGGTTCTCAAGGCAAGAATGCTGAAGTGGTTTGACATTCCCTTCTCCAGTGGACCATGTTTTGTCAGAACTCTCCACCTTGATTCATCTGTCTTGGGTGGCCCTACGTGGAATGGCTCATAGTTTATTGAGTTCGACTAGGCTGTGATCCAAGTTATCAGTTTGGTTAGTTTTCTGTGATTGTGGTTTTCATTTTGTCTGCCCTCTGATGGATGATGATGAGCCTTCTGGAAGCTTCCTGATGGAAAGGGCTGACTGTGGGGAAAACTGGATCTTGCTCTTGTGGGCAAGGCCATGTTCAGTAAATCTTAACCCAGTTTTCTGCTGATGGGTGTGGCTGTGCTCCCTCCGTGTAGTTTGGCCTGCCAGCACACCTCCCAGGATTGCTGCAGTCAGTGTTTCTGACCCTGTGCCAGGCCACTGTTGACCCACACCTCCACTGGAGACTCCTGAATACTCACAGCAAGTCTGACTAAGTCTCTCGTGGAGTCACTGCTCTTTTCTCCTGGGTCCTGGTGTGCACAGTTTTGTTCATGCATCCGAGAGTCTCGGTGGCCCCAGTCCTGTGGAAGTTCTGTAATCCTATCCCACTGGCCTTCAAATTCCCTGGGGGCTTTCAATACTTATGCCAGATCCCCAGATTGGGAAATCTGCTGTGAACCCTATAACTTTCTCAACTGTGCAAGAACCTCTTTGGTGTAGTTCTCCAGTTTGTGGGTCACCTGCTCGGTGGCTCTGTAGTGGGGATAATGGTGACCTCCTCCAAGAGGACTTATGCCATACCTCCTAGGTTTGCTGCTGCCAGAGCCCCTGTCTCTGAGGCAGGCGGCTGCTGACCCATGCCTCTGCAGGAGACACTCAACACTCAAAGGCAGGTCTGGCTGTCTCTTGTGGAGGTCCCTGCTCTGTTTCCCCTACTCACACGGCACCGTGAAGCAGGGGCTGCAGCTACAGCGGCTACTGTACCCTTAGACTGAGGACTGGGGTGGGGAGAATAGGTGCTCAGCACTCAGTGGAGCTTTTGTTGCCACAGACGCAAGACCCAGACTGCTAATTAGGAGCGGAAAAGGTCACCTTTGTGCACACAAGCCGCCTTCTTCTGTTTATAGTGCAGTGTGTTTTAATGGAGAGGGCAGAGGAGCCTGCTTTTATCAGCTTTTGGACCAATATCTGCACCAAGTAGCAAAGCCTTCTTTTCAGAGCCCTGGGCTATTACATTTACTTAATTGGAATACAGTAGTTTTTGGTGCATGCTAGAGCAGCAGGTATGAGTTATCTCAAACCCAAGTAGCTAGGAAGGCTGATTCTGAGAAGACAGTGGGACAGTTTGGAGAGTGACTCTGGGGATTGCTGGTGCTCTTCCCGTGTTATCAAAGGGACTGAGTGGCAGCATCAGATGCTGGATGTCCTTGCCATGCTTGGGACCTCACCCTGGGAGTCGTCATCCCTCCCAGGCCTTCACCTCACTGACAGAAGTGCATGCTCCTGGTAACTTCACTCATGAAGGAGATCTGAATTAGGCTTGGTCATGCTCCCTCTCTTAAGCTTCTGGACTTTTGTTCTTTAGAGACTGGGGGCATTGTGTACATTTGTGTGTGGACTCGGTCAGGTCTGACTCTTTGCTACCCCATGGACGGTAGCCCACTAGGTTCCTCTTTCCATGGGATTTCCGAGGCAAGAATACTAGAGGTTGCCATTTTCTCCTCCAGGGCATCTTCCCGACCCAGGGATGGAGCCCACGTCTGCATCTCCCGCATTGGCAGGTGGATTCTTTACCACTGAGCCCCTTGGGAATCCCCGGGGGACATTGAGAAGGGGCTTATTAGGGTCCTGTGATTTGTTCATATCATTTCCCTTAAACAATATTTCCTGAGGTGCATCCTCCAGAGCTCCAGTTCTGAGAGGTAAGAGTGGCGCTAAGGAAAAGGGGGTGAACCTGGGAAATGATTGTTTTGCGTTAGTCTGTGTTCTCTCTCTTCAACTGGAGGATCTTAGTGAAGTCCTCCCAGGAGATGCGGTGAGAATGGAGCTTTGGAGGATTGTGACAAAGAGTCAAAAAGTGAGTAGAATTTAGAGAGGGAGAGGGGTTATACTATGGAGATTTGGGTGACATGATAACATGGACTAGAAGATGAATTTAGTTTTCTTCTCTTTGCTGGAGAGAGAGGCAAGCAGCTAGAGGTGGGAAAAGGGGACTGTTCTTGGACTCTGTTGCCATAGTATAGCTATGACATGGTCAGGGCTTGATGCAGGCTGGCAGCAATGGGGATAGAAAAGAGAAATTAGATGTAAGGAAATTATAAAACTATGGGAGGTCTGCCAGTGGGATGGTCACCATTGTAGGGACAACGATCAGCAGCAGCAGCAGCGATGGTGTGTTAACAGCAGCTAAAATCTGAGCCCTCACCGTGTGCTATATGCACTGTGCTGAGGGAACACAGTCCATGGAATGTCTCACGAAATCCTCCCAAGGATACTAAGAGGCAACGTGTGTATTTTGCTGATTAAGAAATGGAGATTTATAGAGGTGAAGTTGTTTAAATAACCTAGAGCTAGTAAGTGGTTCATCTCACTTTGAACCTCTGCAGAGCCATGGAGAGGAGTGGTCAAGGAGGGTGAGTTCATCTGCCTAGAGAGACTGTGGAGACCTGATGCCCAGAAGGAGAAGGTGGCTGCCTCCCTTTTGCGTATTATGGGCTGATAATGCAACCGATAATGCCAGTTTCACCACGAAGGAGATGAGTTTAGTCCTCCCATTACCTTGAAGGTTGTTGGTGGGGGTGGGGGTGTGGGATTTGAGAAAAAGAGTGGCCTGGCTGATGTGGAAGGTAGATTAAATGCAACAAGTTTGACTAAGAGGGCCACCAACCCAGTGCTCTAGGGGCTTTGAATAGGTCTGGTGCTTATTATATTAATTTCAATCTAATATTTACTCAAAGAAAACAAGTGATAAAATCACTTGCCCCATCATTTTGAAATGGGTGTCAAAACCCTATTAGAAATCTGAGGATGACTGAAGACTCCACGGTTGGGAGGAAAAACACTTTCTAGTTTTTGTAAAAATAACTATGGGACGTGTCAAGTATTTACTTCCCCTTGCAGTTGTAATGGTACTTCAGTATCCCCTGTGGTTGGATTGGGGAGGGGGAGGAGGCATTTGTATAATTTAAAAAATAAATTATGATGCCAAATATTCTTCACAACAATTTGAGTTAGTTTCTGAGCAGGTCTACAGAGGCTGTTAGAATGTGAGATTATAGCAGAAAACCAATTTCAATATAAGCCTATGGAGATCCCATTACAATATAAAAATGAAATGTTGCCAATACATGTTATACACTACACCCAGAAATAGAAAGCAATACAAAATCCCTCATGCCTGTATGATATTTTGGTTCAGACATCCATCCACTGATTGAGCAGCATTTTCTAATAGGAAGCTGACACAGCGTCCTCACCTCAAATTGTGGTTGTTATCATCCCACAGAAGATGTTTTATTTAAATGGATTATCCTTTAAGTCACCTGGGGAAATGGCACAGAAACAGAATTCCAAGTCTTGGGCCATAATTAGACAATTCAAGGATATTAACCAAGAGATTTATGCACTCAGCATGTTGAGGACACTAGTGACTCTCAACCCTGACTGTACATGAAGATCACCTGGGAAGTTTGAAAAAAATACCTATGCCTGGGTTCACACCCAGAAACTTTAATCAGTTTGCTGGTGGTGTGCAACATTGATTTATATAAACCCCAAAAGCTGGCTTCAGTAGGGACTGCCATGCATGCCACCAAAAATATTGGGAGCTCTACCAACTGGAATAGAAATTGCCTGCAAATAGGTACAATAATATATGCCATTTTCTCTCTCACCTCAGCTGCTGTATCACTTTAGAAGTTTGGTGGAGGGAATGTTGAGGCTTGGTGGGATAGAGTTGGGAGCATTTCAGGTGACCTTGGGCAGCTTGGATTTCCAGCTGCTTGCACATTGATTTGAACTATTACTGAGGTAGACACTGGGTACTCAAGCTCAATTCATTACCTAAGACCATTTTGTGTCTATTCAGGTATCTATCCTATTTCCAACTTTAAAGGACCAAGAGTGAGCATAAGATCTAAATTTGCCAAATTGAAAGGGATTTCTATTTCTTCTCTACCTCCTATGACCAATATTAGCAAGCAAACATACAACTTCTGGTAACAATCAATGCTATCTTGAAACCCTGAAGGGAATCAGACTGAGGAGGAAGTTATACCCAGGAAGGCAGATTGGAGAGAAGGAAAGAACCTGGGTCTTTGACGACATCATTGAGTGGCTGACCTGGGTGCCCAGGACTTACCCTGTTTGGGGGCCTGTTTAAGTTGATTTCAGTAGTGAAAAGTGAAAGTGAAAGTCGCTCAGTCATGTCCGATTCTTTGTGACCCCAAGACTATACAGTCCATGGAATTCTCCAGGCCAGAATACTGAAGTGGCAGCCTTTCCATTCTCCAGGAGATCTTCCCAACCCAGGGATCATACCCATGTCTTCCACATAGAAGGTGGATTCTTTACCAGCTGAACCACAAGGGAAGCCCAAGAATAGTGCAGTGGGTAGCCTATCCCTTCTCCAGTGGATCTTTGCAACCCAGGAATTGAACTGGGGTCTCCTTCATTGTGGGCAGATTCTTTACCAACTGAGCTATCAGGGAAGCCTGATAAATGCATAATTTAAATTATGTATAATTCAAAGTAAATGTATAATTTACTTTGAGTAGATTATGCATAATTAGTAAATTATTTCAAATGGACGGAAAGAAGCGAGCATTCCAGTTAGAATTAGGAATCCCACTATGACATTAACTCAAAGATCTTAGACCAAGGGAAACCTCCCTGAACCTCAGTTTCCTCTTTTTGTAAAGCTAGGGATCTGAATATGATCTAAGATTCTTTCAACAGTATCAGTGTATGCTTAAGAATTTGATTTGTTTCTCAGTTCTTTCTGATAAAAAATTATTTTCTTACATTTTTTAAAATGTATCTTCTGTTTGTAACCTAGCAATTTAAAATTTCTGTGGACAGTTATTCCCAAGTGAAATTTCCATATGTCTTCATTGATTTTTTTGGTTTTGGGCTATAAGTGTCAGTCTAGTCTTTGGTTTCTACTTTGGCTTTACTTTCTGTCGTGGACTTGGTTTGTTTTCCTAGAGTAGTCTTCTGTCTGACTGTGAAATGGCTTTATACATGGAGACAAGATTATGTATGTTTATATGTGTTCACATGGAGCTCCTCAAGCAATGAGTGGCATGTTCAGAAAAAGATTATCTAACAGAGAATGGTGGAGATACAGGCAGAGTGCCAGGGATTTTGCTCACTTTGAGTCCTGAATTATTGACTCTAATTGTCCTTCAATGCCTATCTGTGTATGTACCAATATCCAAAGAGGTTTATTATTAATATCATGAGCTTTACAGAGACTTTTATCTTTCAATACATTTTTAAAAAATTGAAGTATAGTTGATTTACAGTGTTGTGTTTTGGGTATGAAGCAAAGTGATTCAGTTATATATCTATGTCTATATCTGTCTGTCTATCTATATACTTTCTCAGATCCTTTTCCATTAAGAGTTATTATAATGAATACAGTTTGCTGTGCTATGCAGTAGACCATTTTAGTTTATCTATTTTATATATTGTTGTGTGTATCTTTTAATCTCAAACTCCTAATTTATCCTTCCCCCAGCTCTTTCCTTTTGGTAATGATAAATCTGTTTTATCTGTCTGTGAGTCTGTTTCTGTTTTGTAAATAAGTTAATTTGTATCTTAAACATGTCACATATAAGCATTATCCTATAATACTTGTCTTTGGCTAACTTCATTTAGTATGATAATCTCTAGGTCCATCCATGTTGCTGCTAATGGCATTCTTTCATTCTTTCTTACGGCTGAGTAATATTCCATTGTATATGTGTACCACAAATCCTTTTGAGCTTACATTCTGAAATGAAAATTGTGTAAAATTTACTGCATGTACACACCTACGGAACAAAATTTGCAGGTGTACTGTGTATCTTGATGTCAGTCTTTAATTTTTCTCCTGAAAACTGAGGTTCCTTAGCCCTCATGTTCATGGCAGCAGATTCACAGCTCATCTGGTCTCCACCTTTTCCTGTTTCCCACACTGCTCTTGTCCTGATGACTCGATTGCTGCTGCTTCTTTCCTCCTCTCCTTCCTCTGCTCCCCTTCTTTCAACAGTTAGTGAGCACCTGTTATGTGCCAGGTGCTCTGCTAGGCAGTGAATATACAAAATTGCTCCCTGTCTGAGGGGGGAAAACACAAAAACAAATGATTAAAAAGAATGTAATGATGTCCATATGGAGGCAGGGGAAAACTGCCCCTTTGGTAAGATACACTTGTCAAGAAATGACATGGTAATGAATTTTTGAACCAAGTAAAGATTTATACTGTGATCTTTAGCATATAAAAGGCATATCTAGCATGTGAGTGGTAAAAACTTAGTATATACGAAACTCACTATAATATACTAGTGCCATCTTCCATTTCATCCATAGCTTTGTGAAACTGTAGGGTGTGATTCTGTGGGATCTGAGAGCATAACTGAAGTCTCCAGCAAGGCACGTGGGAAGGTGACTTGGTTTGTGGTTACACGTGGTCACTGTGCTTTAGTCCCAGGGTGGTTCTTGTTTATAAGGTCTTTAGAAAGAACTTCTTTTCTAACATTACCAACTTGCCTCTCGCTCACCCTCTACAAACATCTCACAAACCACCAAAGAAGTAGCCTTGATTGTAGATAAAAATCTACCATCTTATGCCAGTCTAGGGAAAAACAGAAACTTTTTACAAAAGTTTTTCTCAGGGTAAATTCTTCTGCAGAGCAGTTAATGGCTCTTGTATTGACAACTCTTACTCACTTGTAAGCATATGGTCTTTATGGTAGGGCTGCCCAGTAATTTAAATATTGCCCAACACAGAGTCTAATCATGTAGCAGATGCACAGATGGTGCTGGAATGAACACACTGGTGGACCCTGAAGTTAACTTGCCTGATTTCCTGTTGCATTTTAATGTTTTGTGACTTACTGACAATGAATTTGATTAGAGTGGAAATCTGCTAGGTAGTTTTCAGATTACGTGAGCTATGGGTCTGGTAACTTCAGAGTGTGTGTGTTGTCTGGTTAGTTTTGGTTTTAAAAGCTTGTCTTTGAGTAATGCTTTAGAAAATTTAAAACCTTCCCATGCCAGGTAATTGAATACCAAGAGTAGCTGACACTGTATCAAGAGACTTAGACAATGAGGACATTTATTTAGACCATTACAGTGAAATGTAAATAAATGCAAGTATTTTTCTCCCCAAACAAAGAACATTGTATCTAGGATTTTGGTATTTTTATTACAGTTTTAGATTAATAACCAGTTGTATGGGCAAACACAGGTAATCTATCTGGCCTCATGTTTTTCATCTGTAAAATAAGAATTGCACTAAACTAGAGTCTTTTCCTGGACTTCCCAATGCTAAAGAATCTGCCTGCCAGTGTAGGGGATGCAGGTGTGATCCCTGGGTTGGGAAGACCCCGTGGAGGAGGGCATGGTACCCTACTCCAGTATTCTTGCCTGGAAAATCCCATGGACAGAGGAGCCTAGTGGGCTACAGTCCATAGCATCACAGAGAGTTAGACACGACTTAGCGACTGAACTTCCAGGCACACAGAGTGCTTTCCTGCCAAAAAGTTTGCGAGTAGTCTTTAAATAAAATTGCAGGGGAAAAGAAATAATATAAAAGTTATACGACTGGAACTGTAGTTGAAGCAGGAATATCCAAGAATCTAGGACTCAGAAATGCAGATGGAAACTTACTAAGAAGCAGAGACAGCTTCCAGTGAGTGAGTGAGGACCATGGTTTTTGCTCTGTGCTGATGATGCAACAGCAGTGTAAACGTAGGTGATGTGGGGGAGGGTGAGGCTCCTCATTTAGAATGGCAGATCAGGGAACTGTGTGTACAGGTGTGCTGCCTGGGCAGTAGTGGCAAAATCCATCTGTGCTTGTTCCAAACTGAGTTTTCAGATGAGTCATTTAGTCTTCAGCATTCTGTCACCTTCAAACTATGAAATTCTGTCTCTAATCCTCCCAAGTACTGGAAGACACAGTGAAAACACCATCCTCTGAGATAATCATCTATTCCTCAAGTGGTGACAGCCTTGAAAAAACTTTTTCATTGTCAGAAACCAGAAAATTACAAATCTGTGATCATGAAAGAGAAGTTTTAAGCAAAGCCCCCAAAGTAATCCTGTTTGTGGGTGTTTTCATTAAACACTTGTTGTGACTTTCTTGATGTGGAGATGATTTTTCTACCTGACTGGGGAAGTACTCATCTCTTCAGCACTTATTTAATATCCACCCTATGGCAGGCCTGTGTTCAGTGCAAGAGATAAAAGCTAACTCTTCATCTTTAAGAAGTTAAGGTATAATATGGGAGACTGCCATACAAACCAATTCCCATGCACTATGGTGAGTTCCTCTGAGGTCTGAACAGGGTGCTGTGGGGAAGATGGACAAGTAAACCAACTCAATCGAGCAGAGGAAGGCTTCTCAGAGGAGGTGATGCCAGAATAAGCTGGGAAGGAGGCTAAGAGGAGGAAGAAAAGTGTTTCAGGCAGAGGACACAGCAAATGGGGAAGCATTGAGGCAAGAAACAGCGATAAGAGTTGAGGATCTCAAGTATCTTGCAGTGGCTAGAGAACTGACCAATATGCATAGGCTGGAAACAGCTAGAGAGGTGGGCAGAGCCCCCATCCCATGCTATGATCCAGGACTGAACTTTGCTTTGAAGGCTGTGGAGAATCTCTGATGGAGTGAAAATAGGGAAACAACAAAATGTAGATTGATCAGGAATATTAGGAGGCTCATTTGATCAACAATATAAATGATCAATGGTGGTGGGATAATGGAGAGAGAGTGAGAAGGCATGAACTTAGAGGGTAGGGGTTCATTTACAAGACAGGTTCAGGGAAGAAGTGATCAACATCAAGTGAAAGGCCATAGCTTTTAAATATTCTTGAATCATCCTTTCATTTCTCAGTAAACCTTACTTGGTCATGGTGTATATGTGTGTGTGTATATATATATATACACACACATGCAGGTATGTGTGTGTGTGTTTTTCTGTGTATTTTTTAATGTTCCATTGGGTTCTGTTTGCTAATATTACATTAGGGATTTTTGGAATTAGCAGGATACTTTGATTTCTTCTTATTTCTTTTCTATGCTTTGAAAGATTGGACATAATATCATGTTATTTGTTTCTTGAAGATTTGAAGCAAATGCATTTGGGGGGATTTGTTGTGGTCTCAGAAGAAAAATTACAAATCTGTGATCATGAAAGAAATTAAGAATGCTCTTGGAATTCCCTGGTGGTCCAGTGATTAGAATTCTGTGCTTTCACTGCAGGGCCCTTGGGTTCAATCTCTTGTTGGGAAACTAAGATCCTACATGCTGTGTGGTATGGCCAAAAAAAGAAAAGAAAAAAAAAAAAGGAAGAATACTCTCAATTTTGATAATTTATAGCTTCTTAGAAACTATCCATTTCATCTAGAAATTCAATATTATTTTTACAGAGTTTCACAAAAGTACTCATGTGAAAGTGAAAGTCGCTCAGTTGTGTCCAACTCTTTGTGATCCCATGGACTATACAGTCTATGGAATTCTCAAGGCCAGAATACTGGGGTGGGTTGCCATTCTCTTCTCTAGGGAATCTTCCCAACACAAGAATTGAACTGGGATCTCCTGCATTGCAGGTGGATTTTTTTTTTTACCAGCTGAGCTTACTAGGGAAGCCCATCACAAAAGTACTCATATCTTTGGCATATGAGTCATTGTTGCATTGTTGATTTCTCCCCATCCTCAGCTTCATTGTTGACTGTTTGTGTTTGTGCTTTCTCCTTTTTAATTTTTTGCTTATAGTAACTGCTGGTTTATCTCTATTACTTTCCCCCCTAAAAATCACCTTTTGGTGTGATTGATTAATTCTGTTTTATAATCTATCAATTTCTGCTTTTTATTGGAAATAATTTGTTTCTGCTGCTTTTCTTACATTTTATTCTTTTAAAGTATTGAGTTGAATTCTTGTCTAGTGATATAAGTGCATAGACATTTATGTTTTCACTTGTGGATAGCTTTCAGTGTTTATATTGAGTTTTATTAATGTAGTATTTTCAATGCTATTATTTGCTAGATATTCTGAAACAGTAGAGTCAGAGAAATTATGATCATTATTGTCAAAGAATGAGTTATAACATCTCAGATGGGGGTTTTATTAGTTAATAATTTCTACTTTACATTATAACCAGAGATCTTGATCATTACGACTATTCCTGTTTTGTGATGCTTTTCTGGCGCCTACAATATGATCAACTTTTGTAAACTTTTTAACAAGTATTTGAGAACAGGTTTATTGGGTATTCACAGCTGAAGTTATAAAAATGTTAATGTAATGAATTAGGCTCCAGATTCTTTATATCATCACTCTTTTTGAGTATTTGACTTGTTTGGGGCTGAGAGAAACAAATGAAAATCCTCTTCTGTTTGGAAGAATTCCTTAAATTTCCTAGATTTGAAAGCTTTGTGTCTTCTTTTGTTTTAATTGTTGGAATGTAAGATAGAATAATGGTTATTTCTTCATTGTAGATTGAAGTATCATAATAATATACCCTTTTGTCTTGCTTAATGCTTATTGCCTGGAAGTCTGGTAAAGACATGACAAATACCAAAAAAGAAAAAAGAAAAATCTGAATTACTTGTAATTTTACTTTTTATATTTGTAAGTATAAAATTTATATTTTTATATTTATATCATTTTACTTTTAATATTTCTAATTATTAAATACAATTGGAGAATCTTTGAAGGATTTAGTTGGACTGTGAAGAAGGCTGAGTGCTGAAGAACTGATGCTTTTGAACTGTGGTGTTGGAGAAGACTCTTGAGAGTCCTTTGGACTGGAAGGAGATCCAACCAGTCCATTCTGAAGGAGATCAACCCTGGGATTTCTTTGGAAGGAATGATGCTAAAGCTAAAATTCCAGTACTTTGGCCACCTCATGTGAAGAGTTGACTCATTGGAAAAGACTCTGATGCTGGGAGGGATTGGGGGCAAGAGGAGAAGGGGACGACAGAGGATGAGATGGCTGGATGACATCACGGACTCGATGGACGTGAGTCTGAGTGAACTCTGGGAGTTGGTGATGGACAGGGAGGCCTGGCGTGCTGTGATTCATGGGGTCGCAAAAAGTCGGACACGACTGAGCGACTGAACTGAACTGAACTGAAAGATTTATAGTATTTCACATACATGAATAACATATGTTACATAAGTAACCCATTTCACTCTGCTTATTTAACTTATATGCAGAGTACATCATGAGAAACGCTGGACTGGAAGAAACACAAGCTGGAATCAAGATTGCTGGGAGAAATATCCATAACCTCAGATATGCAGATGACACCTTATGGCAGAAAGTAAAGAGGAACTAAAAAGCCTCTTGATGAAAGTAAAAGAGGAGAGTGAAAAAGTTGGCTTAAAGCTCAACATTCAGAAAATGAAGATCAAGGCATCCGGTCCCATCACTCCGTGAGAAATAGATGGAGAAACAGTGGAAACAGTGTCAGACTTTATTTTTTGGGGCTCCAAAATCACTGCAGATGGTGATTGCAGCCCCAAAATTAAAAGACACTTACTCCTTGGAAGAAAAGTTATGACCAACCTAGATAGTATATTCAAAAGCAGAGACATTACTTTGCTGACTAAGGTCCATCTAGTCAAGGCTATGGTTTTTCCAGTAGTCATGTATGGATGTGAAAGTTGGACTGTGAAGAAGGCTGAGCACTGAAGAATTGATGCTTTTGAACTGTGGTGTTGGAGAAGACTCTTGAGAGTCCCTTGGACTGCAAGGAGATCCAGCCAGTCCATTCTGAAGGAGATCATACCTGGGATTTCTTTGGAAGGAATGATGCTGAAGCTGAAACTCCAGTACTTTGGCCACCTCATGTGAAGAGTTGACTCATTGGAAAAGACTCTGATGCTGGGAGGGATTGGGGGCAGGAGGAGAAGGGGATGACAGAGGATGAGATGGCTGGATGGCATCATGGACTCGATGGACGCGAGTCTGAGTGAACTCTGGGAGTTGGTGATGGACAGGGAGGCCTGGCGTGCTGCAATTCATGGGGTCGCGAAGAGTTGGACATGACTGAGCGACTGAACTGAACTGAACCCATTTCAATACTGTTATGTTGTTCTCTTTCTGGTGCTTATGTTGTTTCCCATTTTATACTATATGGTTATACCCTTTTTATTTTAGTTCTGTTGTTCTCCTACTTTTGATAATTTATAATCTGGATTTTAGTTCTTCTGGTGCTACTTTTATGACCATGAATGCTTTTTTAAAAAGCTAGATCTATTGATTCCTTGCTATGAAATATTAGGAAATTCATGTCCTTGTCCATCTCTACACCACCCCTATATCACTGTCTTGAATTTTTAGTTTCTTTATTTTCATGGTGTTAAAGTTCATAGCACATATTAAATGTTATAGACTTCTGGTGGCTTCAGTGTTCAGCACCAATTCTTAAATACCACAGCTTCCCAATTTCTGGTTCCTTATTGTGGTCCATCTTTTGGCTGGCTGGGGTTCCTTCTCTATCATTTTTCCCCATAATGGTCTATAGTTGTTATATTCTGACTCATTGCATAGTTGCAAATGCATGACTAATGTTTGTATTCATGATTGATAACTAATTGGCTTGAAATTATTGAAGCCATGGTTATTTTTCCCCAGTACTCTCTAAACATTGCTCTGGCATTGAGTATTTTGTGGATGAGTTATGCTAGCCCAGGATTTTTATTATGATTTTATTTACATATACATATATAACGTATGTATTATTATACATACATAACACATATTCTGTTTTGATTATTGCTCCCTTTCCCAAAGAACCTTTAATATCACAGATATATTTGATACTTATTTATATACAAGAGCCCTCTGGAGGGCCACAAACTTATGTAAGACTTTTTCACCCCTCCTTTCTCAAGAACCAATCCTTGTCCCCTTGGGATTGACATCGTCCCTATTAAGTATATATGTGCTAACCTGGTCCCCCATATCCTCTTGTAAATGACTTAATTTTTTTCAATGTGCATAGTATTTTTTCTGCAGTTTTTCTTGGGTCATAGTGTGATCTTTGCTACTGCAGATTTAGGGCTTTCTTTTTTCTCTGCCAATGTTTATTATATTTTTGAAAAATTTCTTGCGTTTGTTTGTTCCATTCCCTTTTTGAAAAATATCAGTTATATCTGTGTCAGATATCCCCTTCCATATCCCACATCTCTGATCTCCTAGCCTCTTTTTATTTTGTATTTTATTGCACAGTTGTCTTAAAAAGTTCAGGCCATAGCATTTCAGCTATATCTATGTTTTTGCTGCTTTTAATGCTTTTCATTTTTATAGTGGTTTATTATATTCTCTTTCTGATGTTATCCCCCTTTTCATAATATGTACATTTTCTGACTTTCTTTTGCCTCTTTTATTCCTTTCTTCTTTTTGATATTTCACAGCATCTTTGCAACCAGCATCCCTTAGATTTGGGGCTAATCTGCCTCTTCTCTTCATCTCCTAATAGGCAGGTCATCAGTCAGAAGATCCGTGTGAATTCATGGACTCTTCTGCAGCTCATAGGTGTTTTGTTTGGTGATTTTGTACTTTTCTTGCTTAGTTGGGTATAATAAGCAGGTGCATATCTGCTTACTCTTTCTGATCGATCTTCAACCTTGCCTGACCTCTAGCTGTTTTCAACACTGTAGTCCTAACTAGAGGAAGTGAAGACAGAAACAGTTTTTCTTCAACCCTTATCCTTCTGTTTCTCAGTGTGCCAGTGTGTAACGAGCCCTCAGGATGGTCTCCTTGGCCTTGGCATGTTCTCATACTCATCCTTCCAGGTAAAGCTGTGTCCTCCATGTCTCTCTCACTTAATTTCAGAGAAATCTCTATTCTTTTCCTTTTTTTAAAATTGAAGTATAGTTGATGTACAATATTATGTTAGATGCAAGTGTACAACGTAGTGATCCAGCATTTTTATAGATTATACTCCGTTTAGTGTTATTACAAAACAATGGCTACATTCCCTGGGCTGTACAATGTATCTTTGCTTATCTCTTATCTACATAGTCATTTGTATCTCTTCCTCCCCTATTCCTATCTTGCCCCTTCTTTCCCTCTCCCTGCTGGTAACTACTAGTTTGTTTTCTTTATCTGTGAATCTGTTTTGTTATATTCACTTATATGTGGAATTGTGTAGATTCCACGTAGGTGAGAGCATGCAATATTTGTCTTTCTTTGATTTATTTCACTAAGCATAATACCCTCTAAGTCCATCCATGTTGTTGAAAATGGCAGAATTTCATTTTTTTCCTATGGGTGAGTAATATTCCATTGCATTTATTATTGTTGTTTAGTCACTCAGTCATGTCTGACTCTTTGTGACTCCATGGACTGCAGCACGCCAGACTTCCCTGTCCTTCACTATCTCCCAGATTTGCTCAAACTCATGTCCATTGAGTCGGTGATGCCATCCAACCATCTCATCCTCTGTTGTCCCCTTCTCCTCCCACCTTCAATCTTTCCCAGTATCAGGGTCTTTTCCAATGCATTGGCTCTTCGCATCAGGTGGCCAAAGTATTTGGTGCTTCAGTTTCAGCATCAGTCCTTCCAATGAATATTCAGGATTTATTTCCTTTAGGATTGACTGGTTTAATCTTGTAGTCCAGGGGACTCTCAGGAGTCTTCTCCAACACCACAGTTCGAAGGTATCAATTACTCAGGGCTCAGCCTTTTTTATTGTCCAGTTCTTGCATCCCTACATGACTAGGGAAAAAAGCATAGCTTTGATTATATGGATCTTTGTAGGCAAAGTAATGTCTCTGCTTTTTAAACACAGTCTAGGTTTGTCATAGCTTTTCTTCCAAGGGGCAAGTCTCTCTTAATTTCATGGCTGTAGTCACCATCCCCAGTGATTTTGGAGCCCAAGAAAATAAAGTGTGTCACTGTTTCCATTGTTTCCCCATCTGTGTATGTGCTGTGAAGTGATGGGACCAGATGTCATGATCGTTGTCTTTTGAATGTTGAGTTTTAAGCCAGCTCCGCTGGAGCTGAGCTCCATCATTTCCAGCTGAATTCCAGTGGAGGTGATGGCACTGCATATACATACCACACCTTTTTTATCTATTCATCTGTTGATGAACACTTAGCTTGCTTCCATATCTTGGCAATTGTAAATATGAGCAATTGCTTCTATGAGCATTGGAGGGCTTGTATCTTTTTGAAAATAGTGTTTTATTTTCTTCAAATATTTGCTCAGGAGTGGAGTTGCTAAATCATGTGCTAGTTCTATTTTTAGGTTTTTGAGGCATCTCCATAGTGTCTGCACCGCTTTCTTTCCCACCAGCAGTGTACAAGTGTTTCATTTTCTCCACATCCTTGCCAACATTTGTTATTTGTGTTCTTCTTGATGATACCATTCTGATAGGTGTGAGGTGATATGTCATTGTGGTTTTTATAGAGTAATCTTCACTCTTATCAAGACCTAGGAGGTATGCGTCAGTTTTTACTACCTCTAGTTTAGGTCCAAAATTTGCTGTATTTTGACAATATTCTTTACTATGTCTTAGGGTTTTAGCCATTTCTTATTTTTATTTTTGGTGGAATTTTCTTTAGTTTTTATCCTTTTTATATCTGTGGCTTTCTGCGAAGGAAGAAGAGTAAACATAGCCTTATCTCCCATCCTAAACTCATGATTATACATTTCCCCTGTCCAGAGTTGTGACTAGGATCAGGAAATAGGCCACTAGTTATAAAACATGTCAAGGTTTTATAGTCAATATTTTGTAATAACTGTAAATGAGGTATGACCCTTAAAAATTATGAATCACTATATTGTGTACCTGAAACTTATAAAATATTACACATCAACTGTTCTTCAACAAAAATATTTAAACACAGGTAAAGCACTCTTACTGTTCACTCATCTCACATGCTAGTAAAGTAATGCTCAGAATTCTCCAAGCCAGCAATATGTGAACCGTGAACTACCTGATGTTCAAGCTGGTTTTAGAAAAGGCAGAGGAACCAGAGATCAATTGCAACATCCACTGGATCATGGAAAAAGCAAGAGCATTCCAGAAAAACATCTATTTCTGCTTTATTGACTATGCCAAAGCCTTTGACTGTGTGGATCACAATAAACTGTGGAAAATTCTGAAAGAGATGGGAATACCAGACCACCTAACCTGCCTCTTGAGAAACCTGTATGCAGGTCAAGAAGCAACAGTTAGAACTGGACATGGAACAACAGACTGGTTCCAAATAGGAAAAGGAGTATGCCAAGGCTGTATATTGTCACCCTGCTTATTTAACTTATATGCAGAGTACATCACGAGAAATGCTGGACTGGAAGAAACACAGCTGGAATCAAGATTGCCGGAAGAAATATCAATCACCTCAGATATGCAGATGACACCACCCTTATGGCAGAAAGTGAAGAGGAACTAAAAAGCCTCTTGATGAAAGTGAAAGAGGAAAGCGAAAAAGTTGGCTTAAAGCTCAACATTCGGAAAACGAAGATCATGGCATCTGGTCCCATCACTTCATGGGAAATAGATAGGGAAACAGTGGAAACAGTGTCAGACTTTATTTTTTTGGGCTCCAAAATCACTGCAGATGATGACTGCAGCCATGAAATTAAAAGACGCTTACTCCTTGGAAGAAAAGTTATGACCAACCTAGAAAACATTGAAAAGCAGAGATATTACTTTGCCGACTAAGGTCCATCTATTCAAGGCTATGGTTTTTCCTGTGGTCATGTATGGATGTGAGAGTTGGACTGTGAAGAAGGCTGAGCACTGAAGAGTTGATGCTTTTGAACTGTGGTGTTGGAGAAGACTCTTGAGAGTCCCTTGGACTACAAGGAGATCCAACCAGTCCATTCTGAAGGAGATCAGCCCTGGGTGTTCTTTGGAAGGAATGATGCTGAAGCTGAAACTCCAGTACTTTGGCCACCTCATGCGAAGAGTTGACTCATTGGAAAAGACTTTGATGCTGGGAGGGATTGGGGGCAGGAGGAGAAGGGGACGACAGAGGATGAGATGGCTGAATGGCATCACAGACTTGATGGACGCGAGTCTGAGTGAACTCTGGGAGTTGGTGATGGACAGGGAGGCCTGGCGTGCTGCGATTCATGGGGTCACAAGGAGTCGGACATGACTGAGCAACTGAACTGAAAGCACTCTTAGGAATGTATTTGAGATAGTTAAAATGAAAATGTTACACTACTAATGAAAAATAGAATTTGAAGTAAAAGGGTGAGAAATAAGGGTGAAGAGGCACAGAGAAAAGAAGCTAGGTGATTTCTGCCACTTTTCTGTGACAGGGTGGCAAATCAACATTGAAATTAACTCTAAGCTTTCTGGAATCCAGCACTGGGGAGGATAATCACAATGGCTGATGCACTTTATTTTACTTTATTGCAGTATAGTTTGATTCACTTGTAATAGCTTGTAAAAGGGAAGCATATTATTCAGTGGCCATCAACCATTTTCCTGGCTGAAAAAAATTCATAGAAACAATTTGTTCAGTGGGGGTCTGTTATTCACTGTATTACTACATATCCCTTACATGTTTTAAACAGCACAGAGGTAGGTTATACTCCTGTTTGGATGAAAGGAGCTAGGGAGAAACATTCGGCTGATTACCAACAGTGAGGATCAAAATTGAATCTGCCTTATGTATGAGCTGACTGGTTCTGGATCTTCTTACTGTACTTACACCTAGATCTGCATTCTTGCCAATATTGATTCCTGAGGCCTTGTTAATTCTCCTGATTCCCAAACTTTCTACTTGCTCCAGATAATGAGAACTTCTTAGCTTTACCTCTGCCTGGTATTTCCTGGGCCCTTGGCTTGAGCCATTTGCTTCAAATACTGGTGTCTGATGTCATATCTGAGTCTCCTTATGTAGAAGCTCAAAGGGTCAGGTCAGCCCTTCAGGAAATGGTGGAAATAATCATGGTTGAGAGTGGCTTCTGGAGAAGAGTGCTGAGATGTGCCATGCAGAGCCCCTATCAGACATGAAGGATCATCCCTGCAGCCACTGAGAGGGCTGATGGAAGCAGGACCTCAGCTCTGTGTCCTGCCGTCTTGGCTGAAGGTGATGCCCCTTCCCAAGTTGGCTACATTCAATGACTGCTCTTCACGGGGATAAGAAAGCCTGGACCTTTTCCCCTGCAGGATTCAGACCTCCCTACAGGGTAGGCAGAGACCTTTATTGAAACTAGATTACAGCCGACTTCTCCCTCCACTCCAATCTGGCTTTCTTTCCTTTTCTTCCCCAAGTACACTGACTAACAACTCTCCTGCCCACCAATCCCCGTCAAGGGGTCTACTTCCTGTGCAGTGCAAAAGGGAACACCTTAAACCAGCTCAGGGTTATCCACTGCATCATCACGATCAGAACAACATGTAACTGACCCACATGCCATAGTATTAGCTAATAGGAACTTGTAGAACCAGGAAGGAAACACAGGACAGTAAAAAGGGGTTGAAATTCTAGCGGGGAAGAGGGCAGATTAAAGGGGTGGGGAAAATGTGAAAGAGGAAAAGCAAGCATACTGGTGTGCTTACATCTCTCCTCAAGATACAAGTTTGGGGAAGTTAGACATTGAAAGAACATCTGAAAACCACTCCAAATTCTCCCAACACAGTACCGCCTGAACAAGGAACACTGCAAACATCCATAGGGCTCCTAATCTCGAACCTTTAAAATGCTTCTCCACCCTTCCCATTTGATCCGTACAATAGTATATGCCCGAAGTGGTGCCACCTTCATCTCATGTAAGGGGACAAGTGAACTCTTCAGAGAGCTTAGGTGACATGTCCAAGGCTACCCAGCAGAGCCGAGGGCAGCAGGGCCCAATGCCAGTGGTTCTGCCATGTCCATTTCCTATGAAATGGTGGGGCTCAGATGGCTAACACAGGCTTCCCTGGTGGCTCAGATGATAAAGAATCTGCCTGCAATGTGGGAAACCCAGGTTCAATCTCTGTGTTGGGAAAATCCCCTGGGGAAGGGAATGGCAACCCACGCTAGTATTCTTGCCTGGACAGTCCCATGGACAGAGGAGCCTGGCAGGCTACAGTCCATGGGGTTGCAAAAAGTTGGACATGATTGAAATGACTGACAGCCAACAGCTGGCATTTACGCATGCAAACTAATCTCTTTAAAGTTGCTCATCTTTGGAGTTATTCACACACCTTGAGTAAAACACTCTGGGGTGTCTGGCCTGCATGAAGGAACTGCAAAAATAATGGTAAACAAGTTAGAGTCGGTGAGAGAAACTCCGATCCTCTCAGCAGCCGCCTTCTACTCTCCACAGGTGTAAATACTAGTCCACAAATCCCTTTAGTGTGTGGAGTTAGAGGCCTATTTATTTTTACAGTTAAAAAAATAAAGGCTTTCTGAAATCTTGCTTGGGGTTTCAAAGCTTCCTGCTATGCCTCTGGGCACCCTAGGGTTGGTGTGTAAATGCACAGAGCTTGTCCCCTGAAGTTTCCATGGGGTCAACATGAGGTTTATTATTTTTTTTTATGTGAGTTGAAGCAGCATTGAGCAGATTAGAACCAGTTCCTGGAAGACCATCTCATAGAGAGTTGTGGCTTAGCTCTTAAGGGACTCTGTGCTATGAGTCTTGCTACTGAATAGTTTGAAACAAAAATAGATCAAGGAGCTGGAGGAAGTCTCCCGCTGTCTTTGCCCCGGCTCCCCACCCCTGCTCATTCTGGTCTGTGCCAGCACAGCCTCGCTGCCTGCACTTGTCATGCTCTGGCTGGTGGTGGACTCCCAAGGTGTGGGCATAGTCCTTGTTCCCTTTGTGACTCCCTTGAGCCCTATGGTTGAATGGATGATTTTTTTTGCATACATAATTAAATAAGCAAATCTCTAAGAATACCAATAGGAGAAAAAATGAGGGTGTTTCTCCTCCCTCCCTTCCTGAAAAGCCCCCTACCCATGACCAGCTGGGCTGGGTAGCTACACCTCCCCCTCTAAGCCTGATTCAGCAGTGGCTTTTATAAAGCTTTTCTGGTATGTGAGATGTTTCCCTAAAACAAAGCAGTAACCAATGATCTTTTCTTTCTTTTTAAAGTCTCCATTTTATTCTGGTATTTTCTTTCTAATGAGAGGCAGCGGAATCATTCATTCCATACTGTACCTGTGGAAGAATGCTCTGGGGTATAGGAATGCTTTGTGGAAGGCAGAAGGTAAAGTGGATTAAATACAGTTCATCTGTGCTGGCATATATTTCTCTGTGGGGAATTCTTTTTTAAGTATGACTAATGCAAGAACACTGGAGTGGGTTGCCATTTCCTTCTCCAATGCATGAAAGTGAAAAGTGAAAGTGAAGTTGCTCAGTTGTGTCTGACTCTTAGCGACCCCATGGACTGCAGCCTATCAGGCTCCTCCGTCCATGGGATTTTCCAGGCAAGGGTACTGGAGTGGGGTGCCATTGCCTTCTCTGAATGCAAAATGAAGTTGTGGGTGATGGTTGGGGAAAATCAGTCAAGAGCCAGTGACTTTATGTGGTTTTGTTTTCAAAAGAACACAAAAAAATTTTACTTGCATATTTTAAAATTAAGAACAGGACAAAATACTATTCTATCCAACTGAGTAATTATAGTTACAGTTTTAAAGAGAAAGTGGGGTAGTGTTGGAGGCAAAGTGTTGGAGGAGACACGCAAGGTGAGGAATCATGTATGTTTTAGAGATTACAGTTAAGATGGTCAGGATTATGCTGCAGTGTACTAGGTAAGGGTATTTAAAAATATTTTTATTGAAATATAGTTGGTTTACAATGTGTTAGTTTCAGGTATACAGCAAAGTGATTCTGTTAATGTGTTTGTATATATATATATGTGTGTGTGTGTGTATATATATATATATATGTTCTTTTTTAGTTTCTTTTCCTTTACATAGATTATTGCAAGATATTAAGTATAGTTCCCTCTGCTATACAATAAGTCCTTGTTGGTTATCTGTTTTATATATAGTGGTGTGTATATTTTGATTATTATTAACTGGAAGCCCCTAGTAGCTTATCTGGTAAAGAATCTGTCTGCAGTGCAGGAGGCCCCAGTTTGATTCCTTGGTCAGGAATATCCACTGGAGAAGGGATGGTCTACCCACTCTAGTATTCTGGCCTGGAGAATTCCATGGACTGTATAGTGCATGGGGTTGCAAAGAGTCGGGCATGAACAAGCGACTTTCACACACAACTGGGAGCAAGGCCTCCGAAGTCTGGTACAAAGTGAAGTGAAGGTCAGGTCAGCGTCGCACTCCATTCTCGCTCACCCCTGCTGTCTATGTGTCATTTAAATCTCAGTTGTGGCCAAAGACCAAGTGCTGAATTTTCACAAACAACACCAATCCATTTTCTTGAGAGCTGTCCCTTTCTTTGGGATGGTCATCTTTTTGCCCAAGTTTGCCTTATTAAGAAGGAGGCCTGAGGAGCAGGGACCAGCATCTTTCTAACCAGTTAGATCAACCGAGTCAAAGTTAATCGTCAAAGGCGTGACAGATGTTTCTTCTGGATCTTTCCTTCATTGCATTTGCACAGAAGTTAAGTTCCACAGAGCAAAACATGGAATCCTCTTACCACATGCTGTTCTGTTGGCGTACTGCGCAGTGTTTTGCATCAGACAGCTCCTGTGTGAGTGTGATTGTGTGTTGATTGTTTGAGTCTGATGGGAATGGTTTCAAAAAATGATTTCAGACTTAAGATAACCTGGGACAAAAAGCAGCAAAATAAACCTTCAAAAATATCCTCAGAAGACAGGAAGGAAAAGTATAGTCGACCTAGATATGTGCCATTGTTGTTGTTGTTGTTCTTTAGTTGCTCAGTCACGTCCAATTCTTTTGCAGCCCTTGGACCATAGCCTGCCAGGCTCCTCTGTCCATAGGATTCTCCAGGCACAAATACTGGAGTGGGTTTCCATG
Source organism: Oryx dammah (assembly GCF_014754425.2). NCBI lineage: Eukaryota > Metazoa > Chordata > Mammalia > Artiodactyla > Bovidae > Oryx > Oryx dammah. Next base: position 38,196,486 of record NW_024070210.1, read on the forward strand.
TCCTCCTCCAGTGGATCTTTCCAACTCAGGGATTGAACCCTCATCTCCTATGTCTCCTGCATTGGCAGGCAAATTCTTTACCAACTGAGCCATCAGAGAAGCCTGTGTCCCCCTTTAGAGAAGGACGTCTGCTCCCTCATGGGCACTGTGTTCAGCAAGAGGGCCTCTGGCTGTCTGCTTCTTTGGGATCTGCCTCAGCTACAGAGAGCGGCTCAGCAAGACTGCTGCACCTCCTGGGACAGCCTGCAGTTGAGTGAGGTGGAGGGACAAAACCTTGCCATGTCAGTCCACCAGATAACTCATATTGGTGACACATACTCCTGAACCTCCTGCCAGCTTTCTGGAGACTTTGTTGGGTCTGCTTTGCACTTCAACTGTTTCTGCTTCCATAGCTTTCGTATCATAGGTGTTGACTCTTAACACATACTCTGTGTCCCAAACTCCATCTAGAAGTCAGCTTTTGGAGAACCCACTTTGTGATATTGTAGTTGATGCCTGTTTCTGAGAAAACTGGCAGTGAGACTTGGATTTGGAGATGGTTTGCTGATACTGCCTGGTACTGAACACTCCATTACTTGTAGAAGGGGAAGCATAATGTGCAGTTCAGTGTGAAAACTTGTGTCAGTGGTAAATTGGGATGATGTCCAAGTGAAAGTGTGTTGAATGCATTGGCAAGGGTTTGAGATCCATGGAGGAAGTAGCTCTATGGGCAGTAGCATTGGGTGGCTATTGCTACTGGCCAGCCACAGCACAGGAAGATAACACTCGAGGGCAAGGAAGAACAGAGCTTGGCTCTCATCTCCTGCAGGCGGAGGGCTGAGAAATTCACAGGCCAAACCCAGGATTTAGAAGTCAGAGTGGTTAACCTTCAAAGGAAGTTAAACACTCAATAAGGCAGCCATATTATGCTAAGGTGAGGGCCCAGGTTATGAAAATGTAGACTGAGACACAGATATAGACTTTATGGATGTCCTGGAAGATTTTTTTTCTCCCCAGACTCCTCTCAGCATTCCTCAGTAAGAACCCTTCCCCCCACCCTCTCCATGCTGAAACTAGCCTAAAGGCTGCCTGTCCCCCCACTCTGGGTATGCCTCGCCTCCCCCCTGGCTCCTAGGCCTCCTGTAGGGTTAAGACACAGTATAATCCAGCCAGGGCAGCAGCCTAATCCTGCTGCCTCACGCTTTTTCTCAAAGGTGTCTATTCCAGGCCCTCATCATGTTCTCAAGGAGGTCTGCTTCTGGAGAACATGTCCTGTGAAAGATAGAGTAGCTTGAGGCAGTCACAAGATCTTTTTTTTTTTTTCTTTCTTTTTTTTTTGTGCTCTTCATTTATTATTATTATTATTATTTTTTTTTACTTTGCAATACTGTATTGGTTTTGCCATACATTGACATAAATCTGCCACTGGTGTACATGAGTTCCCAACCCTGAACCTCCCTCCCACCACCCTCCCCATATCATCACTCTGGGTCATCCCAGTGCACCAGCCCCAAGCATCCTGTATCCTGCATTGAACCTAGACTAGCGATTCATTTCTTACATGATAGTATACATGTTTCAATGCCATTCTCCCAAATCATCCCACCCTCTCCCTCTCCCACAGAGTCCAAAAGTCTGTTCTATACATCTGTGTCTCTATTGCTGTCTCGCACACAGGATTATCATTACCATCTTTCTAAATTCCATATATATGTGTTAGTATACTGTATTGGTGTCTGTCTTTCTGGCTTACTTCACTCTGTATAATCAGCTCCAGTTTCATCCACCTCATTAGAACTGATTCAAATGTATTCTTTTTAAGGGCTGAGTAATACTCCATTGTGTATATGTACCACAGCTTTCTTATCCACTCGTCTGCTGATGGACTTCCAGGTGGCTTCCGTGTCCTGGCTATTATAAACAGTGCTGCGATGAACATTGGGGTACATGTGTCTCTTTCAGTTCTGGTTTCCTCGGTGTGTATGCCCAGCCATGGGCTCATTTTTAAATGTCAGTGTGAAACCTGGGGAGTGCAGCACAGGAGAGCACATGGATAACATTCTGACAAGATCTAATCCTGGGAGGGTTGTTTTTAGGCAGGACTGCTTTGCCATCACCCTATCTGCTCCTTGCATCCCGCTTGACACCCCAGCCCCAACTGCCGAGTGTTCTCTTCGCACCATGTAAGGTCTTGCCCTTCTGAATGGTCCCACCATAGTGTGCTTCTTCCTGTATACCCGGATCTCTTGCTTTAGTTTCCTTCCCATATCAGAATTTATCTTTTTTTTTTTTTTTTGATGTGGACCATTCTTAAAATCTTCACTGAATTTGTTACAACACTGCTTCTGTTTTATGGTTTGGTTTTTTGGCCACAAAAGGCATGTGGGATCTTAACTCTTGATCAGGGATGGAACCCATACCACCTGCCTTGGAAGGCAAAGTCTTAACCACTGGACCACCCAAGGAAATCCCTAAAACTTTATCTCTAATGTATAATACATGTAGGCATTAATTATGGACAATATATTAACATGTTTCTTCCACAAAATGTTTATTCTTTAATAATACAGCCAATCAGAATTCTTAAAAATCTACTTAGCAGTGTCATTGTTCCACCTGCCTTCAACCTTGTTATTTGTAAAGGCGTTCATCACACTGTCCCTGGAGCAAGTGTAAATTGATTGTAAAGCTCAACATTCAGAAAACGAAGATCATGGCATTCGGTCCCGTCACTTCATGGGAAATAGATGGGGAAACAGTGGAAATAGTGTCAGACTTTATTTTTGGGGGGCTCCAAAATCACTGCAGATGGTGATTGCAGCCATGAAATTAAAAGACGCTTACTCCTTGGAAGAAAAGTGATGACCAACCTAAATAGCCTATTCAAAAGCAGAGATATTACTTTGCTGACTAAGGTCCGTCTAGTCAAGGCTATGGTTTTTCCAGTAGTCATGTATGGATGTGAGAGTTGGACAGTGAAGAAAGCTGAGCACTGAAGAATGGATGCTTTTGAACTGTGGTGTTGGAGAAGACTCTTGAGAGTCCCTTGAACTGCAAGGAGATCCAACCTCTCCATTCTGAAGGAGATCATACCTGGGATTTCTATGGAAGGAATGATGCTGAAGCTGAAACTCCAGTACTTTGGCCACCTCATGCGAAGAGTTAACTCATTGGAAAAGTCTCTGATGCTGGGAGAGATTGGGGGCAGGAGGAGAAGGGGACGACAGAGGATGAGATGGCTGGATGGCATCATGGACTCGATGGACACGAGTCTGAGTGAACTCTGGGAGTTGGTGATGGACAGGGAGGCCTGGCGTGCTGCAATTCATGGGGTCGCAAAGAGTCAGACATGACTGAGCGACTGAACTGAACTGCCTTGCCTTCTTGGCCTGTCTCCATGACTTCCATGAGCCTCAGTTTTAAATAATAAGGATGATAATAGCTGTCTTTTACTATGGACTTAGGGGGCTTCCCAGGTGGTGCTAATGGTAAAGAACCTGCCTGCCAATGCAGGAGATGTAAAGAGATGTGGATTTGATCCCCGGGTCGGGAAGATCCCCTGGAGGAGGAAATGGCAACCCAATCCAGTTTTCTTGCCTGGACAGAGGAGCCTGGTGGGCTACAGTCCATGGGGTTGCAAAGAGTTGGACATTCCTGAAGCAACTTAGGACAGTGTCTGCCAGGTACTGTACTAACATTCTTTGTGGGTTAGCTCAGTAGCTCCTTGCCAAATTCCTATGAGGCAGGGAAACTGTAATTTCCATTTTATGGCCTTGATTCAGGTGTGAGCCCAAGATTTGAGACCTTGCTCCCCTAACCACTGTACCACATTGCCCAAATCTTTTCTGTGGCTTGTAGAGGCCCTGTATAACATGGCCACAGCTTATCTCTCTAGCCTCATTCCATCTCTGACCATTTCCCTACCTGAACTCACTGGGCTCTGTGATGCCTCCAGACCTTTCTCCCAGATATTTTCTAGAACTCCGCGCCATGGATCCTATATCCTGCTGCTCTCTCCTCACTTTATTCATCCTTCCAGAATCCATCTAGACATTGCTGCCAGTGTCAGCTCCTCTCTCTATTCTCCAAACATCAAACATGGTTGGTGGTGGTGGGGGCGGGGTGTGTTCCCTGTATCTGTCATTGTGACACCTGTTTGTCATCTTCACTGGCCTGCAGGTTCCTTGAGGAGGGGCACATCTTGCTCACTGCCAGTTCTGATAAAACCTGCCACAGAGCAGATACTCGAAAATAGTACTTGTGGTATAAATGAATGAATGAACCCCAAAGGAAATGCATGAGGTAGGAATTTTACGGTGGTGGTGTAGGTGTGTGATGGTTAATCTTAAGTGTCAAACTGACTGGGCTGAGTGATGCCCAGGTAGCTAGTAAAACTATTGTGGGTTGTGTGTCTGGGAGGGTTTTTCTGCAAGAGTTTATCATTTGAACCAGTGGGCTTGAGTAAAGAAGACCACTCTCACCAGTGTGAATGGGCATCATCGGATCTGTTGAAGTCCTGATAGAGTGAAGAAAGATGAATTTACTCTTCACTTAAGCAGGGACATTCATTCTCTTGTGCCCTTGGACATCAGCACTTCTGGTTCTTGGGTCTTAAGACTTGGACTGGGACTTACACCATTATTTACCTCCTCCACCTTCCCACCCCATTCCCAAGCTTGTGGACTGCAAATCATGAGACTTCTTGGCCTTTGCAGTTACATGCATCAATTTATATACATCATACATATATAGAGAGTATAAATAGTGCTTCCCTGGTGGCTCAGATGGTAAAGAATCTGCCTATAATGCAGGAGACCCAGGTTCGATCCCTGGGTCAGAAAGATCCCCTAGAGAAGGGAATGGCTACCCACTCCACTATTTTTGCCAGGGGAATTTGGTAGCCAGAGCAGCCTGGTGGGCTATAGTCCATTGGATCGCAAAGAGTCAGACACTACTGAGCAACTAATACTTTCATTTTCTTTCACTATATATTATATATGTGTGTGCTAAGTCATTTCAGTTGTGTCTGAAGTCATGATACTGGGAAAAATTGAGGGTAAGAGGAAAAGAGGGCAACAGAGAATGAGGTGGTTGGATGGCATCACTGACTCAATGGACATGAGTTTGAGCAAACTCAGGGAGATGGTGAAGGACAGAGAAGCCTGGCATGCTTCTGGGGTCGCTAAGAGTTGGACACGATTTAGCTACTGAACAACAACAAATATGTATGTGTTGTTATATGTATATATATATACACATACATACAATATATATTATACATTATATATTATAATATATAATACAATACATTATATATATAACAATATATATTGTATATATATATTACAATATATACAATGTATATTACTGTGTATATATATATACACACACACAATAAATTTTTATTTTTTTGGATAGCCTTGTGATAATGTAACATAACAGTGAAAAAAGAAAAATAGGGGTTTGTGTACTGAGCTCCAGCTGTCTTGGCCCCACAGTTCACCTATGGACTTTCTTGTGTTTGGTGTTAAATTTGGGATCCAAGTCAGGTCCAGAGTCTGTTGTGCCATTTTGTTCCTGACCACGTGTGCCACCCAGGAGGATTTGAGCTGGCAGTGTTCCAAGCCAGAAGAAGCCTGACAATTGCTTGTTGAAAGAAAATTGTTACCAGCTCTCTAGATATTTGCAGCCTGACAAATAAACTGTCTTCCTCAAAGAGTTTAGACACACATAACTAAACACTGAATACCCAGATGGCCCATCACAAATGAAAAGGTGGTAAATAAGAAAAGCCCAGTGTAATCAATGTTTCTGTCTTCTAAACTACATGGAGAAAAATCCCAATCAATATTTGAGATAGTTCTTTTAAAACTAGGAAATGTTCAGAACAAGATTTGAGGAAGCCTCTATTCTAATTCAAAATGTTCCCATTTTTGCAATTCATGAGAATTCCTCTGTAGCAAATGAGGAAAACTATTGTATATAAATTTTGACAGCTCTGGATAAAACTGAGTAAACACTAGAAAAACTTTTCAGTGTTTATTCCTCTACAAAACAATAAAGGAAACTAATAGCTAAAAGGCAGCAAGCAGAAAGCAGGCCTTGGTTTGGAGGGCATATGCATTTTTTTCAGTTAAAAAGAAATTGCCTCAATTAATTGCTCTTAGAAATAAGACATAATGATAATGTAAAAATAAAGATTGCTGGAAAGTATGGATATTTATTTTAAACCAGCTTGTTTAAAATGCCTTTAACGTGCAATACAATTTGCTGACTTAATATTTACCACACTAAGAAGTCAGATCTCTTCATGATCTCTTTTTTCCCTCAGAAAAGGGAGATTTTCTCTTTCCTGGTTGGGCTTCAGTAATTCAGAATTACTGGTCAAATATTAATCGAGTGCTCGTGATTTGACTGTTGCTGGTCCACTGTTTAGACCTTAATTCTGACCATGTCTCTGTTGCTTTCTCATGTGTGAAAGTGAAAGACACTCAGTCGTGTCCAACTCTTTGTGACCCCATGGACTGGAGCCTGCCAGGTTCCTCTGTCCATGAAATTTTCCAGGCAAGAATATTGGAGTGGGTTGCCATGCCCCCTTCAGGGGATCTTCCCAACCCAGGAATCAAACCGGAGTCTCGTGCATTGTAGGCAGAGTCTTTACTAGCTGAGCTACCAGGGAACCTTCTCATGTGTAGAGAGTGGTTTCTACTGGTCTTGAGCAAGCTAAAAGCACATTTTCCCCATGGATATTGTCTCTATCCGTCTATGTTAACTCTGATGTTCTCATGATGTCTATAGTGCGCCACTCTCTTAGGCCTCCGAATCCTCCCACCCACCCTCTTCACCCTCCCCAATCTTAGCACCCCAGGCCTCTAGATGCATCTGACCAGGCTGAATGGAAACTCAGGGCACAAGGCAGAGGACCTACCTTGCACTGTTGTTCTTTCCTTCTTTCAAACACTTAAGCACTCTGTGTGTGCTCTGGGCACTCTTCCAGGTGTTGGAGAGATGGAGAGTAATGTATAAGCAGGTAAATAACCAGGAAGAAATCTGAGACAATGAGTGCTCAGGAGAAGCAGGGCTTTACTTTTTATTGGGAGGGTGGGTTGAATGTCAAGAAAGAGAAAAATCTGCAAAGATATGAGGCAGACAACTGGAGACACAGAAATAAGCAACAGTAAATGTGGTAAGGTGGAAACAAAAAATCCAGCCTGATAGGGTCACAGTGAGCCAGGACTAGTGCCTTCTAACTTCTGGAGATGAAGTTATAGAGGTAAATCCACTGCTATTTGGTGAATTGCTCCCATTTTCTCTTCTAGGTCCGCTCTTCACTCCACTCTGTGTCCCGGGGGTGACTTTTTCCTGCTCTCTGCCCCGTGGCTGGATCCAGCCGATGAGGAGTCCTAGCAGATGGGAAAGGAGGGGCCTGGGTATTTAACTGGAAGTCTCAGCTCCGCACAGCCTTTCTGTCTTCAGGCAATCAGCCTTCCTTTCAGGCCTGGGGTGCTAACAGTGCCCTGCAGTGACTAGGTCTGAGGATTCCACTTTACCCTATAGCTTCACAACAACCTGCCCACACTTTTGAGTAGCATGTATACAACTTTTTCCCAGTTTGAAAAATGTCTTCTGTTTCTTATGTGACTCTGAATCAGATAGCCATTCAAACTGTGGCAAAGAGTGTGGATCTCATATGCTATGGAAAGCTAGTTGAGATATAATTCATATATAATAAAATTCACTGCTTTTAGATGTATAGATTTATGAATTTTGATAAAACCCTATGGTCATATTAGGGCTTCCCAGGTGGCTCAGTGGTAAGGAATCTGCCTGCCAATGCAGGAGACATAGGTTCAAGCCTTGGGTCAGGAAGATCCCCTAGAGTAGGAAATATTAACTCCAGTATTCTTGCCTAGGAGATCCCACGGAGAGAGAAGCCTGGCAGGCTATAGTCTGCTGCTACTGCTAAGTCGCTTCAGTCATGTCCAACTCTGTGTGACCCCATAGACAGCAGCCCAGTAGGCTCCCCCATCCCTGGGATTCTCCTGGCAAGAACACTGGAGTGGGTTGCCATTTCCTTCTCCAATGCGTGAAAGTGAAAGTGAAGTCGCTCAGCCGTGTCCGACTCTTCCTGACCCCATGGACTGCAGCCTACCAGGCTCCTCTGTCCATGGAATTTTCCAGGCAAGAGTACTGGAGTAGGGTGCCATGTCCTTCTCCGGGTTCACAAAAGAGTCAGTCATGACTTAGTGACTAAACAGCAACAACAAATGGCCGTGTTATCCCCACCATAATCAAGATGCAGAACATCTAATCAGTTGGGTGTTTTAAATGAGAGGGTTCCATGATCTTTCCCCCCAACCCCCGGTTTTTCAAACCTTACTCAAACTTGAAGAAAGGTCAGAGGAAGGCAAGAATAGATACAAAGAGGCTGGTTAGGAAGCTACCATGGGGTCGCAAAGAGTCAGACACGACTGAACGACTTTCACTTTCACATAGTATAGGCACTGTGCTAGACAACCAGGGTGTAATAATGATGATCCTCTGTTCTGAGAAAGACGATAATTTATTGGGAAAAATTAACAAGGAACCAGAACGTTATAATTCAGTGTGATAGCTTGTGCCAAGATGCTGAAGTATGGGTTACTATGGGTATAACTGGGAAGGACATGTAGGAGATTAATAATGTACAAATTCCACCTTCCCATGACCTTTCTGAACTAACTAATACCATTGCCCTGGGTTGAGAGTCTCCATCCGAGGTCTGATTCCATCAGCACCAGTATTTGTGGCCAGAGGAGAGCATAGTTTTTGACTTCTCTAAATCCCAATAGTTTTCGGGTATGAATACTCTCCTTCAAAGTATAGAGCAGAAACAGAAAAAGAGTAATGCATCAATATCAGATAACACGTGTTAGTGCCATTTGACATTTTCCGCATCACAGTCCACACAGCACGGTCTGCTAAGACAGAGGCTGCCCACTGCTGCGAGAGGATAGCAGGGTGTCTTGACACACAGTTCCCACTCAGGCACTTTGAGGGCTGGGGAATGTCAAGATTTGGGCTCTCCTACAAGCTGAGAGGTGCTAACATTGTCTCCCTCCTAGCTGGAAAATTGTCATAGGCGAATGAAAAAAGCCATGGAATTTGGAGCCAGGAAATCTGGTTTAAGTCTCATCACAGTTTGATCATCTCTGCCAAGGGACGACCCCTCTGACCCTTGGTTACCTCACCTAGAAAATGAGAATATCTTCCTATCTTATAAGTGGTTAAGTACTTCTCAAGCATAATTATTGCATTGCCCCAAACTCAGCAAGCATACAGAATCCCCAAGATTGAACACAATGCTCCGCCTGATGTGTGCACTGGGAAGATACTCGTGGTTGCCCTTGACCACACTGGAAGGACAGCTCCAGGGAGAGCAGGGGAGAAGAAGAGGAAAACACTGATGGCTCCTTGCCACTGCTCACTTGTCACTGCTGGCCTGAATGAATCACCTCTTTTCACCTATGTCAACAACATCAGCTCTAATCACTACCTCCACCAAGCCCCCAAGCCCCTGTAGAGCAGAGACTAGGGAAAAAAAGTGAGATAATGTGGCTGGGAGTACCATCTGGGTTGATTTTAGGTTATCAAATAACAGATGTGAAGGGAGTTGAATGTCATTCTTTTATTACCAATTCAATTCTTGGTTCTATTTTCCTAAGTTTTAAAATTGACTTTCCTCTGCGTTTGTAGAACTATCTGAAATGGCTTGTTATAAGTAAGTAGTGGCTAGTAGGCAAGTAAATATCTGTCCAGATAATTAACAGAGGAATGCCTTCAATCCTACAAAATACTAAGTCAGTGGTAAACCCAGGAATGACAGAAGAGGGTGGTTTATTGATATCCAAATCACTAAAATGATAATAAATAGAATAATAAATATAACCCATAGTGATAATACTAATAGATGACATTTATTGAGAAGGGGTTAGTGGTACAGATGAGGTCCAAATAATTAAAAAGCATGAAATCCAGGGTCTCATTATTATAAAATTAATGAAATGACCAGGGTGAACCTTCTGTGGAGGTCAGGAATGAGTTATTAAGTAGACTATCCAATTTTTCCAGGTTTCATTGTACATACTACGTACTAGGCATTGTGTTAAGCAGTTTATATGGATTTGCTTTATTTGGACAAATATCCCTGTGAGATAGGTAGATGCTATTGATCTCACCAAATAACCAATGAAAAAGCTAAGGCTTGAGGATTGAGTATGGGTTCAGCCAGGCTGAGGTTGGGGAAGGAGGTAAATGGCATATCAGAAGACTTACATCTTTGGGAGGCAAATTTGCCAAGTCTTGAGCCTTCTATTGGAGCCAATGCAAATACAATTATTTGCTTCAAAGTCTTTCATGATGTTCTGATATTATTCTCAGAAGTCTCCGAAAGGGACCAGAACATGACATCAGTGAAGTTTACTCCAGGCTAATCTATACATTAGGCTTATTGTTTTCAAATTTTGCTGTGCCTCATTGTCACTTGGAGAGCCCATGAGCCCACAGAGGTCTGTCCTCCATGTACCTGACCTTAAATCAGAACCTCTGGGGAAAGGGCCTAGAAAGATACATTCAGACTACATTGCCAAAAATTCTGATTTGTATCTGTTGGGAACTACTGTGGTAGGCCAAGAAATCCTCTCTGATTCTATTTTTCATCTTATATGTTCATATACATTGTCAAAATCTTCTTTAGAGTCAAGAATCTGGTGTATACAGTGAAACAAATAGAATTATGCCAGCCATAGGTAAATACTGCACTTTTGTTTCTCTTTTCTTAACTTTTAAAAATTAGTTTTACAAAATATTCACCAATTACAATTTAATGAATTATGGCAAATGTGTTTAATCATGTAACCACCACCATAATAGTAAAATAATATTTCCATCATCCCCCAAAGTTATTTTGTGTTTCTTTGCAGTTAATCCCTTTCTAGGGCCCTGGCAACCACTGGTTTGCTTCTGTCACTATAGTTTTGCCTTTTCTAAAATTCCATATAAATAGACCACCTGTAGACTTCCCTGGTGGCTCAGATGGTAAAAAATCTGCCTGCAATGCAGGAGACCTGGGTTCCCTGGGTTGGGAAGATCCCCTGGAGAAGGAAATGGCAACCCACTCAAATATTCTTGCCTGGGAAATCCCATGGACAGGGGAGGCTGGAGGGGCTATACAGTCCATGGGGTCTCAAAGAGTTGGACATGACTGAGGACTGATGCTTTCATTTTCTTTTTATTGTATATGGTCTTAAATTCTAGCTTCTATCATTTAGCATAATGCTTTTGAGATCTGTCCAGGCTATTCTGTGTATTGGTAGTTCTTTCTTTTATTATTACTATATTCTATCATATATTCCACGCAACAATTTATCTGTTCACCTCTTGATGGACATATGGTTGTTTCTAGTTTGTGCCTATTATGAGCATATTTGTGTGAACACAGTCTTTATTTCTCTTATATAAATATCTAGGAGTTGGATTGTTAGGTGAAATAATGTCTATTTAACTTTATATCTGCTAAACTTTATATCTGTTTTCTAAAGTGGCTATAATATTTTGCACTCCTGCCTGCACAGAATTAGTTTTGGTTGCTCCACATCCTCACTAGCACTTGGTATTGTTGGTTCTTTTATATTTAAGCATTCTGGTTGTGTGTAGTGGTATCTCACTGTGATTTTAATTTGCCTTTTCCTGATGTCTAATGATATTTGGTATAGTTTCCTGTGCTTATTTGGCATCTTAAGATAGCTTTATTGATGTATAATTGATATACAAAAGACTGCACACATTTAACGTGTATAATTTGAGTTTGTGTGTATGTGCTCAGTTGTGTCCAACTCTCTGTGACCCCGTGGATTGTAGCCCTCCAGGCTCCTCTGTCCATGGAATTTCCCAGGCAAGAACACTGGAGTGGGTTGCCATTCCCTTCCCCAGTGGATCTTCCCAACCCGGGGATTGAACCCGAGTCTCCTGCATCGTCAGGTAGATTCTTTACCGCTGCCCCGCCAGACACTTGCTATTTGAGTTTGGACGTATACAAATACTTGTGATACCATTACTACAATCAAGGCAATATGCACATCTAACACCTATCAGAGTTTTCCTTGTGTTCCTTTGTTTTTGTTTTGTGGTAAGAACACAGCATGAAATTTCACCCTCTTAAATTCTGAACTGTATAAAATGTATTGTTAACTATAGGCATCGTGTTATACAGCAGCTCTCTAGAATTTATTCATCTAGCAAAACTTAACTCTATTTACTATTCATATATTTTCTTTGACAGAGTGTCTATTTAAATCTTTTACCCATTTTATTTTATTTTATTTTATTTTTTTAGTGTTTTATTTTTATTTATTTATTTTTTTTTACTTTACAATTCTGTATTGGTTTTGCCATACATTGACATGAATCCACCATGTGTGTACATGCATTCCCAAACATGAACCCCCCTCCCACCCCCCTCCCCACAACATCTCTCTGGGTCATCCCGTGTACCAGCCCCAAGCATGCCGTGTCCTGCATCAGACATAGACTGGCGATTCGATTCTTACATGATATTATACAAAAATTGGATTTTCTTCTTACTATTCTGTTGCAAGAGTTCTTTAAATATTCTCTATCAGATGTTGGCAAACTTTTTCTTAAATGGCCAGATAGTAAATATTTTATGTTTTCAGGCCATAAATTTTGGATTGTAATTACTTAACTCTGATATTTTGTTTGAAAAAGCCACAGGTAATAAAACTTGACTTAAAAAACCAGCTGACTATTATTTGCCAACCTCTGTTCTAGATACAACTTCTTTATTAGATGTATGTTTGGTAAATATTCTTCCTCAGGTCTGTATCCTTTTTTAATTTTTTAACAGTATCTTTTGATGTTTAAAAGTTTTTAATTTTTGTGAGGTCAGATTTATCAGTGTTTTCTTTTATGAATTGTGCTTCTTGTATTTTACTATAAGAAATCTTTGCTAACTCAAGACTAAGATTTAGTTTTGCTTTTTTCCTGTGGTTTCTTCTAAAAGTTTTATAATCTTAGGTTTATCATTTAGATATATGATCCATTTGATTATAGTAATTTTATTAATTTTCTGTATATAAGTAATATTGGCATGAAGTAATATTATTTTGAGATATTAATATTTTTAATATAAATTTATTTTAATTGGAGGCTAATTATACCAAGTGAAGTAAGCCAGAAAGAAAAACACCAATGCAGTATACTAACCCATATATATGGAATTTAGAAAGATGGTAACAATAACCCTGTATGTGAGACAGCAAATGAGATCTTAATTTTTAAATATGTTATAAAGTAATAGTCAAGATCCTTTGTTGTCTTTTTTTGCATTTGAATACGCAATTGTTTTGACACCATCTATGGAAAGGATCGTCTTTCAACACTGAATTGCTTTTGTAACTGTCGAAAGGCAATTGGCTAAATATGTGTGTTCTGTTTTTTTACATGAATACTTCATCTCTTGATTACTCCATATATATATGTTAACCTTGAGATCAAGGAAGTCCCGCCTTTATTTTTTTTTTTCAGAATTTTTACAGGTATAGTAAGTCATTTTCATTTCCATATAAATTTTAGAAGCATCTTTTAAACAAATATGAAAACACCTGCTGGAATTTAATGTTCATGGTGTTCAATCTGCAAATCAACGTGGAGGAAAATAAAAATATCAGCATTACAGTCTTCCAACCCATGAAGATTAGAAGTTTCACTCCATTTATTTAAATTGCTGTTAATTTCTTTAAGTAATATTTTATAGTTTTTGACATACAGCTTCAATGTCTTTTGTCAAATTTGTCCAAATTTGACAAATTTGTCATGTCCGACTCTTTGCGACCCCATGCTATCTAGGTTGGTCATAACTTTCCTTCCAAGGAGTAAGTGTCTTTTAATTTCATGGCTGCAATCACCATCTGCAGTGATTTTGGAGCCCCCCCAAAATAAAGTCTGACACTGTTTCCACTGTTTCCCCATCTATTTCCCATGAAGTGATGGGACCAGATGCCACGATCTAAGTTTTCTGAATGTTAAGCTTTAAGCCAACTTTTTCACTCTCCTCTTTCACTTTCATCAAGAGGCTTTTTAGTTTCTCTTCACTTTCTGCATTAAGGGTGGTGTCATCTGCATATCTGAGGTTATTGCTATTTCTCCCGGCAATCTTGATTCCAGCTGTGCTTCTTTCAGCCCAGCGTTTCTCATGATGTACTCTACATAGAAGTTAAATAAGCAGGGTGACAATATGCAGCCTTGATGTACTCCTTTTCCTATTTGGAACCAGTCTGTTGTTCCATGTCCAGTTCTAAGTGTTGCTTCCTGACTTGCATATAGGTTTGTCAAGCACTAGATTCAATTTGCCAATATTTTACATCTCTATTTGTGATTTTTCATTTCTTTATTTTGTATTTCTTAGGTTGTTTGTATCTTATTTTCTTTCAGAAATTCTGGCTCATAACAGGACTTGAGAAGTATTTTCTTCTATTTCTGGAAGAAGTTTGGGATGAATTGGCATCATTTTCTTGAAATGTTTGGTAGAATTCACCAGTGAAGCTAACTGGCTAGAGTTTTACTTGTGAGTTAGTTTTAATCTAAGAATTCAGTTTCTTCCATATGTTTGGGACTACTCAGTTTCTTTCTTTGTGAACTTTGGTATTTTGTGATTTTTAAGTCACAAATATCCATTTCAGTTGTCAATTTTTTTGGGCACAAATGCTTATAATATTCAGTTAGTATCTTTTAGATGTCTATAGCATCCAAAATAGCTGCAGACGGTGATTATAGCCATGAAATTAAAAGAAGCGTTCTCCTTGGAAGGAAAGTTAAGACCAACCTAGATAGCATATTCAAAAGCAGAGATATTACTTTGTCAACAAAGGTCCGTCTAGTCAAGACTATGGTTTTTCCAGTAGTCATGTATGGATGTGAGAGTTGGACTGTGAAGAAAGCTGAGCACTGAAGAATTGATGCTTTTGAACTGTGGTGTTGGAGAAGACTCTTGAAAGTCCCTTGGACTGCAAGGACATCCAACCAGTCCATTCTAAAGTAGATCAGTCCTGAGTGTTCATTGGAAGGACTGAGGTTGAAGCTGAAAGTCCTTTGGCCACGTCATGCGAAGAGTTGACTCATTGGAAAAGACCCTGATGCTGGGAGGGATTGGGGGCAGGAGGAGAAGGGGACGACAGAGGATGAAATAGCTGGATGGCATCACCGACTCGATGGACATGAGTTTGAGTGAACTCTGGGAGTTGGTGCTGGACAGGGAGGCTTGGTGTGCTGTGATTCATGGGGTCGCAAAGAATAGGACATGACTGAGGGACTGAACTGAACTGAACTGATAGGATCTTTGATAATGATCCTTCTTTCATTGCTTTATATTGGATATTTGTGTTTTCTCTCCTATTTTCTTTATCAGTATGACTGGCTACAGATTCATCAATTTTTAAAATTGATCTTAAGGTATCTATTTCATTAAAATTTTCTGTTTTCTATTTCATTGATTTCTGGTCTTATCCTTATTATTTACTTTCTTCTTATTATTTGGATTACACTTCTTTTTCTAGCTTATTTCGGTGGAAATTTTAGATAATTTATTTGAGAATTTTCTTTTTTTCTAGTGTACACATTTGTTGCTATAAATTTTCTTCTAAGTTCTATCCCACTGATTTTGAGATGCTGAGTTTTAATTTTCATTCAGTTCAAAATATTTTAAAATGTCATTTGTGAGCTCCTCAACTCATGTAGTTATTTAGAAGTGTGTTGATGAATTAAAAATATTAGGAAGTTTAAAAAGATACCTTTCTGCCATTATTTGTAGATTAATTTGTTTTGGGCCATAAAATTTGCTTTGAATCATTTAAGTTCACTTACATTTGTTGAAACTAGTTTCATCATCCAGGAGACGGTTTATTCCATGATATGAACACCTTATGAACATTTGAAAGGGAAGTGTATTTTGCAGTTGTGGGTAGACTTTGCAATAAAGGTCAGTTTGGTTTAGTTGACTGATAATGATGTTCTGCTGCTGCTGCTAAGTTGCTTCAGTTGTGTCCAACTCTGTGTGACCCCATAGACGGCAGTGCACCAGGCTCCCCCCTCCCTGGGATTCTCCAGGAAAGAACACTGGAGTGGGTTGCCATTTCCTTCTCCAATGCGTGAAAGTGAAAAGTGAAAGTGAAGTTGCTCAGTCATGTCTGACTTAGTGACCCCATGGACTGCAGCCTACCAGGCTCCTCTGTCCATGGGATTTTCCAGGCAAGAGTACTGGAGTGGGGTGCCATTGCCTTCTCCGATAATGATGTTCAAGCATTCTATATTCCTATTAACATTTCTCTGTGCTTACTCTATTAATTACTAAAAAAAAAGTATTGAAATCACCACCTGTCATTATAGAGCTGCCTGTTCTCCTTTCAGTGCATTAATTTTTTTCTTCATGTATTTTGAAGGTCTGTTAATGGGTACGTATACATTTAGGATTATTATGCACTATTGTGAACTAACTGATTTGTGTCCTTCCAAAATTTGTATGTTGAACGTCTAGCCTCCAGTACCTCAGAATGTGACTACATTCAGAGATAGGGTTTTTAAAGAGGTAAATAAATTTAAATGATTTCATTAGTTTCAACCCTAATCTACTATGATTGATATACTTAGAAGAAGAGGATATTAGGACATAAATACCCTCAGAGGGAAGACTATATGAAGACACAGGGAGAAGGCAGCTATCTACAAGCCAAGGAGAAAGACCTCAGAAGAACCCAACCTTATTGATACCTAGATTTTAGACTTCTAACCTCTAGAACTGTGAGAAAATTGAAAGAGGAAATGGCAACCCACTCCAGTATCCTTGCCAGGATAATCCCATGGACAAGGAGCCTGATGGGCTACAGTCCATAGGGATTGCAAAGAGTTGGAGATGACTGAGTGAGCACTCACTCTCACTGAAATGTCCCAGTCTGTGGTACTTTGTTGTGGAAGCCCTAGCAAACTAATACATGTATTTTTTGATGAATCGACTCTTGCCATTAGAAAATGTCCTTTTTTATTTGTGGCAGTATTTCTCATTCTAAGACCTACTTTTCCTTAGTATAGTCCTTTTTCCTTTTGATTAGTATTTTTATTGTATGTATTTTTATATTGTTAATTTTTAACATATTATGTATCTTTTAATATTGTTCACTTCTTTGTGATGCTCATATTTTCCTCTATATTTTTAATCAGATAGAGAATATTTATAGCAGCTTTTTTATACCCTTGTGACAGAGGGTCCTGGTGGGCCGCAGACCGTGGGGTCATAAAGAGTTGGACATGACTGAGAGACTGAGCACATTATGTGCTGGTTCCATTGTCTCAGCCATTTCTTGATCTTCTTATATTTATTGTATTTTTTGCTTTGTCTGGCAACTGGTCAAAATTTTATGCTGCTTGTCATGCCTCATAATTTTTGATTGCATATCTGACATTGTGATTTTACACTCTTTATATTGTCAGCTGCTGGGTTTTGCTGCTTTCATTTAAATAGTGCTGAATTTTATCCTAATGTGCAGTTAGTTATTTGGAATCAGATGACTTTTTTTTGAATTTTGCTTGCAAGCTTTGTTAGGATGGATCTGGATCACCATTTAGCTGAGCATCAATTTCGCTCTGCTATGGCTTCCCTGATAGCTCAGTTGGTAAAGAGTCCGCCTGCAATGCAGAAGACCCTGCTTCAATTCCTGTGTCTGGAAGATTCGCTGGAGAAGGGATAGGCTACCTTCTCCAGTATTCTTGGGCTTCCCTTGTGGCTCAGCTGGTAAAGAATCTGCTCGCAAAGCAGGAGACCTGGGTTCGATCCTTGGGTTGGGAAGATCCCCTAGAGAAGCGAAAGGCTACCTGCTCCAGTATTCTGGCCATGGGGTTGCAAAGAGTCAGACATGACATAGTGACTATAACTTTCACTTTCACTTTCATGGTGGTGATACTCTTCTACATAATGCCTTTGGTCTCATAATATCTTTATACCCTGACTGTAGGAACACAGATTATTTATATTCTGAGTAGGCTTCTAGGATTGTTCTTCCTACTCTTTTCTGTTACATATGTCTTTTTGTACTTGGCCGAAGACTCTAGGGGAGCTCTGGGCAGAAAACTGGAACTCTTTCTCTTACATATCTCTCCTTTTTGTTTTTTTGCTGCAGAGAAGTTAGCTGCCTTGGCCCTGTGAATTCCAGTCTCTGTCTTCTCACCTCAAGAAGTGCTTGGCTGTTTGTGCTATCCCTCCCTGCACTGAGGCCTGATAACTATCTCTGAACAGTAACCTGGTGCAATTGTAGAGCTCATTTTATTTGTGGCCCTTCTCTCAGGGATCTCTATACTGCTGTTTTGTCATTCATTACCTGAAAACTGAGATTTCATGTATTTTGTCTAGATTTTTAGTTATGAGGATAAACTAGTTCCTATTATTCCACTTGTCACCTTTATTTGCTTTAATTTTAAATATTATCTTGCTTTTCACAGTCAATCCCTTGTTCTTAGGGGAATTAAAGGCCTAACAATATATACAAAGTACTTTTCCCCTAAATGTATTCTTGTCTGGGTGAGTCTCAGCTTTGTGGTATATTTCTGGTATCTGATTAGTATCTGGATCTTTTCTCCAAACAGCTGTAGAGTGGGGCATTTCCCATAGGAAATGGCACTGCTCCTTTGGCACCTCCAGAAATCTCAAATCTCCCATATCTCCAAAGTTCCAAGGAACTTTCAGGACATAGATCTACTGAACTGAATGTTTACGGTCTGAGTACAAACTGCCTCATGCATATGTATTTCCCAAGCAGTGCAGTATTTCTAGTACTAAAGACAAATCCTAGAATCTAATCTAATCCTAGAATCTAATCTAATTGATTGGCTGTTATCAATTAGAAACCAGCACAGAGCTGCAGTATATTTAGGAGATTATATAAACAGAGAAAGTAGACTAGGGGAAGAGAAAGGAGGAGGCAGAGAAAGGCTTTCAGTTGCTCCACGTATGAGCGTGCTCAGTTGCTTCAGTTGTGTCTGACTGTGACTCTTTGGACTGTTCCCTGCCGGGTTCCTCTGTCCCTGGGATTCTCC
The DNA here is from genome assembly GCF_014754425.2 of Oryx dammah. Taxonomy (NCBI): domain Eukaryota; kingdom Metazoa; phylum Chordata; class Mammalia; order Artiodactyla; family Bovidae; genus Oryx; species Oryx dammah. The sequence continues at coordinate 38,215,602 of NW_024070210.1, forward strand.
AGGCAAGAATACTGGAGTGGGTTTCCATGCCCTCCTCCGGACAGTTTCTCCACAAGGCCTAGCTGATTGATACCAATTATCTAGTCTGTTACCCTTGGATTTCAAACCCTAAGGCAATAGCTCTTCTTACAACGGACTTTGACACTGTAATTGTCGTGTTTGGTGGGAAGAGGGATGGGGAGAGGAAAATATGCACAACCCTGAAACATTACTGTCTTTTAATAAAATCTTGGAATTTCTCTGGCTGGCTGGTGGTTAAAAATTCACTTTCTAATGTATGGGTTTGATCCCTGGTTGGGGCTTTCCTGGTGGCTCAGAGGTTAAAGTGTCTGCCTGGAATGTGGGAGACCTGGGTTCAATTCCTGGGTCGGGAAGATCCCCTGGAGAAGGAAATAGCAACCCACTCCAGAAGTCTTGCCTGGAGAATCCCATGGAGGAAGGAGCCTGGTAGGCTAAAGTCCATGGGGTCACAAAGAGTTGGACATGACTGAAAGACTTCACTCACTCACTCACTCACTCACTCACTCACTCACTGGGGAGCAAAGGCCACATGCTTTGTGGCCAAAAAACCAAAACATAAGCCAGAAACAATATTGTAACAAATTGAATAAAGACTTTAAAAATGGTCCACATTAAAAAAAAAGTCTTAAAAATAAAATTTCTAAGTTTGTGATGGTGGTAAGATTTCTTTTTCTAGATTCTTGTAAGGTATTTTTCTTCCATTTCGTATTTAAAGCATATACTTTAATTCCCTGCAAAAGGGAAACCAATATATTTTCTATCCCTTTTGGACTCTGTGTTCTTGCTTCTTCTCTCCAGAATCCACACTTGAATGAGTCCAGGAGTCTCTTTTGTAAGAGATGTTATTGGTGTCCCAGCCATACCTATCCTCCTGGGCCTCACCTTTGTGTTACACTCCCTGTCTTACTTCCAGGTGCCAGCCTGTGTACCTCTTTGCTGAAGGGGTGCCAAAGCACCTGGAACCTGCTGCTTGTGTCTAAGGTAGGCCAGAGTGCCCCATAATTCACAACTTGGATGGGATATCTCTGAATTGCTTCTTCTCCACTGATTCCTAAAGTTTCCCAGCAGAATGATGTTCCAGTTGCCACAGTGGTAGCTGTCTCACTTCCCACTTCCCTGCAACTGTTTCTTGGATCACCTCCCAAATAAACTACTTGTACTCAATTCTTTGTTTCTGAGAGAATTCAAATTTAGCTATTTCTACTTTCTGGAAAGCAAGCAATTCCCCACAGACAACAGGATAATCTAGAAATAATATTCACAGCTTTGTATTCCCAGAAATGCTAGTCTCCAATTCTCACTGAATATAAGAGAAAGAAGGAAAACAAGCATATGATGGAGAGTACCCTGCCCTCTATCCTCATACTGTCAGGCCCTCAGTACACTTCCTTATCTGAGATGAGAAATAAATTTCTGTCCCCAACTAAGACCAGGTCCTATTGTTACAGATTGGAATCTGTTAGAATATTGCTGTTACTATTTGTATTTCAGGAGCAAACCCTTCTTTTAGCCCTTAAGATAAATCCTTATCCTCACTGAGATTACTTCTAGAAGCATGATGGAGAACATCTCCCAATGCCAGACATTTTCTTCTCTCCACCTGGAGCTTTCCCCATGAAAAGTAAAGTTCCTCTGCAGTTTGATGTTTCTGAACGAGCCTGTATCCAGTGCTTTTCTGCATATACCCAACTCCATCAGGTGTGATTCTGGCACAAGGTTTAACTGAAATCATGAATTTTCAGATCTTTTCTCTGCTGCCTATTGTGGCGGTTGCCACTCTAGTTAGTCCCCCAAGGGATATGCCTTGGGTCCTTTCCAGTGAAAACAGCTACATCATTAGTAGCTTTGACCAAAACTCTTAATATTATTACTTTGATGAATTGGTTATAACTTCCTAACTATTAATATGAACATTACTAATCTAGGGATTTCTGCTGCAGCCTCAGTGCCTTCTTGCCTGTGAGATCACGACCCTGGAAGAATACCTCCTGGCACGTGCAAAGAGTATTAGATCATTATTTTCAGAAAAACCACATGAAGAAGTGAGTTATATCTTTAAAAGGGAGGATAAAAGAGCTTTCTACATGGAGGACAACTTTATATCCAGAGGTGGAAAACTCCATCTCTGATTGCTTTTCTGAGTATTGATCCCATAGTGTCCTTAGATGCTCCTTGAGGAGGCTGTGAGGTTAGATTGGACTACCAGACTTGTGGAAAATCAATATTTTTTCTTGTTTCAAATAAAACAGATAAAGCTTGAACCAGTATTTAGTGTATCAGAGAAATATCTAAACTAAAGAAAGACAAACAGAAAACCTGGACTCTTGTAGGAGATGGAAATAAGTACAGAATTTGTTCCTGATTAGTGGGTACAATATTTTGGATGTGTTCTAGAAGACCAGCCTGAGAGGACTGAATGTTAGGATACATGGACATACTGATGAATCAGAAATAAGTGAAGAACTTGTGAATGAAAAATGTTGCTAGCATATCCATAAACAAATATTGCAGGCATCAAGCTACAACAGGCACCCCTGAGCATGAGCCCTGAGGGAACTCCAGATGGAGACAAACGAACTGCCAGCTGCCAAGCCCATCAGCTATCCTCAGTGGTGCACCCTTAGGGGACTCAGACCGGGAAAGAACACGGTACTAGCCCTAGGTACCTAAGGTGCCTATTGAAGGAATGATTTTGATGAGCCCAGACTCTCGCATCTTCCCAAACACAGAAAAGTGCTCAATCCCTTAACTTGAGATGTCTGATTTTCTTTAACTAATGGTAATCTTTGGACATTCTGACCACTCTGTTTTTGGTGTAACATATCCTGGCTCTTCCCTTACCTCTTCTGAGCAGTCCTTCAGAGCTGTATTAGAGGTCAACTCCTAGACTTAAGTCTTCACTTTTGTCCACCAAATAAAACATAATTCTCAATTTTTAGTTTGTGCATTGTTTCAGTTGCCAAAATATGATGTCAACAAAATGGGACGTAATGGTAAAATAGAGATGAGATCATTGAAAGAAATAACAGTAGGGAGATTGTGTTAAGCGACTGTGTGAGGTACTCTCAATGATACTGGATTTCAAAGGTCAAATGAGAGTGTGAGTAGAGGAATAGTAGGGAACAGATGGTGACTGGGAGGCATTTCAGGAGAGGGAGGGAGTAGGAAGGAGAGCAATGAGGACTTAATAGATGCGATTTTATGTGATTACATGTGAGATTACATGTGAGACAAAGATGAATAGTTAAGGAAATAAAGTCAGGAAGTAGAGGAGAGAGAAGGACTAGATCGAGCAGGAGTCAGCAGCCTGTGGTTTCACTGGTGCACAGTCAGGTTCATCCTACATATTGTCTGTGGTTGCTCTTATGACCGAACTGCAGAGTTGAGTAGTTGTGACAGTGCGATGTGATCCGCAAAGCCTAAAATACCTACTTTTACATAAAAGGTTGCTGACACCTGGACTAGAGGGAAGAAGAGTAGGAGAAATCAGTTGGTTAACGAAAGAGTCATAGGTGACCAATGGCCAACGAGAATGCCTTTAGTGGATGTTGTCAGGGCCCTGCCGGGATCCTCCAGCTTCTGTGAACGTTATATTGACTGGGAAAAAAATGCACGATCTTAGAGGTGAGAGTTATATTTTATTCAGTGGACAAAACTGAGAACTTCAAGCTCAGGATGCAGCATCTCAGACAGCCCTGAGAAACTGCACCAGAGAGGCAAGGTGAAGGGCAGGATACACAAGAGTTTTTGCTCAAAGACCACGTAGTTGGAACATTAGAACCGGTTTAATTTTATTAATTAAAGAAAACAGACATCTTAAGGAATTCAGTGCTTTTCTGTGTATGGGAAGATGCAAGAGTCTGCATCTGGGCTCACTCAAATCGTTCCTTTGATACGCACCTCAGCTACCTGGGATCGGTATTCTGCATTTTCTCATCGCAGGGTACGCTGTCAGGGGTGGCTACAGGACTGAGTGCTGGACTGTGGGGGCATTCTGCCTTCATCCTGAATTCCCTCAGGGCTCACTGTAGGGGTGACTATGATGTGATGGCTGCAACATCCTTTGGTTACTGATATGGCAGGCAGTATTTTTGATCCACAGTTGATAACCATTGCAGATGTTCCCCTCTGAGAAATGACCTTGACTAATGTCTGCAGCTGGTGTGTACAAAGGCCGGCCCTCTTCCCTCAAGGTGTGAGCAACTCTGTGATGACGTTCATCCCCCAGGGCTTCTCCAGGGATCAGGCTGAAGCTGGTCTCCAGCTGAGAGCACACTCCCTTGTTCCTTTGTTTCCCTGTCCTGTTTCCCTCACACCCTTACTCCTGAAAATGCTTTGAACCAGAATTACCTTGAACCAGAAATACCTTGAACCAGAATTCCTCTCTCAAGCCCTGCTTCTGTGGAGTCTGACTTAGGCAGTGCTATTTAACGTAAAAAAGTACACTTAGTCAAGTTTTTAATAGAAATAAATGCAAAGCACCTAAGGCCACAGTGACTTTTATATTTTCTGTAGAAAATATGATCACTAAAATTGTCACTAATTAAATTACAAATTATGGTCTGAGAAGGAGACTAAAGCAGTTTGCCACATCACATTCTTCTTAATCATAAGCAGTGGGTTTTCTTGTGTATATGGTAGGTACACACATGCAGATCTGAGACCACTGTCATCCATCAAGAAGCTGCTCTGGACCAGTGTGTGTGCAGCTGCATTCAGGTCATTCAGAACTTTCTCTGTGGCTTGAAACCATGAAACCATTTGGGTTCTAAGCCAACCATAAAATGCCTTGGCTTCTACAGCAGCAAAGAGATGTCTATCCTGTTATCAACCTATTGAATTTCTTCTATTTCTTTTCATCATCTGAGTATATTGGGATGTGTCAACTTAGAAAAGTCACAGCCTTAAAGTTGAGAGTTTTGTTTTATTTGGTGGAAATGTTTAGGACTTAAGCCTGGGAGGCAGCATCTCAAGTAGCCTTGAGAGAACTCCTCCTCTGAGGAGGATTCAGGTTATATAGAAGTTTATAGCAAGGGGCAGGTAGTCTGAACATCAAAAGTATTTTTGTGAATTAAAACTAGATATCTCAAGAAATTTACTGCTTTTCTAAGTATGGAAAGATGCAAGAGTCTGGGCTCACTGAAATCCTTTCCTTCATATGCATCTTAGCTATCTGGGACCAGTATTGTACATTTTTCACAAACTGAGTTCCTTGATACTCACCATAGGGAGTGGCTGCAGCCTCATGGCTGCCAGATTGCAGGTATTATTCTCCTTCCTTGGTGCCCTTAAGGCCCAGAAATTGACATTTGGAGGGCCAGAATCGCTGATGACTGTGACATTCTTATTTACTGATATGGCAGGAATATTCCATTTCTCAGATACATACTATATTATGCATCTTCATGGTTTCTTCTACTTGTGGGAGTCCAGAAAAATTAGAAAGGGACTCATAGACCACAACAATGGTTTTCGAACTGTGAAGTTTCTTTTTTCTCTCACTGGTATGTCCTAGGATAACATTCACTAATACAACCATGAGGCAGAAAAGTGGAGATTTAACATAAATCAAACTTTTAGTAGTATTGGTGAAGTAGCCATGGAATCTTTGGAGGAAGTAGCAGTAACTAGAGTTGAAAACATTTTCTCCAGGGCTGCTTTGACTGAAAAGCTTGCAGGTTTTTTTTTTTTTTTTTTGCTAATAATCTGCTTTCAAAAGTCTATTAATCCTTCAAAATTTAGTTCTAGAGGACTCTCTTCTTCACATTTGCAAAGTTAACATTACTTACATGAGTATTCATCTACTACTGTATCTACTTGCCCATACAAAATTGACAACTTGTATCAAGGATTATGTCTAAAAGTAAATAGTTAATCACATACATAAACCAAACATAAACCTCCTTTACACATTTAACCACCACACTTAACTAATAGTGAGTGACCCTAAATGCCTATGTAGTAATTTTGAAAATACTGAGGCAAGATCTGGAACTCAGCATATTGTCAGGTTAGTGGGTAGCAGCAAGCTGCTAAGTCAGCTGGTAGACTGCATGACACCTGGTGGGACATGGCTGTCCCCTGTACGCTAACTCTTAGGTAAAGTACTTTAATTCTTTGTGAAAAATATCACCCCCCAGTGAAGCCAACTGCTTGTGCTGCTAACAAGAAGTTAGGAGTAGCTCCAAAACTAGAGAGACACTATATGTCAGGATCAGCAAAGATGGAATTTCTCATTATCCTTTTCTCTCAAGCCCATGGCAGATATTGCAAGTTGACTGACTATTCATTCTTTCCTGCTAACTTTAGCCCCTACCTCACAGTAATTTTAAGCTGAATTCTCTGGGTAGTCTCTATCAATACATCAGAGTAGGCACTTAACATACTTGTTAACCATATTTGCCTTAGTCCAAAGTAATTTTTCTCAAGTCACCTTTTATCCTTTTTTTTTTTTTCTTCATAACTCAAATTTTCTGACCTTACTATGTTCTTTTCCTTATTGGTAGCTGTGCTTTGATGGCTCACAACCTTCAGTTGACTTTTGTTTTTAAAACACTACAGGAACTACTACAGATTAGTTACTAAATTTTGATAGTTGACACAGACTTCTCTAGGTATGTGACTATTTGTGATTACACATTACAGAATTCTCACTGGTTGAATTTTTTGTAGGTTAAGCCAGGTTTGCTTACTGAAGTGTAGCTTTGAATAACCACTCTCACACTAGAGTCATGTTTTATATGATATATATATGTGTGTGTATATATATTTGGTGATTCTATGAATGTCTGATAATCTTTAGCTAAATTCTATAAATATAATACCTCAAAACAGGTTTCCTTTTAAAAATAATTGCAAATATATGCTAACTAATGTTACATAGTTTGATCAAATTACATTTAAGTAAATGAACTGAGATCTTGTTCACATTTAAATTATCATGATTTAATTTGAAGTTTGCAGTTTATCAAGATTCTTGCACCTGTGAGGCCCTGGGTGGATACTTCTTCATCTTATGGTATTTGTGACTCTAGGCAAGGTCAAAGAAAGTGAGGATTCTTAGTTGAATTCAACACTCTATGTTTAATTTATCCCAAATTATTTCTTGCTATTATTCTGTCCTTGACCAGAGCAAGTTTACCATATGCACTCTGTGGAACAATAAAAACGATTTATAAGACTGCAATGTGTGCTTTGGTTAGGCTCATCAAATAAGAGAAAACTTCAGTGAATGCTGAATGAGCAGTTATCTCAGTGGTTGAGAATATGCTTAGGAAACTCATGACTGAGTCTCTTTGCTAATGCGACTTAAAGTCAGGAGGCTCAACAGTCATTTTACTGAAGCATTAGGAGTTAAAGGCTTATCTCTCATTGTTGAACCACACTTTTGTCGAGTAAATAAAATGCTATGGAATTGTTCATGTGTTGAGGGATTAACCAAAGTTTCCAGACAGAGCTCTTCTGAATGGCAAAACTCTATGTTGAGTATTGAGCACTTTGCAAGTTCTTTAACACATGAAATGAAATGTGAAAATCTTCTCTTGCAGTGTGTTTGAAAAACCACTCAGTGCTGGGCACTATTGATTGAAATGAAGCAAATTATTATTTTTTTTACAATGCATATGACTAAGATTTGATATTTTGGGGGAAGTCTCTCCTGCTCAAATACACTTTATTCAAGAGAGATTTATTGTACATATCTTATGTACCAGGCATTATGGCAGGTGCTGGTGATGGGTGCAGAAATTAAAATAAATAAAAGAGATTTTGTGATTATTTGATATTTGGTGTGAAGGAAAGGAAACAGCACTATAAATGAATAGCAGCAGGACATGACCAGGGCTAAGTAATTAGAGAAAGCCTTGAGTTGACACCTAAAGGAGGATAAGTAGGAATTACTTAGCTGAATAGAAGAGCATTTCAGAGAGAATGAGCAATGAAAGTTAAAGCCTAGTGGTAGGAAGGTGTATGGAACCAAATAAGGTTGAAGAAGAAACCAGTGCAGAATATTGTAATTAAGTGCAGGGAGCAGAGAACGGGAGGGGTATGAGAAGGGTCTGGAGGTGGGCAGGTCCTGGGTCAGGCAGGACCACGTTGGGCATACCAAATATTTTACTACTTGTTTTAAGAGATGAAGAAGTCATTAAAATTAAGCAGGGCATGAGGCTCTCATTTTGACAAGATCACTCAGGCTTCCATGATGAAAGGATGTTTAAAGGGGCAAAAATACATAGAAGAAAAGCAGTTAGAAAGTGTGGAAAACCAGGGAAGAAGTGATGCCAGCTTTGACCAGGATGGTTCAAAGTATCTGAAATCATCACCAACCTTTTCTCCAAGTTAAAGAAAAATCCCTGTACATGTATGTACTTGCCGGCAGATCACCGTTTACTCATCAGTACCAGACAGGGAAAGGTTTGATAGACTAGTTCTGGCACAGAGTGGGGCCCCAGAGAATGGGTTCTAGGTTAGTAAATTGCAGAACCCAGAATTCTTACTTGGAGGTGTAGTCTAGACAGGAGTGGTAGGGGGTCCTTGGTAGCCAAGAATTAGCTGAGGCTTCCCCAGACCTGATGCCTGGTAGTGCTAATTGGTTGCTAATTAGAACAAAAGAAAAGAGAGAGAGAGGCCCAGAGAGGCAGTCCTATCTCTTCTCTGTGTTACTCAGTGTATGTCGGCCATGTGGCTTACAACTTCATGAGGATACTTTCAAAAATCATAATTATAGAGTACAGAGCTGAAAGGGATGTATTCAGTCCTTCAGTTGAGTCTGACTCTTTGTGACCCCATGGACTGCCCCATGCCTGGCTTTTCTGTTCATCACCAACTACCTGAGCTTCCTCAAACTCATGTCCATTGATTGGATCAGTGATGTCATCCAATCATCTCATCCTCTCTCATCCCCTTCTCCTCCTGTCTTCAATCTTTCCCAGCATCAAAATCTTTTACAGTGAGTCAGTTCTTCTCATCAGGTGGTCAAGTATTGGAGTTTCAGCTTCAGCATCAGTCCTTCCAATGAATATTCAGGACTGATTTCCTTTAGGATATCCTTTGGTTTGATCTCCTTGTAGTCCAAGGGACTCTCAAGACTCCTCTCCAACACCATAGTTCAAAAGCATCATTTCCTTGGTGCTCAGCTTTCTTTATCGTCCAACTCTCACATCCATACTTGACTACTGGAAAAACTATAGCTTTGACTAGATGGACCTTTGTTGGCAAAGTAATGTCTCTGCTTTTTAATATACTGTCTATGTTGGTCATAGCTTTTCTACCAAGGAGCAAGTGTCTTTTAATTTCATAGCTGCAGTCACCATCGGCAGTGATTCTGAATCCCAAGAAAATAGTCTGTCACTGTTTCCATTCTTTCCCAATCTATTTGCCATGAAGGATAAGATCAGGATGCCATGATCTTACGTTTTTGAATGTTGAGTTTTAAGCCATCTTTTTCACTCTCCTCTTTCACTTTCATCAAGAGGCTGTTTAGTTCATCTTTACTTTCTGCTGTAAGGGTGGTGTCATTTGCGTATCTGAAGTTATTGATATTTCTCCCTGCAATCTTGATTCCAGTTTGTGCTTCATCCAGCCCAGCATTTTACATGATGTCCTCTGCATATAAATTAAATAAGCAGGGTGACAATATACAGCCTTGACGTACTCCTTTTCCTATTTGGAACCAGTCTGTTTTTCCATGTCTAGTTCTAACTGTTGCTTTTTGACTTACACACAGATTTCTCATGTGGCAGGTAAGGTGGTCTGGTATTCCCACCTCTTGAAGAATTTTCCACAGTTTGTTGTGATTGACACAGTCAAAGGCTTTGGTGTAATCAATAAAGCAGAAGTATATGTTGTTTGGAATTTTCTTGCTTTTTCTATGATCCAGCAGGTGTTAGCAACTTGATTTCTGGTTCCTCTGCCTTTTCCCAGTCCAGCTTGAACATCTGGAACTTCACAGTTCACGTACTGTTGAAGCTAGCTTGGAGAATTTTGAGCATTACTTTGCTAGTATGTGCTATGAGTACAATTGTGCGGTAGTTTGAACATTCTTTGTCATTGCCCTGTTTTGGGATTGGAATGAAAACTGACCTTTTCCAGTCCTGTGTCCACTGCTGAGTTGTCCAAATTTGCTGACATATTGAGTGCAGCACTTTCACAGCCTCATCTTTTAGGATTTGAAATAGCTCAACTGGGATTCCATCACCTCCACTAGCTGTGTTTCTAGTGATGCTTCCTAAGGCCCACTTGAATTCATCTTCCAGGATGTCTGGCTCTAGGTGAGTGATCACACCATCATGGTTATCTGGGTCATTAAGATCTTTTCTTTATAGTTCTTTGTCTATTCTTGCCACTTCTTCTTAATATCTTCTGCTTCTGTTAGGTCCATACCATTTCTGTCCTTTATCAAGCCCATCTTTGCATGAAATGTTATCTTTGTATCTCTAATTTTCTTGACAAGATCTCTAGTCTTTCCCATTCTATTGTTTTCCTATATTTCTTTGCATTGATCACTGAGGAAGGCTTTCTTATCTCTGTGCTGTTCTGTAGAACTCTGTATTCAAATGGGTATATCTTTATTTTTCTCCTTTGCCTTTAGCTGCTGCTGCTGCTGCTTTTTTTTTTTTTTCTCAGCTATTTTTAAGACTTCATCAGACAACCATTTTTCCTTTTTGCATTTCTTTTTCTTGAGAATGGTCTTGATCACTGCCTCCTGTACAATGTCACAAACCTCTGTCCATAGTTCTTCAGGCACTCTGTGTGTCTGACCTAATCCCTTGAATCTATTTCTCACTTCTACTGTATAATCATAAGGGATTTGATTTAGGTCATACCTGAATGCTTTTGAACTGTGGTGTTGGAGAAGACTTGAGAGTCCCTGGACTGCAAGGAGATCCAACCAGTCCATTCTAAAGGAGATCAGCCCTGGGTGTTCTTTGGAAGGAATGATGCTAAAGCTGAAACTACAGTACTTTGGCCACCTCATGCAAAGAGTTGGAAAAGACTCTGATGCTGGGAGGGATTGGGGGCAGGAGGAAAAGGGGATGACAGAGGATGAGATGGTTGGATGACATCACCAACTCGACAGACGTGAGTTTGAGTAAAATCTGGGAGTTGGTGATGGACAGGGAGGCCTGGCGTGCTGCGATTCATGGGTCACAAAGAGTTGGACACGACTGAGTGACTGAACTGAACTGAACTGACCTGAATGATCTAGTGGTTTTCCCTACTATCTTCAATTTAAGTCTGAATCTGGCAATAAGGAGTTCATGACCTGAGCCACAGTCAGCTCCTGGTCTTGTTTTTCTTGACTGTATAGAGCTTCTCCATCTTTGGCTGCAAAGAATATAATCAATATGATTTTGATATTGACAATCTGTGATGTCCATGTGCAGTCTTCTCTTGTGTTGTTGGAAGAGGTTGTTTGCTGTGACCAGTGCATTCTCTTGGCAAAACTCTGTCAGGCTTTGCCCTGCTTCATTTTGTACTCCAAGGCCAAATTTGCCTGTTATTCCAGGTATCTCTTGGCTTCCTACTTTTGGATTCCAGTCCCCTATGATGAAAAGGATATCTTTTTTGGGTGTTAGTTCTAAAAGGTCTTGTAGGTCTTCATAGAACCGTTCAGCTTCTTCTGCATTACTGGTTGGGACATAGACTTGGATTCCTGTGACATTGAATGGTTTGCCTTGGAAACGAAAAGAGATCATTCTGTCATTTTTGAGATTGCACCCAAGTACGGCATTTTGGAGTCTTTTGTTAACTATGATGGCTACTCCATTTCTTCTAAGGGATTCTTACCCACAGTAGTAGTATAATGGTCATCTGAATTAAATTTGCCCATTCCAGTCCATTTTAGTTCACTGATGCCTAAAATGTTGATGTTCACTCTTCCCATCTCCTGTTTCACAATTTCTAATTTACCTTGATTCATGGACCTAACTTTCCAAGTTTTTAAGCAGTATTGCTCTTGACAGCATTGAACTTTACTTCCATCAGCAGTCACATCCACAACTGGGCATTGTTTTTGCTTTGGCTCCATCTCTACATTCTTTCTGGAGTTATTTCTCCACTCTTCCCCAGTAGCATATTGGGCATCTACTGACCTAGGAGGGTTCATCTTTCAGTGTCCTATCTTTCTGCCTTTTCATGCTATTCATGGGATTCTCAAGGCAAGAATACTGAAGTGGTTTGCCATCCCCTTCTCCAGGTGAACCACGTTTGTCAGACCTCACCACCATGACCCATCCATCTTGAGTGGCATTGCATGGCATGGCTCATACTTTTATTGAGTTAGACAAGACTGTGGTCCATATGGTCAGTTTGATTAGTTTTGAGGTATCATCTAATGTAGTGGTTCTCAAAATGTGGTCCAGATACTTCTGTTTCTGGAATTATGGAGTAGAGGTGTTTATCGACTTCCCACTATTTCTCTTAGTAAGTACAACTAAACACTCAGGATACTTTTTTGTAAAGAAAACATTAAGAGTCTATAAGAGAAAAAGAAGGCAGACTGGTATCTGGCACAGTGATGAGTTCCCTGAGTTTTCTTTTTGCTTAATGTATAGACCTCCAACTGAAGATGCTGGCAACCCAGAAACACAAATAGCCACAGACCAAAAAAAAAAAAAACAAAAAACCTTCTCCAGAAAAAGTCTGGTCTTGGACCAGGAAAGAGAAACCTGGCAAGACAGAAAACTTCTAGACATAACTGTTAAACCCTAGTCAAAGTATGGTCCTTGTTAAAAATACAGATTCTTGAGCTCCACCCAAGACTTCTGGAGTCAGAAACTTGAGGGTGGAGCTCAGTACTCTGTGTTTTGACAGGTCCTCCAAGTGATGCTGATGCCTCCTGAAGTTTCAGAACCACTGATATGGTCTTTTTTCAGATGAAGGAACCTGAGACGGGAGGCTGGTTGATTTGCCCCAGGTAACAGACTGTACAGCCTGGTTCTTGTTCTAGATTTGCTCAGAATGCCTCTTCTAGTGCTAAGATCTTACGAGAACAGAGGAAAATTTAAAGACACATTTGAATTGTGTTAACAAGTATTGTTGTTCAGTTGCTAAGTCATGTCCAACTCTTTGTGACCCCATGAACTGCAGCACACCAGGCTTCCCTGTACTTCACTATTTCCCAGAGTTTGTGCAAATTCATGTCCTTTGAGTTGGTGATGCCATCCAACCATCCCATCCTCTGTCACATTCTGCCCTCAGTCTTTTTCAGCATCAGGATCTCTTCCAGTGACTCAGTTCTTTACATTAGGTGGCCAAAGTATTGGAGTTTCAACTTCAACACCAGCCCTTCCAGTGAATATTCAGGGTTGATTTCCTTTAGGTTTTATCTTCTTGTTGTCCAAGGGACCCTCTGGACTCTTCCAGCACCACAATTTGAAAGCATCAATTCTTCAATGCTCCGTAACAATTGTTAACATGTATATTATTAATTTCTTACACAGTAGGTGCTAGTTAAATATTGTTGAATATTGAACAATTTGTTAGTCTTTGATTCAGCTACAGTTTTAGAGAGGATGCTGAAAGAAAAAGCATCTTTTGGAAACCCCAAAACTAGCATCTGTAAATCCTGTCTCAGTGAAGAGGGCTGCTGCAGGTAAAGAGATTGCATGCTAATCTTTCATATTCCTGGCCTCTTACCTACCCCCACACCCCGCCACCATTTACATGAGGCTTTATAAATACGTGACTTCCTATCATGCTAACTTTTCTCAACTCTAGATTATTACTTGATGGGCATACCAGATCACCTGACCTGCCTCTTGAGGAACCTGTATACAGTTCAGGAAGCAACAGTTAGAACTGGACATGGAACAACAGACTGGTTCCAAATAGGAAAAGGAGCACGTCAAGGCTGTATGTTGTCACCCTGCTTATTTAACTTATATGCAGAGTACATCATGAGAAATGCAGGGCTGGAGGAAACACAAGCTGGAATCAAGATTGCCAGGAGAAATATCAATCACCTCAGATATGCAGATGACACCACCCTTATGGCAGAAAGTGAAGAGGAACTAAAAAGCCTCTTGATGAAAGTGAAAGAGGAGAGTGCAAAAGTTGGCTTAAAGCTCAACATTCAGAAAACGAAGCTCATGGCATCTGGTCCCATAACTTCATGGCAAATAGATGGAGAAACAGTGGCTGACGTTATTATTATTATTTTTTTTTTTTTGGGCTCCAAAATCACTGCAGATGGTGATTGCAGCCATGAAATTAAAAGACATGTACTCTTTTGAAGGAACGTTATGACCAACCTAGACAGCATATTAAAAAATAGAGACATTACTTTGCCAACAAAAGTCCGTCTAATCAAGGCTATGGTTTTTCCTGTGGTCATGTATGGATGTGAGAGTTGGACTATAAAGAAAGCTGAGCACTGAAGAATTGATGCTTTTGAACTGTGGTGTTGGAGAAGACTCTTGAGAGTCCCTTGGACTGCAAGGATATCCAACCAGTCCATCCTAAAGGAGATCATTCCTGAGTGTTCATTGGCAGGACTGAGGTTGAAGCTGAAATTCCAATCCTTTGGCCACCTGATGCAAAGAGCTGACTCATTTGAAAAGACCCTGATGCTGGGAGGGATTGGGGGCAGGAGGAGAAGGGGAGGACAGAGGATGAGATGGTTGGATGGCATCACCAACTCAATGGACATGGGTCGGGTGGACTCTGGGAGTTGGTGATAGACAGGGAGGCCTGGTGTGCTGTGGTTCATGGGGTTGCAAAGAGTTGGACACAACTGAGCAACTGAACTGAACTGATGAAGAAGTGAAGAAAGTCTAGATTTGTGTATTTCAAGCACTAAGCCTATTCTCCAAGTTAGTTAGAACAAGGGCTTTCAACAATAGAACAGTTTGTAGTTGTTCCTCTACTGAGTTTTAGCCCTAGCTCATTGAATGATTGGAGAAGGCCATGGCAACCCACTCTAGTACTCTTGCCTGGAGAATCCCATGGACGCAGGAGCCTGGGAGGCTGCAGTCCGTGGGGTCGCTAAGAGTCGGACACGACTTCACTTTCACTTTCACTTTTCACTTTCATGCATTGGAGAAGGAGATGGCAACCCACTCCAGTGTTCTTGCCTGGAGAATCCCAGGGATGGGGGAGCCTGGTAGGCTGCCATCTGTGGGATCTCACAGTCAGACACAACTGAAGAGACTTAGCAGCATCGAATGATTACATTTATGTCATTAAAATTTTGGTTTAATTGGAGCAAAGCATAAATGTCTGCTGCTTGGAAAATAAACAGTCTTGTATTTTATATTGTTTATTTCAACCAATACTTATAATTGTCCAGGGACTAAATGGGTTTTTAAAACTTATTTTAAAAGTCATGGCTAGTAGGGTTGGTTGATGGAGGCCAAGTTTGAGCCCATAATTATTAAAACAATCTTTTAATTATTCTTTATGTGAAACCCCTATGTGTGAGGAGAACTCAAGGCTGACTGTAATTATGGTAGTGCAATTAGGCATTTTGACCTGGCAGATGCTCGGGGGACCCAAAGCTACTATCTGGCTGCTCCTGCAATCTCCTATTTTATGCTTTGCAAAGCTAGTTGGAAACAGCACTAAAGGTTTGTTTTAAAGATTTCTCAAGCCACTGGGTTCAGCAGATGAAGAGACATGATAACATGGTGACTATCTAAAAAGTCTAACAAACATCCTATTCTAATTCTCATCACTAAAGCCAGAATATACAAAATCCGGCAGGAAAAGTGAAAATGGTGCCTTAGGAAGTGCAAGCTCAAGGTAAGATATTTTCTGAGGGGAACATATACACTCAGCTACAGCATCTGATTTTTGGTGGCTCTTTGATGCTATTTGCAAGCTCATTGTGACATTACACTCAGTTCATAAATGCAAAGGAACTGGATGTTGGTTTAGTGCAGTGGTTCTCAAGATGTGGTGCCTGGACCAGCAGCCTCAGCATTACTTGTAAATGTGCTGGAAATACAAATTCTCAGGCCCCACAACAGACCCACTCAATCAAAAACTGGGGATAGGGCCCAGCAATCTGAGTTTTCATAAGTCCCCTAGATGACTCTGATGAATGCTAGTGTTTGAGAAGCACTGGAAAGAGAGATTTAAAAAAGGATATGTCTTGGGGAAACAATGGAAGCAGTGAGAAACTTTATTTTTTGGGGCTCCAAAATCACTGCAGATGGTGACTGCAGCTATGAAATTAAAAGATACTTGCTCCTTGGAAGAAAAGCTATGACCAACATAGACAGCATAATAAAAAGCAGAGACATTACTTTACCAGCAAAGGTCTGTCTAATCAAAGCTATGATTTTTCCAGTAGTCATGTATGGATGTGAGAGTTGGACCATAAAGAAAGCTGAGCACCAAAGAATTGATGCTTTTGAACTGTGGTGTTGGAGAAGACTCTTGTGAGTCCCTTGGACGGCAAGGAGTTCCAACCAGTTCATCCTAAAGGAAATCAGTCCTGAATATTCATTGGAAGGACTGATGCTGAAGCTGAAACTCCAATACTTTGGCCACCTGATGCACAGAGCTGACTTATTTGAAAAGACCCTGATGCTGGGAAAGACTGAAGGCGGGAAAAGGGGATGACAGAGGATGAGATCGTTGAATGGCCTCACCAATGCGGTGGACATGAGTTTGAGTAGGCTCCGGGAATTGGTGATGGACAGGTAAGCCTGGCATGCTGCAATCCATGGGGTCTCAAAGAGTTTGACACAACTGAGCAACTGAATTGAACTGAATTGATATCTTTCCCAGGGACATAGTGTTTCACTGCTGATGTGGAAAATTTGTTCAAACACTGATTAGGAAACCAGAATAACTATGTCAAAGACAAGAAAGAAGTCTTTCTAGAACCAAAGTGACAAAGCCAATAGCTCTCCTGTTGGATTTAAGGGTGAGAACTTTCAAGGAAAGTGAGGAGCCATGGACATCCTAAAGAATTAGAAAGTGAATAGCCATCAGTTTTATCCATGGTAATCTATATATGTCAACCCTAATCTCCCAGTTCATTCCTCTCCCTTTCCCTACCCTATTCCGTGTCTACATGTTTGTTCTCTGCATCTGCATCTCTATTCTGCCCTGCAAATAAGTTCATCTGTACCAGTTTTCTAGATTCCACACGTGTTAATATACGATATCTGTTTTTCTCTTTCTGACTTACTTCACTCTGTATGATAGACTCTAGGTCCATCCACGTCTCTGCAAGTGACCCAATTTCATTCCTTTTTATTGCTGAGTAATATTCCATTGTCTATATGCATCACATCTTCTTTATCCATTCATCTGTCGATGGACGTTTACACTGTGTGCTCAGTCGTGTCTGAGTCGAGTCTGACTCTTTGCAGCCCAAAGGACTGTTAGCTCAGCAGGCTCCTCTGTCCGTGGAATTGTCCAGGCAGGAATACTGGAGCAGGTTCCCAGTCTGTACTGCAGCTGATCTTCCTGATCTAGGGACACTTGCATCTCCAGCACCGGCAGGCGGATCCTTCACCATTAGCAACACCTGGGAAGCCCTGTATATTTGCACTATCATGTGTAAAAGATAGCTAGTGAGAACCTCTTGCACAGCATAGGGAGCTCAGCTCAGTGCTCTGTGATGACCTAGAGACGTGAGATGAGGGCTGGGAGGGAGGTCCAAAAGGAAGGGGATATATGTATACAAATAGCTGATTCATGTCATTGTACAATAGAAACTAACACAACATCGTAAAGCATTTCAATTAAAAAATTAAAAATAAAAATAAACAGTTTAAGAAATCTGAAACTGTTATGTCAAAAAAAGAAAGTGAATAGCCACTAGGCCCTTGTATAAATATGAAGTTAACTCATTTAATAACATTCATATACTCTCTACCTTCAATTTTCTTTAGATCATTTGCAGTTAACAAGGTTTGTGCTTCTTGTTAATGAACTTGATGGTGAAACTAAGTGACAGACACCTCCACTTCTAACCTTTCTTATTGTGGTGTTGAGTGGGGGGTGTAGGTACAACTTGTGCATAAATTGTGTCTGGACATCTGAGCATAACTGGGGAAGCATGCTTAGTGGAATTTATTACGTGAATGACATGGGTGCCTCCATATCATTCTTCATTTTAAGGAGAAAATTAGACTGATGAATTTGACCCAGTAACCATGCTGAGTCACCAGTGGAATCCTACCCTGGCAGTCACTCAGATTTGCCTCTTGACCAGGAATTCTATGAAAGAAAAGGTGGGTTGTAGGTGAACAGGGAAAGTTGCTTCACATCAACAGCTCAGAGATCTTGGGGCATAAAGAAGAGTGTTTTGGTGCCTACGAGGAAAAGTACAAATCAACTGGGAAAGATAAGCCGTCTTTCTCTTCTGTGAAGAAAATGGTTTTTGTTTTAGGGCAGTCAGTACTCCAGGGAGCACAGTCAAGTGTTTTCTGCTTCTCAGCAGCAGGGAGAGTCAGACCCATGGTGGTGCTGTGAATTTGGCAGTAGCCCAGACTACCAGCATCTTAGAAGAAATACGATATAGTGAAGTTTGCATTTCCTTCCCCATTTCATTCCCTATTTCATTCCTTCCTTATTTCATTCCCTTCCCTATATATGTATTTTATAAAATATAGATATAAAACCAATGGAAAAAATATATATATAGGACTTCCTTAGTGGCTCAGTTGGCAAAGAATCTTCCTGCAATGAAGGAGACCTGGGTTGATCCCTGGCTCGGGAGGATCCCCTGGAGAAGGAAATGGCAACACACTCCAGTATTCTTGCCTGGAGAATTCCATGGATAGAGGAGCCTTAGGGGGCTACAGTCCATGGGGTCACAAAGAGTTGGACATGTGCGACTAACTTTCACTTCAGTTTCATATATATATAAATTTAACTGAGGTATAGTTGTTTCACTTGTCACTTTCCGTTGTGTTTGTTTGATGGGGAAGGTCTGGGGGCAGGGATGACACATTTGTTTGTATCTTTATTTCCTCTGTCTCACACTGGAACACCTAGGCCACAGCTCAGTGTACATAACAGGTGTTGAACTAATTATGCTGATTGAGAGACCCGTGAAGGCAAATCTTTTAAGAGTGATTTGATGCTTAACAAAAAATGTGGCATGCTTGTAAATTATAAGCAAGCTGAGTCCATTTACTTAGCCAAATATATCGAACCAACCAGAAACCTTGTACTCAACTCCCAGTGCAGGGAAGCCAGGAGAAAAAGACTTAAGAAATGTTAGACTTAGAAAACAATAAGACACATGTTTGTTCTATGGAGTTCTGTTTCCTGCAGATGATTAGGTTTTTTTTTTTTTAATTTTTAGCTGGAGGATAATTACTTCACAATGCTGTTTCCTGCCGTACAATAAGATGAATCAGCCATAAGTTGTGTGTGTGTGTGTGTGTGTGTGCAGTGTGTGTGTGTGCAGTGTGTGTATGTTTCCTCCGTCTTGTGCCTCCCCCACCCATCTCACCCCTCTAGGTCATCACAGAGCACTGGGCTGGTCTCCTCGTGTTATATAGCAGCTTCCCACTAGCAGTCAATTTTACATGTATGATTTGTGCTTGTTAATCCAACTAAGATGCAGCACTTACTGTGAGCACCAGTGGATGGTTGAGCTCTTTGAACTTGCCTTCCTTCTACTGTCCCCTTCCTCAGCCCCTCTCTGCTCCCCGCCTTCACATCACCTCCATCCTTCTCTTTGCTCTCACTGCTGTAAGTCCTGTGTTTTGGTGGCTTTCTCAAAACAACACCCACCTTTCTGACAACAAGTATGGCCCTATGCTTCTGTTTCCTGGTGTTTTCTGTGTTGGCAAGGACCTCTGGGACCAACGATTGCCCAGCTCTCGGCTGTACTTACTTTGCCCTTGCTACCACTCTGTTGCCCAAGTTCATTTCAGTCAGGTTTAGTTTCCAGCGTCAACCCTACCATGCTTCTTGGTGAGCGAGCTTATGGCCCTTACCTGCTACTCCACTTTATGAAATGATATTCAGGTCAAAGTGTGCACATACTGAACATGCTAAGTAGGATGGAAGTCTTGTGTTTCAACCCAAAACATTAGCAATATTTGGAAGAGTGTGGTCTGTGGACCACTTGCATCTGGGTGTAAACTAACAAAACAAATTCCTGGGTCCTCCCTAGAACCACTGGTTTTTGTTTCTGTATTTCTCAGATGCTATTAAAAAAACAAAACCAAAAATCTGTCCCATTTGAGAGTCACTGATTTGTATCTTGTTCTTAATCTTGGTTGAAAGCCCCAACATGGAGGAAAGGGGGAGAGAAGAGGGGAGTTTCTTCAAAAAAAAAAAAAAAAACAACATGAGGGGCTAGCCACACAATTAAGTAATTTCTGAATGTAGGGATTAAGCATCGGTGTTTTAAAAAAGCCTCCAAAGGGAATCTAGAGTGTAGCTACATTTGAAAACAACTGCTTTAGTCCAGATAATTCAATATATGCAGTTTTAAAAGTCTGTAATATAAAATTACTTTAATAAAGTTTATCGACTTTGCCTAAAACCTTCCTGTAGTAAGGTCATGTCAATAAATGCCTTCCTTTCTGTGTTTTGCTGTGGAATTATCTTCCCTTTTCTGGTATTCTTTCTTTTTCTGGCTTTTTTTCTGATTAAGTAAACAACAGGAGCAAATATAAAGCTGGCAGTCCACTGCTGGAACTGGTATAGCAGGTATGTTTTGTTGTAAAAAGGCTGTAGTTAAAAATAGAGATTTTTCACATGAAAAATCTAGGCAAGAATACTGGAGTGGGTTGCCATGCCCTTTCCCAGAGGATCTTCCCCACCCAAGTATTGAACCTGAGTCTCCTGCATTGCAGGCAAATTCTTTAGCATCTTAAGTACCAGGGAAGCCATGGTGAAGGCAAAACCAGAACTCTCCACACTGGAGCCACCCTTCCCAGGAGTGCTTAGTAGCTAGCATCTGTTACTCCCTCAGAGGGAGTGAGTCACCCCCAGCCCAGCTGGCTAACTCTGACCACTTCTACCTGGTCCTACAGGTGCTGTATTTGTGACCTGTAGTGTAAAGGAGTGGACTTAATCAGTCAGCATTTGAGTACCCACTATGTGTCACATACTCCAAGATAAATGCTTTTCTTTTTCTCACACAAATCTGTGAACTATACATTGTCCTATTTATAGGGAACTCAGAGGTTGGCCAGGATTGGGGCTTGGCTTGGCTGAGGCACTAGATCCAAATTCCATCCAACTCTATGCTCTCGAAACTTCCCCAGTTTCTCATGCTTGTAGGAACTGCAGTAATTCTGGCTTAGTTTCATACCTCTTAGATTTGAGAGATGGAACTTTCTGGGCACCTGTGTGAGGTATTTTGCATTCCATTAAGGCTTCATCATCTGGATTAAGGGAATTTAAAAATCAGTAAATTTGGGGAGGGCTTTAGTCCAATTAGGTTCAAGTGTCAAAGCAGAAGTTTTGGGGGCAATTGAAGACAGATTTGCAATCCTGTCAAGTGGATGCAGTCAGATATGTAACCTGAACATGTCAAGGACAGTTAATAATGGCTTCTCAGGGAAGTGAATGGGAAGAACATTTGTTTGATGTAGTTAGTTATCTGAGCAGTTTTTTTGTAACACAAATTGCTAAGTGCACCTCTGGTGAAGTGAGGCCTCATGCTCACAACTCAATAGTGGTCACTTCAGCTTCTGATTGCCTAGAGTACTGGCCTTTTGGTATAGTTTTTAACTGGTGTTATAAATATTTTATCAGAGTTCATTAAATGCATTTTATGTTCTTAGTATGATTTTCAGTGACATCTTGGGGCAAGAATCATTCTTTTAGAAATGAATCTCAAGTTACGAGGTATTAGTGGAAAAATTTCATTTCTATGTTCATTCAGTGACACAGCCTTTCTATAATGAAAGCATGCAACTGTTTAGAGCACTTTGGGGTCACTGAGTAAGGACTCAAAGGGAGGCAAAGCTGAGCCACTCTGTGTCTAGAAAACACATGGAATGATAAGAAGGAATGGAGGACATTTAAGGTCCATAAAGAGGATAGTTAAAAAAATTTTTTTTCAAATTTTGTATTGGGTTATAGCCAACCAGAGTCTTCCCTGGTGGCTCAGATGGTATGGCGTCTGCCTGCAATGCGGGAGACCTGGGTTTGATCCCTGGGTTGGGAAGATCTCCTGGAGAAGGAAATGGCAACCTACTCCAGTACTCTTGCCTGGAAAATCCCACGGATGGAGGAGCCTGTTAGGCTACAGTCCATGGGGTCACAAAGAGTCGGATACAACTGAGCGACTTCACTTCACTTTATAGCCAACTAACAAATAATGTGGTGGTGGTTTCAGGTGAACAGCAAAGTGACTCAGCCATACATATTCGTGTATCCATTCTCCCCCAGACTTGTCTCCCATTTAAGCTGCCACATAATATTGAGCAGGGTTGCATGTGCTGTATAGTTGGTTCTTGTTGATTATCCATTTTAAATGAAGCAGTGTGTACATATCCATCGTAAATTCCCTAACTGTCCTTTCCCCCCACCCTTCCCCCAGCCCCGGCAACCGTAAGTTCCTTTTCAAAGTCTGTGAGTCTGTTTCTGTTTTGTAAGTAAGTTCGTTTGTATCATTTTCTTTTAGATTCCACATGTAAGGGACATATACGATATTTCTCCTTTTCTGTCTGACTTACTTCACTCGGTGTGACACTCTTCAGGTCCATCCACGTTGGTGCAAATGGCATTTCATTCTAATGGCTGAGTAATATTCCATTGTATAAATATACCACATCTTCTTTACTCATGCTTCTGTTGATGGATAATTAGGTTGCTTCCACATCTTGGCTATTGTAAACAGTGCTGCAATAAACATTGGGGTGCATGTATCCTTTCAGATCATGTTTTTCCCAAGATATATGCCCAGGAGTGGGATTGCAAGGTCATATGGTAGCTCTATTTGTAGTTATTTAAGGAACCTCCATATTGTTCTGCACAGTGGCTGTACCAATTTACATTCCCACCAACAGTGTAGGAAGGTTTCCTTCTCTGCCCACTCTCTCCAGCATTTATCGTTCGTGGATTCTTTGATGATAGCCATTCTGGCTGGTGTGAGGTGATATCTCATTGTAGTTTTGATCTGCATTTCTCTAATTATTAGCTAGAGTGAATATCTTTTCCTGTGCCTATTGGCCATCTGTAGTCTACTTTGGAGAAATGTCTGTTTAGGTCTTCTGCCCATTTTTTGAGTGGGCTTTTTGTTTTGATGCTGTTAAGTGTCGTGAGCAGTTTGTAAATTTTTGAGACTAATGATTAGTCACATCATTTGCAATGATTTTCTCCCAATCTGTAGCTTGCCTTTTCATTTTGTTTATTGTTTCCTTTGCTACGCAAAAGTTTTTGAGTTTAAGTAGGTCCCATTTGTTTATTTCTGTTTTTATTTCCATTATTCTGGGAAAAAGATACTGCTGCGATTTATGTCAAAGAGTGTTCTGCCTATTTTTTTTTTCTGCCTGTGTTTTAAGCGGAAATATTTGAAAAGCAACAAAGAAAAAGCAACAAATAACATACAGAGGACCCCATAAGGTTATCAGCTGATTTTTTATTTTCGGTGGAAACTCTGTAGGCCAGAAAGGCAAAATATATGAAAGTAATGAAAGGGGAATATCTACAGCCAAGAATACTCTAACCAGTAAGACTCTCAGTCAGATTTGACAGAGAAATCAAAAGCTTTATAGGCCAAACAAAAGCTAAGAGAATTCGGCACCATCAAACTAGATTTACAAGGAACAAAAGACACTTCAAATATTAAAGTTAATAGTTATCAGGATAGGAAAAACATTTGTGGCTGTTTAGTGAGATCATGTTCAATGAATTTTTCACCTTTGTACTCCTGTAGTTTCTGCTGTGGGGTGGGTGGCTTTGTTTATTAAAGTATTTTCTACCTCTGTCCTCACTGGCTCAGGGTCCAGCTGAGCCTAATCTTGAGGGTAGTAAGACTTAACATTTATAGCTGACCCAACTGGAAAAGACCAGATAGACACTCCACCTTCCTACTGCCTGGAGAGGTACTGGGAGGCTGAGGACTGAAGTAAAACCCTGTGCTTTATTGGTGATGCTCTCCGATGGCCTTGGCCTGCAGTGGCTTGAAGCAGGGTTTCCATTCCCCAGCCAGACACTGAAGTCAGGCTGCAGCAGTGAGAGCTGAATTCTGACCACTAGACCTGGTCAGTGACAAGGACCTGGCCCATCAGCCGGGCAGAAATGAATTCCCAAAAAGAGATGGAAAGTAGAAAAATATTTATTAGGTAGAAAAAGAGTACATGTGGATAGACACATGGGCAAGCTCATAGAGTCATGCCCTTCTGATAATTCAGATCACTTATGCAGGGCATCTCTTCTGGGTTTCCTTTGGCCAGTTATCTTGCTTAACCTCGTTCTGGGTCCATATTTTGTTTATCTCAGGACCCTCTTGTGCGTGTACTCACATGCATCTCTTAGCCAAGGTGGATTCCGGCCAAGAGACCTCTGGGTAGGTCTCCCTTTATGACCTCCAAGGAACCTTTCTGTGCATGTGTAGTCAAGAGGGTTTCTTTGACTTGGAGAATGAGGAGTATGTGGTCTTTTATCTCTTCTGGGCAGAGCTCAGCTCCTTTCTCCCTCCTGCTGTTTTGGAGTATTGGTTCACAGGGGACAAACTGGCTGCTTAGCTTGGGGCCCTTATATCTCTTGTCCCAGAGGGATTCTGTTCCTTCACTTCCTCTCTGACTAGTGCATTTCTGGGGCTACCAAAACCACACCCAAGATGAAGGAAGAGTCTGCTATCCTGCCTCTCCAATGAGGGAAATCACCTCTCTCCAGGATATAGAGCCTGTAGATTCTGTCTCAGACCTGGTCACAGTGGGTCAGAGCTATTGGTATCCTCAGGCCCTCACATGGGGATTTTTGATTCTTGTAGTCTCTTGAAAGAAAGGGCCCAGGACTGGAGACAACACTTCCTGAAATTCATCCACAGCAGTGCCTACAGGTCTGCCTTGGCTATAAGCTTAGTCTCCTTGTTTCCTTTTGGTCAAGGTTGGCCTAGCAACTGACAGCTCTTAATTAGGCAACAGTCTTGCGATCTTTCAGCATGGAGATAGTAGAGAATAATGGTAATAAGTTCCAGGATTGGCATCATTCAGACCAGCATTCCAGTCCTGATTTACCAGTTACTAGCTGTGTGTGCTGGATCACAGAGCTCTGAGCCTCAATTTCCTCATCTGTAAAATAAGATAATATCAAAATGTGTGGGAATATTAGAGGATTAAGTTATTTATCAAGGGCTATCACAGAGCCTGGCACTTAACTCCTAGATTAATAGGCATTGTTTTTAATAAGGAAATGTTCCTCAAAGTAACCTCAAATTCTCATTCATCAGATGTCAAAAGGGTCCCTGAATTTTCAGAACTCCTTTCACAGATCACCATCAGCAACAGTAAAGATTCCTTCTGCCTGGAATTCTCTTCCCCAAGAAATTTCTATCTTTAGGTTCCTCAATATACTCAGAAATTGAAACAAAAGCCACCTTTTTGAGGTTTTCTCTTAATGCCGTCCAGCCATCTCATCTTCTGATGCCATCTTCTCCTTCTGCCCTCAATATTTCCCATCATCAGGGACTTTTCCAATGGGTTGGCTCTTCGCATCAGGTGACCGAAATACTGGATCGTCAGCATCAGTCCTTCCAATGATTATTCAGGGTTGATTTCCCTTAAGATTAACTAGTTTGAGTCACTTCTTATTTTTCCTCTTGGTAATTATCACTATGTAGTATGGTATTTTAACTTATTATCATTATCTTCCAGTAACTCCTTATATTATGAGGACAGGGATTTTTGTCTGTATTGTATCCCCAGGGCCTAGGGAAGTACCTGGTACTTGGTAGTTAGTGAAGGTTTGATTACTTTTGACAGAATACCATGCTGCTTGAATGAAGTGGGAAGTCATTGGAGGATATTGAGCAAGGAGTGACATGATCTGACTTACATTTTAATAGGATCAATCTGGGAAGCCAGAGTATTATCACTGTCACTTCTCCATTGTACCCATTATTCATCCATTCACTCAGTAGCCAGTTTTGAAAATACAAACCCTCCAACCGGAATGGAATATTTTCTATGGAATAATCACACACACACACACCCACACCCATCTTGTTTCTGTTGAGTCTCAAGGAAGAACGAAGCAGATACCACTACTTCATGGCTTCTTCCAAATGTAGATAGTCATAAGCTAGGTCCATATTCATAACCAGCTTTACTGTATTCACTTTGAACAAACACAGTCCTGGTTGATGCCAGCATATGTTGGCACAATGAGACAATCAAATGCCAAAGCCCATATGCAATGATTCAGGGAGAGAATGTTGGTTTGGGTTTTGAACAACTTCTCCAGGCAGCACTCTTGCTTCTGTCCCAGGTTCCCCATCTCCTTAAGGTACTTCTCCCATAGGGCCTTCTGGAGTCTTATCTTGGCAGAGCTCAGTATAACAGAATTAAAAACAAAAATTAAAACCTTAAACTTGTTTGGTAAAGGCTTCAAGAGCAACTTTGGGTAAGGTTATGGTATTTTTAAGTGGGATTCATTGTAGAAGGTGATGAGAGAGTATTTATAGCCTCAGACTTAAGGTGTTTACAACCACATTTCTTATCCTAAGAAGGGAAGGGCTAATGACCACTTGCATCAGTACTTTTGAATATTTGCTCACCCCTGGTTTATACACCACCATGTAACGCATATGCCCTAAACATCAGCCAGGTGAAAGATGCAGGCGCCTTGCCTACAATAGCAGAAAGAAAGACAGACGACTGCAGTAACAGAAAGGTTTAACATAATCAGTCATTCATCCTTGTTGGTTGTTTTAAAATAATTTATTTTCTAATGACACACTCAAGAATTTTAAACATTTTTCTAGCTGAAACCTCCTACACTCTGCCAAGACCTTCAGTCCCCTTCTGTACTTTTCAAGAACTGGAGGGGAAGCAGAGATGGATGGGGACTCAGGAAGGGAAATGATATAAAATTTTTACTTTGAAGTTTGATTTATTGATCTCTCTCTCTTGTATAGATGTCAGTAATGTGAGACATGAAAGCACACATAGAACATCACAAAATATTATTTAGTCCCATAAAATGTCATCTGGGTTGACACTGGCAATTTTAAGTGATTACTGGAGTTTCCTTTTGATCACTCATCCTGTTCTTCAAATGTAAAGACATATATGGACTGAACGGCCTGCTAATTACATTTCATTTTGTAAAATACCTTTTTCTTTCATGATCGATTTATAGACCTTTTTTTTTTTCAAATAATGCAAAGTAGAACATGACCATTACCTAAAACTTATGAAATTTACACTTAAGAAGTTACTGAATGATAGCTTTGAAAAGTTTCTCAGAGTTATATGAAGAACAGTTTTATAATACAGATGGTTCTTATAACTGACAAAGACATTTACACTCTTTTCAATAAAATGTGTTCCAGCACCTTGACAAATTATTGTCTAATACTGCACAAATATGGCATTAATGAAGAAATGGAAAAAATAAATATCACCATCAGCTTAACTATCAAAATCATCAATATTCATTTTAATGTGATTAAATACATGACGATGTGTGAACAGATTGTTTCCTTGACTTGCTGGTTTAAATTTTAGACAGCTGACAGTATTGCAGAACTGTTTATTTTGTAATGGCAATACATGTTATATGTCTAACATAATATGAGCATTTTCTTAATAGAATATTCATATTTGGGAATTAAATCTTGGTGTAGTCAAGTTACATTTTTAAGCCTATTGGCTTAATAGGAACACAATACAGACTTATGGTATTTCAAATGTTCCTTTATTTTAAAATGCATCCCTTAAAAATGAATTTCTATAGATTACAAAGAGTTGGGTGAAGTGAAGAGAAATAGATGTATCCGGGGATTGAAAATTCAAGGTGACTTTTATAAAAAAATGGAATGGTCCTACTTTGGTTCAAATGCTAGAAGTTTTCCACTTCCTAGACCTTGCTTTGCAGATGGCAACACAGAACGGTTCTGGTTCAGTTAGTATCCTGCTAGAATGAATTATGAGAAGTCCAGACATGATTTAGTGACTTGGAGCTGCTGCTTTGAGTTCTGAAAATGGTGAATGTAGTCAGGAAACATCAGAAATAATCACAAAAAATGACCCCATAAATCTTAACACTTCACTGAAAAAACATGTCCAGAAAATAATGCTTACCATGTATTAGTATCTCATGTTGAGAAAGCAGAGATTCCTTAAGTTATTCAATTGAGCCATTTTCTTAAGCTTAGCGGGCAAATAATCCACGGCCAGTTGTACCTCATCTGAAATGACAGACACTAGGATGACATGGATAAATGGGATGACATCTTTAATTTATCACTTAAGTATTTGATGGTGATGGCCTTAGTTTGCTTTACAGTAGTGATTCTTCTGGGGGAAGGGTGTTAGAGAGAATTGAAAGAATTGGTACCAGAGAAATGCTCCTGACACGTTGTGTGAGATGAATGCTTAGATTTAGGGCAGGGCCCTGTGGATATAAAGACAGCCCATACAGAGTTCACTGGAGTGGACAGGGGTTAAAACAATTTACTTGCTTGAATTTCAAATTAACCAACTTAGAGACTATCATGTTCACACTTATTTTTAGATGAACAATTTAGAATTAACAGGAAAAAATTTCCCTGTAATTCTTAATACCTTAAAAAGTCAATACCATTTTCCACAGAAGCTAACAGCTTCAAATATTTTTTCCTCAAAAGCCTCTCCTGACTTACTTTCTAGAACACTCCCTCATTATAAACATCATAGCATCATGTCTTTTCATACATCTTGGTATTTGATTATTTTACTGAATGCCATCTTACCCGCTTGTTCCTGGCTGCTTTGTCTGCCACTGTATTTTTAGTATCTGTTCAGTACACACTCAGTGGGTATTTGTTGACTGAATCATAAATGAATGAGTCTGGCCCATAGTCCTGAGGGCCCTTATAGCCTACATGGGCAGGTAGAAAACATGGGTAAATGTCACCCCGTAATGCCCAGAGGGTGATATAAACATGTGCACAGAATACACTGTGTACAGAGTGTGCCTCAAGTTCTGAGAAGGTTTATTTCAAGGAGCAATCAGGTGACAAAGGACCATGCAGTGACACCAAGACCTCTCCACCTGGCCACTCATTTAGCACATCATTTTGATGCATGGGCGGCCCCATCTCCCTCTAAATTATTAGGACTTTTTCATGTGCCAGTGACACAAAACCTAACTCAATTTGGCTTTTAACAAAAGAGAATAGAATCCCATCTCTGAGAATATGGCTAGTTAGGTATTTGAACTGACAAACAACAGACTGGTTCCAAATAGGAAAAGGAGTGCGTCAAGGCTGTATATTGTCACCCTGCTTATTTAACTGATATGCAGAGTACATCATGAGAAATGCTGGGCTGCAAGAAGCACAAGCTGGAATCAAGGTTGCTGGGAGAAATATCAATCACCTCAGATATGCAGATGACACCACCCTTATGGCAGAAAGTGAAGAGGAGCTAAAAAGCCTCTTGATGAAAGTGAAAGAGGAGAGAGAAAATGTTGGCTTAAAGCTCAACATTCAGAAAACGAAGATCATGGCATCTGGTCCCATCACTTCATGGAAAATAGATGGGGAAACAGTAGAAACAGTGTCAGACTTTATTTTTTTGGGCTCCCAAATCACTGGAGATGGTGATTGCAGCCATGAAATTAAAAGATGCTTACTCCTTGGAAGGAAAGTTATGACCAACCTAGATAGCATATTCAAAATCAGAGACATTACTTGGCCAACAAAGGTCTGTCTAGTCGACTATGGTTTTTCCAGTGGTCATGTATGGATGTGAGAGTTGGACTGTGAAGAAAGCTGAGTGCTGAAGAATTGATGCTTTTGAAGTGGGGTGTTGGAGAAGACTCTTGCGAGTCCCTTGGACTACAAGGAGATCCAACCAGTCCATTCTAAAGGAGATCATTCCTGGGTGTTCTTTGGAAGGAATGATGCTAAAGCTGAAACTCCAGTACTTTGGCCACCTGATGCGAAGAGCTGACTCATTAGAAAAGACTCTGATGCTGGGAGGGATTGGGGGCAGGAGGAAAAGGGGACAACAAAGGATGAGATGGCTGGATGGCATCACCGACTCAATGGATGTGAGTCTGTGTGAACTCCGGGAGATGGTGATGGATAGGGAGGCCTGGCATGCTGTGATTCATGGGGTTGCAAAGAGTCAGACACAACTGAGCAACTGAACTGAACTCTTAAAAGTATTGAAGAGAGGCTAAAAATATCTAAGATGCTATTCTTAAAAGTATTGAAGATACTGAAGAATTATAAGGTCATTGTCAAAGAAGGTGGGAATCTAGAAAGGTAAATTGAGTGTTAAATTTTGTTTTGTTCAAAGAACATTTACCAGGCCTGGTTTGTTTTTTATTGTTGGTGTTATTTTGGGTTTTGGGGGTGCAGCTTTGTCAGGGACAGGCCTCAGTAGGCAAAGCAGAGCATTTCCCCAGGATGGGGCCCCTCATGGTAGACCCTCCCTTCATAAAGCTGAGACTCCAAAGGACAGTCTTCAGAGTAAGGGTGCTTCAGGATGAAATATGCTCTAGATCTCTACCTCCAGGACCCTTAGGAGATTTAACCTTTGTGGTAAGCAAAGCAGGAAGGTAAAAGACCCTGAGAAATTTGACCGATAGGTTGGCCATCAGGTAAAGTTTTAGCTTAAATATGTATCACTTTGTTGATTCAACGAGTAGTCCAGGACTGGCAGAAGCAAATCCAGATCTTTGGGTGAATGTCCCTTTATCGTAGGTCCTGAAAAATTTTCTGCAAGAACATTTTCAAGTTGAATGACACACAGGAAAAAAAAAGAGGGGGGTTGGGCAGTTAAGCAAGAACCATGTCCTAATTTTGTTTTTCATTGTAGCAGACTCTGCTTTTGGGGAGCATCAGATTGAAAAAAACAAACTATTAATATAACTTGACCACATTAACAGATTAAAGGAGAAAAAAATCATGTGATAATCTCAATAGATATAGAAAAATGCTATCATAGATTTCAGCATCTACTCATGATAAAAACTTTTAAAAATCTATGAATAGAAGAAACTTCCTTACCCTCATTAAAAACTACAGTTTGTGAAATGTTCAAAGCTTTCCTTTTGGCTGATAATATGGCTAGTCTGTTACTGCTCTTAATCTCAGAACCTTTTTTCCTGACTAGACTATAAGTATTACACAGGCAAAGAAGAGTTGAGAAACCAGAGAGGGGTGGTGGATTTCATCAGAGATTACAAACAGCAGGAACCTCCTGGACTGGAGTGATGTGGGGGAGGGGGAGTGATGCTGGAACCATGGTGGCATGGGGACCACAAAAGGAAGGGCTATGCCTGGGAGGAGCTTCAAAGAAGAGACAGAGCTGCTGCCGGACACTGTCCTACAGTGACTGACAAAGAAACTCCCTGGTTTTTCCTTCAATGCCTTGCCTTGGTCACACTTCACTGAAAACCAGAGGACAGGAGGACCTGTTAATGTAATACGTGAATTTGTTTCTCGGGATTTAGAACAAGGTGAAAGATGGATAGTATATCTGGAGGGTAAACAGAAGCCTGCAGAAGGGAATGGCAATCCACTCCAGTATTCTTGCCTAGAGAATTCCATGGGCAAAGGAGCCTGGCGGGCTGCGGTCCATGGGGTCGCAAAGAGTGGGACATGGCTGAGTGACTAACACAACATAAACAGAAGCTAGGTGGTACAGATAAGAGATGATGATGACAACATGCAGGCAGGCAGTCATCTGCCTGGGGGGGGTTGAGGGATGGGAGAAGTATACAGAAGACTTCTGAGACACTGGCAATATTCAATTTCTTGCCTTGACTAGTGATTATGTTGCTGTTTGCTCTCTGTCTTTAAACCTCACATTCTCTTTTGTGTGATTTATTTCGCAGAAAGTGCAAAAAAGAAAATTCATAGTTCACATAACTGAAAAGCTAAGAGATAGGACTAACTTTAAGAGTATTTAATTTAGAAGTTCAATCATTGCCAAACAGGCTCTTCTCTGTCATCCCATCTCATTTTGACGGTGGCTGAAACAATCTCAAATTTCACCCCACTGATATTCCTTCCCCTTTCCCAGAAACTTCCGTAAATATTTCATTGTTATCTTTCATGCTCTTTCTGCATCGCGTGCCCATTCCTCAGCTCATCAGTGTGGCCAAGGTGGAGAGGATTCACTTCCATGAAAATTTCATTAGCTGAATTTGGAGGACAGATGAATCTGCAATGGAATCAGTTCCGGTAGATGGGGCACAAGGGAGGGACATCTCAAGTGATCATTCTCCCACATTAATCGCTCTTTACTCACCCAGTTCCTGGTTTGACAGTCTTTCATGTTTGGTATAAAGCCTACGAGGACCTGGAAAGAAAGAAAGAATGAGAGAGAGAGAAACTGAGATCTCTGTGTATTTGTGCTTCTGCTCTGAGTCCTGACAAGCTATCCTTGAACAATACTTACTAGTTGTTCCAAGAAATGTTATCAAATAATTGCTTAAGTCACAGGGTAAGCTGTCTGTTTGCCCCTCCTTTATCACAACCATTTTAATAGAGCACCACTTCAAGCTCTGAAAGGAATGAGATATAAGCTAACTCTGAGGGAGGCACCCTGGATCAGTGATGGTAACTAATCTGTGTAGCTTAGACAGTGTAGACCTTACATTTGGTTTACTGCATGTTAATAATGATTTCACCCTTAATCATTTCTTTTGAATAGATAAGGTATATGTAATCCTTTATGTTTTTATCTTAATATATATTTATTAACTTTTGCTTTGAAACATTGTATTTAATAAACATCTAAACTGCAGATTTAATTGTTGAATACATTTAATTAACCTGAACACAGAAAGGCACTGCTAAGATTCCTTTCCAGGAAAGGTTTTGTTTCCCTAACTGCGCAATGCTATTAGCAAACTGTTTTCAGCTGTCAGCCCTTTCAGAGGTTGGAGACCGCTTTCTCAAGATCTTGCCTTTCCAGGGTGGTGTGACGGTTAAAAGTATGAGTCAACTTGGCTAGACCACTATTCCCAGATATTTGGTCAAACTTCATCATAGATGTTTCTGTGAAGGTATCTTTTTAGATGATATTAACATTTAAATCAGGAGACTTCCTGTAGAACTCCTTGCCCTCTATACTGTGGGTGGGCCTAATCCAAGTAGTTGAAGATCTTAATAGAAAACAGATGATCACCCCAGCCAAGGCGAGCATTCTACAGTAAACTGCCTCTGGCTTGAACTGCACCTCCTCGCGTCTCCATCTTGCAGCCTACCCTGTGAATCCTGGATTTACCAGGCCTCCGCAACTTGGTAAGCAATTGTTTAAGCTTGATTTCTCTCTTTTTCTATAGAATCCTAATTATATAGTTGAACTACATTTTAATGACTAATCAAGGTGGGAATGCAAAGGTCCAGCTGCTTTAGCTGAACTTGAGAAAACTCTGATGGGTCTGCCCTGCCCCTGAGTTCCCTCCAGCACTCTAGCTGTTGGGGCTGTTGGGTTGTGTTATAGCTTGACTTTTGATGACTTCAGAGCTCTTCCCCTTCCTTCTACCTGCTTTAATCCTAAGAGCACTCCCTAATAAACATGCTGAGTACTAAACTCCATCAGAGCCTGCTTCTTGGAGAACATAGCTTATAACAAAAGGGAAGTAAAATATAGAAGGAACATATAGTGATTCCCATTTTCCCTAAAAAGAAATCCCAAATTCCAAAAGAAAGATATAAAAGACAAAACAATAGGTCTGGGCTGAAAAGCAAGTTGACTCTGTAAAGAAGTTTGCTAGTTTGGAAGTAGAAAGGAAGGGGAAGTGAAACTTACTATCAAGGTATTAATCTTTTCCACTAGGGTAAAAGGCAACTTTGTCCCTAGCCTGCTACTGCTGAGGTTTGAAGGACTTGAACAGAGAATTAGAGAGTAAGAAATACAGAAGTGCTTTGGACAGTTCTGGTGAGATACCAGGTGCAACACCATTAGGAGATGGGATGAAAGTTGTCTTACATCTTTGTGGAAGAAAAGGAGAAAAACTAAATGCATTTATGTCCCTCTTCCTCCTCCTTTTCTTTCTTCCCCAGTACACTTGGGACTAATGAGTTATATGGTCACACTCGAGTCCATTACCTTTGTAATCTGTGGCATGTGCATTTAAAAGGAAAATGTGTTTTTGTCCTGTGGTTACATTACTAACTCTAGTCAATTATTCACAAAATAAGTTTAAAGTTAGAGCAGTTTCATTTAGCTTATATGGTGGTGTTTAAGTCCTCAACTAGCCTATAGACTTTGACTGTTGCTGGTATATTTATTTCTGTTTCAGAGCTCAGGTTCACTTTTAGATTTTCCTAATTAACTTATCTCCATGGATGTATATCTCTTTGTCCATGTTGTGCTGAAATAAAGTATAATATAGTGTGATAACTTGATAAAAACTTAATGTAATAGGACCTTGTGCAG
This sequence comes from Oryx dammah, assembly GCF_014754425.2. Taxonomy (NCBI): domain Eukaryota; kingdom Metazoa; phylum Chordata; class Mammalia; order Artiodactyla; family Bovidae; genus Oryx; species Oryx dammah. The sequence goes on from NW_024070210.1 coordinate 38,250,110, forward strand.
TTGAGCTATGTCTTCTATTATCAATGTTGATTTTTACCTAAATAGCTCAGGGGGCCTATGTACCCAAATTGATGAAAACCACAATCATTCTTTCAGGTAATTGTTTCACTGGTGATATGCAAAGAAGTGTGATTTTACTTCTGTTTTCAGGATGGTGGAATAATTTACCTTTGTGGCATTAATGTAAATTACCATGGTAGATTCTGTTGTTCAGAATGTTTGCTTTCTCCCTAAGGAAGGATTATATACATATGTCCTCACATGATCCTTTGATATTAGCCTTGGCTATGTGTGTTGCAATGAAGCAAAATGGCTAAAGGGTAAAAATTATGTGTCACTTCTGAATAGCAGTTTTAAGAATCATTGCATGGCCTGTGATTTGGCCCCTTTTTCCTCTCCCCTGAAATGCTCCAGTTAGGGGCTGCTCTGTCAGTCTGGGCCCTGACATAAAGGTTCATGGAACAGTCATAGCTGACTCATGTTGGTAATACGCTAGGTGAGAAATAAACCTCTGCTGCTGTAGGATACTAAAATTTTCCAGGGTTGCTTGTTGCCTTGTTATCACAGTATAATTTAGATAAAACAGATTGATAGAGTTTAATTTCATAGGTTTCGTTTTTGGTATAATTTCCATGTGGAGACTTGATATATGTACTTAAATGACTAAGGGGCACTAGACTGTAATAATTCTGTCTGGTGGGAATATTGCTAAAGTAAAATTTACCTTTGTATTTTACTCCTGTAATCTGGTCCTTTCAGTGTTTTGTTTTTCTTTCACTTTCATGACAATAGCTAAGGCAAGGAGGAGAAAGGAAGACAGGGACATGGGGAAGGTAAACTGGTTAAAAAATCGTGACTGAGGAGGGCAGGGAGATAATGGGTGGAAATAACAGCTCTGTAATTAGAAGAAAGAGTTTTAGTTTTGAATTTGCACATTTTGATGATATATATTGTTAATCCTTTTGAAAGTGATGCTCTAAGTAGTCTGTTCTGCAGTCTGGTAGGATCAAGGCAAAAAATGTAAGGTTTTCTTGCACTTAGCTCTCCCCTTAAAGAGAATACACATTTGGTGGATTCTTACACAGTTACACTCACATATGCACACATACTAGAGAAAGAAATGGAAACTCACACTGGTATTCTTGCTGGGCAAATCCCATGGACAGAGGAGCCTGATGGGCCACAGCCAATAAGGCTGCAAAGACCCGGACACGGCTGAAGCGGCTCAGCACAGCACATGCGTGTACATTAGTAAAATAAGGCTTTTATTTCCCTCATTGAAGATTGATACTTAAAATAGTGACATAAATAACCAAAAGATAAATTTAGTTGATTTCTAGAAGCTTTTGAGTTTGCCTAAATTACTTCTTCCATTTTGCAGGAGGCATGAGGGTTCTTGTTGGCCCATATTGCTTCAGTTCTATACAAATACAAAAGTATGATTCACCAAAAACACTTAACTCCTAAAATAATAGCCACCATTTAAAATAGGCTTTTATGTAAGACACTGTATTACATGATATGTAGGCAGTAACAAGTGGATAGCTTCCGCAAAATACTTTGAAAACCAGACTCACTGATTATCAGAATAGGAAGCAGTTACATAAGAATGCATGTGAAGTGCATAGCTTAGTGTCTGACCCAGAGGAAATAGGAATAAATGATAACTAATATGTACTCTAATGTAATACTTCCACCCAATGATACAAGTTTTTAGCTTCATTTCCCCCATTTTTAACATGGAAAAAATACAAGAGAAAATTGGCCACGATCAGTGTATTGAGACAAAACTTTTATGTTTTCAGTATCCCCTGACTTCTTCCTTTTTCTCTTTTTAAATGCCCTGGAAACACCCAGTCATCTATTTTTGGAGTTTGATTTTGGTGGCAGAATTTTAAGATTCTGTCCATTAAACACGTACCCTATGTAATACCCTTCTCTTTTTTTTTATTTTTACAGTTTTTAAAAAACTTTTTTTATTTTTTTAAGTAATATTTTTATTTTATTATTATTATTTTTACCTTACAATATTGTATTGGTTTTGCCATACATCAACATGAATCCGCCATGGGTGTACACATGTTCCTGAAAGCTGTGGTACATATAGACAATGGAGTATTACTCAGCCGTTAAAAAGAATACATTTGAATCAGTTCTAATGAGGTGGATGAAACTGGAGCAGATTATACAGAGTGAAGTAAGCCAGAAAGAAAAACACCAATACACTATACTAATGCATATATATGGAACTTTTTAATTTTTTATTGGAGTATAGCCGATTAACAATGTTGTGATAGTTTCAGGTAAACGGAGAAGGGACTCAGCCATACATGTACAAGAATCCATTCTCCCCCAAACTCCTCTCCCATCTAGGCTGCCACATAACACTGAGCAGAGTTACAGTGCTATTCAGAAGGTCCTTGTTGATTATCCATTTTAACTACAGCAGTGTCTACAGGCAACCATAAGTTCAGTCTCTAAATCTATGAATCTCCTTCTGTTTAAGTAAGTTTGTTTGTTTCATTTCTTTTTAGATTCCACATATAAGGGAGGTCATATGATATTTCTCCTTCGTCTGACTGACTTCACTCAGTGTGACAATCTCTAGGTCCATGTATGTTGCTGCAAATGACATTATTTCACACTTTTTAATGGCTGAGTAGTATTCTATTGCATAAATGTACCACATCTTCTTTACCCATTCCTCTGTGGATGGACATTTAGGTTGTTTCTATGTCTTGGCTATTGTAAACAGTGCTGCAGTGAACATTGGGATGCATGCATCCTTTTGGATCATGTCTTTCTCTGGATATATGCCCAGGAATGGTATTACAGAGTCATATGGTAACTCATTTTGGGAACTTCCATATTGTTCTCCCTAGTGGCTGCACCAACTTACCTTCCCACCAATGTGAAGTGTAGGAGGGTTCACTTCTCTCTACACCTTCTCCAGTATTTATTGTTTGTGAAATTTCTGATAATAGCCATTCTGGCTGGTGGAGGTGTTATCTCATTATAGTTTTGATTTGCATTTATCTAATAATTATACCCTCCTTGAATGGGATCAGAACCTGTGACTATGATGGGATGTCATTCTCATGATTACATTACCTATCCACCAATTTTTTTTTTTTAAGTTATAAGGAAAATTATTCTGTGTGGACTTGACCTTTAGAAGATGGGGCCTCAGAGAGATGCTTCTGCTAGTCTTGAGGGAACAGACTGCCAAGTTGTGAGGAGGGCAACTGGGCAGAGTTCCAGGAGAGGCTTCTGGATTGAATTGATTCCCTCACCAACAGCTAGCAAGAAGAGAGACCCCAGTTACAGGGCCAGAAAGAAATGAACTCCGTCAGCATGCCACTGGAGCATGGAAGCAGGTCTTTCCTTAGTCCTTGCGATAAGGCTGCAGTTGGCTGACACCTTGATTTCAGCCTTACACACCCTGGGCAGAGGAATCGCAAAAACTGTAGGATGAATAATTGTGTTTTTAAGAAGCTGCTGCTGCTACTGCTAAGTCACTTCAGTCGTGTCTGACTCTGTGCGACCCCATAGATGGCAGCCCACCAGGCTCCCCCGTCCCTGGGATTCTCCAGGCAAGAACACTGGAGTGGGTTGCCATTTCCTTCTCCAGTGCATGAACGTGAAAAGTGAAAGTGAAGTCGCTCAGTTGTGTCCGACTCTCAGTGACCCCATGGACTACAGCCTACCAGGCTCCTCTGTCCATGGGATTTTCCAGGCTAGAGTATTGGATTGGGGTGCCAATGCCTTCTCCTTTTAAGAAGATAAGTTGTAGTAATTTGATATGCATCTATAGGAAACTATTATAAGATGAAACACACACCTTGGAGCGTGGGATCTGGCTCCTGAGTGACTGCTAGAGTCAGATGACATAGCTCAGAAATGCAGGGCAGTTAAGTCCACGTGGGAAAGATAGACCAATAGGAATGAAAGAAAGAAGAGAAGCATCAATCCTCACTCTTTCCCATCACCCTCAGTGGACTATTCTAATTTCTCTTTCCTTTGTATCTCTTCCAAAGAAGTCCCACCTGCCAAAGAAATGCACCTCCTGCTTAATTTGCTTTGTTTTTTTGCAGTTTGTTGTGAGTAGCAGCCAGCTTGGTAATGTGTCCCATCACACTTTCCTCACTTCTTTCCCCTTCATCTGCACACCCCACATAAGATGTTCACACTTTAAGCCTTACCCCAGTTCTGCTTTCTGGATTGAGTCAGTCACATAATAATTAAGTGACAGATTCAGAATTTGAGTGCAAGTCTGGCCATATAACTTGAGTTAATTTCAGGACAGCTGGTTTCATTTTGAGGAAATTAAATTTAAAAGTGAAAAATACATAGCAGAGACAACACACTATTTCTCTGCTAATAACCACTCAGGAGGACACGGGATGCGGGTCTCAGATTGTCTTGTTATTGAAAATAGAGTTAGTCTGTTAGAAGGAACAATTTCTGGCTCTTTCAGTATGTTCAATTTAACATACACATATTTGGGGACAGGGAACTGTAAAGCACAAGAGATACTAGATTCCTGTAATGTTCATTTGCTAGTACGTCGTGGGGCAACAGTATGATGAAAGAGTCACTACTTGCTCTTTCCATAGTGAAGACAGATTTTCAGGCATACTGTTTTCTCCTAGTTTTTTAAATGGTTGTTAATACATTTCCTAAGGTGGGGATTTTGCCCTGGACTATTTCTGAGATGCTCTTTTCAAGAAGCAGTGTTCAGTGAGCCTGGGGCAGAGTTTGAGGCAAATAAACAGAAATTGTTCCTAAGTGTGTTATGAATACTGAGTTCTGTTGGTAAATGAAAATGTTCCTTTTAATGCATTGGCTGCAATAGAGCCTGTTAGGGTGGGTACCACACTTTGCTGCCTTAATGATAGGGCCCAGAGAATAGGTTTGCCCTAATTTCCAGTTTGTTTTTCTCCTTATGAACTCATGGGTAACTTGATGACCATGACTGAGAGTTGAGGATGTCGCTTTTAAGTATTTGTCCGTAGGATTCAGTTGCAGATTCCCTGGAAATGCCTGTGCTGCCCTAGCTCTTTGACAGTTTTACTGATAGTGTGGGTTACGTGGCAATCACATTCATACCCCAGCAGGCCCCAGTCACATGAGATTGAATGAGATGTGACGACAACCTGAATGAAGCTGCGCCAAGCATTCTCTCTCAGGAATCTGGAAGTAGAGCTAGAGATCATCAGTGAGATGGGGCTGATCTCCTGACCAGATGACAAGTAAATCTAGGAGCTCCGGAGCGGCCATCTTTCCTCCATATGTGGATGGAGAACCTGAAGGCCAGTCTAGCTTTATTTTTTATGTAGATTATTCATTCTTCCCCATGTTAACAGAAATGTGGTATGAAGACAGCTTGCCAGCAGGGATGGTTTTTCATTTTTCCCTCTGGATCTACTCTTCACCTTTCTCCTCCCTGCTTTCTTTCCCAGAAGATTGAACATCATCTGGTTCTATGTGACTCTTTTGTCCCCTGGCCAACATGAGGAATCATTAGATCAACAAGCAGGAAGAGAGGTGGGAGTATTTATTTCCTAGCTTCCTCCCTCTCAGGCCACAGACTTGCAGTGGTTGCCTTTCAGTGACAAGTCCCAGATCTCAGAGAGTGATCTTTCTCCTTCAGCTATAGCTATAGATCTTGTTTTGTTGCTGTTGTTTAGTCACTGAGTCTTGTCTAACTCTTTTGTGAACCCATGGACTGTAGCCTGTCAGGCTCTTCTTTGCATGGGATTTCCCAGGCAAGAATACTGGACTGGGTTACCATTTCCTTCTCCAGGGTATCTTCCCAAGCCAGAGACTGAACCCATATCTCCTGCATTGGCAGGTGGGTTCTTTACTGCCGAGCCACCAGGGAAGCCTCATAGATCTCACTATATTGGAATAAATGCACCCCAAGCCTAGCAATCAGTTCAATTCAGTTCAGTCGAACAGTCGTGTCCGACTCTTTGTGACCCCATGAATCGCAGCACGCCAGGCCTCCCTGTCCATCACCAACTCCTGGAGTTCACTCAGACTCATGTCCATCAAGTCAGTGATGCCATCCAGCCATCTCATCCTCTGTCATCCCCTTCTCCTCCTGCCCCCAATCCCTCCCAGCATCAGGGTCTTTTCCAATGAGTCAACTCTTCACATGAGGTGGCCAAAGTACTGGAGTTTCAGCTTCAGCATCATTCCTTCCAAAGAAATCCCAGGGCTGATCTCCTTCAGAATGGACTGGTTGGATCTCCTTGCAGTCCAAGGGACTCTCAAGACTCTTCTCCAACACCATAGTTCAAAAGCATCAATTCTTTGGCTCTCAGCCTTCTTCACAGTCCAACTTTCACATCCATACATGACTACTGGAAAAACCATAGCCCTGACTAGACAGACCTTAGTCAGCAAACTAAAGTCTCTGCTTTTGAATATGCTATCTAGGTTGGTCATAACTTTTCTTCCAAGGAGTAAGCGTCTTTTAATTTCATGGCTGCAGTCACCATCTGCGGTGATTTTGGAGCCCAAAATTAAAGTCTGACACTGTTTCCCCATCTATTTCCCATGAAGTGATGGGACCGGATGCCATGATCGTTTTCTGAATGTTGAGCTTTAAGCCAACTTTTTCATTCTCCTCTTTCACTTTCGTCAAGAGGCTTTTTAGTTATATTACATATACTTATATAATACATACATAGGCCTAAACAGTTTTTCAAAACAGAGTAAGAAATTCATTAATAAATCAAATAGGCTGTTTCTGTGCATATGTTAGTTACTTTGATATGTAGCATTTTTTTTCTTTTTGGTTTTATTGAGATATAGTTGGCATATAACAGTGTATTAGTTTTTGATGTATAGCTTGATATCATATGAATATATATTTTGAAATGATTACCACAATAGGTTTAGCTGATATCCATCACCTCATATAGTTGGACATTCTATTTTCCTTGTGGTGAGAGCTTTTAAGACTTGGTGTTGCAACTTTCAAATATATATTATTATTAACTTTAGTCACCATGCTGTATATTACATTCCCCGGGAATTATTTATAACTGGAAGTTTGTACCGTTGACTACCTTCACCCATTTCACCCACCCACAACCTCTGGCAACCACCAATTTCTTCTATGTATCTATGAATCTATTGTTTTGTTTTTGATTCCACATATATATGGGATCATATAGTATTTGTCTTTCTCTGTCTGACTTGTTTCACTAAATGTCTATTCAGTTTCTCTGCCCATTTTTATTAGATTATTTGAGTTTTTGTTGTTCTTGTTATATTGAATAAATTCTTTATATATGTTGGATATTAACCTCTTATCAGATAAATGATTTGCAAATATTTTCTCCTTTCTGTAGTTTGCCTTTTCATGTTGTTAATCATTTTCTTTTTCTTTTTTAACAGAAGCTTTTCAGTTTGATGTAGTCCCACTTGTTTGGTTTTGATGTGTTGCCTTAACTTTTTTGGTCAAACATGAAAAATCATTGTGAAGACTGATATTAAGGAGCTCACCTCCTATGTTTTCTTGGAGTTTTATGTTTTCAAACTTTATATTCAAGTCTTTAATCCATTTTGAGTTGTTTTGTGTGTTGTTAAGATATGGGTCCAGTTTCATTCTCTTCCATGTGAGTGCCCAGTTTTCCAAATCCTATTTGTTAAAGAGACTATCCTTTCTCCATTGTATATCCTTGGTTCTGTTGTTTTAGTGACACAGCTTTCAGCTTCTTATTGTTTAGTATGATGCTAGCCATGGGTTTGTCATATGTGACATTTATTATTTTGAAGTATGTTCCCCTACACCAAGTTTGAGATTTTTAATGAATGAGTGTCGAATTTTGTCAGATGTTATTATTATTTTTTGCATCTGTTGAGGTGATCATATGATTTTTATCCTTCATTTTACAAGTGTGGTGTTTCACATCAATTTTGTATATGTTGAACTATCCCTGCATCCCTGCTTGATCATAGTGCATGATCCTTTAATTGGTTTGCTAATATTTTGTTGAAGATTTTGGCATCTATGTTCATCAGGAATATTTGTCTATATATATGTGTATATATATATTTTACTGTGTGGTCCTTCTCTGATTTTGGCATTCAGTTCAGTCTAGTAGATCAGTCGTGTTTGACTCTGCGACTCCAAGGACTGCAATACTCCAGGCTTCCCTGTCCATCACCAACTCCCAGAGCTTGCTCAAACTCATGTCCATCAAGTCAGTGATGCCATCGAGCCATCTCATCCTCTGTCGTCTTCTCCTCCTCCTGCCTTCAATATTTCCCAGCATCAGGGTCTTTACCAGTGAGTCAGTTCTTTTGTATCCTGTGGCCAAAGTATTGGAGTTTCAGCTTCAGCATCAGTCCTTCCAATGAATATTTGGGGTGATTTCCTTTAGGATTGACTGGTTTGATCTCCTTGCTGACCAAGGGACTCTCAAGAGTCTTCTCCAACACTGCAGTTCAAAAGCATCTGTTCTTCAGCGCTCAGCTTTCTTTATGGTCTAACTCTCACATCCATACATGACTACTGGAAAAAACATAGCTTCGACTAGATGGACCTTTGTTGGTGAAGTAAGGTCTCTGCTTTTTAATATGCTGTCTAGGTTGGTCATAGCTTTTCTTCCAAGGAGTAAGTGTCTTAGTTTCATCGCTGCAGTCACCATCTGCAGTGATTCTGGAACCCAAGAAAATAAAGTCTGTCATTATTTCCATTGTTACACCATCTATTTGCCATGAAGTGATGGAACGGATGCCATGATCTTAGTTGTTTGAAAGTTGAGTTTTAAGCCAATTTTTTCACTCTCCTCTTTCACTTTCATCAAGAGGCTCTTTAGTTCCTTTTTGCTTTCCACCATAAGGGTGGTGTTATCTACATTTCTGAGGTTATTGATATTTCTCCCTGCAGTCTTGATTCCAGCTTGTGCTTCTTCCAGTCTGACATTTCACATGATGCACTCTGTATATAAGTTAAATAAGCAAGGTGACAATATACAGCATTGACATACTCTTTTCCTAATTTGGAACCAGTCTGTTGTTCCACATCTGGTTTTAACTGTTGCTTCTTGACCTGTATACAGGTTTCTTAGGAGGCAAGTAAGGTGGTCAATTAGGTAATGCTATCCTTGTAGAAAGAGTTTAGAGGTGTTCTGTTTATTCTTTTGGAGGAGTTTGTAAAGGATTGGTTTTAATTCTTCTTTCATGTCTGGTAGAATTCACCAGTGAAACCATTTGGTCCTTAACTTTTGTTGAATGGTTTTTAATTTGTGATTCAATCTGCTTACTCATTACTGGTATGTTCTGACTCAATTTCCTTTGACTCACTCTTGGTAGGTTGTATGTTTTTAGCAATTTATTAATTTCTTCTATGTTTTCCAGTTTGGTGTATAACTGTTTATAGTAGTTTTTTATAATCCTTTGTGTTTGTATGGTATCAGGTACAACAGCTCTTAGTTTCATTGATCTTTTCTATTTTCTTGTCCTGCTCTTTCATTTCTATTTTAATCTATATTTTCTTCCTTCTAACTTTGGGCTTAATTTGTTCCTTTTCTAGTTCCTTGAGATGTAAGTTGTTTATTTGACATCTATCACTAAGAACTTCCCTCTTAGAACTGTCTTTTGATGCATCCCCTCAGTTTTGTATGAGGTAGTTTCATTTTATATCAAGTTATTTTTTAACTTCTTTGACCCATTGGTTGTTCAGTAACTTATTGTCTAATCTCCACATATTTGGTTTCCTTCTTATAATTTATTTCTAATTTCATACTTTGTGGATGGGAAAATGCTTGATATGATTTCATCCTTAAATTTATTAAGAACTTATTTTATGGCTTAACATATGATGCATCTTGGAAAATGTTCCATGAGTACTTGATAAGAATGTGCACCTGCTTTTGGATGGAGTATTCTGTAAAGGCCTGTCTACAGAATAATCTATAAAGGTCTGCTGCTGCTAAGTTGCTTCAGTTGTGTCTGACTCTGTGCGACCCCATAGATGGCAGCCCACCAGGCTCTGCCGCCCCTGGGAGTCTCCAGGCAAGAACACTGGAGTGGGTTGCCATTTCCTTCTCCAATGCATGAAAGTGAAAAGTGAAAGTGAAGTCACTCAGTCATGTTTGAAAGTGAAGAAAGTGAAAGTGAAGTCGCTCAGTTGTGTCCGACTTTTCGTGACCCTGTGGACTGTAGCCCACCAGGCTCTTCCGTCCATGGGATTCTCCAGGCAAGAATACTGGAGTGGGTTGCCATTTCCTTCTTCAGGGGTCTTCCTGACCCAGGGATCGAACCCAGGCCTCCCGCATTGCAGGCAGATGCTTTAACCTCTGAGCCACCTGGGAAGCCCCAGTCATGTTTACATCAAATATTTCTATATTGATTTTTGTCTAGATGATCTATCCACTGACAGTGGGATATTGAAGTCCTATACTATTATTGTTCTGTTTCTCCCTTTATGTCTGTTAACACCTACTTCTTATATTTGGTTGCTCCTATGCCAACTAAGGTCTGTCTAGTCAAGGCTATGGTTTTTCCAGTACTCATGTATGGATGTGAGAATTGGACTCTGAAGAAGGCTGAGCGCTGAAGAATTGATGCTTTTGAACTGTGGTTTTGGAGAAGACTCTTGAGAGTCCCTTGGACTGCAAGGAGATCCAACCAGTCCATTCTGAAGGAGATCAGCCCTGGGATTTCTTTGGAAGAAATGATGCTAATGCTGAAACTCCAGTACTTTGGCCACCTCATGCGAAGAGTTGACTCATTGGAAAAGACTCTGATGCTGGGAGGGATTGGGGGCAGGAGGAGAAGGGGATGAGAGGATGAGATGGCTGGATGACATCACTGACTCGATGGACATGAGTCTGAGTGAACTCTGGGAGTTGGTGATGGACAGGGAGGCCTGGTGTGCTGCGATTCATGGGGTCGCAAAGAGTTGGACATGACTGAGCAACTGAACTGAACTGATGTTGGGTGCATAAATATTTTTACAGACGTTATAGTCTCTTGGTTTGACCCTTTTATATTATATAACGCCCTTCTTTGTTTCTTCTTTCAGTCTTTGTCTTAATGTCTATTTTGTCTAAGAAGTATAATGAGCCTTGCTTTCTTTTGGTTATCATTTGCGTGAGATATCTTTTCCATCACTTCAATTTCAGTCTTTGTATGACCTTGAAGCAGAAATTAATCTTTTATAGGCAGCATATAGTTGCATCTTTTTTGTCCTTTGGGCTACTGTATTTTTTTGTTTGGACATTTAGTCAACTTATATTTAAAGTAATTAGTGATAGATATGGATGATTGACATTTTGTTAGTTGTTCTCTAGCTATTTTGTAGTTTCTTTGTTCCTTTCTTCTCTTGCTCTCTTCCTTGTGATTTGATGGTTTTCTGGTGTGCTTAGATTTATTTATCTTTTGTGTATCTACTATAGTTTTTTGGTTTGTGATTAATATGGGGCTTATATATAACATTTTAGAACTGTATAACATTTTAGAGTAGTCTATTTTAAGCTGATAATAGCTTAAATTTAACACATAATTAAGGTTTGCATTTTTACTCTCACCCCTCCCACATATTATGTTTTTTTCTTTTGCACACATTGTATTTTTATGTCACAGTTTAAATCTTTTTACTTTGTGTATCCTGTAACAAATAACTATAGTTATAGTCATCTTTCTACTTTTGCTTTTTAAACTTTCACAGTAAATTTGTGATTACTTTCTACCATTACAACATTATTCTGAATTTAAATATATATTTTCATTAATAAGATTTATATTTTCATGTTTCCTGGTACTAATAATTGCCTTTTTGTTTAAACTTGAAGTCTTTTTAACTTTTTGTAAGGCTAATCTAGTGGTTATGAACTCCTTCATCTTTTGCTTGTTCAGAAGATTCTTTATCTCTCCAATTTTGAAGGACAACCTTTGGGTAAGGTATTCTTGATTGGCAGTTATATCTTTTAGCACTTTGAACATATTGTACCACTTCCTTTTAGTCTGCAAAGTTTCTGCTGAAAAATCTACTGATTGTCTTGTGGGGGTTTCCTTATATGCAACAAATTGTTTTTAAGATTTTCTCCTTTTCTTTTACTTTTGACAATCATAAGTATTTGGAACTCACTGGACTTCCTGGATCTACTTGTCTACTTCTTTCCGATGGTTAGGAAAACCATTATTTATTCAAATAACCTTTCTGCCCCTTTCTTTCTCTCTTGCTTGTGGGACCTCTGTAATGCAAGTATTTGTTTACTTGCAGATGTCCCATAATTTCCTTAATCTGTCTTCACTCTTTTTCATTCCATTTTCATTTTGCTCTTAATTGAATGAATCTCACTTCCCTGTCTTTAAGTTCCTTCATCCTTGCTTTCACTTCTGTTCTATTAAACCATTCTATGGAATTTTTCAGTTTATTGGAAGATAATTGCTTTTACAGAGTTGTATTGGTTTCTGCCATACAACAACATATATATACACACCCTGCTATATATATACTCTTTCTCTTGAGCTCCCTCCCCACTCCCATCCCTCCCCTTTAGGTCATCTCAGCACCATAGGCTGGGGTCCTTGTGTTATATAGCAGCTTCCCACTAATTACCTGTTTTACACATGGTAGCACATATATGTCAGTGCTCCTTTCTCAGCTGATCCTACCTTCTCCTTCCCCTGCTATGTCTACAAGTCTGTTCTCTATGTTTGAGTCTCCATTTCATCCCTGTAAATAGGTTCCTTAGTACTATTTTTCTGGATTCCATATATGTGCACTAATATGCGGTATTTATTTTTCCTTTTCTGACTTCATTCTGTATAATAGGTTCTAGGTTCATCCTTTTCACGGCAACTGGTTCAAATTAATTCCTTTTTATGGCTGAGTAATGTTCCATTGTCTATATGTACCACACCTTCTTTATCAGTTTATCTGTTGATGGACATCTAGATTGCTTTTGTGTCCTGGCTATTGTAAATAGTGCTGCAGTGAATATCTGGGTACATGTGTCTTTTTGAATTCTGGTTTTCTCAGGGTATATGCCCAGTGATGGGATTTCTGGGTCAAATGGTAGTTTTATTCCTAGCTTTTTTTTTAGGAAATCTCCATACTGTTCTCCATAGTAGCTGTATCAATTTACATTTTCATCAACAGTGCAGTTGGATTCCCTTTTCTCCACATCCAATCTTGAACGAGTGGCTTTGAGTCGGAGATGAAGCTTTCCATTCACACTGGCCCTAGATCTTGGTTGTCTCGGCACTTTTGTGATTGTCCAAGCAGGCTTTGTTCTTAATGGTTTCCCCATAGCTGAAGATGTGCCAAGACTTTCAGTGTTCCCAAACGGAGGATCTCAATCAGCACCTAGATGCACGAAGCTATACCCTCAGGCAGCAGTTTTTAAAAGTATGCAAATATACCACTTCCTGAGAAATACTGGGAGGTTGGTGACTGCTCCTTCTGTGATGAGCCCTGGGGAGACAGCTAGCCAAGAACTGTCTCTGTTTGCCACAGTGCCACTGAACGCATGAACACAAGCCCCACGGGCTGTCAGAGCCAGGCTATTAAGTGATATGTCCTTTTGGTTCGGTTCGGTTCAGTTCAGTCGGTCAGTCATGTCCGACTCTTTGCAACCCCATGAATCGCAGCACGCTCGGCCTCCCTATCCATCACCATCTCCCGGAGTTCACTCAGACTCACGTCCATTGAGTCGGTGATGCCATCTAGCCATCTCATCCTCTGTCGTCCCCTTCTCCTCCTGCCCCCAATCCCTCCCAGCATCAGAGTCTTTTCCAATGAGTCAGCAGCCACAAAATCAGGGTAACAGGTGTGTGTCCAAACTCATTTACATGGACCCTGGTGAAACAGGGGGAGCATGCAAATGGCATCTGCCAGCCTCCCTGGTCTCTGGAGGAGACTGCCGTTGCCCTCACACTCTTCTTAAATTAGAACCCTGGCTCTCCAACTACAGCTTTTAATATATTCAAATAGGCCACTTTCAGGGAAAATTGGGGTGTTTTAGTCTGCTTTCTCACTTCTGAGCCCTGGGAGGATAGCCACTGCGAGTCCTTATGAGCCTGTTGAGAACTGTTTCTTTGTTTCCTATATTCTTGTGGATCCTGTGGATGGAAGCCCTGTTGACTTTCAGAGATAGAGATTGTGGGGGCCTCCCAAATGGAAGTCTTAGAAGTTGGGGAGCTACATATTAGATTCAAACCCTTTATTCCTCAGGGAGAATCTGGGAATTGTGTGTTTTCTTCCAGTGCTACAGTGCTACCCTGGGTAGGGGTTTATGGGGATAGCGTGTCTCAGACTCTCTTACCCATTTTGATGTGAGTTTTTTTTTCTTGTCTGCCTGATGTGTAGGAGTTGCTCACCTGATTTCTGGTTTTCTTTCAGAGGAAATTGTTTAGGTGTAACTGTAGTTTTGGTCCGTCCATGGGAGGAGGTGAGTTCAAGACCTTCTATGTTGCCATCTTGAACTGGACTCCACATTTGTTTAAATTTGAATCAGATATATTCTTTGCTTAGAAATAGGTGTGGAGATACAAGAAATGAGATGGTAAAGAACATGGACAGATGATTATAAAACAAGCAAGAACATGAGAAAAACCAGAGAGGTAAAGCAAATGCACCCGAAGTTCAAAGGAGGAAAACAACTCTTTGGGGTTGGGGTGATATGGAGGAAGGTAGATGCATCTTCACGGAAGTCAGTATTGGATTAGCCCTTTTAGGAGAAGGAGTCATGCAGAATGAGCAGATGAGTATAGTCCAGCAGAAAAAAGGGTCAGCAAAAGCAGACAACTGAGATGAAACTGGGTATGGCAAGGAAACAAGACAGTCAATTTGGCAGGAGCAAAGAAACAGTAAGTGGAGTGATACTGCTGCTGCTAAGTCGCTTCAGTCCTGTCCGACTCTGTGCGACCCCATGGACGGCAGCCCACCAGGCTCCCCTGTCCCTGGGATTCTCCAGGCAAGAACACTGGAGTGGGGTGCCATTTCCTTCTCCAAGACGTGAAAGTGAAAAGTGAAAGTGAAGTTGCTCAGTTGTGTCCCACTCTTCGCGACCCCATGGACTGCAGCCCACCAGGCTCCTCCATCCATGGAATTTTCCAGGCAAGAGTACTGGAGTGGGGTGCCATCGCCTTCTGGGGCCACATTAAGAGGCTGGGCAAATAACCTGCTGAAAATGTTTGCTTACTTGGCTAGCGAAATGTATTTCTCTGTCTAGGCAATGGGGAAATCAGAGAAAAGTTTTAAGTAGGGAAATGAGCTTGCTTTGAAGTGAGATATATCTGCTTTGTCTGCTGGGCAATCCATGTGGCTCCCACAGGTAGACTAAGGATAAATGGCTCAGCAAAAAGGGTGATAATATCTCCAGCTGATACTGAAGATGGTATGCAGTCTCCTAGGTGATTAACCCTGAGGCCAGGATGTTCCTCATACCAGCAAGGCTATTTTCTATTATCATGGGAGCTTGAGGCCTTTTAATTCCCATTATTAGATAATTACTTGTATGCTTGTGTGTTCCAGTTCCCTCTCCCTCCACTGCTTTATAGAAAAATAAAATGAGAGAGGGCAGTGGCGTTCTTCTAGAGCCCAAGTCCTGGTGTGTCCAGCTATGACCAAGTACTCCTCCCTATAGGGTGGTAGACATTGGTATCAAATGCATTATTTTTACTAATTCTCTGAATTTCTGTGTCCACAAGTAACCGGTTTCATTTGTGTCGTTTGCCTCTGTTTTGGACTTGACAATTTTTGTGCTCTAGAAAATTAATCCTAGAAAAATTTTCTAATCCTATGAAATCAATCCTAGTGGCCTATCTACTGCCACTTGATAAGAATAGAGGCAAGATAGGGAAACCAATTAGCCAATTATAAAGGTAGCTATGCAAGTGATATTGAAGTCCCAGTGAGAATCATAAAGACACATACTCAGGTAGTAGCGACAGGATTTGGTTAGCTCAATGTGAGAATATAGATAGAAAATGTCAAGATTTTGAACCTAGATTACTGGAGACTGATACTGTTGTTCAGATAACTATGGAAGCTGAGGATGGACTGGGGAATAGTATGGATTTGGAAGGTTAGCTTTGAAATGTGTCCACACCTGATGGAGAACCTAGTAGTAAATCTGGGTCAGTGTCTTACAGGCAGCTGTAAATATGATCCAGCATGGAAGCCAGTGTTGGAGTTTCCTCAAATATGTCTGTAGTTCATGTTTTAAAGGAAGATTTTATTTTAGGATTTTAACAAAGAAGCTGAAATATGGTTAGCGGTATTAACTAACTGAAACAAATAATTGTAAAACAGAACAAAGTATTTCCCATGCATGGTCCCAAAAAAGTGAAGGTTGCAGGAATGAGTGCTTTTGGATTGTGTGTTCTCTGTTCTTTACTTTGTCAAGGGGATGAAAAAGTTGCCACCTGATAGAAGTGCCCCCAGACTGGATTTTCATGTTGCATTCATCATGTACTTATTTCTCATTGGTTTTCCCATGACCTTCTCTTCTCTCTCAGACCTTCTGGCAAACGGGCCTCAGGAGAAATAAACTGATTAAAATGTGTGGGTTCATAATGAGATAATAATGCTGCTATCTCACTCTAAAGATACTTGCTATTGCTGACTATGGCATTCATTTAAAAATTTTCAAAGAACATTCTGGGTATTGTTTTGGCAAGACATAGCAGATTTCTTAACTAAGGTGCATATAGAGTGTAAGTGACAAACAGTTCTAAATTGATTTTTTCTAGCAGGTATTTCAAGGATATTTCAGCTAATGGTATAATCAAGTTTATCGGGAGGTACTGAACACATCAATGGAAGCGACTAGCACATAGTATCAGAACAGTAAGTGTTGACTGAATATAACTTTAATCCTTCTTTCTTTCTTCAAGACAGAAACTGAAGAGTGTCCATCTCAAAGGGCTTACCTTTTATTTATTCATGATTTTGATGGTACTCATAGATTTTATTTATTTATACTTTTTTCTTTAATTTTTATTGGAGTATAGTTGCTTTACAATGTTGCATTAGTTTCGGCTATCCAGCAAAGTGAATCAGCTATACATATACATAAACCCCCTCTTTTTGGACTTCCTTTTAGATCACAAGAGAGCACTGAATGAAGTTCCCTGAGCTATATAGTGGGTTTTCATTGGTTATCTATTTTATACATAGTATCAGTAGTGTATATATGTCAACCCCGTTCTCCTAATTCATCCCCCAACCCACGTTTTTCCCCTCCTTGGTGTCCATACATTTGTTCTCTACATCTGTGTCTTTATTTCTGTTTTGCAAATAAGATCATTGATACCATTTTTTCTAGATTCTGCATATATACATTGAAATTGAAAGTCTCTCAGTCATGTCCAACTCTGCGACTCCATGGACTGTAGCCCACTAGGCTCCCAGGAGTGGGTAACCATTTCCTTCTCCAGGGGATCTTCCCAAACCAGAGACTGAACCTGTATCTCTTGCACTGAAGGCAGATACTTTACTATCTGAGCCACCAAGATATGATATTTGTATCTTGGTATCTCTTTCTGACTTGTATTTTGTATCTCTTTCTGACTTACTTCATTCTGCATGACAGAGTCTAGATTCATGCACATTTCTAAAAATAACCCAATTTCATTCCTTTTTATGGCTGAGGATTATTCCGTTGTATGTATGTACCACATCTTTATCCTTTCCTCTATGGATGGACATTTAGGTTGCTTCCATGTCCTGGCTATTGTAAATAGTTCTGCAATGAATATCGAGGTGCATGTCTTTTTGAATTATGGTTTTCTCTGAGTCTGTGCCCAGAAGTGGGTTTTCTGGGTCATATGGTAGTTTTATTTTTATTTTTTTAATGGAATATCCATACTGTTCACCACAGTGACTGTATCAATTTACATTCCTACCAATAGTGCAAGAGGATTCCCTTTTTCCCCATCCTCTCCAGCACTGGTGTAGATTTTTTTAAATGATGACCATTCTAAAGGGTCTGCGGTGATACCTCATTGTAGTTGTGATTTGCATTTCCTTAACAGTTGGTGATATTGAACATCTTTTCAAGTGTTTATCTGATAGGTTTTATTTTAATAATATATTTTGAATATCTTAAATTACCTTGATTTTGTATAAGCTGAGATCAGTAATTTAAAAAGCAAAATCTTATGTTCTCTATGAATAGACTGATTGATTTAAGTAAGTTTTTCAATGAATGGCAATTATTTCATTATACTTGGATCAGAACAATAGGTAAGAGAAGACTATGGTTTTCCTCCTCGAAAGACTTTATGGCTAGGGGTTATGCTACACTTAAAATCAGTCTCTGGCATGTGGTTTCTTGTTGATATTATTAGGCCACAGGCACCATCATGCAGGTTTGGTCAAGTCCCATCACTGTTCTGCTGGGCAGATTGACATTCTCCTTGAATAGGTTTGCTTGAAGTTGATCTTTTTCTAGTAGATTGCACAGTTTAAAAATGGAATTCTACACTACCATGTATAAAATAGATAGCTAGTGGGAACCTGTTGTATAGCACAACGAGCTCAGTTTGGTGCTCTGTGATGACCTAGAGGGTTGGGATGTAGGGGTGGTGAGAAGGAGGCTCAAGAAGGAGGGGATGTATGTATATACATAGGTGATTCACTTTGATGTACAGCAGAAATGAACACAACCTTGTAAAGCAATTATACTCCAATTTAAAAAAAGGAATTAAAGTGGGAGGTGAACAATGTTAAACTTAAATCATAAATGATCTATTTTTCCTCAAACTCCAAATGGGTTACATTTAAATGGAATCTCATATAAATTAAAACAATACTTGCTAATAAAATAATGGAGGCAAATGCAAAATAAAACATATAGGTATGAGCCGAGAAGCCCTGCAACCTGCACGCTTATAACATATAATTGCTGAATGGATACACATATAACATTCCCTTTTCTACGTGTTGGAATTTTAAGGAAATTTCTTAATAGGAGGTCTTTACCTGGTCAAAAACATAGAAATTCAATTAGCAATTTAAGTTTGCTCTGAATCGACGCTGAGACATTAGGATTGTAAAATGTCAAGATTCAATCCCATAATAAAATGTGGTGTGTTCTGAAAAAAATAAATGCAACTGAATTCTGACTTAAGGGTATGTTGTTCTTGGTCATCTGGAAAACAGAGTAAGGCTAGGTGCTTATACTAGAGGTCCAACACTAGGGAGGTAAAGCTGAGGAAGAAAAGGACAAATGATGGAAAGACATGGAGCAGTGTGATATTGTGTGCTATTAGTAGCCATCTTTATGCAATGAGCCGAAGGAACACCTGTCATGTGTGTTCAGCTGGCAGAAGGAGAATGACCATTCTATCTCATGAATTGTATTAAATATGTTAATCTATGTAGTGTGTTTAGAATACTGTCCATAGTAAGAACTATTTAAATATTAGCTATCAGGTATTTTCTAAGAAATGTTCCTTGTTCCTGGGCTCATGATATATATAGTTCAGGTAAACTCATAAAATAAAACTAGCTTGGATTATATTCTATTTCTAAAATAAAGTTCTTACTGAATCAGTAACTAGAAATTTACTATGCTCAAGAAACAAAGAATATGGTAATATCTTAGCCTGGGCCCTCTAGAAATCAGAGCCTAAGGTAAATTTTAGGGTGTTTCAACTCTGAAGTGCAAATCCAGGGCAGGGAGTGTGAGGGAATAAGGGAAAGGGAGTCAAGGAAAGATATGAAACCATTCAAGTGTTACCCTTCCCCATACTTTAGCATTCAACACCCTACACTATAGTACATAGCACAAGACTCAGCAGTTGTACTTACTCACCACACAGGGCTTTCCGGGAAAGGGCCACACCTTAAAAGTTCACGGGGGGAGAGGAGAGATCTTATATCTGTCTGCCTTCTCCTGCCTTTTGTTGCATGTTGTCCTCAAGGGGAACTAACTCTCCTGTATCACATCAATAGCTCTTCAGGAAATCAGATTCATGCCCTGCATTATGGTACGTTATTTAAATCCAGAAGTAGAGAGGCAACTCTGCATAGCTAGATGATGAGAGAGAAAAGGAAGGAAGCTTCTGGGTTCACAGATTGGATAGACGTGTACCTCCAATTTGGTATTCTTCCCTCAATATTAACTCCTGGGTGGATATGTATATATCTGATATCTCCCTCTGGTTCAAATCACCTCCCTCCCTGCAAACAGCCCAGTGTCTTCACAGTGTCTGCTTGATTAAGACAATTACCCACCTTCTTCTACTCCTAGATCAGGTGTATCATTCAGTATAAGAATATAAACAAATCTCGTATCTGTTAAATCTCAATATCCCTAACAATAGGAACCATGCATTATCTTCTCCAGATTTCTCAGAGCACTTGGCAACTAGATGGTCATGGATGAATAAATATTGTTCATAGTGGTTAACCCTTAGATCCTGCCTGCCACATCTCCTATTATTTCCTTCTCACTTCTTCCTTCAGGGACTGGTCCAGTTGTCACCTTAACCAAGAATGGCAAAAATTTCCTGAGAGATCTTATATGGGATATCCCCCACCAAATTTCCCGTGGCATTTTACTTAAAAATATGAATTTATGCTTTGCTATTTTGCACTGCAATCTAGTTAAATGCATATTTTACAGATTTCATGTTTACTTTATTCAGTAAACTTTGAACACCTGGGTCTAGGACCTAGTGTTACATACATGAGAAGACATTGTCACTGTCTTCAAGGAACTTATGATTCAGGAGAGAGGCATTCACAAAGCAATATCTCCATCAGTCATATTGTCCCCAAGTTGTAATGTGAGCAGAAAGAAAAGAGAAGCTTTAGGGTAGTTTTCACAGATGAAATCTTGTTAGAGTTTAAAAATGAGTAACAAATGAGTGTACGTTTTAGGGCAAAATGAGGCTGGAGGCTCATGGAGGGTGGACAGTGGAGGGGGTTCTTGCATGTGCTTCAGGGGGACACAGGTGAAAGAGGAGAGCGGAGGCATAAGACATACAGGGAAGATCTGGAGAGACCAGGCTGTGTAGGAGTGCATGATGGGCTATACAGGACAGATAATTATCCTCGGGGCAAAGGAGAATGACTGGAGCACTATATGTGGAAGGGACAATACAAGCTTCCTGAGAGTCAGGGACTATATCCTGGACACATTTATTTATGATGCCTAGCAGAATAGGTTACCCACACTCAGTGCATTTTGGTTAAATGATGAAGTTCTCATAGCTATGAGAGACCATGTGAAAGGCACAGGTCTTAGAATTCACAGTAAGACAATAAATGTTTAGAAATTTTTGTTCCTGGGGTCAGACTTTGGAATTATGACCTCGTTATTTCATACAACTTTGTTCTTCAAAAACTGCTGCTGTATAATACTTTTTGTCAATTAGTTGGAATTGCATTTGGTTAATGGCATATGTAATTAGCCATCTTATCTTGCTCGGAAGGGCACCTAACAAGAGGTAAAATGAGCGGTATGCAGTGGTTGTAAAACTCCTCAGCTACAGAAACGGAGGTTGAGACCCTTTCAGGGCTCAGAGGAAATGGAGCTGAAAGTAAAGGAAAAAAGAAAAAGAAAGAAACTTATTGTGAACGGAAAGTATTCTGGAAAGGGGGAGAGAATTCAGGTCTGGTTTTTGGGATTATGCTGCTGTATATATTAAATTCCCGGGGACTAGTTAACCTTTTCTACTACTGTGTCTGCATTTTTCCTTTTCCCATGTACAAAAGGAGATAATTGCTTAGTTTTGTAAACCTATTGTTTATCAAACTACAAAAAATCTGGTTACTTAATAAAATCTGGCAAAACTCAGCTGCATAAAATGAGTGTTACCAGAAGAGGTAACATTTATTTTGTGCCTACTAATGGACTAATATTTGAAGTTCTCCACATGTATTCTTATTTACTCCTTGTAACAACTCTGTGCAAAACAAAATGGCATAACTGCTTGATTACATATTAGTAAAGAAATAATTATTCTCTACCCATGCTTATCTCTAGAGCTGTGCTGTCCAGTATAGGAGCCATTGACCACATGTGGTTATTTAAAGTAAAAAAATTTAGTTTCGCAATAACACTATCCCATTCTAACTGCTTGATAGCCACAAGTGACTAGTGGTTACCACACTGCGTAGCACAGATACAGAATATTTCCATCACCAGAGAGATTTATGGGAAGTGGCGTTCTAGGGGAACCTAACATATACTGTTATATGGCTCAGAACGTTTAGATTTAGAAGAGAACTGAAAGGTCATCTGGTTTAATATCTTTATTTCTAGTTAAACTATTTGTCAGAGTTGCTAAGGGAGCTGCTTAAGATCACACAGTTAGCCAGGACCTAAACCTAGACATCTTTAACCATCACATGCACTGCTTGGTCCAGGTAGCACATAGCAAGAAGAAGGCAGTGAAGATGTGATGGCCACAGCGTTGGCCCTCAGTGCTTCTGTTAACAGTAATCTCAGAGACGATATGACTACCAGAGGATTCAACTCTAAAGAGCATGGGTTAGTGTTCATTGCTCTCCTTTTTGACACCCAGGTGCTAATTCAGATGGAGCAACAGGGTACCCTAATTATGGGACAGCCTGAGAGGTGGCAGATGCAGAATTGAACCTCCATTCCTTCCTTCAAGGGCCAGAGAGTTCTAAAGCTTTCAGTGACTCCTGCTCTTTCTCCTGTTCAGCATCTCAGAGAGATGGCTTGTGCCAAAGTCTGGGAATATGTTATAAAGTTTTCTGATTAGTATTTTCATTGTGATTTTCTTTCATTTAAAATATTTAAAATTTCAATTATTATGAACACTATAGTTAACATTATATAATGAATCATACATGTTTTACAAGTATTATTTACATATTCTATAGCTTTAACCTTTTTCATTTGTATCTGATATTATAAGCATATTATAAGTACCTAATGACTTTAAAGATAGGTGTTTAAAATACTATAATTTGTTCCTCTCTCCCTTTATTTTAAATTTGTTGAGGCATTGCAGGTAATCTAGTGCCTAGCTGGCTTCCTCTTGGCCCTTACAATTCTCAGACATGCTGAAGGCCTCTTATGCAAGCAACTGAGACTCCCTGCTCCATGGCTTCTTCTGGATGCAGGAACACATTTGTTTGCCCAAAGTGGAACAGGCAAGAAATGATAGGGTGTCATAACAGCTGAGGATTGGTAGATAAATACATCTATCTTTTTGCTCTGGAAGTAGGACAATTCAGTCATGTTTAGGCTTTGAGGGAACCTACAAGGTGTCATCCTTGGATAATATCCTTCACTTTGGTATAGGTAGAACTTGAGACTTCCTTCTGCTCCATAAATATGACAAGTGTAATGAGCCCATCACTTCTGTGATTATATTGTCAGACACCATCTTGGCAGACTGGAGATTCTCCAGGCTCCATGTGAGAGGGCACAGGGAGGGCTGCATGGCAAGGAACTGCAGGTCGTTTGTAGGAGCTGAGGGCTTCAGTCCTTATAGCCACATGGAACTGAATTCTGTCCTCCACTATGTGAGTCTGGAGAGGACAGGAAGCTCCAGGGAGGAGTGCAGCCTGGCAGACATCTTGTTTGAAGTCTTGTGAAAGCCTGAATGGGAGATCCAGGTAAGCTGTGCCCAAACTTAGGACCCATGGAAATTGTGAGATGATAAATATATGTTGTTTTAAGCTGCTATATTTGTAGGAATCAGTAAAACAGCAATAGAAATTAATACTCAGTTATTATACAGCCTTCCAAAGGGGCCAAGTGGGATGGAGCCCAAGTTGCTATCAGTGGTCACTCATTCAGTATGGTATTCTATGTAGGTTTCCATCTATTTTCTTTCCTACTTTCCTATTCTAGTACTTCTTCTTGGAATCACCTTGTAAACAAAGTACTTGCACTCAAATCCTGCTTTTTTCCTCCCAGGATCTATTTCTGGGAGAATGAAACCTAAAATTTCAGCATTTTGCCTCTTTGTTTCAAACAAATTATTTCTTATATATTGCTTTGTGAAGATATAATTCACATGTCATGCAATTTACCAATGTAAAGTTGTACAACTCAATTAAAAAAATAATATACGTGCAACTATCACTACCATCAATTTTGGAACATTTTTATCACCCTAAAAATAAAACCTATACATACAAGCAGTCGCTCCCTCTACTTCCACCCCTCCCTCCTCCCAGCTCAGGGTAAGCCTAATCTAGTTTGTCTGTACAGATTTACCTGTTCTGTATATGTCATAGAAATGGAATCATGAAATACGTGATCCTCTGTGAGTGCCATCTTTCACGGAACGTATTTTCAAGGTTGATCAGTATTGCAGAATGTATTAATAATTTATTCCTTTTTTCTTGCTTAGAATTACATCATGTGGATATAGTATGTTTTATTTATCTATTCACCCATTGATGGACATTTGTGTTGTTTTCACATTTTGCATATTATGAGTCATGCTGCTATGAACATTTATGTACAAGTTTTTGTGTAGACATATCTTTTTATTTCTCTTGGCTATATATACCTAGAAGTGAAATTGCTGGATCACATGGTAACTCTATGCTTAACATTTTAAGGAACTGCTAAAATGTTTTCCAAAGTGATTGCATCATTTTACATTGCTACAAGCAATGTGTGAGAGCTATAAATTTTTTCACTTAATTGCCAATACTTGTTATTATCTACCTTTTTTATTACAGCCATCCTAATAGGTATGAAGTGTTTCACTGTGGTTTTCATTTGTATTTTCCTAATGACTAATGTTCGTAGTGATGCTTTCTAAGGCCCACTTGACTTCACATTCCAGGATGTCTGGTTCTAGGTGAGTGATCACACCATCGTGATTATCTGGGTCGTGAAGAAATTTTTTGTACAGTTCTTCTGTGTATTCTTGCCACCTATTCTTAATATCTTCTGTTTCTATTAGGTCTATACCATTTCTGTCCTTTATCGAGCCCATCTTTGCATGAAATATTCCCTTGGTATCTCTAATTTTCTTGAAGAGATCTATAGTCTCTTCAAGTCTAATCTAGATTTTCTAGTCTTCAAGAAAAAAAATCTTCACCATTCAGATAATCACGATGGTGTGATCACTCACCTAGAGCCAGACATCCAGAATGTGAAGTCAAGTGGGCCTTAGGAAGCATGACTACGAACAAAGCTAGTGGAGGGGATGGAATTCCATTTGAGCTATTTCAAATCCTGAAAGATGATGCTGTGAAAGTGCTGCACTCAATATGCCAACAAATTTGGAAAACTCAGCAGTGGCCACGGGACTGGAAAAGGTCAGTTTTCATTCCAATCCCAAAGAAAGGCAATGCCAAAGAATGCTCAAACTACCGCACAATTGCACTCATCTCACATGCTAATAAAGTCATGCTCCAAATTCTCCAAGCCAGGCTTCAGCAATACGTGAACCGTGAACTTCCTGATGTTCAAGCTGGTTTTAGAAAAGGCAGAGGAACCAGAGATCAAATTGCCAACATCCGCTGGATCATGGAAAAAAGCAAGAGAGTTCCAGAAAAAACATCTATTTCTGCTTTATTGACTATGCCAAAGCCTTTGACTGTGTGGATCACAATAAACTGTGGAAAATTTAAGAGATGGGAATACCAGACCACCTGACCTGCCTCTTGAGAAACCTATATGCAGGTCAGGAAGCAGCAGTTAGAACTGGACATGGAACAGCAGACTGGTTCCAAATAGGAAAAGGAGTACGTCAAGGCTGTATATTGTCACCCTGCTTATTTAACTTCTATGCAGAGTACATCATGAGAAACTCTGGGCTGGCAAAAGTACAAGCTGGAATCAAGATTGCCAGGAGAAATATCAGTAACCTCAGATATGTAGATGACACCATCCTTATGGCAGAAAGTGAAGAGGAACTAAAAAGCCTCTTGATGAAAGTGAAACAGGAGAGTGCAAAAGTTGGCTTAAAGCTCAACATTCAGAAAATGAAGATCATGGCATCCGGTCCCATCACTTCATGGAAAATAGATGGGGAAACAGTGGAAATAGTGTCAAACTTTATTTTTTGGGGCTCCCAAATCACTGCAGATGGTGACTGCAGCCATGAAATTAAAAGATGCTTACTCCTTGGAAGGAAAGTTATGACCAACCTAGACAGCATATTCAAAACAGAGATATTACTTTGCCAACAAAGGTCCATCTAGTCAAGGCTATGGTTTTCCAGTGGTCATGTATGGATGTGAGAGTTGGACTGTGAAGAAAGCTGAGTGCCAAAGAATTGATGCTTTTGAACTGTGGTGTTGGAGAAGACTCTTGAGAGTCCCTTGGACTGCAAGGAGATCCAACCAGTCCATTCTGAAGGAGATCAGCCCTGGGATTTCTTTGGAAGGACTGATGCTGAGGCTGAAAATCCAATACTTTGGCCACCTCATGCGAAGAGTTGACTCATTGGAAAAGATCCTGATGCTGGGAGGGATTGGGGGCAGGAGGAGAAGGGGACGACAGAGGATGAGATGGCTGGATGGCATCACTGACTCGATGGACATGAGTTTGAGTGAACTCCGGGGGTTGGTGATGGACAGGGAGGCCTGGTGTGCTATGATTCATGGGTCGTAAAGAGTTGGACATGACTGAGTGATTGAAATGAATGAAATGAATGAATGAATGACTAATGATGTAAACAGGATTTCATATGTTACTGACCCTTTGTATATATACTTCAGAGAAATGTTATTCACATCACTTGTCCATTTTAAAATTGAAGTATTGGTCTTTTTATTATTGAGTTACAAGTCATCTTTATATATGCTGCATGTAAGTCTTATCAGTTTGTTGTTGTTTAGTCGGTAAGTCATGTCCGACTCTTTGTAACCCCATGGATTGTAGCACGCCTGGTTTCCCTGTCTTCACCATCTCTCAGTGTTTGCTTAAACTAATGTCCATTGAGTTGGTGATACCATCCAATCATCTCATCCCCTGTTTTATCAGATATGTTTGCAAATACTTCCATTCTATGAGTTATTTTTTCACTTCCTTTAAAAAAATTATTTTTATTGAAATATAATTGACACATGATGTTATATAAGTTTAAAGTGTACAAAATGTTGATTTTGTATATTTTTATATTGTAGTATCATTACCACCGTGGCACTAGCTAACACCTCTAAAATGTCACTTTTTTTTTTTTTTTTTTTTTGAGCTGTGCTTCATTGCTTGGGATCTTAATTCCCCAACCAGGGATTGAATGGAGGCCATGGCAGTGGAAATGCTGTCTTTTTAACCACTTGACTGCTAGAGAATTCCAAACTTTAAAGTTTATAATATAATTTTGTTGTCTATAATGACTAGGCTGTTCCTTAGATCGCCAAGACTTGTTTATATACTGGTTGCAAGTTTGTACCCTTAAACAACATTTCCCCAACTTCCCCACCCCTTATCCTTGGTAACCATCACTCACCCCATGCTTTTACAAGTTTTTTTTTTTGGAATTGCACATTTGTGATATTGTAGGCTATTAGTCTTTGACTTATCTCAGTTTGCCTAATGCCCTCAAGATCCATCCATGTTGTTACAAATGTTAGAATATCTTTTTCTCAATGCTGAATAATATTCCGTTGTATATGCTCAGCTGGTAAAGAATCCACCTGCAATGTAGGAGACCCCAGTTTGATCCCTGGGTTGGGAAGTTCCCCTGGAGAAAGGGTAGGCTACCCACTCCAGTCTTCTTGGGCTTCCCTGGTGACTTAGTTGGTAAAGAATCTGTCTGCAATGCGGGAGACTTGGGTTCGATCCCTGGGTTGGGAAGATCTGCTGGAGGAGGGCATGGCAACCCACTCCAGTATTCTTGCCTGGAGAATTCCCATGGACAGAGGAGCCTGGCGGGCTATAGTCCATGGGGTTGCAGAGAGTCAGACACAACTGAACAACTAGCACAACATATATATGTGTGTGTGTGTGCAGCGTGTGTGTGTGTATACACACACAACATATTGTTAATAATGCTACAAATATGGGATGTGTTTATTTATATCTTCAATATTGTGTTTTCATTTTCTTTGGATATATACGTAGAAGTAGAATTTCTGGATTGTATAGTATTTTTATTTTTAATTTTGGAGGGAAACTTCATGCTGTTTTCCCTAGTGGCTGAACAGATTAGCATTCGTATCAGGTGTACCTTTTCTCTGAATTCTTACCAACACTATTATCTTTTGTCTTCTTGATGAAAGCCATTCTAACAGATATGAGCTAATACATCATTATAGTTTTGATTTGCATTTCCCAGATGATTGTTGACATTGAACATCTTTTTATGTGTTTGTTGGCCATCTGTATGTCTTAGTTGCTCTGTGCATTTTAAAAATTGAATTTCTTTTTTTTTTTTTGGTTATTGACTTGTGTGAGTTATTTACATATTTTGGGTATTAACCCTCTGAGAATATGTTTTGAAAAATATTTCTCCCATTCCACAGGTTGCCTCTTCATTTTTATGTTGCTGTGTAGAAGCTTTTTAATTTTATATAGTTTTGCTGCTGCTAAGTTGCATCAGTCGTGTCCGACTCTGTGCGACCCCATAGACGGCAGCCCACCAGGCTCCCCCGTCCCTAGGATTCTCCAGGCAAGAACACTGGAGTGGGTTGCCATTGCCTTCTCTGTTATATAGTTCTACTTGCTGATATTGCTGTTTATACTTTTGGTGTCATAGCTAAAAATTCATTGCCAAAACTGATTCAAGGAAAATTTCCCCTATGTTTTCTTCTAGGAGTTCTGATCCACTTTGAGTTAATTTTGTGAGTGGTGCTTAATAGTGGTCCAATTTATTCTTCATGTGGTTATTGAGTTTCTATTAGTTTAGAGTCTATTCCTTCATAGTTGAGTGCTCTTGGCTCCCTTGTCAAATAATTATTGACCGTAAACCCAGATGTTTATTTTTGGGCTCCCTGTTCTCTTCCATTTGTCTATGTGTCTATTTTTGTGCCAGTATCATACTGTTTTAATTACTATAACTTTGTAATACAGTTAGATTTCAGGAATATGATGCCTTTAGTTCTGTTTTCTTATTGCTTTAGATATTCAAAGTATTTGGTAGTGCAATGAAAATTTTTAGGATTATATTTTCTGTTTTTGTTGGGAAAAAAGCTATTGGAATTTTGATAGAGATTGCATTGAAGCAGTAGATGATTTTGGGTAGGATGGACATTTTCATAATATTCTTCTGTTCCATGAACAAAGAGTACTCTTCCATTTGTCTGTGCTTTCTTCAATCTCTTTCATCAAAGTCTTGTAGTTTTCATTGCACTGATCTTTCACTTTCTTGGTTAAATTTATTCCTAATTGTTTTGTTTTTAATGTTATTGTGAATGGGACACTTTACTTCTTTTTCAGATGTTTTGTTCTTAGTATGTAGAAATGTGATTGGTATCTGTATGTTGACAGTATATTCTGCAACTTTACTGAACTATTCCAACAGTTTTTAGGGCTTTCTGTATGTAAGTTCATATCATCTATAATTAATGGCAGTTTTATTTCTTCCTTTCTGATTTTGATTCCTTTTCTTTTTCTTACCTAATTGTTCCAGCTAGAACTTCCAGTTCCTGAAATAAGAGGAAAAACTTTTAACTTTTCACTGTCAGCTATAATGTTAGCTGTGGGTTTGGCATATATGGCCTTTTATGTTGCAGTATGCTTCTGCTATACCCAGTTTGTGAAGGTTTTTATCATGGAAAAAAATGTTGCATTTTGTCAGATGTTTGCTATGCGTGTGTTGATGATTACATTAGTTTTATATTTTATTCCATTAATATGATGTATCATACTTATTGATTCACATGTGCTCAACCATTCTTGCATCTCAGGTAAATCTCACTTGGCCTTGATGTATAATCCTTTTAATGTGCTTGTGAATTCTGTTTGCTAATATTTTGTTGAGAATTTTTACATTTTTATTCATCACAATTATTGACCTATGGTTTTCTTTTCTGTAGTGTCCTGGTCTGACTTTTGGTATCAGGGTAATACTGGCCTTGTAAAATGACTTTAGAAGTGTTTCCTTTTCAATTTTGGGGGAAGTATTTGACATGAAATGGTGTTAATTCTTCTTTAAATGTTTGGTAGAATTCACCAGTGAAGCCATCTGGTCCTGGGGTTTTCTGTGCTAAAGGTTTTTTATTACTAATCCAATCTCCTTACTCATTAGTGGTCTGTTCAGACTTTATTTGTTTCTTGAATAAGTCTTGGTAGGTTATATGTTTCTGGAGAATGAGCCTATATCTCATATATTATTCAATTTGTTCACTATAATTGTTCACAGTAGTTTCTTAGAATCTTTTGTGTTTCTATAGTATCAGTTGCAATGCCTTCTCTTTCATTTTGATATATTTGAATCTTTTATTTTTCTTGGTTTGCCTAGCTAAAGGTTTGGTTACTTATTTTTTTTTTTAAACAGCTCTTATTTTGATATTTTTTTCTCCATTTTTTTTTTCTGGTCTCTTTATTTCTGCTCTGATCTTTGTTATTTCCTTCTGCTAACTTTGGACTTAGTTTCTTTTTCCAGTTCACTGAGGAGTAAAGTTTGGTTGTTGTTGAGACCTAGTTTTTTAATATATGTATTTATTATTCTATTTCCTCTCAGAAATATTTTGCAGCATCCCATAGGTTTTGCTACTTTCATTTTATTTCAAGATATTTTTGATTTTCCTTTTGATTTCTTGTTTGAACCATTGATTTTCAGGGTATGTTGTTTAGTTTTCACATATGTCTAGATTTTCCTGCTTTTTTCTTATTGATTTCTAGTTTCATACCAGTGTGGTTGGAAAAAATAGTAAGATTTCAACCTTAAACTTGCTAAGTATGTTTTGTGTCCTATCATATGGGTTGTCCTGGTGAATGCTGTGTTCTTTTGAGAAGAATATGTATTTTCCTCTTGGATGGAATGCTTTATAAACGTCTGTTAGGTCCATTTGGTTAACGTACAATTCAAAACCAGTGTTTCCTCATTGATCTTTTTTTTTCTGTCTTGTTGAACTATCCATTGTTAACTGAGGGGGTATTGAAGTCTCATACTGTTTGTATTGTCTATGTTCCCTTCAGATCTGTTAGTATTTGCTTAGTACTCTCAGGTGCTCCAGTGTTGGGTATGTGCGTGTTTATAATTGTTATGTCTTTGAGTTGACCACTTAATCATATATTGACGTCTTTATGTATCGTTTCCATTTTTTGCTTAAGGTCTATTTAATCTGATGATAGAATGTATGTGACTATAGCTACTGCCTCTATTTTTTGGTTTCCTCTTGCAGGGAATATCTTTTTTCATCCCTTCACTTTGTGCATATCCTTAAGTCTAAAGTAAGTCCTTATAGGCAATATACAGTTGGTTCTTATTTTTTAATACAGTCAATCTGTTCCTTTTGATTAGTGAAATTTAATTCATTTGCATCTAGAGATTTATTATTGATATGTATAGATTTACTAATGTCACATTTTAATTTGACTTCTATTGTGTTGTAATATCATTTTTCCCCCTTGTTTCTGCCTCCTTTTGAAAATTTGATTTTTGTTTCCCCATGGTGGTATATTCTTTCTCACTTTTTATCTTTGGTGCATTTATTCTGTTTTTGCTATGTGGTTACCATGAGGCTTACATAAGACATGTCTTACATAAAACAGTCCATTTTAAGCTGATAGCAACCTAACTTCTGTTGTCTATAAAAGCTTCACTCTTCTTCTTTCCCCTTTTATATGTTTGATGTCATTATTTACCTCTTTTTGTGTTGTATATATTCATTAAGAAATTGTACTAGTGGAAATTATTTTTAATGCTCTTTTTCTTTGACCTTTATACTATAGTTAGTGGTGAATACATCATTTCATTACAGAATTAAAGTTTTCTAATCTGTGTACTTACCTTCACTAGTGTGTTGTGTATTTTTATATGTTTTCATATTGCTGATTAGTGTCTTTTCACTTCAGCTTGAAGAACTCCCTTTAGCATTTCTTGTAAAGGCTTATCTAATGGTGATGAACTTCCTTAATGCTTTTTTTTCCTCCTAGGAAAATCTTTATTCCTTCATATTTGAATGCTAAGTTTGCTGTGATAGGATATTCTTGGTTGGCAATTTTTCTTTCAATACTTTGACTGTGTCATTTCATTTTGTCCTGACCTTTAGGGTTTCTGCTGAGAAATTCACTGATAGCCTAATTAGGGTTCCTATATCTCTATGTTCAATCTTATGCCAGTACCACACTGTTTTGATAACTATAGCTTTGTAGTAAGCTTTTAAAATTGGGATGCATGAGTTCTCCCACTCTGACCTTTTTTGTGATTGTCTTGGATATTCTATGTCCCTTATATTTCCATATGAATTTTGGATGAGCTTGTCAATTTGCATTTTTTAAAAGGCAGCTGTAATTTTGATAATGTGTTCTATCTGATAATTGACTTAGGGAATTTTGCCAATGGCATTATTTTCAGCAATATGGATGGACCTAGAGATTGTCATTCTGAGTGAAATAAGTCAGAGAAAGACAAATAGCATATGATATCACTTATATGTGGATTATAAAATAAAAAAATAAGGTACAAATGAACTTATTTACAAAACTGAAATAGAGTTACACATGTAGAAAGCAAACTTATGGTTACCAGGGGTAAGGTTTGGGGAAGGGTAAATTGAAAGATTGGAACTGACATACACACTACTATATATAAAATAAAAAGCCAATAAGGACCTACAGTATAGCACAGGGAAATCTACTCAATACTCTGTAATGGCCTATATGGGAACAGAACCTAAAAAGTGTGGACATATCTATATATATAACATATTCACTTTGCTGTACACCTGAAACTAACACAAAATTATAGATCAACTATATTCCAATAAAAATTAAAAAAATTAAGATGATATAAATCTGGGAAAACCCCCTAAAACAAATAAAAAACCCCCAACAATGAAAATACAAAAACTGCCAACCTATGGTCACCTAGATTTTCTGTTCTTTTATCTTCTAGAAGTTTTAAAGCTTTATTTTACATTTAAACCTACCATCCATATTGAGTTAATATTTGTTAAATATATAAGGTCAGTGTCTAGGTAATTCTTTTTTTTTTTGCATATGTAAGTCTAGTTGTTTCAGTGCTTCTTTCTCCTTCAGATTGCCTTTGCTTCTTTGTCAGAGATTAGTTTATTGTTATTAGTATAGATCCATCTCTAGGATCTCTTATTTTTCATTGATCTGTTTGTCTATTCTCCCATTAATACCACAGTCTTTCTAGTAAGTCTTGAATCTGGGTAATATTAGTCCTCTGACTTTTTTTAAAAAAATTATCATGTTAGCTATATTTAAGTTGAATTTCCATGTAAACTTTAGAGTTGATTTGTTCATATGCACAAAATAGCTTGGTGGGATACTGATTGAGTTTGCACTGAAACTGTAGATCAAGTTGGGAAGAACTAATATCTTAGGGATATTGAGTCTTACTATCTATGAGCAATAGAATGTTTTCCAATTTGTTTTAGATATTTTATTTCTATCAGAGCTTTATAGTTTTCCCTATATAGATTTTGTGTATATTTTGTTAGATTTATTTTAAAATATGTTCCATTTTTCTGGGGGTGTCATCTGCATATCTGAGGTTATTATTTCTCCCAGCTGTCTTAATTTCAGCTTGCGCTTCATCCAGTCCAGGATTTTGCATGATGTACTCTGCATATAAGTTAAAAAATCAAGGTGACAATATACAGCCTTGACATACTCCTTTCCCAGTTTGGAACTAGTCTGTTGTTCCATGTCTGGTTCTAGCTGTTGCTTCTTGACCTACATGCAGATTTCTGTGAATGGTAATATTCTTTTAATTCAAATTTCACTAATTCATTGCTGGTATATAGGAAAGAAATTGAACTTTTTTTTACATCAACTTTATATCCTTCTAGCTTTTTATATTCACTTTTTAGTTCTAGAAGGGTTTTGTTGTTTGTTTTTTTGTAAATTCTTTAGGACTTCCCACATAGACATTCATGCATCTGCAAACAAAGATGTTTTATTTCTTCCTTCAGTCTGTAAACATTTTATTTCATTCTTATTGCATTAGTTGGGACTTCTGGTAAAATGCTAAACAAGAGTGGTGAGAAGGGCACTTCCATTTCTGAAGTATGGTTTTCCTGAGTATAGAAGTCTTGGTGACATTTTTCTTTCAGTACTTTGTATCATCCTACTGTCTCTGGTCTCCATTTTTTTCTAAGTCAGCCCTTAACACATTATTGATCAGAGAGCAATAAGTTTTTTGTTACCTGAATGCTATTGACTGGAAATGTTTCAGTATTCGCTTACATACAAATCACTGGCCACAGGTGTTAATTACTGCAAAACCCCTTGGTTAATAATGTGTTAATCTTATTGTGGTTTTCTTGTATGTGGCCAGTCCTTTTTCTCTTGATCCTCTTAAAATATTCCCTTTGCCTTTCAACATTTTTATTCTGGTGTGTCTGTCTATGGATCTCTTCGCATTTCTCTTACTTGGATTTCATTGAACTTTGGGGATGTGTAATGTCTTAAATCAAGTTTGGAAAATTTATGGCTATTATTTGTTGGTTTTTTTTTTTTTCTATTCATTTTTCTCTTCCCCCTCTGACATTCACATTGCTTGTATGTTAAGTTTAATTCATCATTACACTTAATGATGTCCTACATTTCTCTGGGGGCTCTGTTCATTTCATTTTTTCTTTTTGTTCTTCACATTATATAATCTTAATTGGCATATCTTAAAATTCAGTGATTATTCTGCCAGCTCAAATCTACAGATGATCCTGGTAGCAAAATTTTAATTCCAGTGTTTGTATGTTTCAAAAGAACTTCCGTTTGATTCTTTTAAATATAAGACCTCTTAATTGATATTACCTATGATGAAATATTATCATGTTTCCATCTTTAGACATTACTTCCTTTAGTTTTTTAAGCTTATTTATTTACTCGCCATGTTATGCAGCTTGTGCGATCTTAGTTCCCTGACCAGGGACTAAACTCAGATCCACAGCAGTGAAAATGCCAAGTCCTAACCACTGGACTGCCAGATAACTCCCTTTTGAGTATATGTATAATACCTGCTTTCAAATTTTTGTCTGCTAATTTTGAGATCTGGGGCCTTCAAAGACTTTTTCTGTTGCTCCATTTTTCTTTATGTGTGTCTTATCAGTTGTTACTTTGTATGTCTCATAATTTCTAGTTGAAAGGTGGACACTTTAGACAATATAGCGAATCTGGATATTTATTTTCCCACTACCACACTTACGGGGCTTGTTCTTGTTTGCTTTTTCACTTGTTTAATTTGTTTAATGACTTGGCTGAACAATTTCATTGAAGTTTATTTTCCCCCCAGTATGCAATCCCCAGGGTTGCTTCTTAGAAGGTACAAGCCTGGGCATGTGCACAGTCACTGTGATCCCCTCACCTCTCATTCCAAAGATGACAGTGGTTTTACTAGTCTCTTTAAATGTCTCTTTCATTGATCTCCTTGTTATCTGGTTTTACTTTGTTTATTTGTTGGTATCATACCTGGATGCTAGCCTTCCAGGAATAGCTAGTTTCTTTATTGTTTTCCATCCTGGAGCATAAATTTTTCCACAATCTGATCCCATTAAGTTCATTCCATTGGCAGGGACCATCTTTGAGATTTAGGCCAACCCCAGGAGGGCTTGTCTTAGCTGTCACTTTCCCTGATTTTCTCCATTAAGAGTAGTTGGTCTGCCATTTTTCTTGTTGCTCTCATGGAGGTACCAACAGTTGGTGAATTGCTCACTACCAAATTCTTCATTGCTTCTTCATCACTCTTGGCTTAAACTTCTCTTGAGATTTGTTCCAAATAAGTTCAGTTCTCTTAGGAAAATCTTTTGATTTCTTTGGTTTATCGCCTGCATCTTCCCATGGCAGAAATTCTGTGCCTCAGCTCCTGGGGCTAGGGGATACATACTGCTGCTCTCAAAGTTAACTCTCCTCTGTGAGGACAAGTTCAAGCCAAGAATGGGTGGTCTTCTTGACTTGCTTCCTCCTGCATGGAATGTCTGTGCTACGAGTGGTCTGGTATAAACCTGAATCAAAGCTCAGCATTCTCTTCCTTCCATACCTTGAGTAGATCTACTCTATGAGGGCTGGGTAGAAGAAAAAGTTGCAGCTCTCTTATCTGTATTTTTCTGGGAAAGAACTTCTGTAGCTCAGGCTTATGTGAATTGAGAAATGCTGGCAGTCTGCCTTTCTCAGAAAACATGGCCCTGTACTGGGAGCTGAGAGAGAGGGATCCGCTTTGTCCGGGCTGCATATATTCACAGTAGAGCTTCCATAACACATAACTGGGGCATAGGGTGCCAGGGTCCAGCCCCGGTGGATCCAGGGAATTCAAAGCGGGGACGGCATTGGCAAGGAGAACTTATTTATTTATTAATATAGAAATGTAAGATTAGATTAGGAAGAAATAGTGTAGTAGGAAAATAAAGTGGAGAAAGAAGGCTGAATAACTTGGTTTACGTGGGAAGCCAATAAAGTTCCAGACAAGGAGCTTGCACCATCTACGTTAGGCCACCAGTGTCCTCTTGAATATTGGGGGGTGCCCCACCTTGGGCTCCCCCTCACGTGGATCTTAAAAGCTGGGACAAGTAAGTAGACATGGTGAGCCTCCACGCCCCAGATGGGAATTCAGCCAGAAATTAGAGAGGAGACATGGGGGAAACCAGTCCAGCGACTGGCCCCGGCCTCTATTGTCTAGAAAGGCCTTTTATACCTTTTTGATTGTACATAGAGATCAATGGGTAATACAAAATTATGCAGTGTTAGCAGCCCAGACTCTTATCAAAACCAGGCTTTTCTCTCTGCATACCTAGTTGTATACACAAGTCTTAGGTAATTTACATCATCTTCTGGCCAAAAGGGCCAATTAACATTTTACAGCCTTTTTTCTGATAAGGGTTTGTCAACCAGAAGACTTATTTCTGTTGATCTTCCCAAAGTCTGGTGCCACTCTCAGAAAGCACTAAATAAAGTTACATTCTTACGTAGCAAAGATACAGCAACTTATAACAAGTAAAAGGAGTACAGTGATTTATAACAAAAGAAAAGTAATTAACTCAAAAGTCTAGTGTTGCTAACATCAAAACTACTACTATATATCTTTTTCCATATCCCGTTTACATTGATTAACATCCTCCCAGGTGCCTAAAAGATAAAGAATATGGAGGCCTGGTGGCAGTCATTGAGTCAACAGTGAAAACCCTCTACCAATATGATTTTTAACTCTTTAGAAAAGGCTCTGTATCTTTAAGATGCTTTGAGCTTTGTGCCTCTCGAGGTTGGGGGGCTGTAAGCAATTTACAAGCTGTAAGAGGTCCAGGGGAACCTGTTAGGCAAGCTAGAGAGTTATCAGAGGGGGTTTAACTGAAACATCCCTTTCAAATGCAGAAGATTAAAGCCCTGATTTGACTTTTTCCAGAGAATATCAGGAGAGCAGAGTACAAAAGCCGGCAGATTTTTGTTTTTGGGGGGTACATGCCTGGGAAATACCAGGGGGAACCCCTGAAGCCTGATCACGTCCTTGTGTTTTGTCAGGCTTCCTTCTGCATGACCTTGTCACAGGCGGGATTCCTCATGATGGCCCCCGGCAATAGGGGAGGGATAAGGGAACATTTCATGGCTCAAATGCTATAGACTCTCACCTTTTTGTAGAGAATTAATAGATTTTTCTTGAATAGATATGTCTACATTTTCTGTATTCCTGTATTCTCTTGTAATTTCCAGAAATTTTAAATGATTCTTTTTAAAGATACATATAATTTTCACCTGTTGTGGTTTTCCTTAGAGAAGGTCTGCAGTGCTCCTCACAATATCATTTAAGTCTTGCCAAGTTCATTTCTGCCTAACCACCCATTTATTTTATTAGGTTGGTACAAAAGTAATTGTGGTTTTGCATTGTTGAACTTTGCCTTTTGATATTGGAGTACATTCTTAAATAAATGTGATTATGTAATACATAATTTTATTGCACATTTCTCACTTTGTTTTTTTTGCTAAAGACATTACTTGCTAAAGATGTTACTGTTTATATTTATTTGAGTATAGAATGATGTTAGACAAAAAGCAAATTTGAACAGTTTTTTAAAAATTTCAAAATGTGTCATAAAGCAGCAGAGACAACCAGCAACATCAACAATGATTTTGGCTCAGGAACTGCTAATGAACATACAGTGCAGTGGTGGTTCAAGTTTTGCAAAGGGGACAAGAGCCTTGGAGATGAGGAATGTAGTTGACAATGACCAACTGAGAGCAGTCATCAAAGCTGATCCTCCTCCAACTACATGAGAAATTGCTGAAGAACTCAACATCCACTATTCTATGCTCCCTGGGCATTTGAAGTAAATTGGAAAGGAGGAAAAGCTCAATAAGTGGGTGTCTCATGAACTGACTGAAAATAAAAATAGAATCATCATGTTGAAGTGTCATCTTCTCTTATTCTACACAACGACAAACCATTTCTTGGTTGGATTGTGACGTGTGATGAAGAGTGGATTTTATATAACAAATGGTGATGACTGGCTTAGTGGTTGGACTGAGACGAAGCTCCAAAGCACTTCTTAAAGCCAAGCTGGCACCGAAAAATGGTGGTCACTGGCTGGTCTGTTGCCTGTCTGATCCACTACAGCTTTCTGAATCTGCGCAAAAAATTGATGCAATACACTGAAAATTGCAATGCATGCAGCCAACGCTGGTCAACAGAAAGGGCCAAAATCTTTTCCAGAACAATGCTGGACTGCACGTTGTACAACCAGTGCTTCAAAAGTTGAATGGATTGGGCTACGACGTTTTGCCTCATCCACCATATTTACCGGACCTCTCGCCAACCAACTACCACTTGTCCTTCAAGCATCTTGACAACTTTTTGCAGGGAAAATTATTCCATAACTAGCATGAGGCAGAAAATAGTTTCCAAGAGTTCGTGGAATCCTGAAGCACGGAGTTTTACACTACAGGCAAAAATGTGTTGATTATAAAGGTTCCTATTTTGATTAATAAAGATGTGTTTAGTGGCTCAGACGGTGAAGCATCTGTCTGCAATGCAGGAGACCTGGGTTCGATCCCTGGGTTCGATCCCTGGGTTGGAAAGATCCCCTGGAGAAGGAAATGGCAGCCCACTCCAGTATTCTTGCCTGAAAAATCCCATGGACCATGGAGCCTGGTAGGTTACTGTCCATGGGGTCGCAAAGAGTCAGACACGACTGAGTGACTTCACTTTTACTTTTCATATTGATTTAAAATTCATGGTCTGAAACTGAAGTTACTTTTGTACCAACCTAATATGATTTCATGTTTCCTCCTTGTAACAGTTATCTGATTTTCTTATGTAGCAGGAAAACATCATGTACCCACACTCAACTTTAATTCAGGCACCTCTGGAATATTTGGAGAGCTGTGCAAGTACAGACCTCTCAGGGTTATATTTGTCAGAGAAAAGGAGGAGGACCCCTGAGGAAGATTCACTGAAAAAAGGGTTAAATAACTATGCTTTGGTCATGGGGCAGGTGGAGGGTGTTCATGACTCAAATTTGAAAGAGTGAAACAAAATTGGGAGGAATGGAGTTTCCCTATGGATATAAGAGGATGGAACAGTGCTCATCAAGTTGAAAAGGATTGCTCATTGAAACATGTATAATATCATGTAAGAATCGAATCACCAGTCTATGTCTGATGCAGGATATGGCATGCTTGGGGCTGGTACACAGGGATGACCCAGAGAGATGTTGTGGGGAGGGGGGTGGGAGGGGGGTTCATGTTTGGGAACGCATGTACACCCATGGTGGATTCATGTCAATGTATGGCAAAACCAATACAGAATTGTAAAGTAAAATAAAAAATAAATAAATACAAAAAAAAAAAATAAAATAAATAAAATAAATTAAAAAAAAAAAAAAAGAAAAGGATTGCTACAGGCAATGGGATTTTTGGGTGGTCCAAATGTAGGAGGCCAGGATGTGCTGCTTAGGAATGTCAGGACCATTTCTGTCCTCTGCTCCTCTTAATGCAGATATGGGCTTAATGGCATGGAATTTAGTTTAAGAACTAGCAGATCCTGATATCAAGCAGCATTCCCTTAATGAAAGCATCAAAGTCATTAGTCACTTATGATTTCTTTCTGGAATTAAATATCTGTACTTTTGTATACTGTTACACTTTCTGATCTATTGAAATGTCGCACAATGTACACTGCTGCTTTGTAGTTGTGAGGTGTTTGGTGTTGGGTGTGGAAGACCGTATGAAACCCTGAAAACAGAGCCTGCTAGTCAAGAGTTTGCACAGATATGTGATATCTATGTTGGAGGGAAAGGGCAAATTGATACCTTATTAGGTTGTCATTGCTCTGGTCATTGCCAGTCTGTGATATGGAATCCATACTGCTTGGTACAACAAAGTTAAGGTGTCACCAGCCCAGGCATTAATGACAGAGGTAGGGCTGGCATTTTGAGGACTTTAGCAGTCTTCTAGGTGGGAGGTCTGAAAAGCTCTAAGGGCAGAGGTAAGGCATTCATGTGGCTTTGTGTAACCCTTTCCAGATAACTAACAGTAAGGATTTATAATAATAGCTTTAAAAAGACTTTATACTTTTAATAACTAATTTAAATTCACAGCAAAATTGAGCAGAAAGTACAGAGGTTACCTGTATACCCTCTACTTCCACACAGGCATAACCTCCACCATTATCCACATCCCCCACCAGAATGATACATATGTTAAAACTGATGAACTACACTGCCAAATATGTGATCACCTGAAGTCCAGAGTTTACTTTAAGGTTCACTCTTGGTCTTTTACATTCTGTGAGTTTGGGCAACTCTTTAGTGACATGTATTCCTCATTATAGTATCACACAGAGTATTCTGCTGCTGCTGCTGCTGCTGTTAAGTCATGTCAGTCGTGTCCGACTCTGTGTGACCCCATAGACGACGGCAGCCCGCCAGGCTCCCCTGTCCCTGGGGTTCTCTAGGCAAGAACACTGGAGTGGGTTGCCATTTCCTTCTCCAATGCATGAAAGTGAAAAGTGAAAGTGAAGTCGCTCAGTTGTGTCCGACTCTTCCTGACCCCATGGACTGTAGCCTACCAGGCTCCTCCATCCATGGGATTTTCCAGGCAAGAGTACTGGAGTGGTTTGCCATTGCCTTCTCTGACAGAGTATTGTAACTGCCCTGTAAACACTCTGGTCTCTGCTAACTCATTCCTCCACTTCCCCATCACCCTCCTTCAGTAATAGCTTTTGAAAGCTTGCTATGTGCCAGTAAACAGTGTAATACCATTGGGAGGTAGATCTTTTCATTAACTTCATTTTGCAGGTGAGAAAACAGACACCAAGTTGACAGGCTTCCATGTATCTTGATGACTACTAACAAGTGAAGAGGAGGGAATCTGACACCTAAGTCAGCACTGTTGATTAATACTCTATATTTCCTCTGCAGAGATTCTTATAGGGAAGTGTGGATGACCCTGGTAGGTAGGAGAAGAACCAGGGAACATGACTACTTAGAGTGATATCAGTTCTTCTTTTTTTTTTTAAGACCTCAGGCTAGAGTGTCTTTGAGAAACACTGTTCACATTTATTAGTCTGTGTTTTTTTTTTTTTTACTTTACTTTTTCATCACGTAGAATATAGCCTTTAATAGACAAACATTTCACATTTTTGTTTCAAATTGTTATACTTGTTATGAGTATTAAAAACATATTTTCTTTAATCATATATTTACAGATGTTATCTAGTATCAAATGAAATTTACAGAAAAATTGGGTTATTTCTTTCGCTGTGATTCTTATACACACCAAGAGAAACATTTATCCCTACTCTGTATGTTTATGTTCTTCATAACATTTCTACCGTTTTACTTATCCACCTTTGGAACAAAGCAATTAAATGATATTTTCCTACATTTTATTGTCAACCGATAATCTATAAACTGATGTATAGTGTTATAATGACTTTATTTGCATCTTTCCTGAGCAGTGAGTTACCTTTGTTTACCATAATTATATTTGAAGTGTTCAGAAAGAAATCTGTGTTCTGTACTATTTGCCAAATCTACTTAACCCTCTTTGGAAAAGATAGCTTTCCAAACATATTGCCATCTCAGATTTTGCTTCTGTGCACTAGACCCTTGCCTCAGTTACCAGTTGGACAGTTGTGGTTGTAACACTCCCTGTTGTGGACACTATGATGCATTATCCAGATCCCTGTTTAAAATACCTCTTCCTCCAGCTATGGAGTGTTTACAGTTGTCAGCCTTCTTCAGGGAGGGCTGGCTAAAGAGAAGCAGCTCCCTCAGTCTTTTGTCCTTTCCCTGAGGTGATTTCCTTCCAATGACTGATCAATAGAGGAGTAACGCCTGACCTTCCCACTCAGCTGGGGACAACTCTGAGGTTTATTTCATTTTCAAAATTCCCCATAGTGCTTCCTGGGGCTTCTGTTGAGACTACATTGCTGCCCAACTTCTCCCTCTTTCCAATCCTGTTCCCTTCCTTTTCCTTCATCATGAGCCAATTCCAAGGGCACTCAGAGAAATCTCTTTTATGCCAGTCTCCACCTCAGAGTCCACTTCCCAGGAAACCCAACTTGCAATATTGACAGGTATCTTAAATACAGATGGCTTGCTTAACATGGATTTGGGTAGAGGATGAGGGCTTTTTTCTATTTCCTAAACCAGTTAAGGGCACTGTCATCCACT
Source organism: Oryx dammah (assembly GCF_014754425.2). Taxonomy (NCBI): domain Eukaryota; kingdom Metazoa; phylum Chordata; class Mammalia; order Artiodactyla; family Bovidae; genus Oryx; species Oryx dammah. The sequence goes on from NW_024070210.1 coordinate 38,292,777, forward strand.
TTGATAGCCAAGATAGAGCTATGGGGATTTCTCTGGATTCTTCATTTTAAAAAAATTAATTTTGAACTTTTAATTTGTATTGGGGTATAGCTGACTAACAATGTGCTTGTTTCAGGTGAACAGTGAAGGCACTCAGCCATACATATATTAATACATGTATCCATTCTCCCCCAGACTCCCCTCCCATCCAGGCTGCCACATAACATTGAGCAGAGTTCCATGTGTTATTCAGTAGGTCCTTGCTTGTTATCCATTTTAAATATAGCACTGTGTACATGACTACATGTCCATTCCAAACTCCTGACTCTCCTTCCCCCTACCTCCCTGGCAAAACCATAAGTTCATTCTCTAAGTCTTGTGGACTCTTCATCACTATTATTTCTTTGGTTGCCAGTCCTGTTAACTCTCCTGAATTCATTTCCAAATACCGTCTTTTCTATTCATCCCTCCTACCACTGCTGAGGCTCAAGCTTTTATTCACTTCTTGCCTGCCTAGGACAGCAGCCTTAGAGCTTACAGAACGTAGCAGATGCTGTCAGTGGTGCTATGCCTCTTGACAGGCACTGCTCCCAGACCTGCCAAAGGCCTGGTTACAGCAGTCACCTGCTCCTCTTTGCCTGAGGGCTTTCTCTGGCCTTCGGAGACAACTGAGTTTGTGCCATGGTAGACAGAAGTGCTGGGGAGTTACATATGCAGAAGAAGCCCTAACCATTGGCAAGTAGGAGTTGATGGGTAGATATTCTGATGTGAAACTCTTAGACATATTCTATATGGTCATCCAGAGGGCTTCTGTGGATTTGAACTTTAGTTGTCCAGACTTGTAATCTTCCCGATAATATAAACTTCAATGACATACCAACTGTATCTTACTTCTTCCCTCCTGTATTAATGTTTCCTGGTTTTGCCTCCCCTAGAAACCAGCTGTGAGAAGGATCACACCCTAGGCTGGGTTGTCCCAGAAGCAGGTAAGGGTTTAAGTGCAGGAAGAATTATCTGAATAAAAGACACATATGATGATTTCATTGTCTTACTTACAAATTGAGGTGGCTAAAGGTAAAGCCCTAAGTATTTAACATGTCATTCAAAGGCCTTCATGACTTCTAGCAGGTTCTTTGCTGACTGATCAAACTGAGACCTCAAGCTGCCAAGCTTAACTGGTTTGGGCTAAATATAGGATGCATCTGACAGTTCTAAGAAGAGAGAACTTAATTGAGCCAAGAAATAAAGTAATCTCTGTCCTAGGCACAGATAAATGTCAGCTTCTTAATGCACTTCAAAGATAAGTTTTCCCACCTACACCCTATGTTAATGGAATTTGGACTAAAATCTCTTCAGTTTTTCACAGCTGAGCATTTATTCATAATGAAGATCGAAATTTTAGAACCCACAGGAAAACAGGCATTCATTCTTATTTGTACCTTTAACTTGGCCACTAGGGTCCAAATGGAAATAAAACTCATAGCTAAATTGACTAGATTTGAAACCTAGGCAAGGTGGCACCACGAAATGAATGTGTATTGAACGCCTACCATATATCACGATGTGAAAAATGCAGGAGGGGTATTGGGGCTAGGAAAGAAGGACTGGAAGAGAAGGGAGGCTCCGTTTGAATAGATGCTAAATAAATTTAAAAGCTGTAAGTCTCTTCTCAAAGCCCTTCGCTAAACTGCTTAATCCTGTGCCCACTGTAAGGGTCTCCACTTTATACATGAGACAAATATCTTCAATTGAATAGCTAGTTCTTGAAAGTGAAAGTGAAGTTGCTCAGTCGTGTCCGACTCTTTGCAACCCCATGGACTGCAGCCCACCAGGCTCCTCTGTCCATGGGATTCTCCAGGCAAGAATACTGGAGTGGGGTGCCATTTCCTTCTCCAGGGGATCTTCCCAACCCAGGGATCAAACCCAGGTCTCCTGCATTGCAGGCAGATGCTTTATCCTCTGAGCCACCAGGGAAGCCCTTAGCTAGTCCTTAGTCACAAACTTAAATAGGAATAACTTAAATACCATTTCCCCAGGGATGACTTTTTGACCCCATAATCTCTTTTCCAGAATGTCTTATTAGAGTTTTCCTTTTTAGCCATTACAACTTAAAATTGCTCATTTAAGTTCCATTGTCGTCACTGGACTGCAAGTTCCAGGAGAGTGGGGGACACATCTCTATTGTTTACAACCATATTCTTAGTATCTAACACCTGATACATAGTGGGAGCTCAATAAATACTTGTTCAGCAAATGAATACTCAAATATGACAGATTAAGGAATTGATCTAGAATCTGGCTTTCCATCCACATGTTCTTTATGATGCATACTTTGAGCAGATTAGAGGCAAAAATAGTATGATGCATATCTATAAAATTGTTGCTTAAGTACATCTTGATTGGCAATGTTAAAGTGGATGAACAGCCACTGGGCACTTTGACCAAACCTGTGGGCCTTTGTGTCGTTTAAAAAATGCTTTTCTAGCTTCATGGACTGTATGGACAGAGGTGATTGAGTTAGGAATTCACCCATGTGGAAAACGCAGGACATGGGCTTCTCAGTGATGGACTTCGCCCACAAACTAAGTTTATGAACTGCTGTCTAAAATCAGTGATTCAGCTTTTCATTTATTCACCCCTGGCTTAGTCAACGGGAATATTTTATTATTTCCCACATCAGTTGTTAGCATTATCGCTTGGTCTTTAGGCTGTTCCCTTCATCGCCATGGGCTTCTCTGGTGGCTCAGATGGTAAAGAATTTGCCTGTAGTGTGGGAGAGCCAGGTTTGATCTGGAAGATCCCCTGGAGAAGGGAATGGCTACCCACTCCAGTTTTCTTGCCTGGAAAATTCCATGGACAGAGGAGTCTGGCGGTCTATGAGGTCATGAGGTCACAGAGTCAGACATGACTGAGCAACTTTCACTTTTCTTCGTGGCTACAGGATGCCTACCACAATTCCGGACAGTGCATATAGATAAGATCTGGCCAAAAGCATGTTATTTTTTCCTGTATGTCCTTTGATTTTTAATTGGGAAGTAAAACATTTTCCTTTGAAGATTTTTCTTCAGGGAAAATTTGGCTCAGATTGGGTACATATGTCCATATTTTAGTGGAAAAGTTCTGGCTTTTTAAAACTTCTTTATCCACAGTCTTGTCTTGTGGGGTATATTTTCTATTAGAGAATAGCTGGAGTGTAGTCCATCAAAGATGTCTCCAACAAGATCTCTTACTCAGTAGAATAGACAAGCTTAAATTTTCATTAAAAGGTTTGATTTTAGAGCTGGTTTTCATGAGTTGAAGGGAGATTTGATATTTTAAACAATTTAATGGCTAAAAAAATAATTCCATGCTCCTGAATGTCTCCCTCTGGTATGCTCTTACATTGTGAAATGAATCACCAGTCCAGGTTCGACGCATGATACAGGGTGCTCGGGGCTGGTGCACTGGGATGACCCAGAGGAATGGTATGGGTAGGGAGGTGGGAGGGGGGTTTCAGGATGGGGAACCCATGTATACCCATGGTGGATTCATGTCAATGTATGGCAAAACCAATACAGTACTCTAAAGTAAAACAAATAAAACTGAGATTTTTCTGAAAATTAGTTATGTTAATTCCGTCTCCTCCTTTTCAGTTGATGGAGATCCAAAAGCCGCTGTTCTGTGTAAAAAAAAAGGCTAGAAAATCAGCTAGGAGATAAGGTGCTCTGTTCTTGTTTCCCACCCTCTGTGTACTTGGGTTCCTGGGATTTCCTGAAAATATCATGTACTTCTTACCTTGTGCTGTTGCTCCACTCAGACTGCTAAAATCTTACTAATCCTTCACAGAAGAGCCATCAGAACTGAGCCGAGAAGTCTTTAATGATTGTTCTCTTCCCTCATCATACTTCCTTCTTAATGCTTATTGTTGTGTGACACATATCAGTGTAGTTGTGTTGCTGATTTCCTAATAATCTGTGACCTCAAGGATTTCAAAGTATAATGTTTTACTTATCTTGAAATTTCCATGACTGAATGCTGCTTGAAATAGATTCTCCTCTTTCCTGTGTCTTACCTTTTATACTATTACTTTACTTATGGAGGGGCGTAATTGCAATTTCCCTATCCCTTGAAATAGAGCTGACTGGTGGCCTGCTGCAGTCTTTAGCCAAAACAAAAGTGATATTATGTTCATTCAGAATCTAGGCTTCAAGAAGTCTTATTGAATTGGCCAAAAGTTTCATTTGCATTTTTTCATTACCTCTTATGGAAAAACGAACAAACCTTTTGGCCAACCCAGTATATGCCTCTGCTCTCATTTTCTATCAGATTAGCTTGAGTTTGTTTTCACAGCATAGCAGAAGAAGTGGAAGAGGGAGGGCGAAAGGGAGGAACACCATGTAGAGGAGGACTGAGATTATCTTAGACAAGCTGACAACCTGTTGACCCCCAGACAGGTGGGAAGCCAAGCCAGGATAATCAGATCTGTCTGTGACCCTATGCACACCTGTGAGCCTTCAGAAATCAGAAAAAAATCCCCATCCAACCCATAAATGTGAGGAATATAAAATATTATGTTAATATATTTTGGAGTTGTTTTTACAGAGCAATAACCTAATGATACCATGCTCAATAATTTATTACATTGAAACCATCTTCTGTAATTGAATGAGAATTTCCATTCTTGGCAAAGAAAAGTCCTAATGAGTACATGGCCCAGATTCTTCATGGTAAAATTATCATAGTGAATAAGCAGGTACAAAATGAGAAACAAGTTAGTAAGATAACATTTCCACTTAATTTTAAAAGATTGTCTTTAAAGTATTATACCTGATACAAAAACAAGATGAAAAAGTCCAAGTGTAAAATTTAATACTTTCATTCTTGAAAAAAAGATTTTGATGTGCCTAAAGAGAGGACAGTAATAACATTCATTTTTTAAATGTTTTTTTTTTTTTTTTACTTTACAATTCTGTATTGGTTTTGCCATACATTGACATGAATCCACCACAGATGTACATGCAGGACAGTAATAACATTCAAAAGTCAAATTTATTCCAAAAGACTTTCAAGCACTCTTTTATTGTTATGCTAATTAAAATTAATTCATAAATATTAAGTTGAGATGTATGTCTTTGGCAAATGTGGTCTATTAAAGAGAGCTTAAGTTCATAACTCCTTCCAGTTGGCTGAGTTCTTAATATTGCACGGTTCTCTACCAGGATAGGGGGCTTATTCTCATGTTAAAGTAACAGACTCTTGCCAAGAATCCTGACTTAACTTTGTTTTCATACACCTATAAACAAATAATGTTGAAGTCTCAAGGTTTTGTACATAGCAAGGAATCATCAGTAGCCCAGAGCTCACAAATTCAGAACTTTAGAGTTTATGTGGCCAGCATCAGAATGCTAATCTGAATTAGTGATGCAAAAGATATTTTCAGACTCCAATAATCAAAACCTGTTCATGAAGAAAATATTATTATACTTTAATCATAATCTAAACAGATGTAAAAGATTGCACTGTGCTTGGCAAATTCAGTTCTGTGGTACTATAATTAAGATAAGCCACAGAGAAACTCAATAAAGGGACTAGGAGTTGGTTGCACACTCAAATCATTTGCTTCAGGGGCAGGGTAAATGGAAGGTTTAAAAGTACACAGGGTTGCCCTACTCATGTTAGAATTAAAGATGCAAACACTTAAGTGGTGGTTATACTCAAACCCCTGTGTGTTCAGAGAAGGCATCTTCTTGGAGATAAGACCTGGGACTGGGAAGTTCATCTAGAGATGATTACAATAGGAGGTGATAGTATTGCAAATATTTATTTGATATGGTTCCTTAGGGTTTGGCTTTCCACTGAATGCTAATGAACTCGGTCAGTAATATTTACTGAGTACCAGGTGCATCCGGGTTTCGTTGAGTGGAAGGGGACAGGTAAGGGAAGGGTACTACTTTATCCCTGTTGAGAAGTTTACTGTCTTTTTGAAATGGGAGGGGGAACTTGGAGGATATTAAATGCTGAATAGTTCTGTGCTTCTTGTCTCACATGTTTCTTCATAATTAAATACCTGGCAGTTCCCCTGTATTAAATTGTACACATGATGAACAGGGACTCTGAGAAGATATGTAACTTAATCAAGTGTGACTCCAAAACTCATGCTCTCTTCACTACAAAACACTACAGAAGAGCTAGAAGAGTAACTTTTGTGACTCTAGTCCTGTATCTGTGAGAAAGTACATATACCCACACATTTATGTAGGTGTTTTTCCAGGACAAATTGCCTCCACCAGAAGTACAATATCCTAAGGGCCAGGATACTGGTAGGTGTTTGGGTATAGTTACATAATCTCTTTTTGTGGGGAAATAATATCTTTTCTTTAAAAAAAAAAATCCTGCATATCAACTCATAGTATTAGAGATACATGGGAATCAGTTGGGGGGTTGGAAGGTATTTTTTACAATTGCAACTTTTATGGGGTCAAAAAGTTGGGGCATTATTAAAGGGTATCAAACATTAATGATAAAATATGTAATTTGTTGTTGCTATTCAGTTGCCGGGTCATGTCCAATTCTTTGCAACTCCATGTACTACAGCATACCAGGCTTCCCTGAGTTTCTTCATAATCTCCCAGAGTCTGCTCAAACTCATGTTATTGAATTGGTGATGCCATCCAACCATCTTATCCTCTGTCACCCACTTTTCCTCCTGCCTTCATTCTTTCCCAGCATCAGGGTCTTTTCTAATGAGTTGGTTCTTTGCATCAGGTGGCCAAATTATTAGAGCTTCAGCTTTAGCATCAGTCTTTCAATGAATATTCTAGTTTGATTTCCTTTAAGATTGATTGGTTTGATCTGCTCTCTGTCAAAGGAACTCTCAAGAGTCTTCTCAAGCACCACAACTCAAAAGCATCAATTCTTCAGCGCTTAGTCTTCTTTATGGTCCGACTCTCACATCTGTACATGATTACTATACTGATGTCTCTTTTTTTAAAATACACTGTCTAGGTTTATCATAGCTTATCTTCTAAGGAACGTGTGTCTTTTATATTAATATGTAATTGCGTGCATGCTTAGTTGCTCAGTTGTGTCCGACTCTTTGCAACCCCATGGACTGCAGCTCACAAGGCTCCTCTGTCCATGAGATTCTCCAGACAAGAATACTGAATTGTGTTGTCATGCCCTCCTCCAGGGGATCTTCCCAACCCAGGGATCGAACCCAGGTCTCCCACATTGCAAGCAGACTCTTTACCATCTGAGCCACCAGAGAAGCCCAGTATGTACTTAGTGAAGACGATATTTTAGACAGAGTGTACTTGATTACCCTCTCAGGAGACGCTCCTCAGAAACCATTTTATGGCAAAAGTGATTAATAATAAACTTTTTGCTTCATGTAGCTTGTGGCAATTGAAACTGCATGTGTGGTCTCCTTAAACAAAAATTTTATTTAGATGTACTTTACAAGCTATAAAATTAATCAAATAAAAGTGTAAAATTCTGTGGTTTTAAGTATATTCAAAGTTATGCAAATATCACCACAATGTAAGTTTAGAACATTTTCCTCATCCCTAAGAAACACGCTATACTCGATTTTAAACTCTGTTCTTCAGGCAATGAATATTTGAGTAGTTTTCACTTTTTGATTATTATGAATGTTGCTATGAGCATTTGTGCACAAGTTTTTATGTGGACCTATGTCTTCATTTCTCTTGACTATGTACCTAGGAGTAAAATTACTAGCTATATGATAACTATACTTATTTAAAAAAAAACCTGCCAACTATTTCCCAAATTGCTGCACAATTTAAAATCAACACTAGCTGTGAATGAGAGTTCAGCTTCTCTGCATCCTTGTTAACACTTGGTAGTGTCTGTCTTTCTGATTTTGGCCATTCTAGTGCATGTACATCATTGTGGTTTTAGCTTGCATTACTGTAGTAACTCATGATGTTGAATATCTTTTCCTGTGCATATCAGCCATTTGTGTATCTTCTTAGGAGAAATTTTTTCTCAGATCCTTTGTTAATTTCTAAATTGGCTTAGTTATCTTTTTATTGGTGTGTTATAAGAGAAGGCAATGGCACCCCACTCCAGTACTCTTGCCTGGAGAATCCCATGGATGGAGGAGCCTGGTGGGCTGCAGACCATGGGGTCGTGAAGAGTCAGAAATGACTGAGAGACTTCATTTTCACTTTTCACTTTTCACTTTCATGCACTGGAGAAGGAAATGGCAACCCACTCCAGTGTTCTTGCCTGGAGAATCCCAGGGACTGGGGAGCCTGGTGGGCTGGCGTCTATGGGGTCACACAGAGTCAGACACGACTGAAGCAACTTAGCAGCAGCATAAGAGTTTTCTCCAGCATTTACTGTTTGTGGATTTTTTGATGATAGTCATTTTGACTGGCATGATGTGATATCTCATTGTAGTTTTGATTTGCATTTCACTTAAAATTAGTGATATTGAACATCTTTTCATGTACCTCTTGGCCACCTATATGTCTTCATTTGAGAAATGTCTGCCCACTGTTTTTTTTTTTTTTGTAGAGGGAAGCAATGAGAGGGCTCATAGGTCCAAAAATATAGACCTATGGGGTAAATTAGGACAAGATAATAGTGCACAATTGTATTTTATTAATTATTAGATTAAGCCATACTTTATTCATAGACAAAAAAATCAATGCTAAAGAACATGAGATTATTTAGGAAATTCTATAGGAAATTCCATTTCTAGCGTCCTTGTAGATCTAAGAAAACTCTTTGTGTATTCCCTCAAGGCTTTCAATCATTTAAAATGTCTATCCTTACCCATAATTCTGGTTTTTAAATATAAGCACTATTAGTTTGATATACAGAGGATAATCTTAAATATTTTTTAGAACACTCCCAGATCAAATGAACATTCAGTTTTACAGCAGCGTTTCTCAAAATGGATGTTAATGTAAAGAATGTACATTCTCTGTTGCAGTGACAAGTCACTGGGTGATAGGATACTCATCTTTACCATACAAATAACTCAGGTTAGAACGTATATTATGAATGATCGCTGTAACATCATTACAATTTTTGAAACTGTGATTATTAAATAAAAATGTTGAAATAAGAACTATTATTTCAGTGCATTAAATTACAATTGGGACAGTACACACTTTATCAAATCACTCATATATTAGAAGGAAAGAAATCCAAGAGAATGCATCTAGCTGTTGAGTCTTATGTTAGTTTGGGTCCTTGTATGTAGAAGAAATTTATTAGGGAAAACACTTGTGAAGAATAAAGAGGAGAGAAAGCAGAAGTGGGAAAGGGGAGACTTCAGACTATAATCCAAGTCTGAGATTTATGAAAGGAGAGAGGGAAAGAAAGAGACTTCAGAAGGAAGAACCTCAGACTGAATTGCAGCTCTGAGAAACCTTTGGCTAGGCTGCAACAGACCCTACGATACATCACAAGCTCTTTGGGTTAAAATATGGGAAGTTTGAAAATTTTGCTAATCTGTAAAAGTCAGCTAAAACTTTGCTAATCTGTAAATGTACATTCAAATGTTCTAGATAGTCTTTCATAGTATTTTTTTCAAATTTTTAATATTTTATATATAATATGCTTTTAAGGATATCAACAATAGCAAAAAAGGGTAGCAACTGAATATCTGAAATTATTTATTTTATTTTTTCCCCTGTTTTATTTATTTATTTATTTTTTTACTTTACAGTACTGTATTGGTTTTGCCATACATTGACATGAATCCACCACAGGTGTACATGAGTTCCCAACCCTGAATCCTCCTCCCACCACCCTCCCCATATCATCTCTCCGGGTCATCCGCGTGCACCAGCCCCAAGCATCCTGTATCCCACATCGAACCTAGACTAGTGATTCATTTCTTACATGATAGTATACATGTTTCAATGCCATTCTCCCAAATCATCCCACCCTCTCCCTCTCCCACAGAGTCCAAAAGTCTGTTCTTTACATCTGTGTCTCTTTTGCTGTCTCGCATACAGGGTTATCATTACCATCTTTCTAAATTCCATATATATGTGTTAGTATACTGTATTGATGTTTTTCTTTCTGGCTTACTTCACTCTGTATAATCAGTTCCAGTTTCATCCACCTCATTAGAACTGATTCAAATGTATTCTTTTTAACGGCTGAGTAATATTCCATTGTGTATATGTACCACAGCTTTCTAATCCATTCTTCTGCAGATGGACATCTAGGTTGCTTCCATGTCCTGGCTATTATAAACAGTGCTGCGATGAACATTGGGGTACACGTGTCTCTTTGAATTCTTGGAATTATTTAATACATGAACCAGACAAAAGTAAGAATACACGCATGCAGGTAAGATGATTCACATGCCACTAGTTGTGTGTGTGTGTGTCTATGTGTGCAAGTGTGTCTGCATGTGCTCCTACCTCTTATGCATAATTTCATGACCTCTTGCCTTCTTTTATTCCTGCCATTAGTGAAATGACTAGTTTCATAGAGGCCAGCTTTGTGCAGGTACAAATTCACCTCTTGTTTTTAATCCTGGGACTTCTGATGCCATTATGGGGGATGCCTACAGGCACCTGTTGACTCTCCCAGATGTGCACACCTGTATACACAACCTAGAAGTGGAAGAGAGTTAATGTCTGTGGTTCTGTCTCGAGCAATGGAGGAAGGGATGTGATGGATAAATGTCATTCATTTTGTTCACTGAGTTGATGGTTCTAAAAGTCTCATGGGTTTGCAGACAATCAATTGTCTGTTGTGGTAATTAACATATCCTCACATTGTCCTTCCCCACTGCTCTGTTTCATTCTCTGTCCTAAAATCCTGCTCCCTGGGGTTGTATTAATGTCCTGCACTCAGGTTCTTCTCTCATGGCCACCCAGATCAAGTCTTGAGGCAAAGACAGCCCCATTTAATGGTGGTTTAGTTACTCAGTTGTGTCTGACTCTTGCGACCCCATGGACTGTAGCCTGTCAGGCTCCTCTGTCCATGGGATTTCCCAGGAAAGAATACTGAAGTAGGTTACCATTTCCTTTTCCACATTTAATGGTAGTGTAACTAATTTTTATGTAATTTTAATTTATGTAACTATTATAATTTTTTATGATATTTGTGCAATCTTTATAGAAACAGTTGGATATTTATAAAAATATAAAAATGTTAATTTGAACATATTGGAACAAGCCTCTTTGAATAAATATTTCTCAGCTGACTAATTTGCCCTGAGGTTTATAAATAGTCTGGCTTTCTTTCTGGGGCTTGGTAGCAATGTACTTCTCTGTCATCTTTGAAATTAGGCATGGACAGAAGATTTACTATAACCAATGAAAGTTGGGTGGAAGTGAGAAGGGTCAGGCACAAGTTTTATAGGCCAAGACATAATTTTCCATATTTCTACCTGCTTGTGACATATTGAGAATATATCTTTTCAACCTGGATTTCAGCGACAATGATCAGCAGATCCTACCTATTGATCTGTGCTGAACAGATAGCATTAGCAAGAAATAAACTTTGTCTTGTATAACTGTTGAGATTTTCCAGTTGTTTGCTGTGGTTTACAGGCCAGAGTGGGCTAGGTTATAACATAGTGTCCTGGCATACACGTGCACATATACCCACATACACTACATACTGAGTACTCCTCTAAGGATAAACACAAAATAATTAAAAACAACAACCATGCAGTAGCCGGTGAAATGAATGAAGTGAGATGCTCAACCATAAAGTGGAAATTGTAATTGTGCCTGAGGTTCACATGTGACAACTTGTTGAAGATCATCCTGCTAGTGAGTCAAAAAGCCAGGATTCAGAACTATATTTCTAACATCTATACCAGTGTTTGTTGGTGTGGATGTAGATTGTTTATGATCCCTGGTGGTCTGTCAAGTAGTCCACAGGGATGGTTTTTCTTTTTAATTACTTCTGATACATATTTTATAAATTTTATATTTGAGATTATTAATTGTAATAGTTACATGAATTATACAAACTCCATCTTGTTGATGGGTGTAGCTAATTTTAAATAATAAATTGTACATGTGCTAAAATGGATTGCATGTAAAAACACAATTACAAGAGTTCCTTTTTCTCCACACCCTCTCTAGCATTTATAATTTGTAGACTTTTTGATGATGGCCATTCTGACTGATTTAAGGTGATACGTTATTGTATTTTTAATTTGAATTTCTCTAATTAGGGATGTGGAACATCTTTTCATGTGCCTGTTGGCCATCTGTATATCTTCCTTGAAGAAATGTCTATTTAAGTGTTCTGTTCATCATTTGATTAGGTTTTTTGAAATTGAGCTGTATGAGTTTGTATATTTTGGAAGTTAATCAGTTACATTGTTTGCAAATATTTTCTTTCATTCTGTGGGATGTCTTTCATTTTGCTTATAATTTCCATTGCTGTGCAAAAGCTTGATCCATCTATTCCACTCTTGGGCATATATACACGTATATATAATTCAAAAAGACTCATATACCCCAATGTTCATTGCAGCACTATTTACAATAGCCAAGACAGGGAAACAACATAAATGGCTATTGACAGAGGAATGGATAAAGAAAATGTGGTATGTATATAAAATGGAATATTAGCCATTAAAAGAATGAAATCATGCCATTTGTAGCAACACGGATAGAGCTAGAGATGATCATACTAAGTGAAGTAAGTCAGATGGAGTAAGACAAATATCCTACAGTATAACTTACATGTAGAATCTAAAAAATGATACAAATGAATTTATTGACAAAACAGAAATAGACTCAGATAGGAAAAAATCTTGTTATCAAAAGGGAGGGATAAATTAGGAGTTTGGGATTAAAATATATGCACTACTATGGGCTTCCCTGGTGGCTCAGATGGTAAAGAATCTACCTGCAATGCAGGAGACCAAAGTTTGATCCCTGGGTCAGGAAGATCCCCTGGAGAAGGGAATGGCAACCCACTCTAGTATTCTTGTCTGGAGAATCTGATGGACAGAGGAATCTGGGGGCCTACAGTCCATGGGGTCACAAAGAGTCAGACACAAGTGAGCGACTGACACACACACACACGTATACACTGTGCTGTGCCATGCTTTAGTAACTCTGTCTTTGTGACCCCATGGACTGTAGCCCCCAGATTCCTCTGTTCATGGGATTCTCCAGACAAGAATTTGGAGAGGGTTTCTATGCCCTTCTCCAGGGACATATACACTACTATACATAAAATAGATCACCAACAAGGACCTACGGCATAGCACAGGAAATTATATTCAGTATCTTGTAATAACCTATAGTGGAAAAGAGTCTGTTGTTCAGTTGCTAAATTGTGTCTGATTCTTTGTGACCTCATTGACTATAGCATGCCAGGGTCCTCTGTCTTGCACTATCTCCTGGAGTTTGCTCAAATTCATGTCCATTGAGTCAGTGATGCTATCTACCATCTCATCCTCTGCTGCACTCTTCTCCTTTTGCCTTCAATCTTTCCCATCATCTGGGTCTTTTCCAGTGAGTCAGTGCTTTGCATCAGGTGGCCAAAGATAGTCTGGTATTCCCATCTCTTTAAGAATTTCCCCTAGTTTGTTGTGATCCACATAGTCAAAGGCTTTAGAGTAGTCAATGAAGCAGAAGTAGATGTTTTTATGGATATCCTTTGCTTTCTCAATGATCCCACGAATGTTGGCAATTTGATCTCTGGTTCTTCTGTCTCTTTGAAACCCAGCTTGTACATCTATCTGGATACTCTTGGTTCACATACTGCTGAAACCTAGCTTAAAGGATTTTGAGCACAACCTTGCTAGCCTGTGAGAAGAGTGCAATTGTATGGTAGTTTGAACATTCTTTGGCATTGCTCTTATTTGGGGTTGAAATGAAAACTGACCTTTTCTAGTCCTGTGACCACTGCTGAGTTTTCCAAATTTGCTGACATATTAAGTGCAACACTTTACCAGCATTATCTCTTAGGATTTTAAATAGCTCAGGTGGAATTCTGTCAACCTCCACTAGCTTTGTTCATAGTAATGCTTTCTAAGGCCTGCTTGACTTTTACACTCCAGGATGTCTGGCTCTAGGTGAGTGACCATACTGTTATGGTTATCTGGGGGCATTATGACATTTTATTGTATAGTTCTGTGTATTCTTGCCACCTCTTCTTAATCTCTTCTGTCCTTACCATTTATATCCTTTATTGTGCACATTCTTGCATGAAATGTTCCCTTGGTATCTCCAATTTTCTTGAAGAGATCTCTAGTCTTTCCCATCCTATTGTTTTCCTCTATTTCTTTGCATTGTTCATTGAAGGAGGCTTTCTTATCTTTCCTTGCTATTCTCTTGAATTCTGCATTCAGTTGGGTATATCTTTCCCTATCTCCTTTTCCTTTCACGTCTCTTCTTTCCTCAGCTATTTGTAAAGCCTTCTCAGACAACCACTTTGCCTTCTTGAATTTCTTTTTCTTTGGGATGGTTTTGGTCACTACTTCCTGTACAATGTTACGAACTTCTGTCCATACTTCTTCAGGCATTCTGTCTACCAGATCTAATCCTTTGAATCTATTCATCACCTCCTTTATATAATCATAAGGAATTTGATTTAGGTCATACCTGAATGGCCTAGTGCTTTTCTCTACACACTTCAACTTAAGCCTTAATTTTATAATAAGGAGTTCATGATCTGAGCCACCGTCAGCTTCAGGTCTTGTTTTTGCTGACTGTATAGAGTTTCTCCATCTTCCGCTGTAAACAACATAATCAGTCTGATTTCACCATCTAGTGATGTCCATGTGTAGAGTCATCTCTTGTTTTGTTGGAAGAGGGTGTTTGCTATGACCAGTGTGTTCTCTTGGCAAAACTCTGTTAGCCTTTGTCCTGCTTCATTTTGTACTCCAAGGCCAAACTTGCCTGTTACTCCAGGTATCTCTTGGCTTCCTACTTTTGCATTCTAGTCCCTTATTATGAAAAGGACGTCTTTTTTGATGTTATTTCTAGAAAGTCTTGTAGGTCTTCATAGAACCAGTCAACTTCAGCTTCTTTGGCGTTAGTGGTTGAGGTGTGGACTTAGAGTACTGTGATACTGCATGGTTTGCCTTGGAAATAAGCTGAGATTATTCTGTCGTTTTTGAGATTGCACCCAAGTACTGCATTTCGGGCTCTTTTGTTGACTGTGAGGGCTACTCCATTTCTTCTAAGGGATGTTTTCTCACAGTAGTAGATATAATGATCATCTGAATTAAATTCTCCCATTCCTGTCCATTTTAGTTCACTGATTCCTAAAATGTTGATGTTCACTCTTGCTATCTCCTGCTTAACCACTTCCAATTTACCTTGATTCATGGACCTAACATTCAAGTTCCTATGCAATATTGTTTTTTACAGCATCAGACTTTATTCTCACCACCAGACACATCCACAACTGAGTGTCACTTCTCTTTTGGCCCAGCCACTTCATTCTTTCTGGAGCTATTGATAATTGCCTTCTGCCCTTTACCAGTAGCCTATTGGACATTTACCAACCTGAGTGGCTTATCTTCTGGTGTCATATCTTTTTGCCTTTTCAGATTATTCATGGGATTTTTGCAGCAAGAGTACTGGAGTGGTTTGCCATTCCCTCCTTTGTCAGAACTCTTCACTATGGCCCGT
The DNA here is from genome assembly GCF_014754425.2 of Oryx dammah. Lineage (NCBI taxonomy): Eukaryota > Metazoa > Chordata > Mammalia > Artiodactyla > Bovidae > Oryx > Oryx dammah. The sequence continues at coordinate 38,308,343 of NW_024070210.1, forward strand.
CTGTCTTGGGTGACCCACATGGCACGGCTTATATCTTTGTTGAGTTATGCAAGCCCCTTTGCCCTGACAAGGATGTTGTCCATGAAATTGTAAATATGTGTGTTGTGTATATATATAAAACTACACACATATATAACTGAATCACTTTGTATGCCTGAACATAATGCAGCATCATAAATCAACTGTATTTCAATAAAAATAAAAAAAACACAATTGTGGAGAATATGAGAGATCTGTGAAACTAAAGAGTAATTTCTCCATACTCTTAGATATAACACTTTCAGTTCCACAATAATGTCAAATTAGTTCATATGGAAGCAAATGAAGTAGTGATAAACTAGGTATAATTACTACAACTCAAAATGATGTTTAATATGTAAATACCATCTAGTACTACAGTGAATACAAAAAATGACTGTCTACTGGGAAGAGTGATTTGGCAAGTGTGATGATTTTTCCATAAACAACCAAGGAAAGATGAGGAAGAATCTGAATATTGGTTTTATTGGATGGTACCACAGTACAGTCTTATGAAATTGTCATGAAACTCCTAAAGTGTTTATGTGGCTTTCCAGCAAAGCATGGTGACCTCTCTGGCAAATCAAAACTTTTTTTTCAGCAGAAGTATAAAATAATACTTATAGTACAAAATTGATTGTCACTAAGACAGAAAAGAGACCAAACATTAGAAGCATTGTTTAAAGTTATAATACTTATAGCAAATACAAATACAATTCTTGCTCTTGATAAGAAGCTTGTAAAACCACCTATAAAGTTGACAAATAAAGCTCGTACAGAAGAGACAAGCTATAGGCACAATTTCTTTACTAAAAAGTCATTTGGGGCATTGCCTTACATCAGTGGTGCACAATGTGGAAAAACAATTACTGTCAGTTACGTGCTGGCAGATAATTTGCTTTTACTGTTGGACAAAGCCAATTCCAGCATATGTATAGCACATGAAGAAATGCCAGGCCCTGCTTTTTGTCTCATTTATCACTAAAACTCATTTTGTAAGTTGTGTTATCAAGGAGAAATCTTTTCAATAATAGCTGAGAAAAAAGATGCCCTGGGATCAGTATTGTCAGAATACCACTTGTGAGAACAACAAAGAGCACCACTGGTGGTGGTTTCGTTGCTAAGTCATGTCCAGCTCTTGTGACCCCATGGACAGATGAACTTAGCAGGCTGCAGTCAATGGGATTCTCCAGGCAAGAATACTGGAGTATGTTGCCATTTCCTTCTCCAAAGAGCACTGTTACATGAGTGAAATTGCAGTTGAATCAAATCTACACATTACTTTACTCATTGGGAACAGTCATGGGTCGGTATGTTGTGTGAAGGATATCCTCTGTTTAGTTACAATAATGCTTTTTGAGCCAGGGTCACAACAAAAATCACATGGCACGCTCAAAATAGGATAATTCATGGATGGTTTATTTACAAAGGAACTATTCATAAATATGTGGTTGAAAACCATAAGGGCTATTGCAGCACCCAAGACTTAACCTAATTAATTACAATATTTTCACTCCTTCATGTAAGTCCAGCCAAATTCATTTAATTTAAATATTGTTGACACAATTTTTTTAGCCAAGAGAACACACTGGTTATAGCAACACCCTCTTCCAACAACACAAGAGAAGACTACACATGGACACCACCATATAGTCAATACTGAAATCAAATTGATGATATTCTTTGCAGCCAAAGATGGAGAACTCTATACGATCAGCAAAAACAAGAGTGGGAGGTGACTTGTGGCTCAGATCATAAAATCCTTATTGCCAAATTCAGACTTAAATTGAAGAAAGTAGGGAAAACCAGTAGACCATTCAGCTGTGACCTAAATCAAATCCCTTATGATTATACAGTGAAAGTGACGAATAGACTCAAGGGATTAGACCTAATAGACTGCCTGAAGAACTCTGGACAGAGGTTTGTGACATTGTACAGGAGGCAGTGATCAAGACCATACTCAAGAAAAAGAAATGCAAAAAGGCAAAATGGTTTTATGATGAGGCCTTACAAGTTGCTGAGAAAAGAAGAGAAGTGAAAAGCAAAGGAGAAAAGGAAAGATATGCCCATCTGAATGCAGAGGTCTAAAGAATAGCAAGGAGAGATAAAAAAGCCTTCCTCAGTGATCAATGCAAAGAAATAAACAATAGAATGGGAAAGACTAGAGATCTCTTCAAGAAAATTAGAGATGCCAAGGGAAAATTTCATGTAAAGATTGACACATTAAGGACAGAAATGGTATGTACCTAACAGAAGCAGAAGATATTAAGAAGAGGTGGCAAGAATACCCGTAAGAACTATACAAAAAATATCTTCATGACCCAGATAACCACGATGCTGTGATCACTCACCTAGAGCCAGATATCCTAGAATGCAAAGTCAAGTGGGCCTTAGGAAGCATCACTATGTACAAAGCTAGTGGAGGTGATGGAATTCCAGTTGAGCTATTTCAAATTCTAAAAGATGAGGCTGTGAAAGTGCTGCAATCAATATGCTAGCTAATCTGGAAAACTCAGCAGTGGCCACAGGACTGCAATAGGTCAGTTTTCATTCTAATCCCAAAGAAAGGCAATGCCAAGCAATGTTCAAACTACCACCCAGTTGCACTCATCTCACATGCTAGCAAAACAATGCTCAAAAGTCTCGAAGTCAGGTTTCAACAGTATGTGAACTGTGAACTTCAAGATGTTTGAGCTGGATTTAGAAAAGGCAGAGGAATCAAGCAGAGATCAAATTGCCAACATCTGCTGGATCATCAAAAAAGCAAGAGTTCCAGAAAAACATTTACTTTTGCTTTATTGACTACACCAAGCCTTTGACTGTGTGGATCACAACAAACTGTGGAAAATCCTTCAAGAGATGGGAATACCAGACCACCTGACCTGCCTCCTGAGAAATCTGTATGCAGGTCAAGAAGCAAGAGTTAGAAACGGACGTGGAACAACAGACTGGTTCCAAATCGGGAAAGGAGTACGTCAAGGCTATATATTGTCACCCTGCTTATTTAACTTATATGCAGAGTACATCATGAGAAACGCTGGGCTGGATGAAGCACAAGCTGGAATCAAGATTGCTGGGAGAAATACCAGTAACTTCTTATATGCAGATGTGACACCACCCTTATGGCAGAAATTGAAGAACTAAAGAGCCTCTTGATGAAAGTGAAAGAGGAGAGTGAAAAAGTTGGCTGAAAGCTCAACATTCAGAAAACTAAGATCATGGCATCCGGTCCCATCACTTCATGGGAAATAGATGGGGAAACAGTGGAAACAGTGTCAGACTTTATTTTTGGGGGCTCCAAAATCACTTCAGATGGTGACTGCAGCCATGAAGTTAAAAGACACTCCTTTGAAGGAAAGTTATGACCAACCTAGACAGCATATTGAAAAGCAGAGACATTACTTTACCAACAAAGGTTCCTCTAGTCAAAGCTGTGGTTTTCCCAGTGGTCATGTATGGATGTGAGAGTTGGACTGTGAAGAAGGCTGAGCACTGAAGAATTGATGCTTTTGAACTGTGGTGTTGGAGAAGACTCTTGAGAGTCCCTTGGATGGCAAGGATATCCAACCAGTTCATCCTAAAGGAGATAAGTCCTGGGTGTTCATTGGAAGGACTGATGCTGAAGCTGAAACTCCAATACTTTGCCCATCTAATGCAAATAATTGACTCATTTGAAAAAACCCTGATGCTGGGAAAGATTGAAGGCAGAAGAAGGGTATGACAGAGGATGAGATTTTTGGATGGCATCACTTTTGATGTAGTATACATGAGTTTGAGTAGGCTCTGGGAGTTGGTGATGGACAGGGAAGCCTGGCGTGCTGCAGTCTATGGGGTTGCATAGAGTCGACATGACTGAGTGACTGAACTGATTGTTGACACAGAGCTAAGGAACTTCTCAGGCTTGTGTATCAGACTGCTCTTGTGTGAGGTCTCATATCATCTCTCCCCCACTTGATCGTCACTAAGTCCATGGCCAAGAATTTCATGCCTACTCTGATTTGCTTTGCAGCATCACCTTTCCCCCCGTTTGCCCTGAGTCTCTTACTTCCTGCCTGAATTTTTTTTATTTAATTAAAATTTTATTTATTTTTGGCTGTGCTGTGCAGCATGCAGGATCTTAGTTCCCCAACCAGGGATCAAACTGGTACCTTCTACAGTGTGAAGGAAGTGTGAAGTCCTAATCATCGGACCACCAGGGATGATCTGATATTATTCAGTGTGAGACCTTGAGAGTCCACTGGGCATTCTCATCTTCAACTAAGAAGTTGGGAGGAGTTAATGCCTTAAGGAGCAAATCTCAGCCAAGTAAAGTTGAAAGTCAATAAATGCCTTCCTTCCTTGGGAAAGCTGTTCTGAGGTGTACTCCACATACTCTTTAGATGGTTCCCACGATATTTAACATCAACCACCTACATCAGTAACCACCCACTTACATGAGTAAGCCCACTCAATAATTCACCCTTGTATTGACTTCCTTTCCTTCTCTGTTTCAATATAGATAATACCCAGAAGGTATAATATCAGTAATTTCCTTCCAGAAAAAAACACTTCCTGACCCCCATGCTATTAGGGGCTTAAATTTTAAACAGTAGCATCTTTGAGGGGGCAGGCCATATTAGAAATTTTGAAGGCACAATTATCCCCCTCCAGGTTCAGACTTCCACACATAAAATTGAAGTAGAGTTAGTTATTTTTAGCAATATTTTACTTTGAGTGAAGGCTCCAACCCTGGGTGAGGTGGTCTCTGCATATATCCATGTGCTGGGCTCAGTTGTGTTTAACTCTTTGTGACCCCATGGAGTGTAAGCTGCCAGGCTCCTCTGTCCATGGGTGTTTTTCATGCAAGAATAGTGGAATGGGCTGCCGTTTTCTCCTCCAGGGGATCTTCCTGACACAGAGATCAAACCTGAGTCTCCGGTGTCTCCTGCACTGGCAGGCAGAGTCTTGACTGCTGAGCTCCCTGCGAAGCCCCTGTATATCCATGTTATGCCAAGTATTTATAATGTGACTTAAGATACAACAATTCACTTAATGTTCATTTATCATTTTCAGATTCTCTGGGATAGTAATCCCTAATTAAAAAGTATTCCTGAACTCAGTGCTGCAAAACTGAAATTGGAGTTAGTGTCCTAGTGCTTTTTGGAGTTATGTTAACAAGCTCTTAAAGTCTATCTGAAGTTCTGCCTGTAGATGGCCTATTTCTCTTGTTTTCTAGTAGCTTGTGGAATTTTATATCTAGCCTTAAACAATGTTGTTTCAATGTGGATAATCTTCCTATCAAAACCTTCAGTTGATGGAAAAATCTTTTCTAGCATTTTTTGATAACATTTTCCTCTTTTGCTTATCTTTTAACGAAATTTCTCTTATCTAAAGGCATAATCTTAAGGATTCAGCACTCATGCTTTCTTCGTCTTATGCTTTCCATGCTTTAGGTGTAGATACTGAGATATTCTGTGAAATGCAATTTAAAAAGGTAGTTTCCTTAAGCTCACTTCCTTTGGAGAAGATGTATTTTAGGTGGGAAATAAAAAGACTTTAAAAGATCAGATATTTTATTTGATTCATTTGACATGTATCTTATTTGAAACATAACTGTTTTGTTTGTTTCCTTGCCTGCTTTACATCTGATAGTCTTAATGGATGGGTTTAATGTGTTCTTTTTTGTGATCCTTTATGGTGTATTTAGACATTTCTAACAACTTAGTTTGTATTGTCTTTATCTATTTTCGTTTTTTCCTTCCTTGCCTCCTCTTGGCTTGACAAAATTATATTTCTTCCCCCTCACTGAGTTAAATTATAAACAGACATTTAAAGTTTATAATAATATCTATAATTATACACTGTGTCCTTAGTGTGCTGGGATCTTCTGCTTGGGAGGAGGTGAAAGATACCAAAGTCACATTTTCTGTGTTTTTTTGTTTTTAATTGATGTTTATATACTTAGTTCTACCTTTGAAATGAAACTTTGGCTATTAGTTATATTTGCTGATATTTTACTCAGTCTTCTGTTCACCATTTGCTTTGCATTCCATCCCTTCCTGTTTTCTTGCTGTGGCAATTATTTAATAGCATCTATCATTCACAGACCCCTCTTGAAATAAAAAGCTTAGTCCTTTTGTATTTGTAAATACCCAGTTCCCTTATTCTTGAGTAGTAATCTGGTAGGTTTAGACATCTTCACATTTTATATTTTCCCACAGGATTTTGAGAATTTTAGTCTGTTTTCACCTGTCATTTTCTTTTGTTGATGAGATTTCTTCTGTTTATCTGTGAGATAGATATGACAGAATATGCAGAAAAGAATAGCAACTAGATTAAGATAATTACAGACTATAATGAAGTCTATAACTTTTCTAGATGGAGATTTATTTTTATTAATTTTAATTAGATCTTGGTTCAAACTTCTCTAGAAATTAAGGAAAACACAGGTATTCAAACAGAAATTGCATAGGATTATTTTTGACTCATTCTTCAATTCTTATTCCCTGGGTTGGGAAGATCCCCTGGAGAAGGCAATGGCAACCCACTCCAGTACTCTTGCCTGGAAAATTCCATGGACTGAGGAGCCTCGTAGGCTACAGTCCGTGGGGTCGCAAAGAGTCGGACACGACTGAGCAACTTCACTTTCACTTTCACTTCAATTCTTACCTCCTGGAACTTCTGTTGCCTGTGTTGGGCCTTTTCTGTGTTCCCAGTTCTCTTTCACATATTTTCTGTATTATATCTGGGCTGCTTTCCATGTGCATTTCTCCAGGATTAATTTTTTGTTCAACTGTCTTATGTCAGGAGTTTATCTCACATACATATCACTTTAAGATAGACTCATGGAGACCTGTAAAGGGAATTTCTCAAACAAGACTATAAATTAATTTAAAAAATCATTATCTATCAGAAAAAATTCCCCCAATTTAAGTTGAATGATACCAGTATAAAGTAGATGTGCTCTGTGTTTCAATAATATTCTCTTACAATTGTAGTTTTGTATGTTTATTTTATTTGTTAAATGTTTGTTTATTTATTTGGCTCCATCTTAGATGTGGCTCAAGAGATCTTTGTTGTGGTGCATGGGTTTAGTTACCTCACAGCAGGTGGGATCTTGGTTCTCAAACCAGGGATTGAACCTGGCCCCTGGCAATGGAAGGCAGATTCTTAACCACTGGACCACCAGGGAAGTCCCTACAATTATAATTGTGTTTATGTGTTATAATTTTAAAACCTTGCTAAAAGATGTCTAAGCATTGGTGTTTTAATTTTACTTAGAATTTGGAGAACATTTTTTTAACAACAAAAAAATTGAGTATAGTTGATTTACTGGTTATAATGGCCACCATCAAAAAATCTACAAAAAATAAGGGCTAGAGAGGATGCTGAGAAAAAGAAATCATCCTGTACTGTTAGTTGGAATATAAATTGGTACAGCCATTCTGGAGATCAGCATGGAGTTTCCTTAAAATACTTAAAAAAGCTACCATTTGATCCAGCAAACCCACTCCTGGACATATATCCACAAAAAACCATAATTCAAAAAGATACATGGACCCCAGTATTTATTGCAGCTCTCTTTTCAATAGTTAAGACATGGAGAACACTTTATATAACATACAGAGATTTTCATCTCAGGGAAGTTTTATTCATTTATATTATTTTGCTAATGCTCTTGTTTCATTATTCCTGAAGATCTGTAATTATAGAAATGGGGAGGGATTTCCCTGGTAGTCCAATGGTTAGGACTCCATGCTGCCACTGCAGAGGGCACAGGTTCAATCCCTGGTCAGGGAACGAAGAACCCACATGCTTCTCAGTGCAGCCTATGTATATGTGTGTGTGTGTGTGTGTATACATACATGCATACATACATATATACATACATGAAATGGAGAAGAACAGGAATTGATACTTTGACCATTTACTTTGACCCACTTCCTCTGCATTCAAGGAGAATTTACCAAGGGTGTCTTCTGTGTCACTAATTGTTATCTGTAGTTTGAATGCTATTCTGTTCTCCTTCCAATATGGTTTCAAATTATTCTACTACATTTTCATTTTTTTCTTTCGGTTGTTTTTTCACGTTACTTGTTGAATTGCTTGTGACATTTTGTTTACATTCCTTAGGGACCATATTTTCATGCATTTTGGTGCGAATGATGAGACATTTTGCTTAAAACAATTTTCTAAGTTTTATAGAAAGTAATTTTTAGGATATTTGTACATCTTGAGTTTATAATGTCATTTTTTTTAAGTATACTTTTCACTGATAAGACAGAAGAAAGCCAATATGAGACCTTTCTTGACTAAAGATATGTTTAAATGTGTTGTGTGTATTATACTCAGACCTGTTCAAATGCCCTTTTCAGAGCTACAGCTGGAAGGGAGCAGTCTTGCTATCTGCTGGTAGCCACATGGAGGCTGGGCTGGAAAGACGAGAGAGTAGATGCTAATAGACCAATTTGAAGATGTTGATGTAGTCTAAATTATTACAGAGGTTGGAGAATGTATTGGAAAGATGCAAGAGGCTAAAACAATACTGTCCTCCTCTGTCTCACCTATTTGCCATTTTCAAAGGTGATTGTCTGCAAGGTTTCTAGCTTGGAAAATTGAGGCAACAATGTTGTTAATGGAAATAGAGCCACAGGAATAGGTGGCTGCTTTCCTAGTTTGTTTCTGCAGCATCACTATGAGCTGCCCTTCTTCCCAGTTGAGACTTTCATTTTATTTTATTTTTTTAGAGAATCACTGGAGTGAAGTCAGAAAGAGAAAAACAAGTATTGTATGTTAATACATACATATGGAATCTAGAAAAATGGTACTGATGAACCTATTTGCAGAGGAGGAATAGACATGCAGATGTAAACAGACTTATGGATACAGAGGCGGGGAAAGGAAAGGGTGGGGTGAATTGAAAGAGGAGCATTGATATATATATACACACAACCAGGTGTTAAATTGATAGCTAGTGGGAAGCTGCTATATAGCACAGGGAGCTCAGCTCAGTGCTCTGTGATAACCCAGAGGGGTGGCTGGGGGACTGGGGGAGAGGCTCAAGAGGGAACAGTATATGTATACACATGGCCAATTCATATTGTCATACAGCAGAAACTAACACAACATTGTAAAGCAATTATACTCCAATGACAAAAAAATTAAAACCAGACTGGAATTGGGAAAAAAAAATCACTGGAAGGATGAGACAAATAAAGAGAGGGAAGATTGGGAGTCCAACATGAGGTAGATTTGGGCTAGGGAACTAGTCCAATTTAGGCCTGGGTATTTTAGAGTTATTTGATTTTCAGTACAGTATATGTCTTGATTATAGGAAAATTACTGTCTCTGGAGTTAGAACAAATTAAGTTTGGGGCCAAAGGCAATTGTGCTACAAAAGATTGGTTGTGAACACCAAGTACACTGCTGGTTTAGAGATTTACTGGTGAACTGTGAAAATGATGAAATTGAATACATGTTCTAAACTGCATACTGTGCTGAGAACATCAGTGCAGACTTGCTGATGGTTTCAGAGGAAGCTGATTATTCTGCAAATAGAAGATTAATTTAGGAAAGGGTGGCAATCTGGAAAGTGATCTCTCAGTCCTTTATAATTTTTATAATAAGATGACTGAGGAATGAAAGTTATGGCCAATCTATCTCAGGAAGTGGGTCACAGACCTTGGCTAGGAAGGCACCTCTACAGTTTCAAATCTGAGCACACCTTCAGAGACGCAAGCTTGGGTTAGCCAATAGGGAGGCTGCTCCATGTGTTGGAAAATCATGCTGCTGCATCGCTTCAGTCATGTCTGACTCTGTGCGACCCCAGAGACAGCAACCCACCAGGCTCCCCCGTCCCTGGGATTCTCCAGGCAAGAATACTGGAGTGGGTTGCCATTTCCTTCTCCAGGAAATCATGAGATATCCCTAAAGCAGACTATTTCCAGTTTTACTAAGCCCAAGGAAATAACCCTTTACCTCTGGCCAAGGGAGGATGCTGACTTCAAATAATGAATATTTAGGGCCAATCATATCAACCTCTACTTTTTCATATCAGTCCATAAGCACTTATTCAGCATCTTAGTATCATAAGACAGAACAGGGTTTTGTCTTAATTAATATAAAACATTTAATCATTCATAAAAATGTCTAAATGTCCTCCTAAGATTTTCACTTACATATCAGAGGGCTGAAAAGATCTCACTTTATAACATCTTTCATAAATAAGGAGATATATAACTGGGCAGTAGAAGAGATATAAATTGATTCATTTGGAACATGATAGATGGAGCTACATGTAATGATGTTTTAGCTGAAGCTTCTGTTACCAAATTAAGAAGAGACCCTGGTGATTTCCTAATAAACAAAACCAGAGCAAGAAAGTGGCATGCTGCTGCTCAGAGCAGAGATATTGAGAAACCAATTGAGAAAACTGAAATTTTCAAGTCACTCAATAGTGTTCTGGTGATCAGAGCAGATGAGGGTTTGGCTCATTACTATGTAAGCCTCAGTAGCACACAGGAATTCAGGAAGAACTAGCAAAAGAGCATAAGTGCAGGATTCTGAGCAGCTAATGGAGGAGGAAGGTAAAGATGATGCTGTGGAAAAGATAATACAAGGTACATTCTATAGTAGCAAAGGGAAAACTCTTAAGGATTCAGAGTTAAAGCCACTTGGTGAAGGTTAGGAGAAAGACTAAGAGTCCAGGGAGACCATTTGGCTCTGATCTTCTCAAGGGCACATCAGGCTTGGTGGCCAGAAGGTTACTATGATGAAGATAGGTAGGCTGGGCAAGGGATGAAAAACCAAGGGCAGAGGGGCTGGGTGATGAATGGAATTGAATAATGGAACAGAATTGTCTATAACTTAAGCTACTGTACAAATGTGTCAGTTGAGTCCTTTAGACAGCAGAGGCAGAGTTGAGGGAAAAAAATATATTGGCCAGTAATACTCATCAAAGGAAAAGAAAGGTGACAGGTTTGGATAGAGGGGGTCATTGAAGTTTCTACCAGCCAAATTGTGAGCTCCTGAGCAAAGGTTGCCCATTAGAGGATCCTCTGTTGGGTATAAATGGTAAGTCTCTGTAGTCATTTGCTGGACTACCTTTAAGATCACATTGTGGTTGTTCTCAGTCATGCCTGACTCTTTGTGACCTCATGGACTATAGCCCCCTAGGCTTCTCTGTCCATGGACTTTTTCAGGCTAGAATACTGGAGTGGGTTGCCACTTCCTACTCCAGGGGGTCTTCTCAACCCAGGGATCAAACCCATGTCTCTTGCATCTCCTGCACTGGCAGGCAGATTCTTTACCCCTAGTGCCACCTGGAAAGCTCCTTTAGGAGAGTGACCTCTGCTCAAAAATGAGGCAGATATGAAGGGGTTATCAGCTAGCTACACTTCCCACCTCTGGGCATTTTCCTGGAAAGAGATCTGAGCAGCACAGCTGCACTTCACCTCTTGTGTCACAGAGTTATGCCTCTTTTTGGTGGGGAGCAGCTGATTTAGGATTTCATTGAACCACTTACATTGAAGAAAAACTTAGAAGGAAGTTGGTGGGGTGTAATACAGTTAATATTGATGTGTTTGGTCTCAAGGCTGCAACTGAACCTTACTGTCTCGCTCCTCCAACAAACATCCTAAATTCTCTTTACCTTTAGTTATTACCTCTTTTGAGATATCTAGTTATCTCCTGGCATTAACAAACTTTTGTTCCTGAGGAGCTTATGCCCCTGGTAACAATATTCTTCCCAGGCTAGGTTACTGTAGTTATCCATTTGCTGTCACGTTTAGGTAACTGTTATGATCTGAATGTGTTCCTCCCAAATTCATGGTGAAGCCTAACCTCCATGTGATGAAATGAGCCCTTTGGAAGGTAAAAAGGTCATAGGTGTGGAGCCATATGATGGGATTAGTGCTTTTATAAGAAGAGATATCAGAGACTTTGTTCTCTTTCTGAGGACACAGCAAGAAGGAAGCTGTCTACAAGCCAGGAAGAGGAATCTCCACCAGGAACCAGTCAGTCAGTGATGAATTCAGACTTCCCAGCCTCCAGAACTATAAGAAATAAATGTCTATTGTTTAAGCCACCCAGTGAATGCTGTTGTGTTATAGCAACCCAAACTGACTAAGACATGGAAATACTAAGAGGTACCTAAATGGATCACCTGAGTTCCACACATATTCCTCCCTGCCTCTATTGAGTAAAAGAAACGTTAAAAAAAATTTATCTTTTAATTTTTAATTAATTTTTATGGAAGGCCATTGTTGGTTATCTGCCTTAAATATAGTAATGTATACATGTCAATTCCAAGCTCCCTATCTATCCACCCCACACTTCCCTCCTGGTAACCATAAATTCATTCTCTAAGTCTGCAAGTCTGTTTTGTAAATACGTTCATGTGTATTATTTTTTTTAAGATTATGCATATAAGTGATATGATATTTGTCTTTTTCTCTGTCTGATTTACTTCACTGAGTATGATAATCTCCAGATCCATCCATATGGCTGCAAATGGCGTTATTTCATTCTCTTTAATGACTGAGTAATATTGCATTACATCTGTACCTATCTATCTATCTATCTATCTATCTATCTCTCTATATGCATACACACACCCCCCACATCTTTATCCATTCATCTGTCAATGGACGTTTAGGTTGCTTCCATGTCTCGGTTACTGTTAGTTAACATGCTGCAATGAACACTGGGGTACATGTATACTTTCAAGCTTTGGATAAATGCCCAAGAGTGGGATTGCTGGATCACATGGTAGTTCTGTTTTTAGTTTTTCGAGGAACCTCCGTACTGTTCTCCATAGTGGCTCTACCAATTTACATTCCTACCAACAGTGTAGGCGGCTTTCCTTTTCTCCACACCCTCTCCAGCACTCATAGTTTGCAGATAAAAGCAACATTATTTCATTCTGTTGATCAGGATCAACTAATCCTACCAAGAAGAAGACACCCCTTCTTACCTGCTCATCCATGAGCATAAAAAGTCCAAAGTGTTCCGGTGTTAGTTATATACTGTAGTGTGATGGGATTCTTGCTGAACTCTGTGGCAAGAGTGCATTGTCTTTGATGAACAGAGACTCTAGTCTCACCAAAGTAGGAATTATAAGGATGAAAAGCACAAAGTCCTCTAGTGAGGCACTGGAATCATTAAAAGTAGAGCCATTCCTACTTTCGCCCTTTAGATCCAAAGACTTATATAAGCTTTCTACTGGGGATAGAGTGCCAAAAAGAGGCATGGCATTCTCTCTGAAGGTTGCCTCTGAGCCTGGTGCTTCACATTCAGCAGACCATTTCAATATTTTGTCAGACCAGGAGATTTGGGTTGATACAGGAGTGATATGATCAATGGATCCTATGAATGTGGGCCCACTCTAATACTTCTTCTGCTGTGAAGTATGACTGTTGCCTGGATGCTTTGTTGTGTGAGATTTCATGACTGTGAATCAGGTACACTGTATATCCATGGTGCTGGCTGAGGTTCTGTGGACTGGAAGGACAGATTCATAAGGAATAAATATCTCTTCTTATGAGAAGGAATCAATAACCTTTTCTAGGATGACAGTGGCTCTCTGTGGTCAACTTGTTAGCAGGTGTCCAATTGGTCTCCTTAAAGAATGGTGTCATATAAAGGGCTCAGCTTTATTTTACTGGCAGTTTGAACATCAGAACTGCAGAGATGATACGACCCTTGATAAGCAGTGGGTCCAAGAATATCTTCTTTCTCTGCCACCATGGTCATTTCATTTACATTCCCATTATTCTAGCCTTGGGTAGCTGTTGAAAAAGCTAACTGATATCAACCTGCTGTTTTATTCTGATTGTTTAGTGTCTCTTCTAAGGTGAATGCTTCATGGGAGTCATAAATACGTCCTATGAAAATTTTACATTTTGTGCCCATTCCTGCATGTCTGTCTACGTTCGTCTGTTCTAGTCTTACTTTTCTTTGATCTTATTCTTTTTCCTACATATATAATCACTTTAGGCCACTTCTTTCACATGTAATAGATGCCATGTGTACTCTTCAAAGCTTTCCTGTTTGGGAGGATTTTCTATTCCCACTATCTAGGTCATCCCAAGTGAGATACCTATCTCTTTTGGATTGTATTCACAAACGAATGAATCCATCCATGAGTCAAGTTTAGAATTTTCCCTCCCTCTTTAACTTGATGCCATCTGTTTGAGAATTGCTAGAGGAATACTGGTACAATAGTGGTGGGTGACACGGAGATTGGGGCTATCTACTCATGGTGGTTGCATGTACCCTAGTTCTGCATGTGCTTGGTCCAAAATGTGCCATTTCTGCATTATTATGTATTGCTACTAAGGACATTAGCTTTTATGACTTGGAGGCTCCAGTTCTTTATGAACACTTTGGATTCACGTGCACTTGGTGTCCCACGGTGAGGCACTCATTTATGTAAAATCTGGGGAGTATGTCAAGAGATGTTTGTCAAAAGATGTGTAAGTCTCTGCTACATATGGCTTATCCTTGCTCTAGAACCCTCAGAACCTCTGTTGCAAATGTATACGGTGTCTATTCCATGTAAATGCAAGCTGTGTCTGGCCTTCTTTCTTAATTGATAGAAAATAATGTTTTCAAATCAGTAGCTAAATATCATGTAACTGCTCTTGCAGTGACTGCATGACCAACATGGAAATATTAATTGAATTGGCAGAAGTTTGTGTCATTATCTAGGATTCATCTGTGTCCACTGGTGTCTTCAGGAGACATATAAGGAAATAAAATGGAGATATGACAAGAAGCACAACCATGCATGCTTTACCTTTTAAATTCTGACACTAATCTTTATCACTTCCTGTGCTGCTGCTGCTGCGTGTGTGCTAAATTGCGTTGGACTCTTTGTGACCCCATGGACTGTAGCCCATCAGGCTCCTCTGTCCACGGAATTTCCTAGACAAGAATACTGGAGTGGGTTGCCATTTCCTACTCCATGGGGTCTTCCCGACCCAGGATTTGAACTCGCATCTCTTGCATCTGGTGCATTGTTAGGCAGATTATTTACCAGTGTACCACCTGGGATGCCCCTTATTGCCATGAAATGTGGTATTTTTCTTGATATTGGCCAGGAAGTTGGGAGGCATTTCATAAGCTACCATTTGGCTTGTGGGGAACAGCTATAATAGTGGGAAAGACCAAAGACCAATGTAAAGGTTACCTCAACTGCCACGTGTATCAATTTCAGTTATACTGCAGGTAACTAGGGAAATGCCTACCAAGTAAGCCCATCAGTTCAGTTCAGCCACTCAGTCATGTCCAACTCTTTGCGACCCCATGAATCACAGCACGCCAGGCCTCCCTGTCCATCAACAACTCCCGGAGTTACCTCAGACTCACGTCCATCGAGTCCGTGATGCCATCCAGCCATCTCATTCTCTGTCGTCCCCTTCTTCTCCTGCCCCCAATCCCTCCCAGCATCAGAGTCTTTTCCAATGAGTCAACTCTTCGCATGAGGTGGCCAAAGTACTCTCAAGAGTCTTCTCCAACACCACAGTTCAAAAGCATCAATTCTTCGGCACTCAGCCTTCTTCACAGTCCAACTCTCACATCTGTACATGACTACTGGAAAAACCATAGCCTTGACTAGATGGACCTTAGTCAGCAAAGTAATGTCTCTGCTTTTGAATATGCTATCTAGGTTGGTCATAACTTTTCTTCCAAGGAGTAAGTGTCTTTTAATTTCATGGCTGCAATCACAATCTGCAGTGATTTTGGATGGGTCCAGTAAATTTATCATAAGCTGAATTTTAGCCAGAACTCCACTTATTGTCTTTCTTCTTTAATGTCCCATTCTATCTGGGAAGCATGACAGTGCTTTAGGTCTTTGGGTATCAAAGACATTTTAACATCCACAGGACACAAAGTCTGAGTTGTCAGATATTCTCTTTTCCACAGTGTGTAATTACCTGAGTTAATGACATTGATCTCTCTAGGAAGAGACTAGGGGAATTATTTCCAGAGAAGGCAATGGCACCCCACTCCAGTACTCTTGCCTGGAAAATCCCATGGACGGGGGAACCTGGTGGGCTGTAGTCCATGGGGTCGCTACGAGTCAGACACAACTGAGCGACTTCACTTTCACTTTTCACTTTCATGCATTGGAGGAGGAAATAGCAACCCACTCCAGTATTCTTGCCTGGAGAATCCCAGGGATAGGGGAGCCTGGTGGGCTGCTGTCTATGGGGTCGCACAGAGTTGGACACGACTGAAGCGACTTAGCAGCAGCAGCAGCAGCAGCAGGGGAGTTATTTCAGTATATACTTGTACTGATTATCAAGGTCCATTGTCCTGGTGATCTGGCCACTACTTTACTCATTAGCATGGGTCTGAAATCTTTGCTTAAGTCTGGGAATTTGGCAAGGAACTTTAAACTTCTATTGGGGTGATCATTCTTAGCTTTCTAATCATTCTTTCTTTCTTTCTTTGAATATATATATTTTTTCAAGCAGTACTCTCATTGGCTGCCCATCCATTTTTCCTTTATGCAACTTTATCTCATTAGCCATTTCCACATCCTTCTACGGGTCGGGTCAAGCCCCTTGGCTGTCACTATGAGACTGCTTATTGTTGTGATAATTGAAACCCCCTGGCTTCTGGAGGGTAAGTGAGCTGTCAATTAGCCTGCACTGCTTGGGGGCCCCTTCCCTCCCATTGTGAAGTCTAAGCCAAGCTCTGTGACGGTTCCGCAAACTGTCATCCCTGGCTGGACTTCTGTGTGATGCAGGCGTCTCCTACTGGCCCACCGCTGACGGTCTTGGTGAACGATATGCTCTATTAGTCTTCTCAAGCAACATCGTTTTCTTTTATGGCTTTTGGCCTCAAATTATATGTCCATTTCAGTGTTGTCTGCTTACCTGAGCTTTCTCCTTCTTCATTTTATGTTTATTTTTATTGTGGTAAGGACTTGACATGAGATCTACCCTCTTAACAAATTCTTACATGTGTATAGTGTATTGTTAGCTATGGGCATAAGATGGAACAGCAGACTTGAGCCTTTTTCTTCTTTTCTTCACAATCTGCATTGGGAACGCAGGCATTGCAACTTGACTCAGTATGAATCATCATATTCTCCAAGGTGACACTCTAACAGTGATTTATACAATCCCCTGGGGTTCTTGTCAAGGTGTAAATCTCCTATCCTGAGAGAGTTGTCCCTGAGTCAATAAACTTTCTTATCCAGGCTTATGTTCCAGCCTCTTTGATCAAGCATTCTTAAAATACAAGCTGACTTATTTCCTTGGCCCCTGTCAGTATAATTTGGTTAGTTCTTGCAGTTCTTTGAAGATATCAGTCCTTTCTTTCCTTATCAGGTCCTGCCCATCTCCTGCGGTGTTAACTTACTCTGAGTTATTGATCTGACTGCTAGGACAGGAAGTGACAGACTCAGAAAGGGCCATCTGTTGCCCTCTCAGTAACAGCTCTCTGTTGTGTCCTTACTCAGGACGGGATTACTAGCTCTTGTTGAGCAGGGATTCCTCTGCAAGTTCTGAGAGCACCGAGAAGTATGGTGAGCCAAAACGTTCAGGTACAGGCATCTAACTGTCCTGTCACTTGTGTCCCAGACCTTCCCAATAGACCAGCTTCTTGGGCATTCAGTCAGTCTTAAAGCTCTATGACTTGTATTGTTAAATCCTGTTTTCCTTTTCTTTAGGCAAATACCCAGAAGTGGAACTTCTGGATCATATGGTTGTTCTGTTTTAGTTTTTTGAGGAAACTCCATAATATTTTCTATAGTGGCTGCACAAATTTACATTCTTATAAACAGTTCATGAGAGTTTGCTCCATATCTTTGCTAGTATTTGTTGCTTTTTGACTTTTTGATAACAACTGTTCTAAGTGTGAGGTGTTATCTCATCATGATTTTGATTTGCATTTCCCTGATAATTAGTGATTTTGAACATCTTTTCATGTACCTGTTGGACATCAGTATGTCTTCTTTGGAAAAATGTCTATTCAGGTCTTCTGCTCATTTAAAAAACTGGGTTATTTGTTTTCTTGCTATTGAATTGTTTGAATTTCCTATATACTTCGGACATTAATTTCTTATGAGAAACATGGTTTGCAAATTTTTCTCCCACTTTGGGTATTTCTCTTCACTCTGTTTATTGCTTCCTGTGCAGAAGCTTTTAGTTTGATGCAATTCCATTTGTCTATTTTTGCTTTTGTTTCTCATGCTTTTGTTGCCATATCCAAAAAATCGTTGCCAAAACCAATTTCAAAAAGATTTTTCTGTTTTCTTCTAGGATTTTATGGTTTTACCCTACATTTAGTCTTTAAATTACTTTGAGGTGATTTTTGTATATGGAGTGATATGAATCCAGTTTCAGTATTTTGTACTGAAGTTTTCCCAAAACCATTAATAAAGAGACTGTCTTTCCCTAATGTGTGTTCTTGGTACTTTTGTCAAGGATCAGTTGTCCATAAATGTGTGGATTTATTTTGGGGTTTGGTACTCTCTTTCTTTGGTCTATGTGTCTTTTTTTTTTTGGCCAGGATCATGCTGTTTTAACAACTGTAGCTTTGTAGTACACATTGAAAGCAGGTAGTGTAATGCATCCAACTTTTAAAACATTTGCTTAAGATTGGTTGGGCTACTGGTAGCCTCTTGTGGTTCCATATTAATTTTAGTGTTGCTTTTTCTACTTCTGTGAAAAATGTCATTGAATTGTGATAGGGATTACATTTAATCTGCAGACTTTAAGCAGCATGGACATTTTAACAGTATTAATCACAGGGAAGTCTGGCATGCTGCAGTCCATGGGGACACAGAGTCAGACACGACTGAGTGACTGAACAACAATAATTCTTCCAATCCATGAACTGGGAATATCTTTCCATTTATTTGTGTCTTTAATTTCCTTTACTAGTGTTACACATCTTTAAGTATATAGATCTTTCACTACCTTGGTTCAATATGTTCCTAAGATTATTTTTTTGATGCTATTTTAAATTGTATTCTTTATTTTTTTGGATAGTTTGATATTAGTTTATAGAAAAGCAGCTGATTTTTATATGTTGATTTTATATTTATTTTCATTGAGATAGAATTAACATATAGTATTAAAATAGTTTTAGGTCTATAAATTAGTGCTTTGATATATATATATATATATGTGTGTGTGTGTGTGTGTTGTGAAATGATCATAAGAGTAAGCTTAGAAGTTACAAATTATTTTTCTTGTGATAAAGGCTTTTAAGATTTAGTCTCTTCAGTTCAGTTCAGTCAGGCAGTTGTTTCTGACTCTTTGCAACCCCATGGACTGTAGCACACCAGGCTTCCCTGTCCATCATCACTCCTGGAGCCTGCTCAAACTCATGTCCATTCAGTTGGTGATGCCAGCCAACCATCTCATCCTCTGTCATCCCCTTCTCCTGCCTTCAATCTTTTCCAGCATCAGCGTCTTTTCCAATGAGTCAGTTCTTTTCATCAGGTGGCCAAAGTATTGGAGTTTCAGCTTCAGCATCAGTTCCTCCAGTGAACACCCAGGACTGATCTCTTTTAGGATGGACTGGTTGGATCTCCTTGCAGTCCAAGGGACTCTCAAGAGTCTTCTCCAACACCCCTGTTCAAAAGCATCAATTCTTCAGTGCTCAGCTTTATTTAGAGTCCAATTCTCACATTCATACATGACTGCTGGAAAAACCATAGCTTTGATGAGATATGCTATCTGACCTTTGTTGACAAAGTAATGTCTCTGCTTTTTAATACGCTCTTTAGGTTTGTCATAGCTTTTCTTCCAAGGAGCAAGCATCTTTTAATTTCATGGCTGCAGTCACCATCTGCAGTGATTTTGCAGCCTAAGAAAATAAAATCTCTCACTGTTTCCATTGTTTCCCCCTCTATTTGCCATGAAGTGGTAGTACCAAATGCCATGATCTTAGTTTTTTGAATGGTGAGCTATAGGCAGCTTTTTCACTCTCCTCTTTTACTTTCATTAGAGGCTCTTCAGTTACTCTTCACTTTCTGCCATAAGGGTGCATATCTGAGGTTATTGATATTTCTGCTGGCAATCTTGATTTTGATTCCAGCTTATGGTTCATCCACCCTGGCATTTTGCATGATGTACTGTGGATATAAGTTGAATAAGCAGGGTGACAATATACAGCCTTGATGTATTCCTTTCCCAATTTGGAACCAGTCTGTTATTCCATGTCCAGTTCTAACTATTGCTTCTTGAAATGTGCATACAGGTTTCTGAGGAGGCAGGTCAGGTGGTCTGGTATTCCTATCTCTTGAAGAATTTTCCACAGTTTGTTGTATTCCACGCAGTCAAATGCTTTGGCATAGTCAATAAAGCAGAAGTAGATGTTTTTCTGGAACTTCCATGCTTTTTCTAAGATCCAATGGATGTTGGCAGTTTGTCTGGTTCCTCTGCCTTTTTAAAATCCACCTTGAACTTCTGGAAGTTCTAAGTTCATGTACTGTTGAAGCCTGACTTGGAGAATTTTGAGCATTACTTCACTAGCATGTGAGATGAGTACAATTGTGTGATAGTTTGAACACTCTTTGGCATTGCCTTTCTTTGGGATTAGAAGGAAAACTGACCTTTTCCAGTCCTATGGCCACTGCTGAGTTTTCCAAATTTGGTACCATATTGAATGCAGCACTTTCACAGCATCATCTTTTAGGATTTGAAATAGTTCAACTAGGATTTCATCATCTCCACTTGCTTTGTTTGTAGTGATGCTTCCTAAGGCACACTTGACTTCAGACTCCATGATATCTGGTTCTAGGTGAGTGATCACACCATCATGATTACCTGAGTCATTAAGATCTTATTTTTATGGTTCTTCTTTGTATTCTTGCCACCTCTTCTTAATATCTTCTGCTTCTGTTAGGTCCATACCATTTCTGTCCTTTATTGTGCTCATCTTTGCATGAAATGTTCCCTTAGTATCTCTAATTTTCTTGAAGAGATCTCTAGTCCTTCCCACTCTATTGTTTCCCTCTATTTCTTTGCACTGATCACTGAGGAAGTCTTTCTTATCTCTCCTTGCTATTCTTTAGAACTCTGCAGTCAGATGGTTATATCTTTCCTTTTTTTTTTTTTGCCTTTAGATTCTCTTCTTTATCCAGCTATTTGTAAGGCCTCCTCAGAGAACCATTTTGACTTTTTGCTTTTCTTTTCTTTGGCATGGTCTTGATCAGTCCCTCCTGTACAATGTCAGGAACCTCTGTCCATAGTTCTTCAGGCTCTCTATCAAATCTAATCCCTTGAATCTATTTGTCACTTTCACTGTATAATCGTAAGGGGTTTAATTTAGGTCATACCTGAATGGTCTGGTGGTTTTCCCTACTTTCTTCAGTTGAAATCCAAATTTGGCAATAAGGAGTTCATGATCTGAGCCACCGTCAGCTCCCAGTCTTATTTTTGCTGACTGTATAGAGCTTCTCTGTATTTGGCTGCAAAGAATATAATCAATCTGATTTTTATATTGGCCATCTGGTGATGTCCATGTATTGTCACCCTGCTTATTTAACTTATATGCAGAGTACATCATGAGAAATGCTGGGCTGGAAGAAGCACAAGCTGGAATCATGATTGCTGGGAGAAATGTGAATAACCTCAGATATGCAGATGACACCACCATTATGGCAGAAAGTGAAGAAGAACTAAAGAGCCTTTTGATGAAAGTGAAAGAGGAGAGTGTAAATGTTGGCTTAAAGCTCAACATTCAGAAAACGAAGATCAAGGGATCCAGTCCCATCACTTCATGGGAAATAGATGGGGAAACAGTGGAAACAGTGTCAGACTTTATTTTTGGGGGCTCCAAAATCACTGCAGATGGTGACTGCAGCCATGAAATTAAATGATGTTTACTCCTTGGAAGGAAAGTTATGACCAACCTAGATAGCATATTAAAAAGCAGAGGCATTACTTTGCCAAAAAAGGTCCGTCTAGTCAAGGCTATGGTTTTCCCAGTGGTCATGTATGGATATTTGAGTTGGACTATAAAGAAAGCTGAAGTATTGATGCTTTTGAACTGTGGTGTTGGAGAAGACTCTTGAGAGTCCCTTGGACTGCAAAGAGATTCAACCAGTCCATCCTAAAAGAGATCAGTCCTAAGCGTACATTGGAAATACTGATGTTGAAGCTGAAACTCTAATATTTTGCCTACCTGATGCAAAGAACTGACTCATTTGAAAAGACCCTGATGCTGGGAAAGATTGAAGGCAGCAGGAGAAGTGAATGACAGAGGATGATATGGTTGGATGGCATCACAGACTCGATGGACATGAGTATGAGCAAGCTCTGAGAGTTGGTGATGGACAGGGAGGCCTGGCGTGCTGCAGAACATGGGGTTGCAGAGTCAGACATGACTACATGACTGAACTGAACTGAACTGTATTGATGTTAATGTTAAGTCATCTCTTGTGTTGTTGGAAGAGGGTTTTTGCTATACCCAGTGTGTTATCTTGGCAAAAGTCTGTTAGCCTTTGCCCTTCTTCATTTTGTACTCCAATGCCAAATTTGCCTGTTACTCCTGTTATCTCTTGACTTCCCAATTTTGCATTCTAGTCCCCTATGACGAAAAGACATCTGTTTTTAGTCTCTGAGCAACTTTTAAATATACAATACAGTATTGTTAACTCGAGTCACCATGTTGTAAATTATACCCCCAGAATATATTTATCTTAAACTAGAAGTTTGTATATTTTGACCACCTTCATCTATTTTGTCCATGCCTCCACTCCCTCCCCACCTTTGACAATTATCAATCTATTATCTGTATATATGAGTTTTTTTTTTTTTTAGGTTTAACACATAAGATCATAATTACTTATCTTTCTCTGTCTATTAGTTTCACATAACATAATGTCCTCAGGGTCCATCTGTGTTATCACAAATGGTAGAATTCTTTTTATATGGTTGAATACTATTTTACTACATATATATGTGTTTATATGTGTACATATATACACGCACATGTATATGAATGAATAGATAAAGTATATGTGATATGTATATGTATATATATCACATTTTCTTTATTCATTTGTCACTGGACATTCAGTTTATTTTCATGTCTTGGATATTGTAAATAATGTTGAAATGAACATAGGTATCAAGATATGTTTTCATGATTGTTGTTTCTATGATCAGTATCCAGAAGCAGAATTGCTGAATGGTATGGTCCTAAAGGAGATCAGTCCTGGGTGTTCATTGGAAGGACTGATGTTGAAGCCGAAACTCCAATACTTTGGCCACCTGATGTGAACAACTGACTCATTTGAAAAGACCCTGATGCTGGGAAAGATTGAGAGCAGGAGGAGAAGGGGATGACAGAGGATGAGATTGTTGGATGGTATCACTGACTCAGTGGACATGAGCTTGGGTAGGCTCTGGGAGTTGGTGATGGACAGGGAGGCCTGGCATACTGCAGTTCATGGGGCTGCAAAGAGTCAGACATGCCTGAGCAACTGAACTGAACTGATGGTAATTCTATTTTTAATATTTTAAGGAAACTCCATACTAACCTCCATAGTGGTTGCACCAATTTCCATTCCAAGCAACAGTGGTCAAAGGTCCCCTTTTCTCCAAATCCATACCAACACATGTTATTTCTTGCCTTTTTAGTAATAGCTTTTCTAACAGGAGAAGCTTCCCTGGTTGTTCAGTTGGTAAAGAATCCGCCTGCAGTGCAGGAGACCTCCTCCACTACAGAAGACCAGGGTTCAATCTCTGGGTCAGAAAGATCCCCTGGAGAAGGAAATGGCAACTCACTCCAGTATTCTTGCTTGGGGAATCCCATGGACAGAGGAGCCTGGTAGGCTATACTCCATGGGGTCTCAAGAGTCAGACATGACTTAGCAACTAAATCACCACCATTCTAACAGGTGTGAGGTTGTTTCTCATCATGGTTTTAATTCGTATTTCCTGATGATTGATGATGAAAAACACATTTTTGTGGCCCTGTTGGCCAACAGTATGTTGGAAATGACTTAGCAACTAAACCACCGCCGTTCTAACAGGTGTGAGGTCATTTCTCATTGTGTTTTTAACTTGAATTTCCTGATGATTAGTGATGATAAGCACATTTTCATGTCCATGTTGGCCATCAGAATGTCTTTGGAAAAGTGTCTACTCAGATCTTGAAAGGTTGTTGCTGAACCACAAAAGACACTGGGATTCTTGGCCTCCAGAGGAGAAGAATTCAATCCGGGTCCAGAGACAAGGCTTGATCGCTCAGAGCTTTTGTGTAATAAAGTCTTATTAAAGCATAAAAGAGATAGAGAAAGCTTCTGACATAGACATCAGAAGAGGGCAGAAAGAGTGCCCCCCTTGCTAGTGTTAGCAATGGAGTTATCTACTTTTTAATTACTTATTACAGTGAATCAAAAGAATGTCTGGAGGTTGTAAAGACCTTACTAGACCCACACCCATAATTTATATTTTAAGATAACAGGATTAGCCAGAAGGTTTTTTCCAGAAACTGTCCTCAAGCAAGATACATTATTGTTATATAATCCTAAGGAATGTAAGTGAAGTTGCTCAGTTGTGTCCGACTCTTTGCAACCCCATGGACTGTAGCCTACCAGGCTCCTCTGTCCATGGAATTTTCCAGGCAATAGTACTGGAGTGGATTGCCATTTCCTTCTCCAGGGGATCTTCCCAACCCAGGGATCGAACCCGGGTCTCCCGCATTGTAGACAGACGCTTTACCGTCTGAGCCACCAGGGAAGTCCAAATGTAGGGGGAAAGAAAAAGTTTGTCCTTTCTTCCTCCTTGAGAATTCTAGATTTCTCTCTCCTTAGGGAGACTTCCCTGGTGGCTCAGACGGTAAAGTGTCTGTCTACAATGCGGGAGACCCGGGTTCGATCCCTGGGTTGGGAAGATCCCCTGGAGAAGGAAATGGCAGTCCATTCCAGGACTGTTGCCTGGAAAATCCCATGGACAGAGGAGCCTGCTAGGCTACAGCCCATGGGGTCGCAAAGAGTCGGACACGACTGAGCAACTTCACTCACTCTCCTTAGGGACCCTTGGACTGCTTATCAAGCTGCCTAGGAATTGACTCTCTCATGCTATTCTTGCTATCAACCTGTATGAGTTCTTTATATATCTTAGATATTAATGTCTTATCAAATATATGATTTACACATACTTTCTCTCTGTAGATTGTATTTCATTTTACTTTTGTGCAGAAACCTTTTAGTTTGTTGTAGTCTCACTTGCTATTTTTTATGTTATCTTTTTTTGTTGTCAAAAAACAACAACAAAAAACATTGCTAAGATTGATTTCAAGGAGCTTATTCTCCATCTTTTCTTTTAGGTATTATGATTTCAACCAAGTTTTTAATCCTTTTTGGGTTAATTTTTGGGCATGATGTAAGCCGGTGGTCTGCTTTCACTCTTTTGCATGTGGCTTTCCTGTTTTCCCAACATAATTTATGGAAGAGACTATTCTCTTTCCATTTTATATTCTTGGCTTCTGTGCAATAAATTAACTAAACATAAGGAGTGGATTTATTTCTGGGCTTTGTATTCTTTTCTTTCGATCTATGTGTTGGTTGTTATGCCCATACTATACTGTTTTCATCACTGTATTTTTGTAATATAGGATGAAATTAGAAAATATGATTGCTCTAGTTTTGTTCCTCTTTCTCAAGGTCATTTTGGGTATTTCTTGTCTTTTGTGGTTCCATACAAATTTTAGGATTGTTTTTTTCTATTTCTGGGAAAAATGCCATTGGGATTTTGATAGGGATTGCATTGAATCTATAGATTATTTTGGGTAATATGGATACTTAAATGATATTATTCTTTCCATTCATGTGCATGAATATCTTTCTATTTAATTTGCATCTACTTCAGTTTCTTTTATCAGCATTGTTTACAGGTCTTTTACCTCCTTGGTTAAATTTATTTCCAGATGTTTTATTCTTTTTTTGCAACTATAAATAGGATTGTTGTCTTAATTTTTCTTTGATAGTTCACTATTAGTATATGGAAATGAAATAGATTTTTGAGTATTGATTTTATATCCTGCAACTTTACTGATTTTGTTTATTAGATCCAACAGTCCTGAGTGGAGTCTTAAGGGTATTCTATATATGATATCTGCAGATAAACACAGTTGATTTCTTTCTTTCTCATTTGGATGGCTTGTATTTCTTTTTCTTGCCTATTTGTTTTGGTCAGAAATGTTAAGACTGTGTTGAATAAAAGTAATAATAATGGGCACTCTTGTCTTATTCTAATTTTTGAGGAAGTGCTTCCAGTTTTTCACCATTGAGTATGATATTAGTTATGGGCTTGTCCTGTGCTGTGCTAAGTCGCTTCAGTTGTGTCTGACTCTGTGCTACCCTATGAACTGTAGCCTGCCATGCTCCTCTGTCCATGGAATTCTCCAAGCAAGAATACTGGAGTGGGTTGCCATGTCCTCCTCCATGGATCCAGGGATCCAGGATCTTCCCGATCCAGGGATCGAACCTGCATCTCCTGAATCTCCTGCATTGTAGGCAGATTTTTTACTGCTGAGGCATCAGGGAAACCCTGGGCTTGTCATGCATGGTTTTTATTGTGTTGGTATGTTTCTTTTATAACCACTTTGGTGACAGTTTTTTTTTTTTTTTAACATGCATGGACTTTGAATTTTGTCAAATGCTTTTTTTCTGCATCTGTTAAATGTTCATATGATTTCTGTCATTTATCCTGTTAATATGGAATATCATGCTGATTGCTTTGCCAATACAGAACCATCTTTGCATCCCTGGGATAAAATTTTCTTAAAAGTGAGGTATGATCCCTTATTGTATTATTTTTTTAACTTTTTATTTTATATTGGAATGTAGTTGATTAACAGTGCTGTGATAGTTTCAGGTGTACAGCAAAGTGATTCAGTTATACCCTTTAATGTATTTTTGATTTCAGTTTGCTAGTATTTTGATGAAGATTGTTGCATCTTTATTTATCAGGGATGGTGGCATATATCTCATAGTCTTCTTGTCTGACTTTGGTATTAGGGTAATTATAACCTCATAAAATACATTTGCAAGTGTTCTTGCTTCTTTAATTTCTGGGGCAGAGTTTGAATATAATTAATATTAATTCTTCATTCAGTGCTTGGTAAAATTCACCAGTGGCCATTGGCTTTTTTCAGGGAGGGTTGATTTTTGATTACTGATTCAATCTGTTTATTCATTGTTGGTCTGTTCAGATATTCTATTTCTTTATGACTCATTCTTGGTAGGTTGTATATGTACAGGAATTTGTCCATTTCTTCTGTGTTGTCCAATCTGTTGAAATGTAATTGTTTATGGTGAGTGGTCTTTTATGGTCCTTAGCATTTCTATAGTATTAGTTGTAATATCTTCTTTTAATTTCTGATATTTGAGTCTTCTCTTTTTTCTCAGTCTAGCAAAGGATTTGGATTTGCCAAGTTTGTTTATCTTTTAAAAAAAACACTCCAACTCTTTCTTTTGTTGATCCTTTTTCTTCTTCTAATCTGCATTTTATGTATTTCTTTAATCTTAGTTATTTCCTTTCTTCTACTAACTTTGGTTTTTGTTTTTCTAGTTCTTTGAGGTATAAAGTTATAATTTGAGATCTATATTCTTAATGTAGGGATTTATTATAATAAACTTCCATATTAGACTGCTTTGGCTGCATCTTATTAGTTTCGATATGTTGTGGTTCCATTTTCATTTAAGAGTTTTAAAATTTTTCCTTCGATTTCTTCTTCAGCCATTGGCTATTCAGAAGTGTGTTGTTTAATTTCTTCATTATTTATGAATTTTCAGATTTTCTTTCTGTTACTTATCTCTCGTTTCATGCCATTTTGTCAGAAAAGATACTTGATATTATCTCAGTCTTAGTGAATTTGTTAAGACTTGTTGTGTAGCCTCGCATATGCTCTATACTGAAGAATATGTTCTTGAAGAGATGTGGCTCTCCATGTTGGATAGAATATGCTGGGTATGTCTATTAGGCCCATTTAATCTGTAGTGTTCACGTCCGCTATTTCCCTGTTGATTTTCTGCCCGGATGATCTATCTATTGTTGAAAGTGGGGTATTATAGTCCTCTACAATTACTGTTTGTATGTAATTTTCCCCTTTCAGTTCTATTAATATTTGTTTTGTACATTTAAATGCTCCAAGGTTGGGTGCCTGTGTATCTGTAATTGTTATATCATCTTGATGAATTGACCCCTCTATTATTATGTGGTAACTTCTTTGCCTCTTTTTACTTCTCTTGATTTAAAGTCTTCTTTGTCTGATATAAGTTTAGTCATAGTTGTTCTCTTTGGTTTACCATTTGCATAGACTATCTTTTCCCATCAATTCACTTTATGGCCTTTCTTTTAAATCATTGCAACTGCTTGTATTTTTCTCTCTACCAAAAAGTTCTTTTTAATTACTACCATTGAACATTTTAGGATTTGTGTTGTCCTCTTGTTCCAAGAGGTCTTCCCAGGTGGCTTAGTAGTAAAGAAACCGCCTGCCAATGCAGGAGACATAAGAGATGCAGGTTCAATCTCTGGGTTGGGAAGATCCCCTGGAGGAAGAAATGGAAACCTGCTCCAGTATTCTTGCCTGGAAAATCCCATGGACAGAGGAGCCTGGAGGGCTACAGTCTATAGGGCTACAAAGAGTCAGAAATAACTGAATGAGTACAAATGCATGCCGGTTCCAGGAGTTATCTGTGCTTCACTTGGGTTGGAGTCCTCGTTGCCATCTAGCCAGTGCATGACCCAATCCCCAAATCTCATCTTACAGTTTGCTTTCTAAGAGCACATTTGGTACCACTGTGTCAGTTGGATCTTCCGGGGAGTAGACACTGGGATGATGTTAGGTAGTGCCAATGGTTTACTAAGAAGCAGTGCCTGTGAAAGGAAGCAGGTAGGCTGAGGCAAGTGTTGGATCATGATGCTTCTCAGATAGGTAACTGCCAGCATCAGTAGGGAGTTTCAGAGGAAAAATCGTCTGGTGGATGTAGAATAGTTAGGCCATTGTACCATAGTTTTTCTCTTTTTTTGGTTGGGTTCACCCAGAGGAAAGTATAACAGCATAAAGGTGGAGATGCATGTGTGCTAATTCACTTCAGTCTTGTCTGACTCTTTGCAACCCTATAGACTGTAGCCCATCAGGCTCCTCTGTCCATGGAATTGCCAAGCCCTCCTCCGGGGATCTTCCCAACCCAGGGATAGAACCCATACCTCTTACATCTCCTGCATTGGAAGTAGGGCTGTTTACCACTGGCACCACCTGAGAAGCCCCAAAGTGGAGATATGAAGGATCAAACACCTGAAGACTGTCAGCTAACCAACCATACTCCTCATGGCTGGTCGAGAAGTCCTTTCTTGGAGGAGAATATGAGCCAGGTATCTCTATACCTGCCACAATTGTGTGCTGTGCACCACCTCTAGTTATTGAAACTGGACAGATTTTGATGATGTGATGTGAAGCTTATGTTGGAAAAGCTGCAAGCAGAAATTTACTTTGTCCCTGAATGTAATGCGCTGTCTATAGAAGTACTGCTTTTTAGTTGCTAAGTTGTATCCAACTCTTTTGCAACTCCATGGACTGTATCCCACCAGGGTTCTCTGTATATGGGATTTCTTAGGCAAGAATACTGGAGTGGGTTGCCATTTCCTTTTTAAGGGGATCTTCCTGACCCAGGGATCAAATTCATGTCTCCTGTATTGGCAGGCAGATTCTTTACCACTGAGCCCTCAGGGAAGCCCCAGTTGCTGCTGCTGCTGCTAAGTCACTTCAGTCGTGTCCGACTCTGCGACCCCATAGACGGCAGCCCACCAGGCTCCCCCATCCCTGGGATTCTCCAGGCAAGAATACTAGAGTGGGTTGCCATTTCCTTCTCCTGTAGAAGTATGCAAACTCTGTACGTGGGAAATTGTCTCTTCTATTCTGAAAAGAAGCTGTGCAAGACTGACTGAACTGTAGGAACCTATTTCAAAGCCTGATCAGCGCCTATGCTAACAGCTAAGTGTCCAAAAAGATTTTTATGGTAGATTTCTCCATTGAACTATAGATTCCACTCAAATACCAGATTTTGTTTTGGGGAAAAACAACATCTGAAATGGAAACATTAGAAAAACTAGTTTTCCTAAAAGCCAAAGTATTGCATATCACAATACACAATAAAACTCAATACCTGTCTTTGATGTAGGTATAAATACATCTTGGTACTTCATTCTTTGGTGATTTATTTCCTTCTCTGTAAAAGCTCACATAATTTTCCAAGCACCAGTAAATCTTCCTTAGAGAAGAGCATTCTCATTTCAGCAATTGCTTAAGAGAGGGAGTCTAAGACAAAGAAGACTCAGAAAGAACCCTTGGGAAAGATTTTCACAATACATCTTAGGAAGGACCTTAAATGAGCCAGCCTGGCTTGGAAACGATCAATCTGTGCTGAAAGCCTAGTGGAATTGTTTAAGATGGAAGAAGAATCAGAATCACTTTCACACACTGCTCCTCTTTTGCTCTCGCTTCTAAGGTTGGATTTTGTCCTCAGATCATTCTCTTGTTGGGGTTAGCCCTCAGGACCATGCTATCTCAGTGATGAAAGCAGAAGCCAGTAAAAGAGGAGCAGCAGTAGGGTAACAGTATGTCTAGTCACACATTGAGAACGGTTTGGGATAGGGGTTATGATCTGGGAGGCACATATTTTCTTTGTTGCTAATTTTCTTTCAAGTCTCTTTATAGGGACAGAGAAGGCAGAACATGGTTGTAATTGATGTGGACTTCATGTGTCTTCTCAGATTTTCTTGGCAATGGCCAGTCTTCCACCTCAGTTGCTGCTTAGCCTGATTCCAGTCAGGTATGATTTCTCCCTCTAGATTTTCCTAAGAAGTTCTATGTGATGAGCAAATTCCTATGACCTGCCCTGAAGCTGCAGCAAACATGATTCACCTCTTCTCAGGCCAGTTCACTTTCTATTTTCCTTTGAGGCCATGGATTTGTTCCTCCCAAAGCCATTCTCAGGCCCTGTTTTTAGAGTTTTCAGGTTAAGCCAGTAAGATTGATTGATCTAAGGTTAGGTTTTGTCAGTCAAGTGAGGAGAAAAGTTGGAGAGGATATTTAACACTAATGGTTGTGAGACTCAAGTCACATTCCCAAGCTGAGAAGGTCTAATTGAACAGCATGAAGCTCCTTTAACAAGGAGAAAACTGTGATCAATAGTGGAAGGTAGGCATTGAAAATCTGTAGTTGCTGGAAGTCAACCATTGAGCTTGAGGCGATGGGATCCCTAAGGCTGGGGAATACTTTGACCCTTAGATACATGAACTGTGTTCTCATTTTTGGTGGTATGCCAGGTCCCAAGAAGTATATGGAGCAGACTTCTGACTTAGTTACTATTAGTTACTCCCTAGTAGTAACTAGCCTCCACAATGACCCCCAGCAATCCTTTCCCCTTGAAGTTTATCTCCTTGTGTGGTTAGTTCCTTTCCACATTGTAACAGGGTTGGCAATTGTGATTGATTGGATATGGAAAGTAATGGTGTGTCTCTTCCAAGCTTCAATTCAGTTCAGTCGTTCAG
Source organism: Oryx dammah (assembly GCF_014754425.2). Classification (NCBI taxonomy): domain Eukaryota; kingdom Metazoa; phylum Chordata; class Mammalia; order Artiodactyla; family Bovidae; genus Oryx; species Oryx dammah. Next base: position 38,339,875 of record NW_024070210.1, read on the forward strand.
TCATGTCCGACTCTTTGTGACCCCATGAATCGCAGCACGCCAGGCCTCACTGTCCATCACCAACTCCTGGAGTTTACTCAAACTCATGTCCATCGAGTCAGTGATGCCATCCAGCCATCTCATCCTCAGTCGTCCCCTTCTCCTCCTGCCCCTAATCCCTCCCAGCCTCAGGGTCTTTTCCAATCAGTCAACTCTTTGCATGAGGTGGCCAAAGTACTGGAATTTCAGCTTTAGCATCAGTCCTTCCAATGAACACCCAGGACTGGTCTCCTTTAGAATGGACTGGTTGGATCTCCTTGCAGTCCAATGGACTCTCAAGAGTCTTCTCCAACACCACAGTTCAAAAGCATCAATTCTTCGGCGCTCAGCTTTCTTCACAGTCCAACTCTCACATCCATACATGACCACTGGAAAAACCATAGCCTTGACTAGACAGACCTTTGTTGGCCAAGTAATGTCTCTGCTTTTGAATATGCTACCTAGGTTGGTCATAACTTTCCTTCCAAGGAGTAAGTGTCTTTTAATTTCATGGCTGCAGTCACCATCTGCAGTGATTTTGGAGCCCCCCCCCCAAAAAAAAGTCTGACACTGTTTCCACTGTTTCCCCATCTACTTCCCATGAAGTGATGGGAACAGATGCCATGATCTTCGTTTTCTGAATGTTGAGCTTTAAGCCAACCTTTTTACTCGCCTCTCTCACTTTCATCAAGAGGCTCTTTAGCTCCTCTTCACTTTCTGCCATAAGGGTGGTGTCATCTGCATATCTGAGGTTATGGATATTTCTCCCGGCAATCTTGATTCCAGCTTGTGCTTCTTCCAGTCCAGCGTTTCTCATGATGTACTCTGCATAGAAGTTAAATAAGCAGGGTGACAATATACAGCCTTGACGTACTCCTTTTCCTATTTGGAACCAGTGTTGTTCCATGCCCAGTTCTAACTGTTGCTTCCTGACCTGTATATAGATTTCTCAAGAGGCAGGTCAGGTGGTCTGGTATTCCCATCTCTTTCAGAATTTTCCACAGTGTATTGTGATCCACACAGTCAAAGGCTTTGGCATAGTCAATAAAGCAGAAATGTTTTTCTGGAACTCTCTTGCTTTTTCCATGATCCAGTGGATGTTGGCAATTTGATCTCTGGTTCCTCTGCCTTTTCTAAAACCAGCTTGAACATCAGGAAGTTCATGGTTCATGTATTGCTGAAGCCTGGCTTGGAGAATTTTGAGCATTACTTTACTAGCCTGTGAGATGAGTGCAATTGTGCAGTAGTCTGAGCATTCTTTGGCATTGCCTTTCTTTGGGATTGAAATGAAAACTGACCTTTTCCAGTCCTGTGGCCACTGCTGAGTTTTCCAAATTTGCTGGCATATTGAGTACAGCACTTTCACAGCATCATCTTTCAGGATTTGAAATAGCTCCACTGGAATTCCATCACCTCCACTAGCTTTGTTTGTAGTGATGCTTTCTAAGGCCCACTTGACTTCACATTCCAGGATGTCTGGCTCTAGGTGAGTTATCACACCATCATGATTGTCTGGGTTGTGAAGATCTTTTTTGTACAGTTCTTCTGTGTATTCTTGCCACCTCTTCTTAATATCTTCTGCTTCTGTTAGGTCCATACAATTTCTGTCCTTTATCGAGCCCATTTTTGCATGAAATGTCCCCTTGGTATCTCTAATTTTCTTGAAGAGATCTCTAGTCTTTCCCATTCTATTATTTTCCTCTATTTCCTTGCATTGATCACTGAAGAAAGCTTTCTTATCTCTTCTTGCTATTCTTTGGAACTCTGCATTCAGATGCTTATATCTTTCCTTTTCTCCTTTGCCTTTCGCTTCTCTTCTTTTCACAGCTTCCAAGGTTAGGTTCTGAAATATATGTGGTTTTATCTTGGTTTCTCCCCTTCCCTCTTTTTTCTCTATAGATAACTTGCTTGGGGGAAGTCTGTTGCCATGTTGTGAGCAACCTTATGGAGAAGGCCACAGATGAGTTTTCTTGGTAACAGCTGAGTTAATGAGCTTGAAGGAAAATCATTTTATCTCTGTCATCCCTTCCAGTTGCTAAAGTCCCAGTCCAGCTTGACTGCAAACCCATGGGAGATCCTAAACCAGAACCATCTAGCTAAACTACTCCTGGATTTATGACCTCAGAGATTATATATATATATATTTTTTTCTTCTTACTGTTTTATGCTGCTAAGCTTTAGAAGATTATTATGCAGCAGGAGATCATTAATACAGTGTTTGACCCACTAAACAGATGTTTCTTCTCTCCCTTTTCAAGTATGCTTCCACCATTGCAAAAGTCTTCCTGTTGAAACCCATTCTGCCAGCCATTCCTGTGCCAAAAATTCCTGATAAATAAGCCATCTGTAAGAAAGTGGCTGAGGAGCTTCCAAGTGCCATTGAAAAAACAATTATTAAATTCATTTGTTGTTTGCCTTTCTGCCAAATAGTTGTAACCATTTCTGAACCTGTGGCCCATGGATACCAAATGAAGGCAGATGTTCAGCATGCTTTCCTCTCTCCCAAAGAGAAAGGACGAAGGCTTGTGGCAGGAATTGTGACCTTGTATGCAGTTACCATGATTGACTATTGCTCTTCTCACTGATTCCTGGTGAAAATCAACTTGGGTAGCTCTGTGGAGGGTGTCTTTATTTATTTTTTTAAATATAAATTTATTCATTTTAATTGAAGCCTACTTTACAATATTGTATTGGTTTTGCCATACATAAACATGAATCTGCCACAGGTATACATGTGTTCCCCATCCTGAACCCCCCTCCCTCCCCGTACCATCCCTCTGGGTTGTCTCAGTGCACCAGCCCCAAGCATCCAGTATCATGCATTGAACCTGGACTGGCGATTCGTTTCATATATGATATTATACATGTTTCAATGCCATTCTCCCAAATCATCCCACCCTCACCCTCTCCCACAGAGTCCAAAAGACTATTCTATACATCTGTGTCTCTTTTGCTGTCTTGCATGCAGGGTTATTGTTACCATCTTTCTAAATTCCATATATATGTGTTAGTATACTGTATTAGTGTTTTTCTTTCTGGCTTACTTCACTCTGTATAATAGGCTCCAGTTTCATCCACCTCATTAGAACTGATTCAAATGTATTCTTTTTAATGGCTGAGTAATACTCCATTGTGTATATGTACCACAGCTTTCTTATCCATTCATCTGCTGATGGACATCTAGGTTGCTTCCATGTCCTGGCTATTATAAACAGTGCTGTGATGAACATTGGGGTACACATGTCTCTTTCAATTCTGGTTTCCTCAGTGTGTATGCCCAGCAGTGGGGTTGCTGGGTCATAAGGCAGTTCTATTTCCAGTTTTTTATGGAATCTCCACATTGTTCTCCATAGTGGCTGTACATAGTGGCTGTACTAGTTTGCATTCCCACCAGTAGTGTAAGAGGGTTCCCTTTTCTCCACACCCTCTCCAGCATTTATTGCTTGTAGACTTTTGGATCACAGCCTTTCTGACTGGTGTGAAATGGTACCTCATTGTGGTTTTAATTTGCATTTCTCTGATAATGAGTGATGTTGAGCATCTTTTCATGTGTTTGTTAGCCATCTGCATGTCTTCTTTGGAGAAATGTCTATTTAGTTCTTTGGCCCATTTTTTGATTGGGTCGTTTATTTTTCTGGAATTGAGCTGCAGGAGTTGCTTGTATATTTTTGAGATTAGTTGTTTGTCAGTTGCTTCATTTGCTATTATTTTCTCCCATTCAGAAGGCTGTCTTTTCACCTTGCTTATAGTTTCCTTTGTTGTGCAGAAGCTTTTAAGTTTAATTAGATCCCATTTGTTTATTTTTGCTTTTATTTCCAGTATTCTGGGAGGTGGGTCATAGAGGATCCTGCTGTGATGTATGTTGGAGAGTGTTTTGCCTATGTTCTCCTCTAGGAGTTTTATAGTTTCTGATCGTATGTTTAGATCTTTAATCCATTTTGAGTTTATTTTTGTGTATTATGTTAGAAAGTGTTCTAGTTTCATTCTTTTACAAGTAGTTGACCAGTTTTCCCAGCACCACTTGTTAAAGAGATTATCTTTAATCCATTGTATATTCTTGCCTCCTTTGTCAAAGATAAGGTGTCCATAGGTGTGTGGATTTATCTCTGGGCTTTCTATTTTGTTCCATTGATCTATATTTCTGTCTTTGTGCCAGTACCATACAATCTTGATGACCGTGGCTTTGTAGTAGAGCCTGAAGTCAGGCAGGCTGATTCCTCCAGTTCCATTTTTCTTTCTCAAAATTGCTTTGGTTACTCGAGGTTTTTTGTGTTTCCATACAAATTGTGAAATTATTTGTTCTAGCTCTGTTAAAAATACCGTTGGTAGCTTGATAGGGATTGCATTGAATCTATAGATTGCTTTGGGTAATATGCTCATTTTCACTATATTGATTCTTACGACCCATGAACATGGTATATTTCTCCATCTATTTATTTAAGAAAACAAATTTGCTTTCAGCTACGTGTGGCCACAGATTAGGTATAAACACTGACAGTGAGCATGACCCTAAGGTTGTTCTACACGAATGTGGTGTTTGTGTTAATTTTTCTTTGCTGCATACCAAATTAGTACAAACCTAGTAGCTTAAAGAAACACAGGTTTGTTATTTTAGTTTCTGTGGATCATATGTCCATGCATGGGTTCCTGGACCCTCTGTTCAGGATCTAATCAAGGTGATGGCCTGGTCTAAGTTCATCTAAGGCTTGGGCTCCTCTTCAAGCTCACAGGTTAAAGGCAGAATTCAGTTGTAGGACTGCAGCCTTCACTTCTAGAGGCTGCTTAGCTATTCCCTCATATGTGGCCCTCTCCACAACATGACAGTTTGCTTCTACACAGCCAAAGAAAGAAAATCTTGACTGCTTTGAATCTCTCTTCTTCTATCTCTGACCTCTAGATCTTGCAAAGTTCTTGCCTAATTAGGGCAAATCCATCTAGGAATTATCTCCCTTTTGATTAATTCAGAGTCAACTTATTAGGGACCTTTTTAACATCTGTTAAGATCCTTTCTTCTGTACCATGTAATTAACCTAACTATGGGATTGAAATCTCATCACATTTACAATTTCTGCCCCCACTCAAGGAGATGGTATTATATACTTGGAGCAGTGAATCTTTGGGCCATCTTAGATTCTTCCTGTCATAGTGTTCCTGTCAACACCTTCAAGTATCAGTAAACTCTGACCCGATATTAGGCTCTATCTCTGTCTGCAGTATTTTGTCTGTTATCTAATAAAATGAAACACATTTCTAAGGTGAATTCTCTAACCCATAAAGTCAAGGTGTGGACAAGTTGGGTGCAGGGATTGGGTAGTGCCCATTACAAGAAGTGTTGACTGGCCACTTAATCTAGGTTAGAAATTTCAAAAATAAAGTCTCATACATCAGGAATATGAAATCAAGGACTTTCTTAGAGTGGCCCTGGTTTGTGTGTTTTGGTCTGGACCTGTGTATCTATGATTGAATCCTATGACTTGACTCTAATGTATGCTGTGACTGATGTTAGACTCCAGGGGAAAAATCTTACTCTGGGGCCACTGGCTGTGTGTCTCAAGGAGAAAGATTGATACCCTGTGCAATGTATGGGCCCACTGGTGCCCAGTCATGTGGAAGAAGAAATACTGTGTGGTATGGTGAGGATAACTCCTAAAGTAGATGGCTTACTTGGCTCCTACAGAATGTCTTTGCTGCTGATGCTGCCTGTAGTTCTGTCACAACAAAGATCCTCATTCATAGAGTTATAGAGAGAAATATTGATGACACCCCATTGGCATAGTCTAGGGGTTAATTCAAGCTTGACTTAAGCCTGGGATCATTAAACCCAGAAAAGCAACTGTTGCTATGGGAGAGGCCCTTAATCTTGATGATAATGACTTTGAACCTCTTTCAGGAAAGAACTTTATAAATATGGCAAAATATAGACTATAGAACCCTCCAAGATATCTAGTAACAAAACCTGAGTACAAGGAAAGAAAACAAACAACTATATTATAGGTTCATATATTAGCCCACTGAAAATGCAAAATTTACTAACAATTTACACAAGAAGATAAAAGGATTCCTATTGACTTTTTCATCTCTACATCATAGTTTCTGAATTAGTTTTAATACCTACAAGATAGAACAATTGGTAAATCTTCATAGCCTAAATCTATACTGGAGCTCAAATTAGTATTATGAACCCCACTAAATTTACAGTCCCTTCTACAATTTTAGGGCATTTCCTGAACATAAAAAAGAAAACAAACATGTATGCCTCACTTTAATCATCACAACTTGCTTAAATTCATCAATGCCACCTGTTTGCCCTAAACTATCCTACAGTGGGCAAGGACACTCTGAACCAATAAGTTAGTATGTTAAAATTAAGTGAAATCTTTACTTGGCAAAAACAGGATCCCATGGGCCTTCTTTCCCCAGTAAAAATTGTGTTAAGTATAGTAAAAGTTGTATCTACAACATGTAGATTTCATACATTGATATATTGCAATCTTATTTTCACTGTAGTGTTAGCTAACACCTCTATCATATAATTTTGTCTTCTTTTTGTGGTGGGAACAATTAAGATCAAGTCTCTTAGCAACTTTGAAGTTTATAATACAAGATTGATGTCTGTAATCACTGTGCTGTACATCAAATCCCCAGGACATATCTACTAGTTGCAAGTTGTACGCTTAAACACCACCTCCAAGTCCCCCACCTCCCAGCCCCTGATAACCACCTGCTTTTACAAATTTAAGTTTTTTAGATTCCACATATGAGTGACATCATACAATATTTGTCTTTGTGTAGTCTGACTTATCTAATTTATCATATGTCCTCAAGGTACATACAAGTGGTAGAATTTCCTTCTTCCTCATCACTGAGTAATATTCCTTTGTGTGTGTGTGCATACGTGCGTGTGCACACACACACATGTGTGATCTTTTTATCTGTTACTTTGATGTACCTGTTGAAGACACTGAGGTTCTTTCAATGTCTTGGATATTGTGAATAATTATGCGATAAACATGGGTGTATAGCTATTCTTTGATATCCTATTTTTATTTCCTTGGGATGGAATGGAATTTCTAGATTATATGGTCATTCCTATTTTTAATTTTGGGTGGAACCTCCATAATGGTTTTCATAGTGGCTAAACAAATTTACATTCCTACTGACAATGTATAACGGTTCTCTCTACTCCACATCTTCACCAACACTTGTCTTCCTGATGATAGCCGTTCTAACAGGTGTGAGGTGTTACATTGTTGTTGTTTAAATTTGCATCTCCCTAATGATTAGTGATTTTCATGTACCAGTTGGCCATGTAATGTCTTTTTTGAGAAAAATGTTTCAATTTTTCCATTTCTAATTTATTTTCCATTTCTATTCAATACCTCTTTCCATTTTTAAATAAATGAATTATGTATTTTGAAAAATACTTTACCTGCATCTATTTGGGTGATCATATTTATCTTCCAGTCTATTAACATATGGTGTATGACATTCATTGATATGCACATGTTGAACCATTCTGGTATCCAGGGCATAAATTCCACTTGATCATGTTGTATAATCCACTTATTGTGTTGTTGAATTTGGTTTGTTAATATTTTGATAATTTTTTACATCTATATTTATCAGGAATATTGGTCCATAGTTTTGTTGTAGTGTCCCTTTTTGGTTTTGGTATTAGAAGAATGCCTGACTTGTAAAATGAATGAGGGAGTGATATCTCGTCTTTATTTTTGGAAAAGTTTGAGAATTGGCATTATTCTTTTTAAACTATTTTATACAATTTATATAGTGAAGCCATCTGGTTCTAGAGTTTTCTGTGTTGAGATGTTTTTGATTACTGATACAATCTTCTTACTAATTATTGGCCTATACAGATTTTATGGAAAAAAAAAAAGTGGTAAAAGAAGGGCTTTTCTGGTGGCTCAGATGGTAAATAATCTGCCTGCAATGAGGAGGACCTGGGCTTGATCCAAATTTAGTCTTGGAAGGTTTTACACTTTCAGGAATTTGTCTCTTTCCTCTAGGTTATCCAATTTGTTGATGTATAATTGTTCACAGTGGTCTCATGATCATTTATATTTCTGTTGTTTCAGTTATAATATCTCCTTTTGCACATCCTATATATTTATTTAAATTTTCTCTTTTTTCATAGTCTAAAGTTCCATCAGTTTTCTTTTTGAAGAACAATTTCCTAGATTTATTTTTACATTGTTTCTTGAACTTTATTTCATTTATTTTTGGTCTGATCTTTGCTATTTTCTTCCCCCTATCAGCTTTGGGTTTAGTTCTTTTTTTTTGTCTGATTCCTTAAGATGTTACGCAGAGACATTACTTTGTCAACAAAGGTCCATCTAGTCAAGGCTATGGTTTTTCCAGTAGTCATGTATGGATGTGAGAGTTGGACTATAAAGAAAGCTGAGTGCAGAAGAATTGATGCTTTTGAACTGTGGTGTTGGAGAAGACTCTTGAGAGTCCCTTGGACAGCAAGGATATCCAACCAGTGCATCGTAAAGGAAATCAGTCCTGAGTGTTCATTGGAAGGACTGATGTTGAAGCTGAAACTCCAATATTTTGGCCACCTAATGTGAAGAGCTGGTTTGAAAAGACCCTGATGTTGGGAAAGATTGAAGGCAGGAGGAGAAGGGGACGACAGAGGATGAGATGGTTAGATGGCATCACCGACTCAGTGGACATGAGTTTGGATAAACTCTGGGAGTTGGTGATGGACAGGGAGGCCTGGCATGCTGTGGTTCATGGGGTTGCAAAGAGTCGGACATGACTGAGTGACTGAACTGAAGATGTTAAGTTAGGTTGTTTATTTGAGAGCTTTTATTTTCTTAATTTATGCATTTTTGACTAATCTTGACTCTTAGAGCTGCTTTTGAAATATCCCATTGCCTATGCTGTGTTTCCATTTTCATTTGTTTCAAGATATTTTTTATTTCTTCTTTGACCCATTGGTTCTTCAGAAGTATTAGTTTCACATTTGTCAATTTTCCAGCTTTCCTCTTGTGTTGATTTTTAGTTTCATACCATTGTGGTTGGAAATGATACTTGGTTTGATTTCAATCTTCTTATATTTGCTAAGACCTGTATTTTGTCTTATATTGTCTGTCCTGGATAATATTTCTTGTGCACTTGAGAGAAATGTATATTCTGCTTCTGTTGATGGAATGTCCTATAAATGTCTGTTAGGTCAATTTGGTTTAATGTATGGTTCAAGTCCAACATTTTCTTGTTGATTTTCTGTCTGGATGATCTATCCATTGCTGAAAGTGAAGTATTAAAGTCCTCTTTTATTATTGTATTGTTGTCTATTTCTCCCTTCAGATCTGTTAGTATTTGCTTAATATATTTAGGTGCTCTGATGGTGGATGTGTGTATATTTATGATAGCAGTAGCATCTGGTGAATTTATCCCTTTATCATTACATAATGGCTTTCTTTGTCTCTTATTGTTTTTGGCTTAAAGTCTGTTTTGTCTGATATAAGTATAGCCAATACCTCTTTCTTTTGTTTGCCACTAGCAGGGAACATCTTTTGCCTTTCCTTCACTTTAGGCCTGTGTGTATCTTTAAAGCTGAGGTGAATCACTGTAGTCATCATAGTAGGGTCTTACTTTTTATCCATCCAGTCACACTGTGCCTTTTGATTGTTGAATTCAGGATGTTTACATTTTGAATTATTATTGATATGTAAGGAATTACTAATGCCATTGTGTTAACTATTTTCTGCCTGTTTTGTGTTTTCATCGTTTCTTTTTCCCCTTCTGTTTCTGCCTACCTTTGTAAATTCATGGTTTTCTATTTGGTGTGCTGTGCTGTTTCACCCTGTCTTTATCTTTTGTGCATCTATTCTAGGTTTTTAGTTTGCGGTTATCATGAATCTTGTATAAGATATCTCACAGACAAAGCAGTCCATTTTAAGCTGATAAGCTTCAGTTGTCTTCAAAAGTTTTACCCGTTACTCCTGCCCTTTCATATTTTTGATGTTATTATTGACCTGTTTTGTATTGTGTATTTGTTAACAAATTGTAATAGCTGTAACTGTTTTTAAATGTTCTTTTGACATTTATACTATTGTTTAGTGGTTAACATGCCATCCTATTACAGAATAGGAGTTGACTAACTTTGACTGTGTATTTACCTTTACCATTATGTTGTATTCTTTTGTATGTTTTTATGTCACAGTGTTTCTTCATTTCAACTTGAAAAACTCCTTTCAGTGTTTCTTGGAAGGTAGATTTAGTGACGTTGAACTTCCTCAGCTTTTGATTGTCTAGAAAAAGTCTTTATTTCTCTTTTAAAATTGTAGGATGAATTTGCAGGATAGGATATTCTTTGCTGGCAGTTTAAATATTTTAACACTTTGAATACGTCATTTCATTCTGTCCTGGCCTATTCAGTTTCTGCTAAGAAAGTCACAAATAGCCTAGTTGGGGGTTCATTGAAGGTACAATCATTTATTTCCCCCTGACTGCTTTTTATAATTCTTAATTTACTTTGATTTTTGACAATTTTATTTATTTATTTATTTATTTTTAAAATTTATTTATTTATTTTTAATTTTTACTTTACAATTCTGTATTGGTTTTGGCATAGATTGACATGAATCCACCACAGGTGTACATGCGTTCCCAAACATGAACCCCCCTCCCACCCCCCTCCCCACAACATCTCTCTGGGTCATCCCCGCGCGTCAGCCCCAAGCGTGTCATATCCTGAATCAGACATAGACTGGCATTTCAATTCTTACATGATATTATACATGTTTCAATGCCATTCTCCCAAATCATCACACCCTCTCCCTCTCCCTCTGAGTCCAAAAGTCCGCTATACACATCTGTGTCTTTTTTGCTGTCCTGCATACAGGGTCATCATTGCCATCTTCCTAAATTCCATATATATGTGTTAGTATACTGTATTGGTGTTTTTCTTTCTGGCTCACTTCACTCTGTATAATCGGCTCCAGTTTCATCCATCTCATCAGAACTGATTCAAATGTATTCTTTTTAATGGCTGAGTAATACTCCATTGTGTATATGTACCACAGCTTTCTTATCCATTCATCTACTGATGGACATCTAGGTGGTTTCCATGTCCTGGCTATTATAAACAGTGCTGCAATGAACATTGGGGTACATGTGTCTCTTTCAATTCTGGTTTCCTCTGTGTGTATGCCCAACAGTGGGATTGCTGGGTCATAAGGCATTTCTATTTGCAATTTTTTAAGGAATCTCCACACTGTTCTCCATAGTGGCTGTACTAGTTTGCACTCCCACCAACAGTGTAGGAGGGTTCCCTTCTCTCCACACCCTCTCCAGCATTTATTGCTTGCAGATTTTTGGATCGCAGACATTCTGACTGGTGTGAAGTGGTACCTCATTGTGGTTTTGATTTGCATTTCTCTAATAATGAGTGATGTTGAGCATCTTTTCATGTGTTTGTTAGCCATCCGTATGTCTTCTTTGGAGAAATGTCTATTTAGTTCTTTGGCCCATTTTTTGATTGGGTCGTTTATTTTTCTGGAATTGAGCTGCAGGAGTTGCTTGTATATTTTTGAGATTAGTTGTTTGTCAGTTGCTTCATTTGCTATTATTTTCTCCCATTTGGAAGGCTGTCTTTTCACTTTGCTTATGTTTTCCTTTGTTGTGCAGAAGCTTTTAATTTTAATTAGATCCCATTTGTTTATTTTTGCTTTTATTTCCAGAATTCTGGGAGGTGGATCATAGAGGATCCTGCTGTGGTTTATGTCGGAGAGTGTTTTGCCTGTGTTCTCCTCTAAGAGTTTTATAGTTTCTGGTCTTACATTTAGATCTTTAATCCATTTTGAGTTTATCTTTGTGTGCGGTGTTAGAAAGTGATCTAGTTTCATTCTTTTACAAGTGGTTGACCAATTTTCCCAGCACCACTTGTTAAAGAGATTGTCTTTACTCCATTGTATATTCTTGCCTCCTTTGTCAAAGATAAGGTGTCCATATGTATGTGGATTTATCTCTGGGCTTTCTATTTTGTTCCATTGATCTATATGTCTGTCTTTGTGCCAATACCATACTGTCTTGATGACTGTGGCTTTGTAGTAGAGCCTGAAGTCAGGCAAATTGATTCCTCCAGTTCCATTCTTCTTTCTCAAGATTGCTTTGGCTATTCGTGGTTTTTTGTATTTCCATACAAATCTTGAAATTATTTGTTCTAGTTCTGTGAAAAATATCGCCGGTATCTTGATAGGGATTGCATTGAATTTGTAAATTGCTTTGGGTAATATACTCATTTTCACTATATTGATTCTTCTGATCCATGAGCATGGTATATTTCTCCATCTATTAGTGTCCTCTTTGATTTCTTTCATCAGTGTTTTATAGTTTTCTGTATATAGGTCTTTAGTTTCTTTAGGTAGATATATTCCTAAGTATTTTATTCTTTTTGTTGCAATGGTGAATGGAATTGTTTCCTTAATTTCTTCTTCTACTTACTCATTATTAGTGTATAGGAATGCAAGGGATTTCTGTGTGTTGATTTTATATCCTGCAACTTTACTATATTCAGTAATTAGCTCTAGTAATTTTCTGGTAGAGTCTTTAGTGTTTTCTATGTAGAGGATCATGTCATCTGCAAACAGTGAGAGTTTTACTTCTTCTTTTCCAATTTGGATTCCTTTTATTTCTTTTTCTGCTCTGATTGCTGTGGCTAAAACTTCCAGAACTATGTTGAATAGTAGTGGTGAAAGTGGGCACCCTTGTCTTGTTCCTGACTTAAGGGGAAATGCTTTCAATTTTTCACCATTGAGGATAATGTTTGCTGTGGGTTTGTCATATATAGCTTTTATTATATTGAGGTATGTTCCTTCTATTCCTGCTTTCTGGAGAGTTTTTATCATAAATGGATGTTGAATTTTGTCAAAGGCCTTCTCTGCATCTATTGAGATAATCATATGGTTATTATTTTTCATTTTGTTAATGTGGTGAATTACATTGATTGATTTACAGATGTTGAAGAATCCTTGCATCCCTGGGATAAAGCCCACTTGGTCATGGTGTATGATCTTTTTAATGTGTTGTTGGATTCTGATTGCTAGAATTTTGTTGAGGATTTTTGCATCTATGTTCATCAGTGATATTGGCCTGTAGTTTTCTTTTTTTGTAGTATCTTTGTCAGGTTTTGGTATTAGGGTGATGGTGGCCTCATAGAATGAGTTTGGAAGTTTCCCTTCCTCTGCAATTTTCTGGAAGAGTTTGAGTAGGATAGGTGTTTTTGACAATTTTATTATAATATGTTTTGGAATTTTTTTTTTTTTTGCATTGAAATAATGGTGTCCTCTCTTACATCATGAATTTGAATGTCCAGTTCTCTCCCCAGATTAGGGACATTCTTAATTATTACTCCTTAAACTTTCTGTCCCCTTTGCCTTCTCAGTTCCAAATATTCTATTTGTTTGATGGGATCACATAAATCATGTGGCTTTTTTCCTCTTTCTTTTTTTTCTCTTTGCTTTCCATTGAGTTATTTCAAAATTTCTATCTTCCAACTCACTTATTTTGTGTTCCATTTGCTCTCCTCTACTGCAGATGGTCTCTGTTGCATTTTTAATATCATTTATTGATTCAGCTCTAGAATTTCTGCTTGATTCTTTTTAAAAATGTATTCTATCTCATTGGAAAATTTCTCATTTTGAATGAGATTTTTTTTTTTTGGTCTTGAATTCATGTTCCTGAATTTTCTTATGGCTTATTCAGAATGGTTATTCTAAATTATTTTACATCTAGTTCATAAAATTTCATTCCTTTGATCTTGATTAGTATAAAATTATTATCTTTTAGTGATGGCATGTTTTCTTGGTTTTTCATATTCTTTGCAGTTTTGTATTGCTGTTTTCACATTTGAAATAGCAGACACCTCCTTTAAAACACTGCTACTTGCCTTTGGATGACTGGTCTGTTAGTGTGTTATTATCTGGGTCTTTTCTCTGTATGAGTACAGAGGGCGTTTGTATGAGTACAGCTGTTCCTCTCTCCTTGCTTTTTTCTTGTGGCAGAATTCTTAAGCTTTATATCTTCTCTGGTTCTTACAGCTGACCAGGATAGCTACTGGAAGCCTCCATTTGTTTTCCATAAGGTGGAACCATAGCTCAATTTTGTGGTCTCTCCCTTGCATGCCACCCTTGGCCCATCTTCTGAGTGCTTCCCCTGTCTACCAGAGCTTACTGTTGCTTCTGTGCAAAAAGGTTGCAGAGTCTGGGAGGTGTGGGCTTTGCACTCAGGGTGTTGCAGGAATCTGCAGACTGATAGGGGGATCATGAGTTGTAGTACTTGTGGGCTTCCTGAGTGCAGCTTGCAAAAGCCAAGTGCCTCTAAAGCCCTTTGATATTCCTATCTGCCTATTTCCTGATCTCCTAGTCATGGAGTTTCTGCCTCAGTATTCTAGATATTGCTAGAGAGAAATAGGTTTCTCTGGATGCATCCTACACAACTGAGGTAGCTAGGCACTCATTCACTGCTCTCCTTTTCCCCAAGGGAGAGATGTTGATATTTCAGTCCCATCCTTTGTTGCCTTGGGAGTTGGGTGTGCATATGTGTGTGTGTTTAGTCACTCAGTCATGTCTGACTCTTTGTGACACCATAGACTGTAGCCCACCAGGCTCCTCTGTCCATGGAGTTTTTCAGGCAAGAATACTGGAGTGGGTTGCCATTACTGATAAAGTTCTTCTTGCTGTTTTGTCTACATCCAAACTTTTTATTTTCCTCTTTAATGACATGATGTGTTCTCTCCTCTGGAAGACTGTAATTCTGCAGTTTCTTGTCTGTGGGTACCTGTTCAGGTCTGTAGTTTCTAGGTGTTTCTCTGACCATTGCAAAGGAGTTGGAGCAGGTTCACCACTCCATGGGTTCCACAGCCTGTATTATGTCTGTCTGCCTGCCTATCACTGGATACATAGGTGGGTGAGACTCCTCCTGGGTCCTTTACTGTATGGTGCTGGATCCCAGAATTCCTTTGTAGCAATCTACAAAGGAATTTTGTTTGTGGATGAATGTCTAACTCTTGGTTTTAAAAGAGGGACAAACAGGAGGAATGACTTATGACACCATAATTCTGAGGGCTCTCTCTGCTTCTTCTCCATTTATCAGTTCATTCTGGCCTGTTCTTAAACTTGGAAAGGAGAAATAGCATCTCAAAATGGATTACCACTATCTTAAGGTCAGGGAACTACACATTAAGGTCTCTCTCCATTATTATACAATTAATGACTCCATCCAATCTGGTAAATACTTTGTAGTCATAGATTTAGCTAATGTGCTTTATCCAATGTCTATTTCGACAGACTTTCAGAAGCATATTGCCTTCACCTTCAAAGGAACAGAAGAAGTATCTTCACCTACCTCCTTATAGAGAACTTCATCAGCTTTGCTATTGCACACAGTCTTTGTAGGCAAGATCCTGAGCGTGTTCAACTTTCTCGGGAGCATAAGTACACATTGTACATCCTCATCTGAGAAGGTGTTTGGTCCTCTATTTTAGGACATACAAATCATCACAGAAAAGCTCACAAAGGGAACTGCCCACTGGCCCACACATAGTACAAAGTCCCACCATCTCGGTTACATTCCTGATAATTATTTGTCAAGCTGAGGAACACTCCATCTTTGAGACTGTCAAAGAACTATTGACCTTCTCAGCACCCACAACTTGAAAACAAACCCAACATCTTTTAGCCCTTTGGGGTTCTGCAGGCAACATATTCCTCATTCACAATTTTCCTTTAAGTCAGTTTATGCTGTTAATCACAATTTGGCTCATCAGAATAACTAAAGGCACCAACACTTTCTTGGAGACTCCCACACAGTAGATCCATTAGGCTCCCCTCATGACTCCTGGGGTCTCTGGACCACCCGTGATGACCATAAGTTTCTGGTACAAGAAAATGCATCCCTTGGCCCCATATTCTATACCATTAAAGTGGAAATTGCTGATCATATGCTGGATTCTCCTGGAAATGGAGACTCTCACACAGGTCCTGAGCCCATGACTCTCTGTTCTCAGCTTCTCATTTTGTCTTGGGCCATGGGAGCAGCAACCTTCCAAGGCTAGCATGGGCACTGAAGACTCCTTGCGAAAATGGACATGGCACCTATGGGATTGAGACAGACCTGTACCCACAAGAGTGGTAGCCTACCCTGTCCTCAGTCCTTTGCCAGACGTCACAGTATTGGAGAAGGACACCCTCTCCCTCACTCCTTGGATACTTGGGGAATTCCCTGAGATCAACGGAGTGAATGGCAGAGGAAGTTCATATACTTTAGACAAGACAGTGGCACCATCATGTGTAAAGTAGCTCACTGTTGAGCTGCTGCTTTTCTACCCCTTAACTGGGCCATCTCTGATAAAGAATAGGACCCAAGGGTCAGCACATTGGCTAAACTTCAGGCTGTCATCGTTCACTGGATATGTTGGCTAAAAATCAGCCTCATCTGTACATTGTTACAGATGCTTGGGCCGTTGCCAATGGTCAGGCCATCTGTCTGGCCAATGGCAGGAGCAACAATTCCTTAGCCAAAGTTTCCCCTTTGGGTAAAAAGCTAGGACTATCTTGCCTCAAACATATACTGCACCCCCCCCAATAGAAATCAAGCTTATACATGTGTCTGCATAAAATCACAATATAAGGCTTCATCAAGTCATTTCTTATTTCCTTTGAAATTCTACATAATATCAATATAATATTACCAATGGAGACCAAGGAACACATTTCACTTCCTGAAATATCCAATGATGGGTGTTGAAGGAGGTGGTAATATAAACTGCATCTTCTTTAATGACCTCAGGCTACAGTGCCTCACTGAGTGCCAATAATGGCTATTTAAGTTCAAATTCAATTAGATGAAACATGGCACATTTCAGTCATCAAACAGAAAAGTAAATTGTAATCAAGAATCTGACTCCATTTATGATGTTTGATTGCTGATAGCTTTCAAACTTCATTATCCATCCTCTTGCCTCTTGCCCTGTATCCAGACAAGATAACCCACCACTTCCTTCTTTGGTGTTGGCAGGAAATTCAAAGCACACAAATCCCACCTTGTGCATGGAAACCCTCCCACCAACCCCACCCTCTAACCCAGTGTAACCCACCCAGTCTCCCCTCTCTGCCTGTCTCAAGCCATTTTTGGATATGCTTAGGGGCTTGCATCAGAGGAGGCAATGGCAACCCACTCCAGTATTCTTGCCTGGAAAATCCCATGGACGGAGGAGCCTGGAAGGCTGTAGTCCATGGGGTCGCTAAGAGTCGGGCGCAAACGAGCGACTTCATTTTCACTTTTCACTTTCATGCATTGGGGAAGGAAATGGCAACCCACTCCAGTGTTCTTGCCTGGAAAGTCCCAGGGACAGAGGAGCCTGGTGGGCTGCCGTCTATGGGGTTGCACAGAGTCGGACACGACTGAAGCGACTTAGCAGCAGCAGGGGCTTGCATGGCTCTCTCCAGAAGGCCTCAGTGTGTGAGTAATAGACTTTTTCATACCCTCTTGGTTTGTGTGTGGTATAATCAGTCTCAAATTGCAGATCAAATCTGGGGTGATGGTGGGGTCCACTCCTGCTCTGAGGATTGCCTACAACAATCTTCATTAAATGATCCAGTTACTTAGGCCACCAAGTTTTAAATAAACCATGTGCCCTAGAAAGTTTATCATGAGGGAAGAGATGGTATTTTTCCCCATATCCTTTGAGATTATTTTGTAAACCCTGTGGTTTAACCCAACTAAAGGTATCTTCTTGTTAGTGCCCTGCTATTCTGATTTTTCAACAAAGTACCAGAGAAAATTTCACCAGAAAGCTTAATAGTAACTGAACATTATTTAGAACTGTTTTCAATATTCCTGCATAGGGAACCCTTACTGTGTGATGCTATAGCATTCGCTAAGAGGTGGAATGGGCTAAATCCTGGGAGGATTAGATGTGGAAACTTGCTCCGATATCTGAACCTAGTTGTGCTGTGCATTTATTTCCATCATGGTTTATTTATGATGTTGACTATAGTACTCAGGGATTCTTGGCAGCATTATAGCAAGAATGGCAATTATTATTGTATCACTAACTGTGGCACTCACAAGAGATGATCCAAGGTATTGCTATAGTGTAATGTCAAGGAATAATATGGGTTACAGTTTTTTCTTTTTAACCCACATTGCTTCATGTAGTCAGAGCAGTACAGGGCAGTGCACCAAAATGGCACCCTCAGTTCCTGCATGGTTAACATAAAAATTGGCAGAAGCAAAATATACTCACATAAGCACGCACTAGAATTTTGTTCCTGCTGCTTCCCCATCTGCAGCAATAGTTTATCAAAAGCCAGTAATTTAAGCATCATCCCAGTGTCCTAGTAGAATACACTGTTCTAGAATATGCATAGTTTAATTACGTTGTGAAAAACAAAGCAAAGGAATATTAAGTATTCAAGAAAAAAAGCAGACTCATTTTTAGGAAGTGTCATTTCAAAGACATGAGACTATACTTTTATAGAAATACTGATTCTCCTACCAGGACATATGTGTAAGAATTTTAGGAAGTTTTTCAAAAGGAATTTCTAGCTTGAAGTTACTTCAAAATTTCTTTCTTTATAAAATTATATATGACCCTTATCCATATAGAGTTCAATTTAGTATAAATTCTTTGTATAATTTACAAACCGACCTTAACTGTCTCATGAAAATTTTTACTTGAAATGTATTTAAATATGATTGTTAAATGTCACTCTCTGGGCAGATTTTTTGATGCTATAATCAGGTTCTGTCACTTACATTTTAGTCTTTGTTGTAGGTGTTCATTAGCTGCATGGCATTTAAGATCATCTTTCCAGTCTGAGAGTTCCAAGATGGCATAACTGGGTGGCCACGTGGCTGCCCTTACAGCTCAGCTGCTGCTGTGCTTGAGGCCTCCGGTATAGAAAGGGGGAGGACCTTGTAGTTTGCTGGGGCTTCAGATGGTTGGTGTCTGACTTCACTGCAGGCAGTTGTGGAAGTATCGAAATCTGTGGCTATACTGAATGGGTTTTTAGTCTTCCCAGTATTTTCTTGGTACATGCTCAGTAGGATGACTAGGAGCCCCTGTGCTCAGAAGCCTTTGCTATTCTTTCATCTCCTAAAGCCAGGGGCTGTCTCAGCTTCCTCCAGAATGAGGGCCAGGATTTGGCACAGCCCCACGGCACCTTCTTAGTGAGAGCCAGTGTGGCGTGAGCATCTAGATCCAACTCAGCCCAGTCCACAAAGACCGACTCTTCACACCGTTTCTGGATCTGAAGCAGCACGGTGCTGAGGGGGCGTGGATCTAGCTCTGCAGTGGCTTCCTGAGCAGCTGGGAAACGTGCAGGCAGGGGTAGTCATCACCCTGCGATCTTCATTAGAGGGAGGAAAGGGGGGATTTTCCGTTGCCTTTCTTCTGTCTCTAGTTTGTCATTCACAGGCTCATTCTGAGGCTGGGTGGTTTGTTCCACGTGGTCTGTCTGGAAGCTTTGCCAGTGGACTCAACAACTGGCTCTACTTTACCATGAAATTGTTGTCAGTTTGGTAACAATCCCCCTTTTATGTGATTTCCTTCCTTCTCTATTCATATCACTCTTATTGCACTAGAGTTACACCTTCCATCTCATCAGGGTTTGAACCAACTCTCATTTCTTCGTAGTGAGAAGAGTCTAAAGCCTGGTAATTGGGTTTCCAAATGCTAGATAGAGAGATTCAGAAGGGATCTGTGAATGCATGACCACCACATCATTGCTTAAAACTCAGAATGTCCCACTTTTGTAGCTTGTGTCAAAAGCACTGAAAATTTTGAATTCTTTGCTCTAATCTTTTGGCCATGGAGGTTTCTGTTCTTCTTGAGATCCCTTAACAATATGATTAAGGCTTAAAAAGATCACTACTTAGTCTATTTTTCTATCTGCTCCTGGAATTGTTTGTATCTGCCTACTCAAACACATTCTGGAAACTATCCTCTTAGGAAGCTGACCAATTATTACTAGTTTACCCTGAATCCAGCGAGGCATGAGGTGAAGCTCCATGAAAGTGAATTTGTTGGTGGCCTTGAAGTTGGAGGAAGGTGCTGAGGATCATTTCCATTATATTCTACCAAGTTCCATCAATCTGTACCCGCCAAATAAAATTCAGTAGGCTTTAGAGTTCTTCCTGTCTGCTGGTTCTTAACTCCTCATTGTTGAGGCTTTGCTAGAGAGTAGATCCCTGGGCTGGGAAGATCCCCTGGAGGAGGGCATGGCAACCCAGTATTCTCCAGTATTCTTGCCTGGAGAATCCCATGGACAGAGGAGTGTGGCAGGCTACAGTCCATAGGTTTGCAAAGAGTCAGACATGACTAAAGCAACTTAGCGTATATCCTAATTGAATGAGAAATTAAGGTGTCTTGAGAATTATATTTACTGGCTGTCAATTTTCCAATTTTTCTGAGTTTCTTTATACAGGGTGAAGGTCCTAGAAAAGAATCCCAAGAAAGGAGGTAACAGAATAATAGGTAGAGGTAAGAAGGATGTAATGATGTCAGCTGGATGAGCATGACTTTTCTCTCTGGTCATGTGAACAGTTTACATTCACTTATTTAAGGGAAGCATTTTTTAAGTTGGGACTCAGGCTGAAAGGATGGCATGATGTAGATGCCATGCAGATCAACCACATAAAACCAGTATTACTGTGGAATTGATTAATCTGGCTTGTTTACATCACTTAAGCTATTCCCATAGGCCCGAGGTTGTTTGTCTGTCTTGTAGATTAGCTATGGTTATGGGACTAGCTGGTAAGATGTATGTAGTGGATGCTATGATGTGTTGTCCAAATCCAACTACAGGAACAAAACATTTGTTAGCTTAGCTGGTTGAGGAGTTGTGGGAAGATGTCAGCCCTCAGCTGGAAATTGTCTGAAATTGTCTCAGTTGAAACAAACTACCAGACACTCTTCCTGGGGTGGCCTGTGTTCAAGACTCAACCATATAGAGGTATAAAGGATTGAATTTCTCTCTCCAATTCAGGACAGCTTTGAATCATCCTGTATTCAGAAAGCCTCACAGTTTCAGCCAAAACATTTTTACAATGGCATATCTGCTCAGCTTCTACCTCTGCCAATCCTGTCCCTTCCTTCCCACAGACATTGATCCCAATAACCCTTTCTGATAGGCTCGCAGTGTGCTAACCTTTGTTGTAGGTTAGATTCTTTGGGAAGCCAGCTATTAATGTAAGGTGACATTTAACTTCCGCATCCAGTTTAGGGGGCTGGGAGTTCAGTTGTCTTTAGGAACAGTCTACTGCTTCCAGGGGAGTCAGTGGCAGTGTGGAATAGCTTTTCTTTCACTGTGGCTCTAGCTCCTTGTTGACCAACTAAGGGAAACAGACTGCCTCATTTCTTTGGAATGGAACTGACACGTGTTCTCAAGTCAATCTCATTCACTTTCAAGTACTTCTCATATGAAACTCTTTTCTCCTTCAACTTTTGGAGCTAGTTTACACCTCTATGGCAGAAAGTGAAGAGGAACTGAAGAGCCTCTTGATGAAAGTGAAAGTGGAGAGTGAAAAAGTTGGCTGAAAGCTCAACATTCAGAAAACGAAGATCATGGCATCCAGTCCCACCACTTCATGGGAAATAGATGGGGAAACAGTGGAAATAGTGTCAGACTTTATTTTGGGGGGCTCCAAAATCACTGCAGATGGTGACTGCAGCCATGAAATTAAAAGATGCTTACTCCTTGGAAGAAAAGTTATGACCAACCTAGATAGCATATTCAAAAGCAGAGACATTACTTTGCTGACTAAGGTCTGTCTAGTCAAGGCTATGGTTTTTCCTGTGGTCATGTATGGATGTGAAAGTTGGACTGTGAAGAAGGCTGAGCACTGAAGAACTGATGCTTTTGAACTGTGGTGTTGGAGAAGACTCTTGAGAGTCCCTTGGACTGCAAGGTGATCCAACCAGTTAATTCTGAAGGAGATCAGCCCTGGGATTTCTTTGGAAGGAATGATGCTAAAGCTGAAACTCCAGTACTTTGGCCACCTCATGCGAAGAGTTGACTCATTGGAAAAGACTCTGATGCTGGGAGGGATTGGAGGCAGGAGGAGAAGGGGACGACAGAGGCTGAGATGGCTGGATGGCATCACGGACTCGATGGACGTGAGTCTGAGGTAACTCCAGGAGTTGTTGATGGACAGGGAGGCCTGGCGTGCTGTGGTTCATGGGGTTGCAAAGAGTCTGACAAGACTGAGCGACTGAACTGAACTGAACTTACACCTCTATGGCCCCTCTGATGCTCATCCCTAGGAGTCAACCAACACTGAGGCTGGAAGAAAATTCAGCTTCACATGAAGTGTAGTGAGAGTACAGGTTTCAGCCCCCAAGATAGCTTTTGCTGGATGAAGTTGCATAGTCGCACACACGCACGCACGCACGCATGCACACACACACACACACACACACACACACACACAAAATGTATGTCTCTGCTACTGAAAATTTCTATTCTGAGGAAAATTCCAGAGGGAATCAGCTATGAATGGCTTAATTAGTCTTTTGTTCTTTGATCCAGATTTTGTGACCTGTGCTTTTAAAGCCAACCCTAAAATCTTGAATATTTTCTCCTGGCTAAGCAGAGTTCCTCATCTTTGAGGTCCTAATCCACCCATGAATATTTCATCTTAGGATCATGAGAGAGGCCAGGGTCATCTTAGTCCCCCCTGGGAGGATGAATCAATTCTGAGGCATGGAAGGCTTTTGTCTACATGAAGATCCAGACCTTTGTGACACAGTCAAATTTTACTGGCTTGTGGGGAAGGAGGTGGTTAATTGGCTTATTTGTTTGAGGGCCTAAATAAGAGAGGGACTGGAGAAACAGTTCCACTGGGGCAATGAGATAGACTTTGTGGGAATGTAGGACTAGATCAATTCTGTCATCTTGGAGGTTGTGGTGTGTCTCACCAATTACTTAAAAAGAAATAAGATATTGTCTCTTAAAAATATTTATTTCCTGTCACTTGAAAAGCACCAGCTAGGGATGTTGACCAAATCAGGAGGAGTGAGCCCTTGATTCCAACAGCCTGTGTCTGCAGCTGTCATTCAGAGAGCTGCCATTTGCTAGTGCCCAGAATGCAGGAATAGAACCTCAGGAATACCTGGGAGTTGAGTCTCTCACCCCTAGGAAGGGCTTTGCTTAGTCAGTTATTCCTCAGTATTTGCCCTGATTTGAAGCAAGTGATCTGGGTTTTTATAGTGCTGCTGCAATCAGTGTTCCCTGATTTGGCTTCTTCCCTGTGATGACAGTCTCTGACTTGTGATCCCATTTCCTTACTGTTTGTCCAAAGAGCATTTTCTTAATAAGTCACACGTCATGAGTTCTTATCTTGGGGTCTGCTCCTGAGAAACTTGGGAAAAGTCTTAGGCACTCTAGGATCAAAAGCACAAAATACCTTTGAACAAAGTTTTTAAGTTTCTCTATATGTATATTATGAAATTCAATAGGATCATATCACAGTTGGTAACTTAGAAACTTAAACCATCATCATGAATACAGGATGGAGAATAATTTACTTGGAAGCTGTATTAAATACTTCTGAGAGTTAGTCCAAGCTGAATGTGAGCAAACAAAATTTGTGATTATAGAAAACACTAATTCTAGGGTCTAAAATAGTAACCCTGGGCTATATTCAATGAAATCTAATTATTAGTATGCTTATGAAGTCCTACAATTTAGGGGTCTTTTAAAAATATGATACAGTGAATCTGGAGACATTCCAAAACAGAAGGGACATGGTTTATTTTAGATGTAAATTAAGAAGAACTGAGATGCACTAGGGCCTTCTTTCTCATTGTCATTCCTCCATTTCTGGACTTGGAGGTGATGTCACACCACAGAGCTTGGGAACTGGCCTGCTTGTTGGCTGTGTGGGGGCAGGGAGGTCCAGCCTGGATGAGTGTGAGAGGACCCCCTTACCACAGCATGAGCTTATACCACATGGAAACAGGAGAGACCAGGGCAAATGACAATTTGTGCACAGACTGTTCAAAAGTACATTTTCTCAGTGTGAACTTTCCAGAAAAATTTGGATTATGTCTGTTAAGGCAGCAGATATTTCTTCATGGTACACTGCAAGATGATGGCCATACAGTAACCTTGAGTCTTTGCTTACCTCACTTCTCTTTTTTCCTTCAATTATACTGCCCTGGCCTTGCACCTTCCATTAGATGTCATAAGCTAAAGATTAATCTCTGACTTTAGCTCTGTTTTCTAGAGGATGCAGGCTAAGACATTTATTGATTATTTCCTTGAAGGCAATCAAGCGATATTAAAAAACAGAATGCTTAGGATATTTCTAAGGGAAATGATTAAATATAGATTCAGACAATGTAGATCATTTCAGAGATATGGCTTAGTTTACCCCATGTTGCTCAAATTCTGAAGGATGTGTGTGTATGTTTTATTTCTCAGTTTTGGAGGACAGTAGTGAAGAAAAAACAAAAGTATGGATACAGCTGGGAAAGGAGAGAGCAGAATGAATTGAGAGAGTAGCATAGATATATATGCATGACCATGTGTAAAAGAGACAGCTAGTGGGAAGCTGCTGTATAGCCCAGGGAGCTCGGTTCAATGCTCTGTGAAGACTTAGGGGGTGGGATGAGGAAGGGGTGGGAAGACGGCTCAAGAGGGAGGGGCTATGTGTATACTTATAACTGATTAATAAAAACAAAAAAGCAGAAAAAGCAACCACAACATTGTAAAGCAGTTATCCTCCAGTTTAAAATGAATAAAGCAGAAAAAAATACTTCAGGATAATATGGTTGTAGAAGTTAATGCAATCTTTACGAAAGGACTTCTGAAACAGATTAAAATATAAAGAAGAAAAAGGATGGAAAAAGACACCTTAAAATGATGCAGAAAAATTAAAAGGTTGTAAAACTGTATCAGGCAAATAAAAACTAAGCAGATATTTTGTTCAATGCTAATACTAACACAAGAATATAAATATTAGAGGCAAAGACATAAATTTGATATTGATAAGAAGTATATTTCACCAACATAAGTCAAATACTTATGTAGACAGTATGCCAAAATATATGAAATCAACACTTTTAGAACTGAAAAATAGACAAAATCAATCAGTCTAATTTTAACATATTTTTCTTGGGAACTAGAAAATCGAAGAAAACTAAAAATAAGGCTATAAATGATTCAAGCAATTAACCACCTTGGCTTATTATAAAATTTGGCTAAGGAAAGAGTAGAAATTACAATATAACATTCTAAATCCATTGCAATAAATTCATAAAGTAGCAAAAACATTTCTGTAAATGAAATACGCTTACAAATAACATTTATTTTAATTTTTTTCTTAATCCATTCAGAAATTCACAAAACAAGCATATGCTTTTAAGGATACAGTTTAAGTAGTACTAAGAAGAAAACGATCTGAAATTTTATTCATTTTTAGAAAACAGGACAGAAAATAAGCCAAGCATTTAACTCAAGAATTAAGAGGAAAGCTTATTTCAAAGAAAGTAGATGTAAGAATTAATAAAGACAAAGGCAGAAGTTTCTGAGGTGGAAGGGATGGGGGAAATCAATATATGACCAATAAAACCAGGACAGCTGCATTTCTTATAATATTGTTAAAGAGGCATTCCTTTGGCAAAACCAACTTTTGCCAATAAATTTGAAAATATAGATGAAGTGCATAATTCTCTAGGATGATATAAAATTATTTCAAGAAAAGATTACAAGTCCTTGGCAGGACCACTAGAGTGAGTAATGGATTAATATCACTCCTGATCTAAGCCTGCCTGTCATCTGGCTCCTCTTTGGAAACCTCAGAGTTAGAGTCACTCACTGAGGACATTGTGGTGCCTCACATGCTGTGAACCTTGCTCTGGAGACTGCTCTGGACTGGTGAAGATGCTCGCGTGTGCTCAGTTGTGACAGACTCTGCGACACCATGGATGGTATAGCCCGGCAGGCTCCTCTGTCCATGGGATTCTCCAGGCAAGAAAATAAGAGTGGGTTGCCATTTCCTCCTCCAGGGGATCTTCCCAGCCCAGGAAGAACTAAGTAAACACAGTGTTAAATTAAAGCTATTGTGTCTCCTGAATCTGGCAGCAGATTAGAATCTGTAATAACGACTAATATTCCTGCTAGTTAAAGAGCTACCTCTAAAAATGCATGAGGCCTAGATGGTTTCATAGCTACTTTTAAAGAACCTTCAAGCAACAGATTGCACTCCATTATTATTTAAACAGTTCTGGCACACAGAATAAGATGTCTTAACTTATTTAAAATGCCTAGCATAACGTTTTTCCTAAATAGGACCAGTTGAGCGCATAAAACTGTAGGTCAGTTTCACTTTTGGTGAGAGACAGATGAAAAGGTAGAGGAACCAGAGATCAAATTGCCAACATTCATTGGATCATAGAGGAAAGCAAGGGAATTTCAGAAAAACATCTACATCTCCTTCATTGAGGACAGGGCTTTCCATGTGGCACTAGTGGTAAGGAACTCGCCTTCCGTTGCTAGGAGACTTAAGAGATGCGAGTTGGATCCCTGGGTCAGGAAGATCCCCTGGAGAAGGAAATGGCAACGCACTCCAGTATTCTTGCCTGAAGAATTCCATGGACAGAGGAGCCTGGCAGGTTACAGTTCAGGATGGGGAACACATGTACACCCATGGCTGACTCATGTCAATGTATGGCAAAACCCACTACAATATTGTAAAGTAATTAGCCTCCAATTAAAATAAATAAATTAATTAAAAACAAACAAAAAATACTCTGTAATGACGAATATGGGAAAATCTAAAGAAGAGCTGATATATGTACATGTGTTCCCCATCCTGAACCTCCCTCCCCATCCCATCCCTCTGGGTCATCCCAGTGCACCAGCCCTGAACACCCTGGCTCATGTATCAAACCTTGACTGGCCATCTGTTTCATATTTGATAATATACGTGTTTCAATGCTATTCTCTCAAATCATCCCACCCTCACCTTCTCTCACAGAGTCCAACAGACTCTTCTTTACATCTGTGTCTCTTTTGCTGTCTCGCATATAGGGTCATTGTTACCATCTTTCTAAATTCCATATATATGCATTGAAAAAAGTGAAAAGTGAAAGTGAAGTCACTCAGTCATGTCCGACTCTTTGCGACCCCATGGACTGTAGCCTACCAGGCTCCTCCCTCCATGGGATTCTCCAGGCAAGAGTACTGGAGTGGGTTGCCATTTCCTTCTCCAGGGGATCTTCCTGACCCAGGGATCGAACCTGGGTCTCCCGCATTCCAGGCAGACGCTTTAGCCTCCGAGCCACTTCCTTCACTCTGTATAATAGGCTCCAGTTTCATCTACCTCATTAGAAGTGATTCAGATGCATTCTTTTTAATGGCTGAATAATATTCCATTGTGTCATTACAGAGTATTGAGTAGAGTTCTCTGTGTTATATAGTAGGTCCTTGCAAGCATGCTCAGTCACTTCAGTCGTGTCAGACTCTTTGCAACTCCGTGGATGATATAGCCCGCCAGGCTCCTCTGTCCATGGGATTCTCCAGGCAAGAATACTGGAGTGGGTTGCCATGCCCTCCTCCAGGGGATCTTCCTGACCCAGGGATTGAACCCATGTCTCCTGCATTGCAGGTGGATTCTTTTACCCACTGAACCACCTGGGAAACCCATAGTAGGTCCTTATTAGTTACCTATTTTATATATAGTAGAGTGTATATGTCAATCTCAATCTTCCAATTTATCCCTCTTCCCCTTTCCCCTCAGGTAACCATAAGCTTGTTTCTTAAATCTGTAGCTCTGTTTCAGTTTTGTAGGTAAGTTCATTTGTACCATTTGTTTTAGATTCTACATACAAGTGATTTTATACAATATTTGTCCTCCTCTGTCTGACTTACTTCACTCAGTATGACAATCTCTAGGTCCATTCACGTTGTACCAATGACTATTTCATTTTATATGGCTGAGAAATATTCAAGTGTATATGTGTACCCCATCTTCATTATCAATTCCTCTGTTGATGGACATTTAGGTTGCTTCCATGTTCTGGTCATTGTAAATAGTGCTGCAGTGAACACTGGGATGCATGTATCTTTTTGAATTATAGTTTTCTTTGGATATATACCCAGGAGTGGGATTACTAGGTCATATGGTAGCTATATTTTGAGCTTTTTAAGGAACCTTCATACTGTTCTCCCTAATGGCTACACCAATTTACATTTCTATGAACAGTGTAGGAGGATTCCCTTTCTTTCACCCCCTCTCTAATATCTATTGCTTACAGATTTTTGATGAGGGCCATTCTGACCAGTGTGTGTGGCTTTGATTTGCATTTCTCCAATAACTAGAGATGTTGAGCATCTTTTCATGTGCTTTTTAGCCATCTTTATGTCTTCTTTGGAGAAATGTCTGTTTAGATCTTCTGCTCATGTTTTGATTGGATTGTTTGTGGGTTTTTTTTTTTTTTTTGACATGGGATGTTTGTATATTTTGGAGATTAATCTCTGTAGGTTGCTTCATTTGCAGATATTTTCTCCTATTCTGTGGGTTGTCTTTTCGTTTGGTTTATAGTTTCCTTTGCTGTGCAAAAGCTTTTTGAATTAGTTTTCTCCAGATATATGCTCAGAAATGGGATTGCTGGGTCACGTGGACACTATTTTTAGTTTTTTGAAGAACCTTCCTACTGTCCTCCAAAGTAGCTGCACCAGTTTATATTCTTACAACAGTGTGGGAGGGTTCCCTTTTCTCCACACCCTTGCTAACATTTTTTTTATTTGTAGAATTTTTGGTGATGGCCATTCTGACCAGTGTGAGGGGATATCTCACCATGATTTGATTTGTGGTTTTCTCTAATAATTAATGATTTTGAACATCTTTTTTAGGTGCCTGTTGGTCATCTGTATATCTTCTTTGGAAAAATGCCTATTAAGGGCTTCTGCCCACTGTTTGATTGGGTTGTTTTTTTTTTTTGTTGTTGTTTTTGTTATTGAGTTATATGAGCTGTTTGTACATTTTGGATATTAACCCCTATTAGTTTCATCATTTTCAAATATTTTTGCCCATTCTGTAGGTGTCTTTTCATTTTGTTTATGGATTTCTTTGCTATGCAAAAGCTTGTAAGTTTGATCAGATCCCATTTGTTTATTTTTGTTTTCACTTCTATTGTCTTCAAAGACAGACCTAAGAAAACAGTGGTATGATTTATGTCAGGAATGTTTTGCCTATGTTCTCTTCAAGTTTTATGGTGTCATGCCTTGTGTTTAAGTCTTTAACCCATGTGCACTTTATTTTTCTGTAGAGTGTGAAGGTATACTGTTAGTTCATTCATTTATAGTGGCTGTCCAACCTTCCCAACATCACTTGCTGCTCTGTCTTTTCCCCATTGTATATTCTTGCCTCCTTTGTTAAAGGTTAATTGATGATAGATATGTGGGTTTATTTCTAGGTTTTCTCTTCTGTTCCATTATTCCATGTGTACATTTTTGTGCCAATACCTCCCTGTTTTGATTACAGTAGGTTTATAGTATTGTCTGAAGTCTGAGAGGGTTATGCCTCCTGCTTTACTCTTTTGCTTCAGACTTGCTTTGGCAATTGTGGATCTTTTGTGGGTCCATTTAAATTTTAGGATTATTTGTTCTATTTTTAGTTCTATGAAAAATATTATGGGCGATTTGATAGGGATCACATTATATTTGTAGATTACTTTGGGTAGTATGTCCATTTTAACAATATTGTTTCAGTCCAAAAGCATAGGGTATTTTTCCATTTCTTTGAATCGTCTTCAGTTTCCTTTATTAATAGTTTATACTTCTCAGTATATAAGTCTTTCTCTCCTTGGTCAGGTTGATTCCTAGGTATTTTTTCCTGATGCAATTTTAAAGAGATTGTTTTTCTAATTTCCTTTTCTGGTAATTCATTGCTAACATAAATAAATACAACCAATTTCTATGTGTTAATCTTATATCTTACTACCTTGCCGAATTCACTTCTCATTGCTAGTTGTTTTTGTGTGTAGTCTTTAGTATCCTCTCTATATAGTATCATGCCATTTTGCAAATATTATAATTTTATCTCTTCCCTTACAATTTGGATTGCTAAGTCACTTCAGTCATGTCCGACTCTGTGTGACCCCATAGACAGCAGCCCACCAGGCTCCCCCGTCCCTGGGATCCTCCAGGCAAGAACACTGGAGTGGGTTGCCATTTCCTTCTCTAATGCATCAAAGTGAAAAGTGCAAGTGAAGTTGCTCAGTCATGTCGACTTAGCGACCCCATGGACTGCAGCCTTCCAGGCTCCTCCATCCATGGGATTTTCCAGGCAAGAGTACTGGAGTGGGTTGCCATTGCCTTTTAGCTTATACTTTTCTTGTATGACTGCGGTGACTAGGACTTCTAGTACTATATTGAATAGACATGGTGAGAGTGGGCATCCTTGTCTTGTTCCAAATTTTAGAGGGGAAGCAGTCAGCTAAAAAGCTGACTTTCACCATTGAGTATTATGTTGGCTGTGAATTTGTCATAAACAGCTTTTATTCTGTTGAGCTCTGTTTCCTCTATACTCACTTTGGTAAGAGTTTTTTTTTTTAACTTATTTTTAATATTTATTACAAATGTTGCAGGCAGTTTGGTATATGCCAACAATCATGCAGTTTTAACATTTCGGAGTGTGAAAAACACTCAACAATTTCCAAAGGGATATGTATGTGATATGGTCTTCATTTCAGAGAAGCATAAGTGACTGAATCACTGTCTGTTCTTTAGTGTTTCACCTAACCATTCCATGGCCTCATCAAAGCGAGTGCCTTTGGTTACTGAAGTTTTGAATATTTGCTATTTTCAGTCCTTCAAGACAGGTAGCTCAAGTGAATTTGCCATCTCTGAGGGAGTCATGTCCTGTTCCGTTGTCCTGCTTATTTGTAACCTGCTAAAATGGCTCTTCTCAGCTCTTCTTCCTCCAACTTGGCAACTAACTCTGATTTTGAAATACCAGTTTGGTCTTGGTCACCACAATCTACTATATAAATGACTGCATGAGAGTTTGAATAATAACATCAGTTGTCTGCCCTCCCAAATTCCAGACTTGGAATTTAAGGTTTTTGTATGTTACCATCTCAATATTAAATCCAGTGGTAGGAATAGTAGCAATGACTTCTCCAGCCTGTAATCAGTACAAAATTGTGGTTTTTCCTGCTCCATCTAATCCCAAAATTAAAATTCTCATTTCCTAGGTTCCAAACAAACTGGAAAAAATGCTTGAGAAAATGTTACCCGTGATGAACCACCTGTCCACCCTCATCAACCAAAGCCAGTTCAGCTCCCAGGCAGTTTTCTTGAAAACTTGCTTAGCCTGCAACTTCTGCATTGGACTCCTGGCAGTGCTTGGAGCAAGGGGCAATGGCGACTGCACACCAGGAAACTGGTAAGAGTTTAATTTTATCAAATGCTTTTTCTGCATCTGTTGAGATGATCATGTGTTTTTTGTTTTTTGTTGATGTGACGTATCACATTGTTTGATTTGCATATGTTAAACCATCCTTGTGATCCTGGGATGACTCCAGCTTGGTTGTAGTGTATGATCTGTGTGTTGCTGAATTCAGCTTGATAATATTTTGCTGAGAATTTTTGTATCTATATTTGTCCAAGATATTGGCCTGTAATTTTCTAATAGTGTCTTTGTCTGGTTTTGGTATCAGAGTGATGGTGGCTTCATATTGATAGAATGTCTTTGGGAGCGTTCCCTCCTCTTGTATCTTTTGAGAGAGTTTAAGAAGGGGTGGTACAAGTTCTTCTTTGTGTGTTAGGTAGAATTCCCCAGTAAAGCCATCTAGTCCTGGACTTTTGTTTGCAGGGAGGTTTTCTTTGTGTTTTTTTTTTTTTTTAATTACAGATTTATTACAGAATTTTTAATACAGATTCTACTTATTGGTCTGTTCAAATTGTCTCTCTTTTTGATTGAGTTTTAGTGGGCTGTGTTTCTATAAAGTTGCCCAAAGTTGCCCATTTCTTCTAGATTGCCCAATTTGTTGGCATTGATAATGCTCTCAGATGGGTTTTTTTTTTTTTTTTAATTTTTACCCTCTGCAGTATCTGTTGTTATTTTCCTCTTTTTCTCCCCTTATTTTGTTTATTTAGGTGAGCTGGGCCAGACCTTTGTCAATTTTGTTTACCTTTTCAAAGAATCAACTTTAAGTTTTATTGATTTTTTTCCAATTTTTAATCTCTATTTTATTTTCCCCTTCATCTTCATTATATCTTTCAGATACCTTTAGGTTTTGTTTGTTCTTCTTTTTCTAATACTTCCATTGGAGAGTTTTATATTCAAGTATTTTTAGATTATAATACACTCTCAAGATGTTAAAGATCAAAATACTCAGAGATGATAAAAAAATTTGATTTTAAGTGATGGAACTTTTCCAGCATTATCTTGCATCTAGTTAATACATAGGGGGGAAAAGGGACTGCCCAAATGGCTCAGGGATAAAGAACCCATCTGTCAATGCAAGAGACTCAGGTTTGATCACTGAGTTGAAAAGATCTCCTGGAGAAGGAAGTGGTAACCCACTCCGGTATTCTTGCCTGGGAAATCCCATGGACAGAGGAGCCTGGGCAGTCTATGGGGTCGCAAAAGTCAGACACAACTTAACAACTAAACAACAACAACAACAAAAGACCACTGTACATGTCAATAATACCAAATAGAAAAGCGACTTGGATATTAAGAAGTACTGTACTAGCCATTATATCACACTGCCTTTTTAGGCCACCTTCAGATATCACACACATTAAATTACATGCTTTAACTTTCCACCTAGCTCTTCTCATCAAAAGAGAATGGATATAAGTCTGGTCTAGGTTAATAATGATATTCTCCAAAACACTCTCTAAAGCTACTTCTTGTCTGAATATGTTTTTCTTGGGGTCTGGTAAACCATCTTAACCTTAAACTGTAATAGGGCAATTTAATTGGTTTCCTGGTGGAGCATACAGGGGTAACTGAAAGACACTGATATTTACAGTCTCAAGTTAAACTAGCATCAATCTCACAAAGCATATTGGAAGAATAAGCTACCTAGCCGTACAAGAGTTTACTGAAGTTTTGTGCTGTAAAGAGTCTATCAACAAAGGCAATTTTTGAGAGGATGGGGTACTTAGATTGTTATTTCAGTTTCTGAAAAAGTATCTTGAAATAACATCTTTGCTATGGCTACAGGATTTCTTTAGTACAGGAGGTACAACTAGTAACTGGTTACTAGTCTAAGCCTCTGATACTGATGTGATTCAAGTAGAAGTGGAGTCAGATATAATGTCTTACCCTTTCCTGTGGTATTTAAAGAATTAAAATGGCTTGTTAAACCTTTAAGTAATGAGGGCAGGACCAGCAGTGTTCACTGTATGGTTGATTCTATGTGACTTGAGCAGGCTGGATACTTTACTTAGTTTCATCTTCATGTGATCTGAATTAGCTGAGTGATCAGACATCATCTCTTCTAACATATTCATTTTAAAGAGTGGGAAACCAACACTGAGGTTAACTTATTGAAGTAACCTACTTCTCTCTAAAGAGCTGAACCTCAGATTAAGTTTTCCTGATTTCTAACCCATTTCTCTACATTGGATAAAATTACCCCAGCTCCACTTTTAACCACATCTTTTATGGGTTGAATTGTGTCCCCTCAAAAAATATTTTTCATTCCTAACCCCATGTACCTATGAATGTGACCTTATTTGGGAACAGAGTCATTGCGGATGTGATTACTTAAGACAAGGTCATACTATTAATATAGGGTGGGTCCTTAACCATGTGACTGGTGTCCTTATAAGAAGAAGGAGAGTTGGAGACAAACATAGAGAGAAGATAGCCACATGAAGACAGAGTCAGAGATTAGAGTTATATTGCCACAAGCCAAGGAACACTTGCTCCCAGGAGCTGGACCAGGTAAGGAAGGATCCTCCCATAGAGGCTGTAGAAGGATGTTGCCCTGCCAACACCTTGATGGCAGTCTTCTAAAGTGGGAAGACAGTTCATTTCTGTTGCATTAAATGTGTGGTGCTTTGTTACAGCAGCACTAGGAAATTAATACAACATGTAAAAATTAATACTGTGGCCATGTGTGAAGGTACCATGTTTATGCCATAGCTGGTAGCCAGATTTCAAAACTCTAGGCAGCAGGTGATTTGTAGTTAGTATTGGGTTTTATTGATTGAACCAGAAGGTCTGATGCTTTCATAAACTGCACCTCTGAAATACTAGAAACAGTTAGCCTTTCAATAACTTTAATACATACTTTTAAATGCTTATATAATTAATTCTATTGGACATTCTATTTATAGTGACTAAAATGTGGACACAGCTTGGTGGGTATACATATTGGCTTAATGTTTGAAAAGGTCTGATTACTCTAGATTGCTTCACCATTTTTCACACTCTGAGAGCTGCCAACATGGAAGTAGCTTTTTATATAATTGTCACAACTCATTGGAGTTGTCTCTACTTCTGTTTTAATAGCAATATTAATGATTATAAAGGATGTACCTATGTATGATTGACCAGGCGGACTTCATTGTAGTGAAGCGCACTGCGGTTTACCCAGTTTATCTAATAAATGGCTCCAGAGCTTCTGTGTTCAGAATAGAGAGGAAAATAGCATTGACATTACCTTCCCTATAAGTATCCAGCCATAAGTATATGACTTAACACGAGCAGTGAGTTCATCACTGGAATAATTTCTGTTTAATTACAGTGGTGGCAAATGTTATGAGCATGAGCACAAGCTGGGATGGGGAGTTACATATAACCTGAATTGGCTGGAGGAGAAAACCAGTCAGAAAGGCATTTGAGGAATTGATACAAACTCTATTTCTGACAAGTGAGTAGGAAGCTCTCAGCCCTCACTCCATCCACCCGTGAATCCTGTGAGTGCTCCTTCAGTCTGGATCTTTAATCCAGCTTTTTCATTGCCAGTATTGCTAATACTGTGATGGCTATTGCAATACCATCACCGCAGCACCTGGGCTATTTTAATATGATCCTGTTTCTTGCTTCCATCCTTACCTTCTTACACTCTGTTCTTATCACAGCGGCCAGACTCATTCTTTAAAACTATGACTCAGACCATGTCTGTCCTCTCTCCAATAGCTCCCATGATTTCCCAAACTGGAATAAAATCCAGAACCCTTACAGTGGTTGATGGTTGATAAGCCACCCTTCTGACCTCATCTCCAACTGCCCTCTGCCTGCCTCCCTCTGCCTGCCTCCCTCTGTTCCAGCTGCACTGGCCACCCTGCTGTACCATGATATCCACTGAGAGGTTTCACTTTGGCTGTTGGTTTTTGCTTTTGTCCTTTTTTTTTTCTTGTTTGGAATGCTCTTATCAAGACAGCTGATCAGCTCACTCACGCATTTCATGTCTTTGTTAGTTGTGACCTTTTTAGAAGGTCTTTCCTGGCCATTCAGTTAAAAAAAAAAAAAAAAGGCAACTCCCTGGTTTCCCTGTCATTCCCTGCCTGTCTCACTTACTTTGCCTTAGTTTTTTTTTTCCCCTATAGAATTTAGCACTATTGAAAAGCTTTCACTCTGTTGTATGGGGTAGGACGGGGGTGTTGGAATGACCTGGACAGGCAGTTGTATTCATACAGTGTGGATAGGAGCTTCTCTTGTTGAAGGAGTTGAAAGGCCCCGGTGAAGGGAGAACTCTGAGCAGGGGGCAGATGGCAAAGGAAAAGGAGAGGTAGACAGGACCAGACCATGGGGGCCACTGAGGGCATGTTAGATTGAGGGTCCCAAGCTTGAGAGAAACATGTAGCCACTGACAGTTTTCAAAGGGGGAGTGACGATGCATGTACATACTAACACCCCTGCTGATTGTGTGTAGAGAATGGTTGGGAAATGACAGGTTTGAAGTCATCCATTCCGGTGATCTGGACGGGGGATGACATGTTCTAGATCATTAGGTTTACCTGAAGAGAGGGATGGTGGACAAGGTTGGGGACACTGGGGAGACTATCGAGACTTCTCCTGAAGGAGCAAGGGTGTAAGGGGGTGGCTCTTGCTCAGCTTGGGATCTTGAGATGGAGTAGGTTTATGAGTATTGAAGCTAGAGGCTGGAAGAGCAGACCATGGATTCTGTTTTAGATACGTGGTCTTTATACTACAATTCTTCTCACAACCAGACCCATTTATCTAATCCCTTTGTTAACATTTCTACTCACATACTTACAAGGCAGCTCAAAGCTTAGCATGTAGCCTGGACATAGTGTTTGAATTTGTGGAAAAGATCTTCCAAGGAGAGGTATGAGAAGTAGTCACATGGGAGCCTGGACTGACCCCTGAGATGTTCTAACTTGTAACAGAAATCAGGTGGAAAATGAAAATTCCCAGAAGATGGCCCTTTTCTCCTTGGAGATTCATTCTGATCAAGTTTTTGACAGCTGAAGAAACAGATGCTGAGAACAGGGAGGCAACTTGTCTGATCTCCTGGGTAGTTGAGCAGTGAGATTAAGCAGTCTTTCTGGATTGGGGTAGAGTAGGAGTAAATAAGTCGAAATAAGAGGTTTTTGAACTTTTGGCGGAGTGTTTATGTCATAATCCCACTTGGACAAGAGTCTCATATATGTTCCTACCTTCTTCCATGTGAAATCTATGTCCACTCCCATTTAGAAATACCTAGGAAAGTTACTTCCATTAATTTTTTTTTTCTTCAGAAACCTCTCCTCTGTATCCTTGTGACACTAAAAATTTACTACGTGGTGCAAGGTGGTTTTAATTTTTGAATTCATTCTCTTTTTCTCCCCTCCTGTCTCTTGTCTTCCTCCCTCTCTCCCTCTCTCTCTCATTTTCTCCTTAGATTGGGATCTGCACTCATGTGTCTGCAGCGTTTAACACTGTCAGTATGCAGTACATTGTTGATAGACATGCATCTAAATAGAATGTGCAGAATGCAACAGAAATGCATTTTTAAAAAGTTTAATCCTAAAGATGTTTCAGTGTGTTCTAAGAGGAGCTGTAATTCTTTGTGTTCTGGACAAAGAATAGATTCAGATCATTAGCATTCTGCTCCTCACAGTAGGGGGGACATTTTGCAGTAAATTATACTCATCAGCGCTCCCATAGACCCTTGCAAACAAGGCTCACTGAGCCCTTGCTTGGAAGTTGCTGCTACTAGCTTTATAAGAGAGGCAGGAACTAGTTAAGACAAACTGCAAACCATGAATGTGGATTCTATAGGGGACCCACCTGATCAATGTTAGTAGAGCCCCTAAATCTGCTCAAAAGAACCTCTTTAGAGTTATCACAGAATTTTAAGCTAGTACTTCAATGCCCTTTACAAAGAGTTTAAGTCCTTTGCTCTTCTCCATGAACATTTTCATCAAAATGTACTTGAGCTCCAATTGCTTGGTGAAAAATAGGTCACTGCTAGTCATGTTTAGCATTCTTCTTTCTTCCCCTTTGGGATAGAATCTGCCTTCAGACTATTTTTCACACAGAATAAGGATTAGTGCCTCTTTATCAATGTTGTCCATATCCCCCCTCAGTGTACTTTATTATCACTGCTAGAAGGTGCTTCTCTAAGACTGAGTTGTAGAGCTGTTAAAAAAAAAAAAAAAAAAAAAAAAGCTCCCCAAAGCCAGGGAAAATTGAAATGTCACTCTTTACAAGGAGTTTTAGGAGGGAGACTAAGCGTTTACTTCAATACACACCATCCATTCTAGGGCCCAGTTTAGAAACTTTCAAAATCAATTTTAAATCTTTTCTTTACAGCTTTCACATCCCTTCAATACCATCCTTTTTTTTTTTTTTTTTTTTAATGAGATTGCCTTGGCCAGGTAGCCCGGGCCGGGGTGGGGTGGGTTGGTGGGAGTGGGTTGGAGGGACGCTGGCGGTTGATCTGTTGCCCAGGCTCTGTCGCTCCTGTGCCCGCAGCTCTGCCCCCCGGCCCGGCTGCCCCCCGCCTGCTGCCCGCCTGCCACGGATGCACTGAGCCTGCCCGCTGTTTGGCAGACATTTCCCTTTGTTTGTGCTCCTTGTGTTGCTCTAATAACCCTCCTCAAGGCCAAATTAGATTTATATGGAAGGAGAAGGGAGCTAAAGGCTTCAGAATGACTATGCTAATTAGAAACCAAAATATAAACAGCAACTCCACATGGATGTATTAAATAGGCCAGCATTCTCCACAGCAAATCAAATTAAGAGAAATCCCATTATCTCGCTCAGGGCTTCTGCGTGTTTTTCCTGACCGCCTGCTTTCCTGTATGAACAGGACAAGGGCATGAATATATTTCATTCTAGGTCTGGTTCTAAATTACAGTCTCTCCCTCACCCCAAACTACAATGATTCCAAGTCATTATTCACAATTACAGCAAACTCATTTTTTAAAAAATCCGCTGTAAGTTTATATATCACCCTCTAAAGATTTTAGGCTTCGATGCAGCCTCAAACATTTCATTTATTTTCACCAGCTTGGCTTCAATGTTAACTAGTTACCGCAAAGTATTCTAAACAGACTTCTGGAAAGTCCCATGGATCCTATGAGAATTTATGATTATCTGTTACAGGAAATGAATATTCCATCCCTTAATTTCTAACCTTGTGCAGTCAGGCTGATGCTACAAAGGAATGTAAGACAAAAGTAACCTGTCTCATCCTTTAAAATGAACCAGTACTAGTTGTCAGAAAGTTTTTAGGAGCTCAGTATTACAGGTGGCAAAGCAGGTAGGAAAAGTAGTCACTTTTGCAGTTAAAAGTCACTAAGCTAATGATGGAGGAGGCGTTGGAAATGAGAGGTTTTCTCAGAGGCTGGGGAAACAGAAGGCAGGTCTCCGTTAGCCACTGGAAAAACTTAATGTACAAGTGAAAGTGAAAGTCACTCAGTTGTGTCTGACTTTTTGTGACCCCATGGACTTAGTCTATGGAATTCTCCAGTCCAGAATACTGGAGTGGGTAGCTTTTCCCTTCTCCAGAGGATCTTCCCAACCCAGGGATCCAACCCAGGTCTCCCACATTGCAGGCTGATTGTTTACCAGCTGAGCCACAAGGGAAGGCAGGTATACCAAAGCTTGGAGAATCATGGCTCTTGTCTTTCAACTTTTAAAAAATTGTATTTGTTTTTAATTGAAAGATAATTACTTTATAGGAGATCAACCCTGGGATTTCTTTGGAAGGAATGATGCTAAAGCTGAAACTCCAGTACTTTGGCCACCTCATGCAAAGAGTTGACTCATTGGAAAAGACTTTGATGCTGGGAGGGATTGGGGGCAGGGGGAGAAGGGGACGACAGAGGATGAGATGGCTGGATAGCATCACTGACTCGATGGATGCGAGTGTGAGTGAACTCCGGAAGTTGGTGATGGACAGGGAGGCCTGGCATGCTGTGATTCATGGGGTCGCAAAGAGTTGGACACGACTGAGCGACTGAACTGAACTGAACTGATGGTGTTGGTTTCTACCAAACAGCAACATGATCTTTCAACTTTATGAAAATAAATTTTTCACTACTCATAGCTTTTCATTTTGTACTAAGTGATAAGTCCTCTAATGATACAACAGTGAGCAAGCTGGAAGTCCCTGAGGCAGGGGTATGGTGCTGCAGGAAGATAAACCCCAAGAAAACCAGCAGGAGACTGAGAGACTGGAGCTTCAAGGCAGCCAGAAGAGCAGAGGTGCTCCTTCAGTTGAGTTCCTGTAGGAGAAATCATGAAAGTAGATTTTCCACCCTACTTCTGGGCCAAGTTCATCATGGTCTGATCAACTCCTTTCCTGCTGTGTGAGAACTCCAATTCCTTTTCCTTTCTTTTGAAAAGAAGTCACACCCCAATTTTGCCAGTCAGAAGCATCGATTGTAACCAGAAAGGAATAAAGGATTGTGGTTAAAGAAAGTAGTGGGGAGGGCAAGCACCTTGGCAGATGAGAATTCTGGTCCTCAGGATTAAGTAATGATGGCCATCCCTTCACAACAGCACATAGACCACTCCTCTGTTTTACTTGATGATCCCTTTCTCAGGGCTGTTTCTTCTTATGTAAATATTAAGCCTACTGCTTCTTCTGGGGAAAGCTAAGAAGAGTAAATAGTAGGAATTTCAGGTTACATCATGTGTTTCTCTAGGCATGAATACTGTAGTGAGTTGCCATTCCCTTCTCCAGGGGATCTTCCCGACCCATGGATCGAACCCAGGTCTTATGCACTGCAGGCAAATTCTTTGCCTCCTTAGCTAGATGCACATTACTTAGGGAAAATAAGCTTCTCTGAAAATGCCTCATTTACCTGTCATCTGCTATTCCAGTGAAGGGCTTAGCATTAATTTTCTTTTGCGGTTTTTGTGACAAAGACTCTCTCCTCTATCAAAATTTAGTCAAGCTCCCCTGAGCCTTCCTTTAGACTAACTCTTAGCTTTGGTTTTACCATTTTGGGCCTTTCCAGCCTAGTTGTAGCAGGAATCCTGCTAAGTCAGTTTAGCGATAATCCTTTTACCCTGATGTCTGATCATCCTTGTACCTGATCTAGATCCTCATCCCCTACAATCTCCCAGATGACAGTTGATCACCTGGCCTGCCTTCAGCAAGAATCCTATTAATTCTGTTTAGCAAGACTTACCCCTTCTTGGTAATTTTCCATCCATCTACCCCCGCCTCCCATAGCCATAAATCCTCAGTTATCTTTACAATATTCTGAGTTGTGTTTCATCTCTCTTCCCCCATGGCAATAGTCTTCACACCTATTGCAAAAATCCTGAGTAAAGTCTTCTTTACTGCTTTAAGTGTAAGAATAATTTTTCTAATTCTTGGCAAAAATATTTGTCCTTTTATGATAAAAGCAGTTGAATAAATGAAACATATGTTTGACATCTTGCTTAAACCAAATTCTGTGTTTGTGTGTATATTATATAAATGTACATATACCTATATACATATGTATATCAATATACAAATGCATATCATATATATATCTATACCTATATACATATACTTATATACATATATATATCATATTGATATACATATGTATATCAATCAGAAGATTCCTAAAAGACTGTCAAAGTAATTTTAAATATTTTTTATTACATATTACTACTTTCAGGGTAAAATTCTAAACTGTTAGCAAGTGTACAAAATCTTCTTGATTAGCCCTTTCCCTCCAAGCCTCTTACTTTCCACCCAGTTGGAACAGTGTTCCTCCATTTCAACTTTGTGGGCTTCCCTGGTGGCTCAACAGTAAAGGAACTGCCTGCAATGCAGGAGACAGGGCTTTGATCTCTGGGTCAGGAAGATCCCCTGGAGGAAGGCATGCAACCCATTCTAGTATTTGCCTAGAGAATTCCACGTACAGAAGAGCCTGGCAGGCTATAGTCCATAGGGTCACAAAGAGTCGGACTTCACGACTGAAGCAACTTAGCACACACGCACGCACTCCAACTTTAGTTTAAATATCCAAGGCATGCAAACAGGCCATATTAAAAAAAAAACAAAAACAAACTGTAGGTATGTGCCACCCAACATGGGAACCATTAGGCAAAAATGACTATTACATTTAAATTAAGTCAAGTTAAAATTGCCTCAGTCACAGTAGTCACATCTCTAGTGTTCAGTATGTAACTATGGCTATTGGCTGTCATATTTGTTAGCACAGATGGAGAGAATTTCCATTATCTATCATCGTTAGAAAATTCTATAGGATAGTGTTGATCTATATAATTCAGGCTTGCAGGAACAAAAAATGTAGACAGCTCTCAGAGCCAGGCTTACAACAGCATAGAGTGTGGAGAGTATTTAATACCAACTTATATTCATTTACTCAAATTTAAGGCTTGTGGTGGCACATTCTGTGAATCCTTTCTTGGTTCCCCCAGCACAGAGTAATCAACATTTGTTTCTGTTGCTTATACGATGTTTTTGTTTTCCTGGCTGTAAATCGGAAACCTAAGAAGCAGAATCCGTTTCTAAATCTATAGGAATAAGTAGATAGAGTGAATGAAGAGTTTTGTCCCTGTAGCATGAGTTTAGCAAAGTACTGGTGACTTTGGGAAAGTTGGATCTTTGGAGAAGGTCCAAATCCTTGGCTCTTTTGCAGGTATGCTGCTCTTGCTGCTAAGTCGCTTCAGTCATGTCCGACTCTGCGACCCCAGAGACGGCAGCCCACCAGGCTCCCCATGTCCCTGGGATTCTCTAGGCAAGAACACTGGAGTGGGTTGCCATTTCCTTCTCCAGTGCATGAAAGTGAAAAGTGAAAGTGAAGTCGCTCAGTCGTGTCTGACTCCTAGCGACCCCATGGACTTGGACTGCAGCCTACCAGGCTCCTCCATCCATGGGATTTTCCAGGCAAGAGAACTGGAGTGGGTTGCCATTGCCTTCTCTGTCGCAGGTGTCATAGATACTGACAAATTATATATCTCTATTTAAAGATACTGAAATTGAGGCTAAGGAGTTAAAAATACCTGCCTTAGCATTGTTGTGAGCATTGGTTTAATAAATCACTTAGCACTGTGCATGGCATATAAGTACTTAATATTTGGTATCATTTAACCTAAATTTTGCATTCCTTATTTAAAAAAAATTATTGGGATATTGGGGAGGA
The DNA here is from genome assembly GCF_014754425.2 of Oryx dammah. Taxonomy (NCBI): domain Eukaryota; kingdom Metazoa; phylum Chordata; class Mammalia; order Artiodactyla; family Bovidae; genus Oryx; species Oryx dammah. The sequence goes on from NW_024070210.1 coordinate 38,382,465, forward strand.
GGTCACATTAATATTTTGTTTAAAATATTTTTTAAAGAATCATTTTGATGTTCAAACCAATGTAAGAGTTAGTAATGGGGAAAGGGTGATTTGTTTCTAGCTTGAACTTAAATCAAGCTTTGCTTTAAGACTTGTATCCAAGTTGGACACAAAGGATGATACTTCATGGTCAGAAGACTTGTGTTTAAAAAAAAATTGAAGAGAGATAGATCAAAATTATACTTTAAGCATTAGAAAGGAGGCAATAGTAATATTCTTAATATATTAGACACAGAGTCATTGAATAAAGTCTCAGTGATGCAATAGATGTTCCTTCTTTCAATTTTATCAGTTTGCAAAATTCATGAGGTTAATAAGTATTAAAAATCTCATTACTGTACCATATCAGATAGGGATGTAGCTCGAGGGTGTAATAAACTAGTTCTATTGTTGAAACTTCATCAAAAAGCAGGATTGCACTTACCAGCATTATAAAAACCTCTATATCTTTCTGCATACAACTTTATCTAACAAAAAATATTACATATGGGGTTTCTGAAAACTCACAATTCAAATCTTGAAACTCATTGACTTCACATACAAAGTTATAGCAGGTGGCTATTAAGAGTTTGAAAGAGATTCACTGTCAGCAAAGTGCTATTGGTCTAGTTGTAGATATACTGGGAATTTACATCAATAGCCATATTTTGCTTTTTTTAAAAAAAAATCTACAGGATGCTTGGGGCTGGTGCATGGGGATGATCCAGAGAGATGATATGGGGTGGGAGGGGGATTCAGGATTGGGAGCTTGTATACACCCATGATGGATTCATGTCAATGTATGGCAAAACCAATACAGTATTGTAAAGTAAAATAAAGTAAAAATAAAATTTAAAAAATAAATAAATAAATAAAAACTAAAACCTAAAAAAAAAAAAAATCTTGTATAACTTTGCTGAAGCAATACAGGTTCCAAGTATTTTGCACAGTGCAACTGTTACCCCCTACTTCTTGTAGAGATTATACATCAATATTGATAGGGTTTAATAGCTGCTTCCTCCTTCTCAGGAAGAACTGAGGAAGCTTCAGTAGAATTTACTTATACTGACTCTAGTAACTTCATATTCTATTCTTCCTCCAGCTCAACCTGGGAGCCTCCATCACCCTCAGTTAGTTATCAGCTACACTATTGCCCTTCTCAAATGTCACTTTGTTTTAATATTTAATGGATAACTTAAGATAAATTACCCTAGAGATGGATGTGAGGGGCCCTACTTGTAAGATACAAATTGGGGGAAAATCCTAAATAAAAATATAAGCTACATTGATAGTATAATGAACTATTTGTTCATCTTCCCTTAAGTTATTCCAAGTACAGCAGGCAAGGAAGGTAAGTTTGCAAGATATATTGCTTTGCTACCCATGATTTTTTCCTCCTAGAGCACTCATAATTTTCAGGTAGCTGCTCTGTTTCCACCTATGATCTCAAATTGGTTAGGCTCTTATCCCAGGTGATAAATTATAGTTTTGCTAAAGCACTTAGATATCTATTTCCTCAGATTGATATAAGTATGGGGAAAGAAGGTCAGGGAACATGAATCAGTTTTGGCTAATGAACTATATTGCTGTTTAGTCTCTCAGTCGTGTCCAACTCTTTGTGACCTCATGAACTGCATGCAACATGCTAGTCCTCCCTGTTCATCATCATCTCCCAGAGCTCGCTCAAACTCATGTCCATTGAGTCAGTGATGCCATGCAACCATCTTGTCCTCTGTTGTCCCCTTCTCCTCCTGCCTCAATCTTTACCAGCATCAGGGTCTTTTCTAATGAGTTGGTTTTTCACATTAGGAGGCAAAAGTATTATAGCTTCAGCATCAGTCAATACAATGAATATTCAGGACTGATTTCCTTTAGGATTGACTGGTTTGATCTCCTTGCAGTCCAAGAGACTCTCAAGCGTCTTCTCCAACACCACAGTTCAAAAGCGTCAGTTCTTCAGTGCTCAGCCTTCTTTATGGTCCAACTCTCACATCCATTCATGACTACTGGAAAAAACATAGCTTTGACTAGATGCGCCTTTGTTGGCAAAGTAATGTCTCTCCTTTTTAATATGCTGTCTAGGTTGGTTATAGCCTTTCTTCCAAGGAGTAAACGTCTTTTAGTTTCATGGCTGCAGTCACCATCTGCAGTGATTTTGTAGCCCAAGAAAATAAGGTCTGTCACTGTTTCTATTGTTTCCCCATCTATTTGCCATGAAATGATGGGGCCAGATGCCATGATAGTTTTTTTGAATGTTGAGTTTTAAGCCAACTTTTTCACTGTCCTCTTTCACCTTCATCAAGAGGCTCTTTAGTTCCTCTTCACTTTCTGTCATAAAGATGGCATCATCTCCATATCTGAGGTTATTGATATTTCTCCCAGAAATCTTGATTCCAGCTTGTGCTTCATCCAGCTGAGCATTTCTGCATGATATACTCTGCACATAAGTTAAATAAGCAGGGTGACAATATATAGCCTTGATGTAATCCTTTCACAATTTGGAGCCAGTCTGTTGTTTCATGTCTGGTTCTAACTGTTGCTTCTTGACCTATGCAGGTTTCTCAGGAGGCAGGTAAGGTGGTCTGGTATTCCCATCTCTTCAGAATTTTCAGCAGTTTATTGTGATCTACAGTCAAAGGCTTTGGCATAGTCAATTAAGCAGAAGTAGATTTTTTTTCTAGAATTCTCTTGCTTTTCCTATGATCCAACAGATGTTGGCAATTTGATCTCTGGTTCTTCTGCCTTTTCTAAATCCAGCTTGAACATCTGGAATTTCTCAGTTCACGTGCTGTTAAAGCCTAGCTTGGAGAATTTTGAGCATTACGTTGCTCGCGTGTGAAATGAGTGCAATCGTGTTATAGTTTGAACATTCTTTGGTGTTGCCTTTCTCTGGGATTGGAATGAAAACTGACCTTTTCCAATCTATGGCCACTGCTGAGTTTTTCAAATTTTCCAGCGTATTGAGTGCAGTACTTTAACAGCATCATCTTTTAGGTTTTAAAATAGCTCTTCTGGAATTCCATCACCTCCACTGGCTTTGTTCATAGTAATGCTTCCTAAGGCCCACTTGACTTGTCACTCCAAGATGTCTGGCTCTAGGTGAGTGATCACACCATCATGGTTATCTGAGTCATTATGATCTTTTTTTGTTTAGTTCTTCTGTGTGTTCTTGCTTCCTCTTTGTAATATCTTCTGCTTCTGTTAGGTCCATACCATTTCTGTACTTTATTGTGCCCATCTTTGCATGAAATGTTCCCTTGGTATGTCTAATTTTCCTAAAGAGATCTCTAGTCTTTCCCATTCTATTGTTTTCCTTTATACCTTTGCATTGATCATCTTCTTATCTCTCCTTGCTTTTATTTGGAACTCTGCTTTCACATGGATATATCTTCCCTTTTCTCCATTGTCTTTTGCTTCTCTTTTCTCAGCTATTTGTAAGGCCTCCTCAGACAACCCTTTTGCTGTTTTGCATTTCTTATTCTTGGAGATTGTTTTGGTCACTGCCTCCTGTACAATATTACAAACCTCAGTCCGTAGTTCTTTAGGTACTCTATCAGATCTAATCCCTTTATTTGTCACTTCCACTGTATAATCATAAGAAATTTGATTAAGGTCATATCTGAATGTCTAGTGGTTTTCCCTACTTTCTTCAATTTAAATCTGAGTTTGTCAATAAGGAGTTCATGTTCTGAGTTACAGTCAGCCCCTGGTGTTGATTTTGCTGACTGTATAGAGCTTCTCCATCTTTGGCTGCAAAGAATATAATTAGTCTGATTTTGGTATTGACCATCTGGTGATGTCCATGTGTAGAGTCATCTCTTGTATTGTTGGAAGAGGGTGTTTCCTATGACCAGTGCATTCTCTTGGCAAAACTCTGTTAGCCTTTGCCCTGCTTCATTTTGTACCCCAAGGCCAAACTTGACTTTCTAGTTTTACATTTCAATCCCCTATGAAGAAAAGGACATCTTTTTTTGGTGTTAGTTCTAGAAGGTCTTGTAGGTCTTCATAGAACTGTTCAATTTCAGCTTCTTGGCATTTGTGGTTGGGTCATACATTTTGATTACTGTGATATTGTATGGTTTGCGTTGGAAATGAGCAGAGATCATTCTGTCGTTTTTGAGATTGCACCCAACCACTGCATTTCGAAATCTTCTGTTGACTGTGAGGGCTATTCCATTCCTTCTAAGGGACTGTTGCCCACTATAGTAGATATAATAGTCACCTGAATTAAATTTGCCAATTCCAGTCTGTTTTATTAGTTCACTGATTCCTGAAATACCAATGTTCTCTCTTGTCATCTCACCACTTCTTCTTCTTTTTTTTTTTTTTTATAAATTTATTTATTTATTTATTTTTAATTTTTACTTTACAATTCTGTATTGGTTTTGGCATAGATTGACATGAATCCACCACAGGTGTACATGCGTTCCCAAACATGAACCTCCCTCCCAACCCCCTCCCCACAACATCTCTGTGGGTCATCCCTGCGCGTCAGCCCCAAGCGTGTCATATCCTGCATCAGACATAGACTGGCATTTCAATTCTTACATGATATTATACATGTTTCAATGCCATTCTCCCAAATCATCACACCCTCTCCCTCTCCCTCTGAGTCCAAAAGTCCGCTATACACATCTGTGTCTTTTTTGCTGTCCTGCATACAGGGTCATCATTGCCATCTTCCTAAATTCCATATATATGTGTTAGTATACTGTATTGGTGTTTTTCTTTCTGGCTTACTTCGCTCTGTATAATCGGCTCCAGTTTCATCCATCTCATCAGAACTGATTCAAATGTATTCTTTTTAATGGCTGAGTAATACTCCATTGTGTATATGTACCACAGCTTTCTTATCCATTCATCTACTGATGGACATTTAGGTTGTTTCCATGTCCTGGCTATTATAAACAGTGCTGCAATGAACATTGGGGTACACATGTCTCTTTCAATTCTGGTTTCCTCAGTGTGTATGCCCAACAGTGGGATTGCTGGGTCATAAGGCATTTCTATTTGCAATTTTTTAAGGAATCTCCACACTGTTCTCCATAGTGGCTGTACTAGTTTGCATTCCCACCAACAGTGTAGGAGGGTTCCCTTCTCTCCACACCCTCTCCAGCATTTATTGCTTGCAGATTTTTGGATCACAGACATTCTGACTGGTGTGAAGTGGTACCTCATTGTGGTTTTGATTTGCATTTCTCTAATAATGAGTGATGTTGAGCATCTTTTCATGTGTTTGTTAGCCATCCGTATGTCTTCTTTGGAGAAATGTCTATTTAGTTCTTTGGCCCATTTTTTGATTGGGTCGTTTATTTTTCTGGAATTGAGCTGCAGGAGTTGCTTGTATATTTTTGAGATTAGTTGTTTGTCAGTTGCTTCATTTGCTATTATTTTCTCCCATTCGGAAGGCTGTCTTTTCACTTTGCTTATGTTTTCCTTTGTTGTGCAGAAGCTTTTAATTTTAATTAGATCCCATTTGTTTATTTTTGCTTTTATTTCCAGAATTCTGGGAGGTGGATCATAGAGGATCCTGCTGTGGTTTATGTCGGAGAGTGTTTTGCCTATGTTCTCCTCTAAGAGTTTTATAGTTTCTGGTCTTACATTTAGATCTTTAATCCATTTTGAGTTTATCTTTGTGTGCGGTGTTAGAAAGTGATCTAGTTTCATTCTTTTACAAGTGGTTGACCAGTTTTCCCAGCACCACTTGTTAAAGAGATTGTCTTTACTCCATTGTATATTCTTGCCTCCTTTGTCAAAGATAAGGTGTCCATATGTATGTGGATTTATCTCTGGGCTTTCTATTTTGTTCCATTGATCTATATGTCTGTCTTTGTGCCAATACCATACTGTCTTGATGACTGTGGCTTTGTAGTAGAGCCTGAAGTCAGGCAAATTGATTCCTCCAGTTCCATTCTTCTTTCTCAAGATTGCTTTGGCTATTCGTGGTTTTTTGTATTTCCATACAAATCTTGAAATTATTTGTTCTAGTTCTGTGAAAAATATCACCGGTATCTTGATAGGGATTGCATTGAATTTGTAAATTGCTTTGGGTAATATACTCATTTTCACTATTGATTCTTCCGATCCATGAGCATGGTATATTTCTCCATCTATTAGTGTCCTCTTTGATTTCTTTCATCAGTGTTTTATAGTTTTCTGTATATAGGTCTTTAGTTTCTTTAGGTAGGTATATTCCTAAGTATTTTATTCTTTTTGTTGCAATGGTGAATGGAATTGTTTCCTTAATTTCTTCTTCTACTTTCTCATTATTAGTGTATAGGAATGCAAGGGATTTCTGTGTGTTGATTTTATATCCTGCAACTTTACTATATTCATTAATTATCAAGAAGCAAAGAGAGAAAAATCAAATCAATAAAATTAGAAATGAAAATGGAGAGATCACAACAGTCAACACAGAAATACAAAGGATCATAAGAGACTACTATCAGCAATTATATGCCTATAAAATGGACAACCTGGAAGAAATGGACAAATTCTTAGAAAAATACAATTTTCCAAAACTAAACCAGGAAGAAATAGACAATCTTAACAGACCCATCACAAGCACAGAAATTGAAACTGTAATCAGAAATCTTCCAGCAAACAAAAACCCAGGTCCAGACGGCTTCACAGCTGAATTCTACCAAAAATTTCGAGAAGAGTTAACACCTATCCTACTCAAACTCTTCCAGAAAATTGCAGAGGAAGGGAAACTTCCAAACTCATTCTATGAGGCCACCATCACCCTAATACCAAAACCTGACAAAGATACTACAAAAAAAGAAAACTACAGGCCAATATCACTGATGAACATAGATGCAAAAATCCTCAACAAAATTCTAGCAATCAGAATCCAACAACACATTAAAAAGATCGTACACCATGACCAAGTGGGCTTTATCCCAGGGATGCAAGGATTCTTCAACATCCGCAAATCAATCAATGTAATTCACCACATTAACAAATTGAAAAATAATAACCATATGATTATCTCAATAGATGCAGAGAAGGCCTTTGACAAAATTCAACATCCATTTATGATAAAAACTCTCCAGAAAGCAGGAATAGAAGGAACATACCTCAATATAATAAAAGCTATATATGACAAACCCACAGCAAACATTATCCTCAATGGTGAAAAATTGAAAGCATTTCCCCTTAAGTCAGGAACAAGACAAGGGTGCCCACTTTCACCACTACTATTCAACATAGTTCTGGAAGTTTTAGCCACAGCAATCAGAGCAGAAAAAGAAATAAAAGGAATCCAAATTGGAAAAGAAGAAGTAAAACTCTCACTGTTTGCAGATGACATGATCCTCTACATAGAAAACACTAAAGACTCTACCAGAAAATTACTAGAGCTAATTAATGAATATAGTAAAGTTGCAGGATATAAAATCAACACCACTTCTAATTTACCTTGATTCATGGACCTAACATTCCAGGTTCCTTTGCTGTATTGTTCTTTACAGCATTGGACTTTACTTTCACCATCAGACACATCCACAACTTGGCATTGTTTCCACTTGGCTTAGGCTCTTCATTTCTTCTGGAACTATTTCTCCACTCTCCTCAGTTGCATAGGGGTAGCTACTAACCTGGGGAGTTCATCTTTCAGTGTCATATCTTTTTGCCTTTCCATACTGTTTATGGGTTCTAGAGTGGATCATTTCCATTTTTACTCAGAAAGGGAAGCCTTTCTCAGCAAAGCCTTGGGAGGGATAGACTTTTATTCCTTCCTCATCTTTTCTGCCTAGAAGTCAAATGAGATGCATGGAGGTCATCTTGCTAACATAGTTTTAAAAGCTTGTGGACAAAAATCCGATATTTTAAAGATGAAGGAAAAAAGAGCCTGGGCCCATGACATTGATATTGAGCTTACCTCTAGAGTTCTATGTGAGAGAAATAAACCTCCACTTTAAAAGCACCTCTAAGCTGGGTTTTTCTATGAAGTGAAATTGCACAGTTGTGTCTGACTCTTTGTGACCCCACAGACTGTAGCCTACCAGGCCCCTCTGTCCATGGGAGTTTTCAGGCAATTGTACTGGAATGGATTGCCATTTCCTTCTCCAGGGCATCTTCCCAACCCAGGGCTCAAACCCAGGTCTCCTGCATTATCTAGGCAGACGCTTTACCGTCTGAGCCACCAGAGAAGTGCCGAGTTTTCCTATAATGGGAAGCATTCCTGGGTGATTCAGTAACTGACAGACATTAGTTTTCTCACGTGACAAATTAGTTTTTTTGGCCAGAACTTTATTTTTAGGACTGGGATCCAGTGCTTTCCACTGTGGCTTGTTGTGAGTAGACAGTAAAACTTTGTCTAAACCGTCATTTTAGTCAACTTGGGCTGCTGTTGTAAGTTATCAAAGACTGTGTGGCTTAAATAACAGATTTATTTTCTCTCATTTCTGGAGACGGGAGTCTAAGGACAGTGTGTCAGTGAGGTTGGGTTCTGGTGAAGGCTCTCTTCCTGACTTATAGGTGGCCACCTTCTTTCTCCTCACATGTCAGAGAGAGAGCGAGCCAGCTTTGATGTCCCTTCCTTTTTTTTTTTCTTTTAAGTGCACAAATACCAACACAAGGGCCACATTGTCATGACCTCAACTGAACATAATTATCTCTCAAGGTATCATCTCCAAATACCATCATATATGGGAGGTTAGGGCTTCAGTGTGTTTTGGTGAGCACACTTCAATCCATGGCAATATGCAATCTACACTATTTTACTTCTAAGCTCTCAGAGGGCCTTGTATTCATGAGGCATATGTGAAGAAGCTGATATATACATCATTTAAATGGTGAGGTTATTCCCTGTGCTGGCTTCATACACTTGTTGGGGCGTACATGCTAAGAGGCGACCTGCTCATGCTCATCGGGCTTGCTCTCATCCAAAGCATTGTCGTACTGTGTTGCTTCCTTATGAAAGTCAGTCATCCAGCTTTTCTTCCTGGCCTCCTGTGTTGTTCATTTGGTTCCTTTCTTCATTCTCATTCATCTACCCTGTGGCTAATCACCACCTCTAAAGTATATGGGGTATAGATTTCATAGGCCACAGCAAATGAGAACATGCAACCTTATGTTTTTTTCAGAACTAACCTCATCTTACTGAGTCCTCAGTAGGTCTGAGATAGACATAAAATATTCTAAACACTTGAAACAAGTCATCATTGTTTCAAGTTGAAACAAGGATAAATCCAGGATTTTACCTTTCTTCTGCTTTTATTTCCTGCGGGTCCTGACTAGGATGACCAGGGCACCTGGAGAAATGAGAAAACTCCTAGTGGTGTTTGGAGATCCTGAACAGATGATGCTGCCTGTGCCCTGGCTTGGTCTGCAGTATGCCTCTGCCTTCCATGTCCCTTTTGCTGGACAACAACAGTGGTATTCTTACTGAGCTCCACGCATTGACATTTTAATATGTGCATAATTGGTTCACTATCCAAACAATACATAAGGATGTAAAAATAGGAATTTCATGTCTCCTTCCCAAGCTCTAGCCCTTCTACCAGGAGGCAACGACTTAATACTAATTCTATAGTTTGCATCATAGCTTTAAAGCTGAAAAGAAATAAAAGAATGAGTGTTTAGACAGGATTTATTGTCTCTGCTGGGAAAGATGAAGAATTTACTAAATTTACCCAACCTCTTATCTCTTCTACCAAATCTGTTAATTATAGTTACATAAAAGATTGTAAATGTCAAAGCTTGATTTAAAAATAAATTATAACTAAGTCTTCCATGCTCTGGTTTGTAGATTCATCCCATAGATAATGAATGGCATTTATCATATTATGTAAATGTTCTTTTAAAACCAGTTATTATGAATGGATTCTTTCAGAAGTAGACAATCTTAGATTATTGAAACATTGCTGCTTTTAGGAGACTTTTCAGTGTTTTAAGGTCTAATATAGCCATTAATTTCTTTTTATCTAACTTTTCTGGTTCTGATAACTGTTCTCTCCCTCAGACCTAGGGAACGTTGGAACGTTGCTAGACCCAGGGAACACTGCACATCTTGTCTTTTGTCTCTATCATACCCATACTCTGAGGAACCTTTAAGTGAAAGTGAAGGTCGCTCAGTTGTGTCCGACTCTTTGTGACCCCCATGGACTATACAGTCCATGGAATTCTCCAGGCCAGAATACTGGAGTGGGTATCCTTTCCCTTCTCCAGGGGAATCTTCCTGACCCAGGGATCGGACCCAGGGATCGAACCCACATCTCCCGCATTGCAGGTGGATTTTTTTTACCAGCTGAGCCACAAGGGAAGCCCAAAGGGACCTTTAATAGAGGGACTATTCATAGGATACCTGATTGGGTGTGTCAGTTTGTTCTTATTAGGACCCTTTTAAGTCTAATCTCAGTCAGTCTATTACTCATGTATAAAGATGCAAATCCAAAATTTTCACTCAGAACTTTGATGTACTGAATGCAAAATGACACAACAAAAACGATACATTGTTGTCACTAAAATATCTGTAGAACTGTTCCTTACAAAGGCATTTCTTTATGTAGGATGGTATAATTTAGAAATTCCAATCATGATAAAGGTCTCTGTGTTTAGGTATAACTCATATTTCATTCAATCTATTCAGTATGTTGGGGATCCTTTCCATCAGTTTGCCTTAAATTATATTTTTAAAGCATTATTCAAAGTAACACATTTATGGACTTAAAGTTTGACAGTGCTAAAAGACTTAAAAAAAACAATGATCTCTTTCTCTGCCCTGTACCTCCTACTCCACTGGTGTGTCCTAATCATTTTATCTGGAATTTACCTATGCAGTGATCTATTTCTATTTCTTTATCAGTTGGGATACTGTGTCTTATTATGGATGTTGATTATTTAGTCCAGCTTCCTACCTCTGGCCTTCTCATGAGTTTCTCAACATCATAATCAGTCAAAGGAAGATAGCATATGGCTATAAAAATATTGCTCTCTACTGAGCCAGGTAGTATACTACAATAAAGATTCTCTTTTTATACAGTGTTTTTCTATTTATCTATTTTTTAAAAAGTTCAGGTGAGCTTTTGAAAACCAACTGATTTTTTTCTAAATGCCAAAATACAAATCCATCAGCTCCTTTTATTTCCCAGATAACTTCCTCTTGCAGCCTCTGTGCTCTGGCACCAACTGAGATTGATAATTCTTTGAGTATAACTTATTACTTATCTAGCATTTTCCTTCTCTGATCTCCAGTGTTTGAGCTTCCATTTTATGAATCATCTATCTTAGTTTTTGCTGCTGTTGTTGTTGTCGTCGTCATTGTTTATAACTTTGATTTGACGGAATCCATCCTCCAGTAGCATCTGAAAAAAGGCACATTCAAGGTATATTTTAGTTCTAGACCTGAAAATGTCTTTTTCAACCTGTATTTCTCTGCCTACACAAACCACCCATCAAGTATGAGTGTAGAACAATATATATTGTTTATTCCTCGTAAATTTAAGGGCATTGTTCTATTGCCTTAAGGCATCTAGTGCTGATGTTGAGAGTTCTGAAGATACTCTGATTCTCTTTCCTTTTTTGTAACTTATTCTCCCTTCCAGAAAATTTTAGGATCTTACTCTCTCTGTTGTTTAGTGATGTTAATTTGTATACTTTATGTGCATTTAAAGGTTAATTGACTGTGTTCATGTTTTTCTCTTACTGATATTAGAACTAACTTCAGGGATAGCATATCAATTTTGATGTTAAAAAAAAGAATGAATCTGTGTATACAATCAATACTGTAACCAAAAGTAGAGTCTGGTCCACTCAAAAGCCAACAAAGAGACAAGATTGGTGGAAAGGAAAGTTTGCTTTATTTTGGATGCTGGCAACTGGGGTGGCTGGGAGGACGATGGACTCTTGTCCAAAGGCTGATTCCTGCCTACTGACAATCAGTGGGCAAGAAATTCTGTAGACAGAGGGAGGGTGATACATGCAGAAATCTTACAGTCAGTTCTGACAGTCATCTTGAAATTGGTCATGTGGTGTTCTGATCAGCGTCATCTTGGTTGCTTTAAGTGCTATTAACCTTCAGTTCTAGGGTCAACTTGTTCCCATTTCTTGAGACCAGTTCTTGGAATTGTAGCACTTTATGTCATGGCTATAGTCTGGTCATCATATAGTTAACTTCTACCTGGTGGGAGTTTCAATACCTATAAGATCTCTCACAGGATATGGCTCAGAATATTATCTGTAGCCCATGTTATTTTCCTTAACAATGAAAAATAATGGTCCATTAAGCTCATTCCAAAGATTCAAGTTGGCAGGTAGAAAATCTTCAATGTGGTTAATGATAGAACAATTTTTAAACCCCAAATCACATTACATTAATATTGTTAACTAGCATGTTATTATTTAGTGGGTCTTAAAATAAATTTGTAAATCTGCTTTTGTTTTATAATTCCATAAGAAGTCTTCCTGTATTTGCTAAGTTTCTACAGGTGTAGGACACCAAAATCTCCTTAGGCTTATATTCACTGTATTTATTTTTAAGTGCAGTGTGACTGAATGTGTCCTCCCCAAATTCATATATTGAAGACCAATTGCCAAATATGAGAGTATTTGAAGGTGGGGACTTTGGGAGGTGATTAGGTTATAAATGGAATTAGTGCCCCTATAAAAAGATCCTACAGAAGTGTTTGATCCCTTCTGCATGTGAGTGAGGACATAGAGTTCTTACCAGATACCAAATCTGCAACTTCCTTGATTTCTCAGCCTCCAAAACCTTGAGAAACAAATAACTACTGTTTTTTAGTAAGCTACTCAGTCTATGGTGTTCCCTTACAGCAGCTGAACTAAGTACGTTTTATGAAGAGGGAATTTATTCTTAGCTATAATACTTAGAACATTATAAAACATACATTCAGCATATAAAATGTCTATATGTACATATTTTCATGTATAAATTTAACACTGGATTACTAAAAGAATGTTTCCCATTGATTGAGTCCTCTGAAGTTTGAGAAGCACTTTTATTCCTTATACTTCCATAAATGCTTTTTTTTTAACTTTTCATATTTTCCCTCCAGATTCAGAGGAGAGAAGAACCTTAAAGATTCACGAACACCCTTGTCTCATTCTAATTTTTCTTCTAGGCATGAGTTTCCTCATTGATCAAATGAGAGGATATAGATTCACATCAGAAGAGATAGGGCCAAGGGTGCGAGAGAAACATGTTCTCAGAGGTTATTTGTATTAGTTATTGAGAAAAGGACAGAAATATCCCAGTACAGTGTCCACGGCAGCACCCATGGATGACTGAGCAATGCATATGGTTTTCTGCACTTGGAGAACATCAGGGCAGAGAAGAAATATGCCTGCTTTTTTTCCTACTTAAGTAAGAACAAAGTTCTGAGTAAGAATTTGGCTCCCATACAAACAATTTAATACAAAGATTGCTTCTCTTCAATAGATTTACTTGACTTAATTTCTTATGAATCTTCTTATTTGTAGATTTTAAGAGCTGAGGCAAAAACTTACCTGGTTGCCGGAGAACTCCCAGAGCATAATCAGCTCTCAACATATTGCTTCTGTCAAAGGAAAAGAGACACAAAAAGTGACAAATACGGATACAAATGCTGTCTGGATGAAACACAGCATGCTTTTCATAAAATGGAAAGGACATCTGCTAGTTGCCTACTTGTATATGCTTCCCTTTACTTCAGTGTTTCGAGTACAAGACAGATTGGGGATCTGTGGGAAACAGGGTTCAGGGTATAAGAACCCCTCCTGGCTGTCTTAAATACAGTTACTGGCTAATGTGGATAGAGACAGGGACCACCCTCTATTTCATCTTTCCATTGTCTGCCAGGGTGGCATATAATCTATTCCAAGCATCTGCAACTGGAAGCAAAACATGCCAATTATTTTTATTGATCTAAAGCCTTCATAGGTGGGACAACTTGCCAGGGCAGCATATGGAAATTTAGATAAGGAAATGATTGCAGAAGCATGGAAAGGGCTTCGCTATTTGGAAAAGAATGTGTAGGCCTTAAAAAAATGAACAAGTACTTGGTATTCCAGAGCTTAAGATGAGTCAAAGATGAATTATGCAGTTGCTGCAATCGAAATTGATTACTAAGCCTTCGATGAGTCACATGCCTTAGGAATTAAGTACTCCAATCTATTATTGTCAGTATCCTGATCGGTCAACCAGGCTGTGAATGGGAATTTGCATTAAATTGATTTGAGTGTTTTTTCTTGAACTAACATCACTCAATCAAGGGACACATTCAGACAGAGCTAGATAAGTCTGACTGAATTTGATTTGGAAAAGCAGGGTAGCAAGGGATTAGCAGGCAGAATTTAAAAGCACCATAAATCTGGCACTACAGGATGGGCTGGAAGAAGCAGGTGACTAGTCTTCGTGCCACAAATAGGGTATGGAGTCAAAGTAGATTTGTTTTGTGAGTCTGTAGCGTGTTGATACAGTCATGGATTGCAAAATTCATCATCAGGTAATACAGAGAGCTATTTCTTGGGGGATTTCAGAAGATCTGATTCAGAAATGACAAAGTATTTGTCAACTGTGTCAGGATTAAGTCTTATTTATAGTATGTTTGCCATGCCATGATCTTTTGACCCAATAGGAGTCATTAACTTTATGTATAATTAAACTTTTATGTAAAGAGGGTGAGTAGATTACATGACCTCAGGTCTACTCAAGTTTAACATTACATGATCCTATGAGTAGAGAAATATCAAGTGTCAAATTTCACTCCAACATGATCTTTGTTGGCTAGATGCTAGGATTCACAAAAAGCCTCAGCTGTCTCAGGCACTCAGTCCTGGCATTTAACAGATGGTTTAGGGAAGGCATGAGTCCCTGGGGCTATGATGGATTGGAAAGTTTTGAGATGAATTTGTAATAGATACCGAGAGTTTAAAACATTTGAATGTTGACTGGATTTACCTACAGGTCAGGAAGGAGCATTCGTTGATGCTCAAAATGACTCTTGGCACCCCACTCCAGTACTCTTGCCTGGAAAATCCCATGGATGGAAGAGCCTGGCAGGCTACAGTCTGTGGAGTCGCAAAGAGTCAGACACGACTGAGCGACTTCACCTTACCTTACCTTCAAATGATTCTGATTCATTACATTCTGAATAAAATAAATGAGTTCTCTCTCTCTCTTTATTTTGCTCTAAACCACTCACACAGATAGAATAATCAGGATCCAGCTTTGAATGGTGGGGAAAGGGCAATAAAACTTGTCAGATGGTTCTTTACAGTAGAAGAAAACCATGAATTTCCAGTGAACCTACAATATCTTTGCATCTTAACCTGTTCTAACTAAATAATACCATGCTGAAATTTTATTCTTTCATTCTCAAAAATGTCTAACTTTGAACTGTTATAGTATTGCTCTTAGCTGATTGAAGGCTTCTTAGAAGGATCATAACTAATATTCACCTGTACTAACCACTAAGCTGAAAATTTGGTAAAGATAAGAGGTTATTGGTTTCCTGATCAAGCAGGACTATGGGAGTAATAGCTGATAGTGTTGAATCTCTTCCATTCCCATCTTATTTGTTCCCAGCATTGCCATGGTAATGTTTTTCAGGGTGTCCTTACTATTGATTACTGCTTGCCAGAAGTCTCAGAGGTATATGAGAATGTAGGAATTTGTATTACGACATGTCCCTTCTATGACTCTCTGTCACAGCAAGGTAAAGAAGTCAATAACACTGAATGGGTCTTTTATCATGCTGATATTCAAAGGATATGTGTCTTTGATGTTTCAGAGTATATATTTGCTTGGTTTGATTATAATACAGGAAGTACTTCTTAAAGATCAGTATCATGAAAGTTACTTTTCCCCTTGAAATTTTCTCTTAAGCAGAAGTTGGTGAAGTTTTTAAGCTAAGTCATTTGCACAAGAAATGCTCATTGTTTGAATATGTTACCATTTGAAGATACAATAATCAATATTTTTTGCAGCATTGTAGATTAGAGTTGTTCAGTTAAACTCCATTCAACATGAACCATGGGTTCTGTTGAATTCTTGTTTGAACTAGAAAGCAACTAAGGTCAAAACCAGTACACCAAAGATAAAGTTACTGTATTATAATTCTCTAGTCAATTGTGTGGGATGTGCTGATCCCGGAAAGATGAAAATTAGATAGAAGTCAAGCAAAAGAAGTTGAGAATCCATTTTCAACGATATGAAAATTTGATCAGGAGATGACTTTGAAGTAGCAAAAATGTGTATTATCCTTAACTATTAAACCTATAGAAAGGATCTGGAAAAATAACCCTAGAAAGAGCACAGTTTGTGTATTTCCAGCATGGAGAGGAGGTGACCTTAGTTGGTAAATAAAGTGGGTCTGAGATGGAAGTTTCAGGATGCCCCAAGAGTATGCAGATTTCTGTTGCAAGGGTAAGAAGTGAAATGAAGGCAAATAGTGAGTGGATCCATGAAATGAAATATGGAGTGGAACCAGCTGCATCTCCACCAAACTTCTATTAAAATTTGGAAAAACTGGGCTGCAGAAGAACTTGGTTACCATTTTCACAGCCACTAGGGGACCTCAGTTGAATGTATGTTATGTATCTAAAGGCTCTTCCTCATATTGTGTCTCCCCCATCTTCTGACCCTGGGCAGTGTTTATACAGATGTCACAGTCTGAGTTTCTAATTGTATCTATAGTGACCTTCAGAAAGGAGAGACAAAATAGGTTTGAACACAAGCCCATTCTTGTGGTAACTCCTACTTAAAAGGGACAATATTTCTGAACAATAAACACTATAGCCTATTTTTAACTGAGGTTCTGTGATGTGAAAAGTGATAAAAATTTACAAATGAATAAATTCATGTTTATAGTTTTACCACTTCACTGGAAATAAAAATACCCAATAGTCTAAAATTTAGCAAAAAGAAGTCAATACGATGTTATTTTCTAGGTTCTAGGATATATAGTAATCATATTTATATCAGAGGCATTGATTTAAGTTTGACATAACTATTATTAAATATAAAATTATTCAGAGATTTTCTTCTGAATTGTCTGAGCCCCTGTATAGCATACTCTTTTCAGGCTAGGCTTGTATATTTGTCCATTCATAGAGTCAGCTGAGCAACTAAATCCCAAGAAGTGCCTAAGAGAGTTGCTTGTGTAAGAGTAGTCTTACTCCTCCTGATGATCAAGGTCAGTTCTGTCTGTCAGGATTTTGACTCTTCTTTGCTTGCTAGACCCTTGATGCAAGAGGCTCAAGTGCCCATGAGTCAGTTTACAATTTAGGATTCTTGATATGTCCTCTGTGAAAGTGTTAGCTCTTTGGGCCCCAGTACCCTTCCATGCTGTGACTTTGCCAGGAAGTGCAGAAAAAAAAGAAGCATAAATTAAGGGCTCCCAGTGAGTCACTGAGAGTGTACATGGCTGTGACTGGAGCTATTACTTGGTTGAGGTTTTGGTAGTCTATAGTTATCCAAAACTCTGTCTGGTTTTGGTAGGGACTAGATGGGATAAATGGGAATAACCATCCTTGCATCCTTGAAATCTTTAAAGGTACACTAATAGCCACTATGTCCCTCCCCAAGACGCAATATTGTTTTTTTATTTACTGCTTTGGCCATTGGTAAGGGCAGTTTTAGAAGCTTCCACCTAGCCTATAGGATTCAGTTTATAGTGGGAAGAGCCATGACCCCAAAATTGGAGTTGCACCATTTTCAAACATGCTAATCCAAATCATACTTTATGGAAATGGAGAAAGGACCAAAGTATAGGTCTGCAGATCCAGCTGACCCATTGAAACCTGGACTCAAGTCAGGATTTCATTTATTATTTGGTTTTCATATGGCTCAATGTGAACAGGGGCCATTATCATATTTTGAGTTTCCAAGTTGCATCATCAATTGACTCCCCTTCTTTAACACTCATCAAAAGACTGGGAATTCTTTTTCCCTCAGTATATAGTTTCCCTGAGTAAATGGTCCCAAATCCTTTTGGACAAAGGAATCATTACCATGGTTGCTTGCTATGGCTCTGCAGGATCCTGGAGACCTGGTCATCTCTTCAGTAAATGGAGCTTGAGTCTGAAAACTGGCTCAGGACGAGAAACTGCACAGTGGATTGTGACCCTTTAATGGGATGCCTTCCCTCAGACTCCTTGTCATTCATCATTGCATTTCTTTGTTGGTACAAGTTGAATAGTATCCTTGTTGGCTGCCCACCTATTTTGCTCTAGGGTTGCCATGTTCCATTAACTATCTTCATACCTTTTTGTGAGTTAGGTTCCTTTGACTGCCACTCCAGTCTTGGCGCTCACTATGATAATTGTGACACTCTGGCTTGACTTCTGTCCATATACCATATACCATAATTTTCCGAATATCATCTCTCACCTATAGCAGCTGCTGCTGCTAAGTCGCTTCAGTCATGTCTGACTCTGTGCGACCCCAGAGACGGCAGCCCACCAGGCTCCCCCGTCCCTGGGATTCTCCAGGCAAGAACACTGGAGTGGGTTGCCATTTCCTTCTCCGATGCATGAAAGTGAAAGTGAAGTCGCTCAGTCGTGCCTGACTCTTATCGACCCCATGGACTGTAACCTACCAGGCTCCTCCGTCCATGGGATTTTCCAGGCAAGAGTACTGGAGTGGGGTGCCATCGCCTTCAGCAATTTAGCTAAGTAGCACCCTTCCCAATAGCACATTCTTTCTGGCCTTAGTACGTGGCATTTGTGATGGACTCTTGCCTGGAAAGTAATCATTTGGCAAGTCTTATAAATGAACATAGTATAACCATTCTAGGACGCTCACTTGCCTCAGCCTTTTATTCGATTCCTCCTCTATCTTCCATAGAAATTCTATCATTTCAATCTCTCCAGCATGGATCATTATTTGCTTTATATTTCTAGGAGTCATCATGGTCACAAGGTCACACCATTTGTTGGGTGTGGAAACCTCTGCAAGGATGTTAAATCATGTATCTCAGCAGAATGCCCGCAAATCTCCATCTTTCTTGTGCAGTTTTCATACTCCAGAGATTTAAGTGAAGAGCTGATTGACTTGGGAGTATCCTGGCCCCTTTTATCAGGCACAGTTATCACTTAGTCCCACCTGTACTCTGACTCTTGCTCATACATACTCATTGTGCTTTGCAGCTCCTTTGTGGCATAGCCCTTTGCTTCTCTCTTCAACCAAGCATATCCTCAGCTGGGCTATGCTGTCAGTTTTAACAACAGACTGCTACCTTGTGCCAGAGTCTCTCTGTGTTTCATCTACTATTAATACTGGGATCCTCATTGCCAACCAGGCAGTCAGCTCCAGAGCCCCTATCTTATCACCTACTTTCTCAAACCATTTCCAATACCAATTCTCTTAGGTTTGGTTCTTTGCAAGAAAACACTGAGATAAGCTTGGGGTACATTATATTTATTAGGAAACATAACATGTGGAAGAGAATGGGAGAAAGAAAGATTGGATAGAAGTACTGCTGCTGCTGCTGCTGCTGCTGCTGCTGCTGCTAAGTTGCTTCAGTCGTGTCCGACTCTGTGCGACATAGACAGCAGCCCACCAGGCTCGCCCGTCCCTGGGATTCTCCAGGCAAGAACACTGGAGTGGGTTGCCATTTCCTTCTCCAATGCATAAAAGTGAAAAGTGAAAGGGAAGTCGCTCAGTCGTGTCTGACTTCGCAACCCCATGGACTGCAGCCTACCAGGCTCCTCCATCTATGGGATTTTCCAGGCAAGAGTACTGGAGTGGGTTGCCGTTGCCTTCTCCGAGAAGTACTAAAAACAAACAAAGCAATGTAGTAGAGCTGACAGAACCTTTGGGTAACCTGGCAGGGAGCTCTGGAGCTAGTGTTGTGCCTCTAAGTTGTGACTACTTGGAATGGAATTGCTATTTTTTTTTTGTTTTAATATTGGAGCATAGTTGGTTAACAATGTATTAGTTTTGGTTGTGATTCAGTTATACATATACATATAGCTATTATTTTTCAAATTCTTTTCCCATTTAGGTTATTACAGAATATTGAGCAGAGTTCTTTGTGCTATACAGTAGGTTCTTGTTGGTTATCTATTCTAAATATAGCAGTGTGTACATGTCAGTATTAAACTCCAAATCTAGCTCTCCTCCCAACCTTTTCCCAGTGGTAACCATGAATTTGTTCTCTAAGTCTGTGTGAGTCTGTTTCTGTTTTATAAAGTTCATTTGTATCATGCTTTTTAAGATTCTGCATATAAGTGACATCATATGATATTTGTCTTTCTTTGTCTAACTTACTTCGCTTAATCTCCAGATCCATCTATGTTGCGGCAAATGACGTTACTTCATTCTTTTTAATGGCTGAGTAAAATTTCATTATATATATGTACCACATCTTCTTTATTCATCTGTTGGTGAACATTTAGTCTTGGATATTATAAATAGTGCTGGATATTATAAACAGTGCTTCCATGTCTTGGATATTATAAATAGTGCTGCAGTGAACATTGGGGTGCAGGTGTCACCTTTTCAATCACGTTTTTCTCTGGATAAATGCCCAGGAGTGAGATGGCTGGATCATATGGTAGTTCTATTTTCAGTTTTTTAAGGGGCCTCCATACTGGTCTCCTTTAGACTTTTCTCTTACTCAGGCCCCAAGTGTGGGCTTTCTGGGGGAAGGAGATGACCTTGGGGGAGGCAGCTCTTTGATACTGAGGCAAACTTTGAAGGAACTGACAGTTGGAGGCTGTCTGCATTATCTACTGTGGTTGGTAGACATGTAAAAGTACTCCCCACCTTTCAAGGAAGGACTTGTCCAGGTTGTAGTCAGCAAACAACACTTTTTGTGCCAGTATTTCTTTTGAAAAGCTAATAGCAGGAATCACAAAATAAAGGACAGCATTGAGGAGGAAGAGATTTTCTTCCTAGATGAAATATGATGGTACAATAAGGTCAGTAGGTTTTGTGAAAGTAACTTGATCTCTAGTAACTTGATCTCGTTTCTGGCTCGACTCCATCCTGGCTCTATGACTTTTTTGTCTTTCTCATTCATGGATGAAAGTGTAATTGTAACAATACTTGTCTGACCCAGCATAGTAATCAAGCTCACAAATGGTGTCAAGTTACCTCCTTTGTGGTACGCTGTAAGAAACAGAGGAGCATTCAGTTTGTGCATGGGAATTGGGAGAAGGTATTGTCCCATCAGTTCTTCCTTCCCCTTAAAGGGAGAAGAAAGCTGGTTTCCATTCTTCCCTTCTACTTTCTCAAGCTCTCACATCCCGAGCCTTGTACACAGTGGTTTGCTCTCAATGTTTATGGTGACACTGATTCTTTGATAACAATTGTTTCTAGGGTTATCATAGTTCCTAGGTTATAAAATTAGAACTTTGTAGCTTGGTGTCAGAACCCTTGGCATTTCTATATAAAAATTGATTTTATGAAAGAAAATTTTCTACAAAAGCTATGTTCCAGATGTTTTTCTTTTTTCTTTCCTGCGAAGCAGCGTATATTTATGGTTATCTATACAGAAAACCTACAAAAATATATACTGAACACTATCATTTTTTTGTAAAAATAAAAGTTTACATAAATTCTCTCATGCTAAATATAGTCAGACCTTGCTTTTTCCTGCCTCCTTCCCCACACTTAATTTTTAAAGAACAATCCATGTTTTTATACAAAGTACATGTATGTTTGTGTGCATGCTGTGTGTATCTATGTATGTGTACACATACATCTATGTGTAGGTATGTGTGTAGATATATATGTACACAAATACACATACATATATCCACTGAGGAGCATAGCATTATTGATAATAACCCAGTTTATCCATTTTAAAAAATTGACATCCAGGTTGATCCCTATTCTTCACTATTATAAATTTTTATGTGTGTCATCGTTCATGTCTGGAACACATGGAATTCTCCAGAAGTGCATGTAACCTATGACCCAGAAACAAATTTTTGTGGAGCACTTTGGCAACATCTCCTGAGAAACTGCACCAGTTTATAGTTTCATAAGCAGTCTGGTAACAAAGCCTGAAAATTCCAACTCTAGGCTTTGTCAGTCTGCTGAGTATCTTCTAGATCACAAGGTAAATTTATTTTGAATTCCTCTGGTTCTTAGTGTGGTTAAGAGCTTTGAAGCCAAAGGCCATTTTGATTTTCTCCTGTGAATTTTTCTCATCCTTTCTGCCCATTTTTCTATGGTTGTCTCTTCTTATCAATTTATAGGAATTTTTCAATTACACTGAATATAATACTTTGCTGTTCTTGTTCCAATTATGTTCCCTTTGATCTGTGGCTTGTAAGTTTTACATTTTAATGTAATTACATTTGTCACATAGAGACAAATAGTTTAAACACATTTCCTTTATTAGCTTTGTTTGCTTTATCTAATAAATCCTTTCCTGTTGTGAGTTCCTCAAGTATTCTTCTATATTTTCTCTCAGTTTTCAAAGTTTTACTTTTCATATTCAGGTCTCACAGAATTTTAAAGAAAATTTTAAAGAAAATTTTGTCCTTCTAGGAAACAGCTTTTATGCTGGCCTGTGAGGATCTGACATTTACTGAGCAGCAGTTCTTCACTGGCCAGTAATACCACCTCTGTCAGGCACCACGTGTTCAGGCCTCTTTCTGTGCCTTATATTCAGTGCCTTTTGTCCATTTATCACTACCTGCTGTGTCCTCTCCTCACCAATACACATACTCTATGCTCCAGTAGAATGGAATTTTTCTTTGTTGGTCATCCTTATTTCTTTGTTTCTAAATCTTCACAAAAGTCAAAAGAACTATGTAAGCAAACTTGTAAGGTGTAGAGATTTTAAACACCCTGTAGGTTAGAGTACGGAGAAGGCAATGGCACCCCACTCCAGTACTCTTGCCTGGAAAATCCCATGGACGGAGGAGCCTGGTAGACTGCAGTCCATGCTAAGCGTCGGACACGACTGAGTGACTTCACTTTCACTTTTCACTTTCATGCATTGGAGAAGGAAATGGCAACCCATTCCAGTGTTCTTGCCTGGAGAACCCCAGGGACGGGGGAGCCTGGTGGGCTGCTGTCTATGGGGTCACACAGAGTTGGACACGACTGAAGTGACTTAGCAGCAGCCGCAGGTTAGAATACTTATTTTATTCATAATTATTTCAGTGTGTTTCTAAGGGCTGATTTATCAGATTTTCTTCAAAATAATATGAGAGTAGGGAAGTAAGTGGGGTACAGATAAACAAAATTGGTTCTGAGTTAATAAATGAGGCTGCATAAGTATATGGAGTTTCATTAAACATCAAAGTAGGCAAAATAGTAAAAGCTCCTCTCAATTTATTGTAGAAAATTTTATTGATTTCTTATTTAATTGCATTACAGTCAGACTCCAAGGTCTGCATATTAATTGTTTAGAAAGCAAAAATGTCTTTTATCCATAAATATATGAATAAAATAACTAATATATATCACACATCTAAATCAAATTTTATAAATGCCCAATTCTTGTTAGCTGTAGTGTTCTTCTAGATATATTAGTGGAATAGGTTTGTTAGTGGTTCAGATATTCTCTATACATATGAAGTTATTTATTAATTTTGGATAATTATAATAGAAATATAAGGTGAAATTGAAAAATCTACAATCATAACAAAAACTTCTGCCAGTTCTTACTTTATATTGAGATTTTGTTATATGTAGTATTCTTTCCTGGAGAATCCCATGGACAGAGGAGCCTGGCAGTCCATGGAGTCACAGGGGTCTGACATGACTTAGGGACTAGAGAGAGATAGGTATACAAGTTCATGCTACACTTTCTATTAGTAAAAATGCATTATTAGGGATTAATGCCATATATCGATATATAGCTACTCAATCTTACATAGATATCTTGACATTAACAATGTTTATTTAGTATTTTATAGGAGTATCTCTTCCATTAATTTATTTTCAAATTGTGACCCTAGTCAGTGCATAGTCAGTTTTTTAAAGAGCCAGTCAGATTATTTATCTATTATTTAAAGACATGTTTAATGATTGCATTTGATGATGCCATTATCTCATGGTTTAGAACAAGTTTGTTTCCCCTCTTTTTCCTCCTCTGTTCACTTGAATTCTTGGTTTGATTGAATTCTCTATTCCCTTTTTCCTCTTTTGGTTTGGAACTTATTGATTCTATATCTGGTTTTTAGTGCTCATCTTTATGAGTTAACATGAATATTGATTTAGAGGAAGATTGAGCTTAGACTTTGTATTGGTCAGGAGGAAGATAAAGATGGAAAGAATTCTAATGCATCGCCTTCCATGTTAGTGCTAATATTTTAGTTCTATATTATTTAGCCTCTTGGTCAGATGTATCCCATCACAACTTCACATCCTTTCAGCCTCGTTCGTCTTTTACCAGCTGCTAGTGGAGAACCGGAGAAGGCAATGGCACCCCAGTCCAGTCCTCTTGCCTGGAAAATCCCATGGATGGAGGAGCCTGGTGGGCTGCAGTCCATGGGGTCGCTAAGAGTTGGGCACAACTGAGCGACTTCACTTTCCCTTTTCACTTTCATGCATTGGAGAAGGAAATGGCAACCCACTCCAGCGTTCTTGCCTGGAGACTCCCAGGGGCGGCAGAGCCTGGTGGGCTGCCGTCTCTGGGGTCGCACAGAGTCGGACACGACTGAAGCGACTTAGCTGCAGCAGTGGAGAACCAGCCCTGTGTGCACTGTGAGCCACTTTACACAGGAGTCCCACAGCCTCCCCTGCGCCTCTGGCCTCCCACTCTCTTATTCCTCTTGGAGCCCTCACATATTTATCATGGAAGTGTAGACAGTTAATACCCTGAAGAGCAAAACTTTTGTCCATTCCCATTGGTCAGATATGTACTTACTGGCTCTGCTTTCTCCCTTCACCCATAGATGATCTCTAGACACACTGTATGTGGCTTTTGAGGGGAAGTCTCGGGCTTGAACAATCAGTCATATGTTTATTTTGGGTCTTCCTCCCTTCCTGCTTCATTTCCTCTAGCACTTACTCCTGCTTTCAAGGGTTATCTTTAAAAACAAAAAAATGTAGTATGTAAGTTCCCTGTCTTGGGGCCTGGTAGTTAAAGATTAAGATCCTGAGAGCTGAGATGGAGACTTTGGGACATATGAGCCTGAAAACCCTAAAACCCTGGAATGGTAGGTACTCGGTAAGCCCCACCCTGTAAATTCAAGGCCTGAATTCGCCTGGAGCAGTGGTGGATAGTTTCTGTGCCTTACTAACAGCTTATCATCTCATGACTTGCTTCTCTCTGCTTCTCAGCCTGGGGACTTTCTCTAGTGCCTCAGGAGCTTGCTAAACATGTGCAGGGCAGCCCAGAAATGCTGACATGAAATACCACTGGGATAACCTTTAACCAGTGAGAAATGGAAGTTGGTGGATAAACACTCCAGAGCTTTTCTGCTCCCTTTGTAGAAAATTACATATTCTACAAGCACCCCTAAAGCAGCGTGGATCCAGCAGTAAAGCTGCTCACAGTAGCATCCCACTCAGTAATGTAGTCTTCATGCATTTTCCTTCTTCTCTTTCACTATCCCCACTTCTTTACTGGGTGCAGCTAGTTTATTTGGGAAGTGATCCCAAGAAACAGAAGCCTTTGCCTCAGGTCTATATTTAGGGAGGTCCAAACTATAACAACTCGGATTCCCTTGCTCCCACCAGGAAGGTAAAGCAGCTCTCTTGTTCCTGCCAGAGAGTAGCGTCCTTTAGCCTGAAGAAAGGAGTATTTCTCCTTTGGGCTGAAGACCATGTGATGACTTTAAGGCAGGTGCCTTATAAAATGATGCTCATTCTTTTCAAGTTCCACTGCAGGCCTCCAGGCCAATCAAGGCCAGGTCTCAGCACAGCCTGAGCATGGAAATACCATCCTTGTGTCAAGAGGAAACAGTTCACATGCCAAAGGAAATGCGGGACCTGGCTTATATGTACTCTGGGAACCAGGAAAACTCAGGTCAAAGACTTATCTTGAAGGAGTTTAGATAAAAGAAGGGGAGAATAAAAGCAGAATAAGGGGGAACTTATGGACACAGGGTCTCTCATCCATGACTCAGAGGTCAGTGTGTTGGCAAGGAGGCCTGCAGCCAGTGCTGAGTGTCTGTTGGGGTGACTCCTTTAAGCTTCTTCCTGTGAGCTTTGCTCCTGGATTTCCTTGTATGTCTCATGCTGCGATGTTAGAGAAGCCCAAGATAAGAAAAGATGGGGGCATGACAGGGTGCAGTAAACTTGCAAAAGGGGTAGAAGCCTGGAAGGAACTGGTAGAGGGGGGCTGGAATGAGAGGTGAGGATGAAAGGATTGGATCAGATCTGAAGTAATGTGCAAATAGACATCTTCGGGATTTTCTTCCTTATATATTTAGTAGATCTCTAAATTAAGAGTTTGAGCTTTTAGGAAGGAATTCTTTTACTTTGTTTTTAAATAAAGTATTTTTAAAAATAGTTTTACACTTACAGAAAATGCAGATATTACAGTGTGTTCATATACATCTTATACCCAGTTTCCCCTATTATTATTATCTTACATTAGTACGGTACATTTGTTATAATTAATGAATCAGTATTGCTATATTATTCTCCATTAAATCCATTATTTATTCAGATTTTTCTTAGTTTTTTACCTGATGTCTTTCCTTTTTATTTTGTTTTGTCTCAGAATCTCATCAGGATCCTACATTACATTTAGTTGCTATGCTTCTTCAGTTTTCTGTAGGCTATGACAGTTTCTCAGAATTTCCTTGTTTTTGATGACCTTGAAAGTTTGGAGGAACACTGGTTAGATATTTTGTAGAATGGCATTCTCAAATGTGCTATTCGGTGCTAATAACAAGATTAAACAGAAGTTACTGGTTTAGGGGAGGAAGATGAAAAAATAAAATGTCATTTTCATTGCACTGTTTTAGGGTATATACTACCAACATGACTTATCAGTGTGATGTTGACCTTGATTACCTAGCTGACATAGTATTTTTCAAGTTCTCTACTGAGAAGTTACTATTTTATCTCCCCTTAGTCTCTGTCTTCAGGAAGACTGAATTTAAGACAATGCCTATTTGTGATTATTGTAAAACCTGTTGAAATTAAACCTGCTCTAGTGAACAATAATTTGTAAACTTGTCCAAATTACTTCAGATACTATCCTTACTCTTACAGATGAGATACTAGAAGCCCTAAAAGGTAGGGCAACTTGTTTGAAGAAATAGCTGATAAAGGTTGAAGAGTAGAATGGGAAGATAGCATTCTGCCTGAGAGTAGTGTCTGATCATTTATACCACATGAGTAGAGCTAAACCAAGAGCTGAATATATATAGAAATTGCTCCTAGTAGTCAGTGATAATGAAAAGCCCTTCATATAATCTTGGTTTTATTTTATTTCTATTGAGTATAGTTCATATACAAAACAGTGCTTTGGAAATAATGGCTTTATTTCCTTGTTCTGTCTAATATATCCTTGTTGCTTATTTATTTCATAAAAGGTAGATTGTATATCTTAAACGTTTACGCCTATCTTAGCCCTTCTTCCGTCCATCTCCCCCCTGGTAACCAGTTTTGTTCTCAATATCTGTGAATCTGTTTCTGTTTTGTTACATTCATGTGTTCTTCAGATTCCACAGTATAAGTGATAACAGAATATGTGTCTTCTGTCTAACATTTTTCACTCAGTAAAATACCGTCTTAGCCCATCTGTGTTGTTGCAAATGGCAGAATTTCAGTCATGTCCGACTCTTTGCGAACTGATGGACCGCAGCACCCCAGGCCTCCCTGTCCATCACCAACTCCCGGAGTTTACTCAAACTCATGTCCATTGAGTTGTTGATGCCATCCAACCATCTCATCCTCTGTTGTCCCCTTCTCCTCCCTCCTTCAATCTTTCCCAGCATCAGGGTTTTTTGAAATGAGTCAGTTCTTCACATCAGGTGGCCAAAGTATTGGAGTTTCAGCTTCAACACAGTCCTTCCAATGAATATTCAGGAATGAATACCTTTAGGATGGACTGGCAGGATCTCCTTGCAGTCCAAGGGACTCTCAAGAGTCTTCTCCAACACCACAGTTCAAAAGCATCAATTCTTTGGTGCTCAGCCTTCTTCACAGTCCAACTCTCACATCCATACACGACTACTACAAAAACCATAGCCTTGACTAGACAGACCTTTGTTGGCAATGTAATAATGTCTCTGCGTTTTACTATACTGTCTAGGTTGGTCATAGCTTTTCTTCCAAGGAACAAGTGTCTTTTAATCTCATTGCTGCAGTCACCATCTGCAATAATGTTGGAGCCCCCAAAATAAAGTCTGTCACTGTTTCCACTGATTCCCTATCTATTTCACTTCCCATGAAATGATGGGACCAGATGTCATGACCTTAGTTTTCTGAATGTTGAATTTCATGCCAACTTTTTCACTCTCCTCTTTCACTTTCATCAAGAGGCTCTTTAGTTCCTCTTTGCTTTCTGCCATAAGGGTAGTGTCATCTGCATATCTGAGGTTATTGATATCTCTCCCAGTAATCTTGATTCTAGCTTGTGCTTCATTCAGCCCAGTGTTTCTCATGATGTACTCTGCATAGAAGTTAAATAAGCAGGGGTGACAATATACAGCCTTGACGTACTCCTTTCCTGATTTGGAACCAGTCTGTTGTTCCATATCCAGTGCTAACTGTTGCTTCCTGACCTGCATACAGATTTCTCAGGAGGCAGGTAATGTGGTCTGGTATTCCTCTCTAAGAATTTTCCACAGTTTGTTGTGATCCACACAGTCTAAGACTGGCGTAGTCAATAAAGCACAAATAGATGTTTTTCTGGAACTCTCTTACTTTTTCAATGATCGAACAGATATTGGCAATTTGATCTCTGATTCCTCTTCCTTTTCTAAATCCAGCTTACTATGACAGAGTTTTGTGACATTGTACAGAAGGCAGGGATCAAGAGCATCCCCCCAAAAAAGAAATGAAAAAAACAAAATGTCTATCTGAGGAGTTCTTACAAATATCTGTGAAAAGAAGAGAAGTGAAAAGCAAAGGAGAAAAGGAAAGATATACCCATTTGAATTCAGAGTTCCAAAGAATAGCAAGGAGAGATAAGAAAGCCTTCCTCAGTGATCAATGCAAAGAAATAGAGGAAAACAATAGAATGGGAATGACTAGAAATCTCTTCAAGAAAGTTAGATACCAAGAGAATATTTTATGCAGAGATGGGCTCAATAAAGGACAGAAATGGTATGGACCTAACAGAAGCAGAAGATATTAAGAAGAGGTGGCAAGAATACACAGAAGAACTATACAAGAAAAGATCTTCATGACCCAGATAATCACAATGGTATGATCACTCACCTAGAGCCAGACATCCTGGTATGTGAATTCAAGAGGGCCTTAGGAAGCATCACTATGAACAAAGCTAGAGGAGGTGACAGAATTCCAGTTGAGCTATTTCAAATCCTAAAAGATGATGCTGTGAAAGTGCTGCACTCAATGTGCCAGCAAATTTGGAAAACTCAGCAGTGGTCACAGGACTGGAAAAGGTCAGTTTTCATTCCAATCCCAAAGAAAGACAATGCAAAGAATGCTCAAACTACTGGCACAGTTGCATTCATCTCACATGTTAGTAAAGTGATACTCAAAATTCTCCAAGCCAGGCTTCAGCAGTACATGAACCTTGAGCTTCCAGATGTTCAAGCTGAATTTAGAAAAGGCTCTTTATAGTTCACTATTATTTTTTTTGTGTGTGTATATGTGTATGCCATATCTTCTTTATCCACTCATCTGTTGATGATCAAGTACTTAGGTTGCTACCATATTTTGACTATTGTAAATAATGTTGTGAATGTTGGGGTTGATGTGTTTTTCATTTTTCCAGGTACATACCCAGGAATAGAATTGATAGATCACATGGTAGTTCTATTTTTAGGTTTCTGAGAAACTTCCATACTGTTTTCCATAGTGACTGCATCAATTTACATTCCTACAGAGTACAAGTGTTCCCTTTTCTCCACATCTTCATCAGTATTTACTATTTATGATTTTTTTCAACGCTAGCCATCTTGACGTGTGGTGATATCTCATTGTGGTTTTGATTTGCATTTCTTTGCTGATTGACAGTGTTTAGCTTCTTTCATGTGCCTTTTAACCATCTGTATATTTTTTTTGGAAAAAATGTCTTTTTAAGTCTTCTGCCCATTTTAAAATTGACTTGTACTACTTTATGAGTTGTATGAGCTACTTTTTGTGGGTTTGTTCCTTGGGTCAGGAAGATCCCCTGGAGAAGGAAATGGCTTCCCACTGTAGTATTCTTGCCTGGGAAATCCTATGGAAAGAGGAGCTTAGTGGGCTCTTTTCTTGGGTTGATGACCATCATCATAGATTATTTTAAAAATATTT
The DNA here is from genome assembly GCF_014754425.2 of Oryx dammah. Lineage (NCBI taxonomy): Eukaryota > Metazoa > Chordata > Mammalia > Artiodactyla > Bovidae > Oryx > Oryx dammah. Next base: position 38,412,781 of record NW_024070210.1, read on the forward strand.
TCTAATTAAAATTTTGACTGTGTTCTTCTATTCTTTTCCCTAATTCAGTTGGCATTCTTATTACTACTGCTTTGAACTCTTCCTGGCTAGTTATTTATTTCCGTTTTATTAGTTGTTTTTTTTTTCCCCAAGGGCTTTTCTGTTATCCTTTCACTTGAAATAAACTCTTCTTCTCATTTTGCTTAAATTTCTATGAAATTAGATGAAACAGTTACCTATTGAGTCTTGAAGGGGGTATCCCTGTGTGGGTGTGTCCCTGAACAGTCTGTGGGTGCCCACTGGCTGTCTTGGGAGAGCTGGATCTGATGTGAGCCTGAATCTTGTCTTTTCCCAGGGTGTTTTGGCAGCTATCATCTTGTAGAGAGGTGGGGATGAAGGTGAAGGGGCTGTGCCCAGTGCCTGGTGTGAGCTGGGGCTTCTCCACTGGTCATCCATCAGAACCAGCTACTGGGGGTGTGGTTGGGGCCACACTGCTGGAGCAGAAGCCCAGAGCATTGAGTCTGAGCTGGCTCTGTTTGCTCTAAGTGTTGGTGTGGCCCACTCCCACCTCTGTTTCCCCTGCCTCAGGGGTTCTGGGCATGGGTGTAGCAGCCACAGCAGCAGAGTGTGGGACCGCTTCATGACAGTAATGGCGGCTCCTCTCCTACTCAGATGCTAGTCAGTTCTACCAGTTTTGTCCTTCACAACTGAGCCCTCCCTTGGCTGCAGCAGCCCTCAGCCCAGCATAGAGGTCCATTGTGAAGCATGCAGGGCTGGAGCAGGCACTTGTTGTAGGCTGGGGTGGTCCTGAGAAACCAGCCAACATCCTATACAGTTTCATTCTTCCCTCACTGCCCTGCTTCTGGAGTGAGAAAGTGTATGCGTGTGCTCCTTGTGGGTGGATTCCAGACTTCCCACAGCTCTCCTTTTAGTCCCATGAGCCCTCCAACCAGCCAGAGGGACTTGTGGGGGTAATCCTAGAGTTGGGGTACCCAATATCTGGCTCGAATTGCTCACTTCCCATAGATAATTTCCCAGCCCTTATAATCCCCCTCCCCTTCTGAGTCCTAGCCCAGCAGCACAGGTCCTGACTTGATCTCATCTCTTCTTTTTCTGCTCAATCCTATGTGTATTTCTTAGAGTGCTAGTTGTAACAAGAGTCTTTCTGCCAGTCTCCAGTTAGTTTTCAATGAGAATCGCCTTATGCATAGATGCATATTTGATGTATTTATGGGGGGAGGTGAGTTCCGTGTCCTCCTGCTTCTGTCATTTAATCTCTCCTTTCTTGGTGTGGCTTTTAAAGTGGCATTGAAACTAACTGGAAATAGTAAGGGACCAGTATTCTAGTACATTCAATTTTGATTGATCCCAAAGATCAATCATTTGTTCTGAGGTTGACATAAGACTCTCTTTAGTCTTCAGGAAGCTTCTTGGGGAAATAGTCTTTGAAATTTTTTTTTACTAGGAATGTATATGGACTAAACTATCCAATGGTTCAGTCAATCCATATATATTGATAACATTTATTATGTTTGTAACATGTAACATTTCAGAAAATATTTGTTTATAGTATAAGGAATTATAGAAATGCAAGAAGTAACACCTAGGACTTTCTCTTCTGCCAATCCTTTGCCAAGGGGTAATGGGGAATAAATGAAAACTTCTACTTTGTAGTCTATGGTAGAAAATCACTTATATCAAACTACTGCTCTGTAGAAATATGCCAAGAAGCTCAAATAAGTTAATAGCATTTGAAAAGACTAATCATGTGGACTGTGCTCTACCACAGTCTATGTCACACTAAAGAATATAATTTATTTATATTCAGATTCATTTAGTCCAGATCCTAAGGGATTACACAGGGATAAAGAAGACGGATATTTCCTCATAGATCATTATATGTTCCCCTTTTATTCTCACTGATGCTACTGTGGCCATTGTCTTATACCTGGACATTATGTAACTTATTAGTCTGTTTTACTGCCACATCTAATATCCCACCATATGTTAGGTTTGCTTTCATGAGACACTGCTTTTGTGAGTCTCCTCCTCAAACCTTTGGCATTATTTTGTCCTGGGTATGAAGGAGTTGATTATCTGGTCCCAGCCTCTTCCTGTTTCTATTTCACAAGTAGTTACAGCCAGGCAGATATATTTATTTCCCAGTATCCTCTGAGCATTTTGAGCTTTATCTTTGCTCACTGTATTACCTCACCTTACCTTACTGTCTCCAAGTGGATTCTGTCCATCTCCCACAGGCCTGTCAACAGTCTCACCTCTGAAGTCTTTCCTTAAATGGTCTGCAGTGATTTCTCCTTATTCTAAAACTAAATAAAAGAAGCCTCTATTACTCATTCTGCACTGCAGTATTGCAAATAGCTAAGCATTTCCACATTGCTTTTTCATCCTCCAATACTCCATACTAGTTAGAAAGGCAAAATCCAACTACATTACCATGGCAATCTGTTGGGAAGCAGTGTCTCTCTTTACTAGCTCTCCTGTAGTTTTGTGTAGACTTAAGAAGGTCATGTCTAAAGACCAGTGAGGTCCTCAGAAGAAGACTAGTTTAAAGCTTCCGCCAATTATTTTCCCTTTAGAATAGACATAGATAATAATGAATATGCTTTGCTTAAGGGTATATGTGACTCTTTAGTGATGACAGGCCCAATCAGGATCGAGAGAATTTTCTTTTGGTCAACAATATTCACAAATATTCCAAATTTTATGTAGACATATGTACTTGTCTCAGACTACAAGCTTAAAACTTTGGAAACTTGAAAATAAACTTTTCTGCAGGTACACATCAGGCAGTGGGATGGCTACTGCCTTAGGGTCCCCAGATCCTCATTCAGGAATGAAGGCCTGAGTCCACAAGCTGCTGAGAGTGCTGCAGGCCCTCAGCTATCAGCCACCTTCAGGGGTTTCTCCATGGCACAGAACAAATTTGCCCAAAGTCATACATCTTTCCTGGATGGACTGCATCTCATAAAAGATTGTCCTGGGCTTATAAAGGCCTGGCCCTCTTGTTGCAAATGTGGGCAGCCCTGAAGGGTAATTTTATCTTTAGAGCTCCTATAGGTATTCCACCCAAATAGCACTGCAACTTGCCTTGTCCCTCTGCCCATTTCTATGTGCTTCTCTTCCATTCTACAGTTGACGGTCCCAAGAGCACTCTTAAAAAAGAAAAAGAAAAAACTTTTACTCATCTCAGAGCCTGCTTTACACAGATCAAGTTTTTCAGAAAGCAGGGACAGAAAGAAACACAGTGAACACCATAATCTCTCCCTTTTGATTACTGTCTCTTTAAGAACTAAACCCTTTTAGCCTATGGAGTAGGACATGGCAGGGGTTAAAAAAAGAGAAGCATAAGCGGAATCTGAACCTTGGAACACAGTGCGCTATGAAAGATGCCACAGCCTGAAAGATCCCGGACTTCATCTGGTATCATAGTAGTAGCATCCATGTTTTACCACCTCCCTCCCCTGGTTAACAATTCTTAAGGAAGAACTATCCCCATTTTACATTTATCTAACCATTTGTAAATATCTGGCTTCTTTTTTTAAGAGAATTTAGATGCCAAGGGTTAGAGGTATGCCTGCTTAGAGGAAGTCTGAATGGCAGAGAAAAGGAGGTCAATCAAGCTCCCAGAAATTGATTGCACCAGGCTGCATGCTTGGAGAGTGAGGGCAGTGTAATAATGTTTGAAAGCATGCCCGCAGAGTGGGGGCTGCGAGACTAGATGGGGTTAAGTGCATTCTCTTCTTCCCTAACTGCACCATTGTGGGTGGTAAAGAGGAGAACTGATTTTTTTGTACTTTTATATGGATGAATGGTTGAATTTGCTCAAAGCTCTTTAAAAGGTCCCAGCAGGCATGTACAAAACAGAAGAAAAGGAATATGCCTAACTGAACCTGACTTGTATTACATTCATCCCAAACTAGCCTTCTGAGGCTCTTGTGGAAGATGAGCTCAGGGGTAAAACTCTTTCCCACCCCTAACAAAACCTCACTTAAGTTACTTGAGATGAAAACAAGGAAAAGCCTGTATTAGCACTAGAAGGTAAAGAGGAATACCATTTCATCTAGAGTGTTTCTTTAAATTATTGGTAGTAAGCAAGCAGTGGAGTGAGATGGAAGTCAAGAGTGGCCACGGCCTCACTATGTGGATTAAATGCAGGGCTACTTAGGGAAAGGGGAGCTCAGTATTTGAAGTCTAAATCAGCGATGCTTTTTTCCTGATATGGGTGGGCACTAGGAAGGAGGTAAAGTGTAGACATCACCTTAACGGTTAACACAGTTTGCTTAGGAAAGCCAGTCACCACCTGCACAGCAACGTCAAATAGTCAAGGCCAGTTCATATACTCACTTCCCTCAGGATGAAGTGCTAATGGAAATATTACCAGAAGAATATTGAAAAGATCCAAACTTCTGGAAGACATAAGGCTCTAGTGTTATTTCATCCAAAAAGGCTCAGGTCACCTATTTATTATGCAGAATTTGCAAGTCTCTAGTCTTGCGTCTCCCTTAACGCTTTTTTATAAAAGAGCTATTGTTGACAGTTTATCATTTCTCATTGATTCACGATTTAGCAGATTAAAGTTTAAAAATGAGATTCAGTGAAGGTAAGGGAATGGAGAAACAATTCCCTAAAACATGCACAAAATCAGTTTGATTGTTTTGTCTAAGTGACAAATTAAAATTGATTATGAAACCCATAGAGCTCAGATATTAGGTTGCTAATGACATAGACTATTGTGTGTAGGGGGATCTTATATCTTTATGTAAAAAGTCTTTTTCTTGCCTAATTTATTAAGTGTTGAATGACATTTTTTTAAGAAAAAAGAATGTACTAGTTTCACAATAAGGTACCCAAAGTCACTCACTCGAGGCCTCAGCTTAATAAAGCCTTCCCAGGGAAGCTGTTGATAGTGTGTAACCAATGACTCCCTAGATTAGATTAAATCCCTTCTATGTGCTCACATAGCATTCCAAACATCCTTTAATATCACTCCTATTTCTCGTTCTTGTAATTAGTAATTGTTCCTCATTTTTCCTGCTCGGCACTAAAAGCCATTAAGTCAGAATAAATAATGTCTCTCCAGTCTAGAACATAGATAGGCATATACACTGTGTCCCTGTAAGTATCTGAAACATTTCCTATAATTTTCTTCATTTAAGACAAGACTTTTGAGAAAATATGAACTTTATAAAACAGTAAGGAAAGAGAAGCATGATAACCTTTAAAATGGCTGCATTTATGAGAGAAAGAAATGAAACTGTAAATTTTAAAAATCATTAAAAGTAATAGGATAAAATGAACACTGAAGGCCATTCTTAAACTCTCTCAGATTGCAGATGACAGGAGCCCACCTTAAGTTGGAGACTAATGCAGCTCAAATCTTAAGGCAGTGGCATGTTACAGAGGCACATGTCTAGATTCAAAAGTGAATAAGAAGGAATTCCATCCTTTGTAATTATTCTACTCTTTGAAAGCCATGGTCCACAGCAACACATTGAAATCTGCTCCCTCAAACTACCCATCACTCTGACACAGTCCACACCTCTACTGGGTACACTCTCCTATTCATTGCTTCCCACCTCCTCACTTTCTTTGTCTTTGATTCTTTTTTCTTGGGGAAATGGCTCAGTTCATCTCAGTACAAAAATAATAAACCTTACTATAGACTTGTCCCCTGTTTTCCCTTTAGGCAAGAGCATTTACAGGATTTTTTTCTGGTGGGTCAGAAAAGAAAGGAGGAGGAGGTCTTTTTCCCAGACTGTTAATTTTTATATTGTCATAGATAGAAGTATGTCTGTTTGCTTATTGCTTTTCTTTCCTTGTTATAGTATTTTCCTGAACATCTGTTCTGTCCCCCATATCTATATATCATCCAGATAATATCTCCTCTCTGATCATTTATCTGTCATGTACCTAAGAAGCGGGTGGTTAAGAATCAGGCAAGTATATTCTGTCATTCTACAAATCCTTTCAATATTCTTTGCCCCACGGTGCTCGCTCTTGGATATCTGCAGCTCTGGCACATGGCTTGCAGCTAGGCATGGCTTACAGCAGCTTTTATATCCTGTTCCAGCAGAGAATGATCAGGCCCTTGAGATGAGCTGGTGTGGATTCCTAAGCAGGCAATCTGGTTAAGATGAGAAGAAAATTCATGTGTGTACAGTTATAGCCCAAGGAGCTAATACATCTGAGCTTAGGCTGGGGCTCGTTGAGAAAGCATTGGGAAAGTGGTGGTTTATGGGGACAGTTTATCTTGCTTCAGAGCTTAGTACCAGAAACATCCCTGGACTCATGTAGAATAAGGCCATGGTAGATTCCAGAAACTTAAATTTACTAGGCCTTTTAATTTTCGTAAACACTTTGTGGGCAGCACTGATGTGGTCTGTTGTATATGGTTACAATGTGGTAGTCTCTCTAGGAGGCCACAGAGTTTATTGCTTTACGCAGGTGGTTCATATTATGAAGCCTTTGGGATAGCGATTGGAAAGAATACTCAGGGTTGAACTAGACTGTTGGCCTCATAACAGTAGTCTTGGATAAAATTACTTTCCCTATGGGCCAGCACTGGAATTAAAACATGGTTCATCTGCCCCATGATAGCATCTCCTATTCAACTGGCTTTGACACATCAGGAATCCATGATTGTTGTTATTTTTATTATAAGGCAGGGACCAGATTTGTCCCCTCTCTCTCTCACCCTGTCTATAGACTCAGTTTTAAGGTGTCTAGGGTTTTTTAAGAAGTTGAATTTTCAGTGAACTCATCTCATTTGGACCTTTGAATATTGTCATGTTCTTTGTACATTTCAATGCCGTATTAGAAACTGGTTTCTACAGTGGTGGACTTCCCTGGTGGCTCAGACAGTAAAGCGTCTGCCAGGTTCAATCCATGGGTAGGGAAGATCTCCTGGAGAAGGAAATGGCACCCCACTCCAGTACTCTTGCCTGGAAAATCCCATGGATGGAGGAGCCTGGTGGGCTGCAGTCCATGGGGTCACAGAGTTGGACACAACTGAGCAACTTCACTTTCTTTTTCTACAGTGCTGCCAAAATGTCATAACACAATCAACTGACTTCTCAAATCTTGCTTAGAAGGCAGTTTTTCCTCAAACACTGGGCAGCCTAGTATAGCAAAAAAGTTCATAGGCTTTAGTTTCTGGCCCAGGTTTCTGATCTTCAGGCCCAGTTTCTGATCTTGTTCTCTGATCTGATCTTGTTCTCTAAAATATCCCGATATCTCCATAAGTGATTGAAGGAAGTTTTAGGTTCCTCACCTAGAATTAGAAGGTGATAGGACTATTAAGTGCCTGAGGTATTATCATGTGTTAATAATGGTGCTAAACTAACAATTCTTCCTTCTTAGCTCTTGTCTTATGAATTCTCAAATTAAAATTGTCATTCAAAGAGCACAGGAAGTAACTTTCATTGGCCAAACAGTTAATTGACCAATGTCCAGTTCACTAAAATAGTACAAATAAGCTCTTTGCATGTCTTTCCAGGTATCTTTTGACTTTCTAGTTTTGCATTCCAATTCCCTATGATGAAAGGGGAGAAATGCTATGTCAAAATTCTATACAGTGTCATCACAGGTTATAGGACTGCATTGTTTCAGATCAGTTCTCCTTACTTCTGAATGCCACTCCAGGAATTAAACTCACTTTTACATCCCCTAGTTAACATACAACCCCTAGTTAAGAAGGGATAACTGTACTATTTGAACCCAAGAAGAGAGCCAAGGCAAGCACATTTACTTCAAGATATCTGAAACCTCCCTTCCCATAGAGGAGTTGGCATCTATCTTTACATATATGTTACCATTTGATTGTATTTGCTTTCTCACTTGGCAAAGAAAGCCCAGTATGGCAAGACCTCAGCAGAGGAGGCCAGCTGTGTACTGGGAACTGTGTGGTCACCAGTTCTTGATTCTCTCTCTGGGTGGGTGCCTGGCAATAGCAGTGACCCCAGGCTGCTTGTGACAGGAGAAGCTGGGCCATAACTTGTTCCCTTGCTCTTTCTACTTCTGTACATCTTCTTATTAGGAGACAGAGAAGTGATTGGTGAAGTTCTATGGGAGGATTTAGCATGCCTGCTTAGGCTCAATTCCAATGTACCATTTCCACCTTATAAGATTGGATAAGCCATGCAAATCCACTGTGAGTTAATGGGCCAGATAATACCCAGCTTATAACAGGTTAAGACAAATGGTCACTTACTGTTCCATGTTCAAGCATTCCACCTTTACCAATCCCTAATAACATACCAGGAACTGTTTCTCTGCTGCTGCTAAGTCGCTTTAGTCATGTCCGACTCTGTGTGACCCCATAGACAGAAGCCCACCAGGCTCCCCCGTCCCTGGGATTCTCCAGGCAATAATACTGGAGTGGGTTGCCATTTCCTTCTCCAATGTGTGAAAGTGAAAAGTGAAAGTGAAGTCGCTCAGCCGTGTCTGACCCTTAGCGACCCCATGGACTGCAGCCTACCAGGCTCCTCCGTCCATGGGATTTTCCAGGCAAGAACACTGGAGTGGGTTGCGATTTCCTTCAACTGTTTCTCAAAGACATATGTGTTGTAAATGACATGGCCTTGCTTCAGAACCCCAGAGGCTTTCCCATAAACTCGACAATGAAACATTCTCACCATTGACTACATCAGGACTGCTGAGTCATCTAACTGAAGATGTAAAGTTGCTTGCATCATAGTCTGGACCTGCCAAAGAGTACCTTTCTGCTCCAGGCTCCACTTTAAAACTGGCAACCTTTTGTATCACCTAGTTTATGGACGAGACCCCTGTCTCAGATAAGGAATTGCTATCTCCAGGATGCAAAGAGGCTGACCAAGCACTGTGCTTTCTTCTTCTTGGCAAAGTATGTAAGATGCAGCAATTTGTATTTTACTTTGGAGATACCTAGGTGCATTCCTGGTCACTAGAACTCTAGAAACTATTAAAATTAGATTCCTGAATCTTATAAAGATTTCTCTCTTGCTTTCCAGAAAACATGGTTCTTATCAAAGCCTTCAGTATACTAGTCAGCTCACACATCCTGCGCAATCAGTATGTTTTCTTGGGTATAAGGGATCAATGTGATGCTCTTTACATATTCATATGATCCAGATCTCTTCTGACTATGTTATAATAGCAAGGAAGAGTTATCATGGTGTATAAATGTATTTTCTTGTCCATTTCATGTGAATGTTACCCCTAGGGCTATTTTTGATACCCTTTCCTGAATTGGATAGGAAAAAAACTACACTTACCTAATCAATGGCTGTATACAATTTACTCATTAATTGGCAATAGCCACAATTATGGTCTCTACTTGGCTGAGTTTACAATAGTATGCAGTCATTTTCAGGATGTATCTTTGCCATAATATGAGTCACCCCATAATCTACTTTGGCAATACAAGCATTACAACTTTGCTCAGAATGGATAATCATTCTCTTTTTAATTGAGCTATAGTTGATTTACAATATTATGTTTTCAGATATACAGGATAGTGATTCAGTATTTTTACAGATTACACTCCATTCAAAGTTATTTCAAGGTAATGAGTATAATTCCTTATGCTATACAGTATGTCCTTGTTGCTTTTCTATTTTATATGTACTGACTAGTTTGTATCCATTAATCTCATATGCCTAACTTATTCCTCCCCCTTTCCTATCCCCTATGGTAACTGCAAGTTTGATTTCTGTATCTGTGAGTCTGTTTCTGTATATTCTTTTGTGTTATTTTTTATATTGTGCATATAAGTGATCTCACATGTCTTTCTCTGACTCATTTCATTAAGCATTATGTTCTCTAGGTCCATCTACATTGTTGCAAATGGCAGAATTTCATTCTTTTTATGGCTGAGTAATACTCTACATATATATGGATTATTATAAATATTCATACATATGAATTTATCATCTATTGATGGACATTTGGGTTGCTTCCACATCTGGGCTATTATAAATAGTGCTGTTATGAACATTGGGGTGCATGCACTTTTTTGAATTAGTGTTCTCATTTTGAGTGTATACCTAGCAGTAGAATTCCTAGGTCATATAGTACTTCTATTTTTCAGTTTTTTGAGAAACCTTCATACTGCTTCCTACAGTAGCTATAGCAATTTGCATTCCCACCAACAGTATACAAGGGTTCCCTTTTCTTCACATCATCTCTAGCATTTGTTATTTGTAGACCATTTAATGATAGCCTTTCTGACAGGTGTAAGGTGATAGCTCATTGTTTTTATTTGAATTTTTCTAATAATTAGTGATGCTGGGCATCTTTTCATCTGTGTGTCTTTTTGGAGAAATGTCTATTCAGGTCTTCTATTCAATGTCTGATTGGGTTGTTTTTTGATATTGAGTTGTATAATCTGTTTATATATTTTGGATATTAACTCCTTGTCAGTCACATCATTAGCAAACATTTTCTCCCATTTTGTAGATTATCTTTTGGTATTGTCAGTGGTTTCCTTTGCTTTGCAAAAGCTTTTAAGTTTAATTAGGTCACATTTGTTTATTTTTCCTTTCATTTATCTTGCCTTAGGAGACATAACTAAAAAAAAATATTGCTATGATTTATGTCAAAGAGCATTCTGCCTATATTCTTTCTTAGGATTTTTATGGTTTCAGGTTTTAAAATAGATTAAAGATCTAAATTTATGTTTGCACATAGCGTGAGGTAGTGTTCTAATCTCATGTTTTACATGTAGCTATCTAGTTTTCCCAGCACCACTTGTTGAGACTTTTATCCATTGTCCATTCTTTTTCCATCATCTCTAGGCTTCTAAGTAAGTGCTACTTTAGCAGCGTGTTTGTCCTAGTCCCTGGAAGGGTGGGACATATTTTAAATCTTGTGTACCCAAGTCAACGATTCTTATCCAGTTATATATTCCAGTCAAAGAAGGCTCAAAATCCAATCTCTAGGTACTGTCCTGGCACACGTTGACTAATTCTTATAATTTCCTATAGTTATAATCTCTTTCTTCCTTGTGACCCTGACATCCTAGCCATTTTATAATGGAATAACCCCAATTATACATCTGGGGGGAATTTCTAATGAGAGCTCTGCCACTTTGTATAGGAGAGGATTATATAGTGCCTTCTCACAGAATGAGAGTAGAGGTGGAGCTAGCTCCAAAAAGGACAGTTGCACCATCTCTGGAGGCTCAGAGGACTTTAGGGTAGTCCGGAGAGCCACAGTATACAGGAGGTATCCACCCAGATTTTCCTGTCCTGTATCAGGTTTCTAGGTTTTCCAAACCAGGGCTCTAGCCTTAATATAATAGATTTACTTGGCTGAGAGTTCAACCGTCTTTGAAGTTCAGTAATCCTAATGTTCAGATCTTTAGTCTCTTCCATGCCTTCATCCTATCTTTCACAACAGGAGATAAGAGCCTCTTCGAAGGTAATTAATCTCAGACAGACTTCTGCCCTCGAAATTTAGCCTTTAACTGTCCGATAATCAGTCTTATTTTCTCATGATCTCTCTGCAGGGTATCAAGTCATCTTTTAAAAAAGGTATATGTATAGCCAATCCTAAGGGTATTGAGGAATGGTGCACCTAAAGACCAAAGTCTGAATCACAGCAATACCCAGGGTGTTCTGCCAACCACGATATTTCCCTAAGTGGCCACTGGTGAACTATTTAGTAATAGGGCTGCCACCTTATGCCATGGATTATCCATGTCCCATATTCCACTTGAGAGGGGGTCAGCCTTACCACTCTGGTAATGAATAATCTATTTTCAAAATCCCATTTTAGCTCCTGCTTTTTTAGACCACTCCTAATCTTTATACCAATTGTGTTGCTTCTAGAACTTTGGGAAGCATATGCTAAGATGGAATTAGTAGTAGAAGAGAATTACTGTGAAAGATAAAGGGAGGAGAGAGCAGAATTAGTCAGAGAAAGACTTCAGGCCATGATCAAGGTCTTATACCTGTGAAAGAACAGGACAGTGAAAAAAGATGGGGAGAGGAAGAACCTGAACCTATGATGCAACTCTGAGAATGCCCTGGGGCTCCCAGCCCAGCTAAGATTAGCTATAGCAAAGTCCCATGTTGGGCTGAAATGTCTTGGGTCTAGTATTATTGCCATGTATGTGCTCAGTCATTGGCTGGGCTGCTCAGGAAGAGTGTGGCCCTGGCTTGAACGCTCCGGTGGCTCCTATGGCAACTCCTTACAACCAGGGCAGATTCTTTCCCTGAGGGAAGAATGAACATCCTTGCTGTTATATGGCTTGATACACAAAACAGAACAAAAACCCACTGACATGATGCTTCCAGGGGGAGACATATGACAACTAAAGCATTATTATTTTTCAATCAAAATTCAAAAGCAACGGAAATATTCCCTAGAACTTAATGACACGATTCTTTTTCACTTACGTTTTTACTATTGAAGTGTATGTAGTTCATGTACAATATTATATGAGTTTCAAGTACATAACAAACATAGTGTTATATCCTGCAACTTCATATCTAGGTTGGTCATAACTTTCCTTCCAAGGAGTAAGCGTCTTTTAATTTCATGGCTGCAGTCACCATCTGCACTGATTTTGGAGCCCCCAAAAATAAAGTCCGACACTGTTTCCACTGTTTCCCCATCTATTTGCCATTAAGTGATGGGACCAGATGCTATGAGCTTAGTTTTCTGAATGTTGAGCTTTAAGCCAACTTTTTCACTCTCCTCTTTCACTTTCATCAAGAGGCTTTTTAGTTCCTCTTCACTTTCTGCCATAAGGGTGGTGTCATCTGCATATCTGAGGTGATTGATATTTCTCCCGGCAATCTTGATTCCAGCTGTATATAATATGCCAATTGTAAACAGAGTTTTACTTTTCTGATTTAAATGCCAAGCAGTTCTTTTTGTTATTTAATCGCTCTGGTCAAGGCTTTCAGTACTACGTTGAAACAGTGGAGTGGTGAGAGTGGGCATCCTCGTTCATGATCTTAGAGGGACCACTGAGGATGATGTTAGCTGGAGTCTTATCATATATTGCCTTTATTAAGTTACATCCCCTCTATATTCACTTTGTGGAGAGTTTTTACCATGTATGTATGGTGAATTTTGTCAAGTGATTTTCAGGTATCTATCGAAATGAAATAATTTTTATCCTTCATATTTTTAATGTGCTGTAGAAATCAGTTTGCTAATATTTTATTGAGGATTTTTGTATCCATATCATCACAGATAATGGTCTGTACAGTACTTTCTTTTCTGGTAGTGTCTTTGTTTAACTAGGGTATCAAGGAATGATGCTGGCTACATAAAATGTATTTGGCCATGTTCTTTCATCTTCTGTTTTTTAAGAGTTTGAGAAGGCTTGGTAGGAATTATTTTTCAATGTTAATAGAATTTACCAGTAAAGCCATCTGGTCCTAGGCTTTTTGGGGAGGTACTTGACTACGGATTCAATTTCCTTACTAGTAATCAGTCTGTTCAGATGTTCTATTTCTTCATGAGTCAGTTTTGGTAAATTGTGTTTCCAGGAATTTATCCTTTTATAAGGTTTACTTTGTTGACTTATAATTGTTTAAAGTAGTTTCTTTTGATCATTTGTTTGTCTATTGTAATCTCTCCTTTTGCCTAATTTTACTTGAGTCTTTTCCCCTGGTGTCTCTAGCTAAAGGTCTCTTCAAGAAATTAGCTCTAAAACACAAACACACAAAAAAAGAAACCAGCTCTTAGTTTCATAAATCTTTCATCTTTAGTCCGTATATTTTGCTCTAATATTATTCCCTTGATTCTATTAGTGTATTTTTAGTTTTCTAGTTCTTTGAGATGTTAGGTTGTTTTGAGATCTTTTATGGTCTTTTATGTTTTTTGCTATGAACTCCCCTCTTAGAATTACTTTTCCTATGCTCCATAGTTTTGGTGTATTGTATATACATTATCTTTGTCTCAATTTTTAAAAAAATTTCTTTAGACCCATTGGTTATTCATTAGCATGTTGTTTAATCTCCACGTGTTAGTGTGTTTTCTTCTTGTAACGGGTTTCTAATTTCATACCATTGCGTGGGAAAAGATACTCAATATGATTTCAGTTTTCTTGAATTTATTAAGACTTTTTAGTGGCTTAACATATGTTCTAAACATATGTTCTATCTTGGAGAGTGTTCCATGTGTTGGAGAGCTACATGTATTCTCTTACTTTGGGATGGACTGTTCTGTAAATGTTAAGTGTGGGCTTATTATTGCCATTCTTTTTTTCTTTCTAAACAAATAATTACTGCATTCCTTCTTTCCCTCTGGTGATTTGATAATGTCCTGTAGTGTAACACTTAGACTCTATTATCTTTTGTGTATCTACTAGAGGTTTTTATTAGTGGTTAACAAATAAAAAATAGTTTATACAAATCTTACAACAGTAAATTATAAGTTGAATTTGCATTCTAAAGCTCTACAGTTTTACTCTCCCAATGTTTCATTTTATTAATAACTCAAAATTTATATCCTTTTATCTTGTATAGCCATTAACAAATTATTGTAGTTATTTTGTACTGTTTTTGTCATTAGCCTTCATACTAGACTTATAAGTAATTAACCTACCATCAATACATTAGTTTATTCTTAATTTTAACATATATTTAGCTTCACCAGTGAAATGCATACTTCCTTATATTTTTATTTACCTAATTAGAACCCTTGTTTCAGCTGAAAGTCATCCCCTTAACATTTATTGTAAGGCCAGTCTATTGATGATAAACTCCATCTTTTTCTTGCCTTAAAAGCTCTTTCTCTCTATTCTGAGGGACAGCTTTGATGGATAGAATCTTGGTATCTTTTTTTCCCTTTTGGGGCTTTGAATATGTTATGTTTTTCCCTTCTGGCCTTCAAAATTTCTGCAGAAAAAAGCTGTTGAGGATCTTCTGCTATGTAAAAGGGAACCCCAGTGTTTTTTCCTCTCATTAGTTTTAAGATTTTCTCTTTGTCTTTGACTAATTGTAATGTATCTTAGTATAGATCTTTTTAGGTTTCTCTCATTTGGAACTCTCTGGCCCTCCTGACTCTGGATGGCTGTTCCCTTTATCTTCTCCTCTGGGGTCTGTTGATCATGTGCCCCTTTAGCTCTTTGTTCCTTTTCATTCTTTTTTGCTCCTTTAACTGGATGACTTCTACCACCCTGTTTTCCAGTGACTGATCCTTTCTTCTGCCTCATCTAGTCTGCTGTTCAAACCCTTGATGTAAGTTTTTAGGTAAGTTATTGTATTCTTTAGCTGGTGATTTCTGTTGGGTACTTATATTTTCTGTCTTTGTTGAAATTCTTACTTTGTGTGCATTCTCCTAAACTCAGTGAACATATTTATGACTCATTTTGAATTCTTTGTCAAAGAAATCACTTACCTGTATTTCACTGGGTATTTTTTTCTGGGGGTTAACCTTGAAATTTAGAACATATGTATCTGTTTCTTCATTTTGACTCTTTGTTGGTTTCTCTGCCTTAGACAAAGCAGCCACCTGTCCTAGTCCTGAAGGACTAAGCTTGTGTAGGAGAAAAAAAGCTTTGTGCTCAGCCCTGTCCTAGATCTTTGCTGCCTTTCAATCCTTTGTAATTGCCCAAGCAATTTCTTTTTGTTTTCAGTGACTCCCAATCCTTGAGGGTGTGCAAAGACCTATAGTGTCCTAAAAGGAAGGATATAAGTCAGCAGCTTTTAAAGTATGAAAATATACCTCTTTCAGGGGAAGACTGGGAGATGAACATTTCTGGGCACTCCCTCTGCACTGAGCCCATAACCAGTTAGAAAATGTTTCTTTGTTTGCTACTGTCCTGTTGAACATGTTCTGGACATTTCTACTGCTTCTGCACTGTGCTCTAGATACATAGCTGATTAAAAACTATTTCTCTACTCATTACCCTCCTATGGGACTCACACACAAACAATGCTGGCCCCTCGAACCAGCTAAGAAAGCACACCTCCAAAGTGACTGCCGCAAAACCAGGGCCGCTTACGTGTACATAAGTTCCTTTTAAAGAGATTCTAGGGACCTTACAAAGGGAGATTACAAAGACGGTGCCTGCTAGCTCCCCCATCTCTGGAGCACTGCAGTTGACCCCTAGTTGCATGTGAAATTAGAAGCCTGCTCCTCAGACTTAAGGTAAGCAAATAAACCTCTTTCACAGAAAGATTGGTACACTTCAGGCAGTTAGAGTGATGTCAGCATCATGGCAATGTAAGATGTTGCCTTTGTCTCTCTCCTTCAGTCTAAAACCGTGAAAACACCCCTAACTCAACAAAGGTTGCTCTGCCCAACACACTAGGATACCAGAGAGATCTACACATAGAAGAGGCAGAGCCAGATGAACAGTCAAGGCAGAGCATGCAATTTCAGGCCATGGCAGCTGAGCCCAGTGACAGCAGGGGAGGCAGTGGGACAAGAAACACTGGCCTTCCAGCTCCAGAGACACCTGCAATTCCCTCCCACCCTCAGTGGTGGAGCCCACAACCTGATGGCCCTGGGGAAAACTCTGGAAGAGGTAATGCAGTGTGGGAAATGCCTATTCTCAAAACATTTTCTTCAATGCCACCTATTGAAAAGGGCTCCTAATTACTAACTGGTTGAATTAGAATCCAGTAAAAAATGTTTTACCCGAAGAAATTATTCCCTACTTTCAAATCTACCAGCACAGGAAAAATTCATCAAGCATCATGAAAAGTCTGGAAATATGGTATCAGAAAAAGAAAGTGACAATTCTCCAAAAACCAAAGTTAAAGTCACAGAATATTGCAATTTAACTGATGGAGAATCCAAAGTAATTGCCATAAAGAAACCACAAGAAGAACCAAACAAAACCTAAAGCTGAGAAACCCAGTAAATGGGCATATATTCTGGGAAAACCATAATTCAGAAAGATAAATGTACCCCAAAGTTCAGTCCATGGAAGCAGCCTTTATGTCCAACAGAAGAATGGATAAAGATGTGGTACATATGGACAATGGAATATTAACCATTAAAAATGAAATAATGCCATTTGCAGTGACATGCAGAGACCTAGAGATTGTCATACTGAGTGAAGACAGAAAAATGAATAGCATATGATATCACTTATATGTGGAATCTAAAAAATATGGTACAAGTAAGCTTACTTACCAAATAGAAATAGAGTCACAGATGTAGAAAACAAACTTATGGTTGCCAGGGGAGGAAGGAGACAGGAGGGATAAATTGGGAGATTAACATATGCACAGTACTATATATAAAATAGATAACTAATAAAGATCTACTGTATAGCACAGGGAAGTCTTCTCAATACTTTGTAATGGCCAATATGGGAAAAGCATCTAAAGAAGAGTGGATATAGGTATATGTTAACTGACTCACTTTGCTGTACAGTGGAAACTAACACAGCACTGTAAATCAACTATACTCCAATAATTTTTGTTTTCAAAGATGAAGACTGAATTAGAAAGCATTGGAAATAGAGCAGACCATATTGAAGAGAAATTTAGAAATGAGACAGATAGAAGGGGGAAGAAAACTAAAACTAATGAAGACATCTATAAGAACTACCCAACTACATTTTGTCATCCTTCCTAAAGATATTAGGTATCCCAGAAGGAGAAGAGAGTGATCAGAGAGCTAATTTAAAGAGAAAAGTAGCTGAGAACTTCGCAAACCTGGGGAAGACCATGAAACTAAGAAAAACACCTAGTTATCTCAATGCAAGAGGACTTGCTAGAAGATGCATAAAAGTCAATGACAAATAATTTTAAAGGTAGCCAGGTTAAAAAAGTAACCTACAGAGGATCTCCCATTAGGCTAGCAATAGACTTATCAGCAGAAACTCTATAGTCCAGGAGAGAGTGAATTACATTCTCAAAATACTAAAAAATAAAGTCACCCAAGAATACTCTCTAGTGAAGTTATCATTCAGATGTGAAAGAGAAATAAAGATTTTCTCAGACAAAAGGTGAGGGAGTTCATCACCACTAGACTTGCCTTTCAAAAAGGCAAAAGTACACAAAACTTTGACTAAGGTGATATATAGAAAAAAGTGCAGCTCAAAAAATCAAAGGGAAAAAAGTCAGTAAAAATAACTATATCTACTTTAATTTGGTAACAAACAACATGAAAAAAGATAATTTGAGAAAACAAAAGCATAAAAGAAGAGGATGGAACCATATAGGCAATAGGATGTTTTGAGCAGAAATAGGACAATTTTATCTACAGAAGTTTGATACAAACATCAT
Source organism: Oryx dammah (assembly GCF_014754425.2). Lineage (NCBI taxonomy): Eukaryota > Metazoa > Chordata > Mammalia > Artiodactyla > Bovidae > Oryx > Oryx dammah. The sequence continues at coordinate 38,430,963 of NW_024070210.1, forward strand.
GGTAACTACAAAACTAGAGCAGTGACACAAAACACTTTAAAAAAGGAAACTGAGAAAAACGTCGAACTAATAGAATGGCCAGAAAACAAAAGATAAAATGGTAGTACTATGTCCTCATTTACCAATAATTACTATAAATATAAATGGATTGAATTACCAATCAAAACATATAGAGTGGCTGGATAAATTCAAAAACAAGACACCACTATATGCTGCCTCCAGGAAAGTGATCTCAGTTCTAAACACAAACATAGGCTTAAAGTGAAGGAATAAAAGATGATATTTCAAGCAAATGGCAGTCAAAGTGGATATAGCAATACTCAGACAAAGTAGAATTCAAGCCCCCAAAAGGTAACAAGTGAAAAATATGTACATAAATGGAGAAATTGACAGCAACACAAAAGTAGTAGGGAACTTAAATACTCTACTTACACCCATGGCTAGGTTATCCAGATAGAAAGTCATCAACAAGCATCAAAAACTGCCTTAAATTAAACATTAGAACAAGATGAACTTCATAGATTTATACAAAACATTCTCTCCAAATGTAGCAGAATGTACATTCCTTTCAAGAGCACATGGAACATTCTCAAGGATAGACCACATATCAGAAAACACAAGCCTCACTTAATTTAAGAAGGATAAAATCATATTGTGCACGTTTTTGACACAATATGAAACTAGAAATGAAGTACAAGAAGAAAGCTGGAGAATCACAAATATGTGGAGACAAAACAGCATACTACTGAAGAATATTGGAAGCACTAAGAAATCAAAGGAGAAACGAAGCAGCAGAAAGGATGCAGCAAAATTCCAATGTAGGCCTGGGTATAAAAACAAGGAAAATCTCAAACAATCTAATTACAACTACAGGAACTAGGAAAAGAAAAGAATGAAGCCCAAAGTCAGTAGAAGGACAGGAATAAAGATCATAGCAGAAATAAATGAAACAGACTAAAAAGACAGTAGAAATGATTGATTAATGGTTGGTTCTTTAAAAAGATAAATTGGCAAGCCTTTAGTTAGCCTCTTTAAGGAAAACAAGCTCCAGGAGCTGGTAATGCAACTCTAGGAGTTGGTGGCGGACAGGGAAGCCTGGTGTTCCGCAGTCCACCGGGTCACAAAGAGTCGGGCATGATTGAGCAACTGAACTGAACTGAAGGAAAACAAGAAATGGAAGGCTCAGATAAATAAAAGCAAAAATGAAAAGGGAAAAATTAAAATGGATAGCCTAGATACACAAAGAATTAGAATACTATGAATAGCTATATGGCAACAAATTTGACAGTCCAGAAGAAATGGATAAATTCTTAGATTCCTATAACCTTTCAAGACTGAATTAGAAGTGACAGAATATCTGAACAGGTGGATCACTAGTAAGATTAAAGCAGTAATTAAAAATGTCCCCCCAGACAAAGGTCCAGGACCAGAAAGCTTCACAAATAAGCCTTACTAAACATTTAACGAAGATTTTAATACCTATCCTTCTAAAACTCTTCCAAAAAAAAATAAGTTAGTAAGCATTCTCTCCTCTTTATTTTGCAAGTCCAGCATTACCCTGATACCAAACCCAACAAGAAAAACACAGAAAATTATACGCCCATAATGGACATCAATGTATATCCTTTGGTTTGCAGTGTATTGGCAAACCAAATAAAAATTTATAAAAAGGATCATATTATGATCAAGTGGGATTCATTCCAGGGAGCAAGGATGGTTCAACATCTGCAAATCAATCAGTGTAATAGACCATATTAACAGAAGGAAAGTTAAAAATCATACGATCATCTCAATAGATGCAGAAAAAGTATTTGAAAGGATTCAACAACCATTTACATAAAAAACTCTTGATAAAATGGGTATAGAAGGAACATTCCTTAAAATAATAGAGGGCTTATATAACAAGTTGCAGCTAACATCATACTCAGTGATGAAAAACTGAAAGGTATCACTGTACGATCAGATACATGATAATGATACCCACGATTGCCACTTTTATTCAACACAGAATAATTAATTACCAGGGGCTTCCCTGTTAGCTCAGTAGGTAAAAAAAGAAACTGCCTGCAGTGAAGGAGACCTGGGTTCAATTTCTGAGTCAGGAGGAACCACTGGAGAAGGAAATGGCAACCCACTCCAGTATTCTTGCCTGGAGAACCCTATGGACAGAGGAGCCTGGCGGGCTGCATACGGTAATTCATGGGGTCGCAAGAGTCAGACACAACTGAGTGACTAAACCAGCACCACCAGAATAATTACACAAGAAAAAGAAGTAAAAGTCATTCAAATTGAAAAGGAAGAAATAAAACTGCAAATAATTGTAGGTGATATAATTTTATATATAGAAAACCCTAGACAACATATTAAAAAGCACAGGCAAAACTTTGCTGACAAAGGTACATTTAGTCAAAGCTTTGGTTTTTCCGTTAGTCATGTACAGATTTAAGAGTTGGACCATAAAGAAAGCTGAGCACCGAGGAATTGATGCTTTCGAACTGTGGTGCTGGAGAAGACTCTTGAGAATCCCTTGGACAGCAGGGAAATCAAACCAGTTAATCCCAAAGAAAATAAACCCTGAATACTCATTGGAAGGACTGATGCTGAAGCTCCAATACTTTGGCCAACTGATGTGAAGTGCCTACTCATCAGCAATCTTGAGAAAGAAGAATGGAACTGGAGGAATCAACCTGCCTGACTTCAGGCTCTACTGCAAAGCCACAGTCATCAAGACTGTATGGTACTGGCACAAAGACAGAAATATACATCAATGGAACAAAATAGCCCAGAGATAAATCCACACACCTATGGACACCTTATCTTTGACAAAGGAGGCAAGAATATACAATGGAGTAGACAATCTCTTTAACAAGTGGTGCTGGGAAAACTGGTCAATCACTTGTAAAAGAATGAAACTAGATCACTTTCTAACACCATACACAAAAATAAACTCAAAATGGATTAAAGATCTAAACGTAAGACCAGAAACTATAAAACTCCTAGAGGAGAATATAGGCAAAACACTCTCTGACATAAATCACAGCAGGATCCTCTATGACCCACCTCCCAGAATACTGGAAATAAAAGCAAAAATAAACAAATGGGATCTAATTAAAATTAAAAGCTTCTGCACAACAAAGGAAAATATAAGCAAGGTGAAAAGACAGCCTTCAGAATGGAGGAAAATAATAGCAAATGAAGCAACTGACAAACAACTAATCTCAAAAATATACAAGCACCTTATGCAGCTCAAGTCCAGAAAAATAAATGACCCAATCAAAAAATGGGCCAAAGAACTAAATACAGATTTCTCCAAAGAAGACAGATGGATGGCTAACAAACACATGAAAAGATGCTCAACATCACTCATTATCAGAGAAATGCAAATCAAAACCACAATGATGTACCATTTCACATTAGTCAGAATGGCAGCGATCCAAAAGTCTTCAAGCAAATCAAGCAATAAATGCTGGAGAGGGTGTGGAGAAAAGGGAACCCTCTTACACTGTTGGTGGGAATGCAAACTAGTACAGCCATTATGAAGAACAGTGTGGAGATTCCTTAAAAAATTGCAAATAGAACTGCCTTATGACCCAGCAACCCCACTGCTGGGCATACACACTGAGGAAACCAGAATTGAAAGAGACATGTGTACCCCAATGTTCATCGCAGCACTGTTTATAATAGCCAGGACATGGAAGCAACCTAGATGTCCATCAGCATATGAATGGATAAGAAATCTGTGGTACATATATACAATGGAGTATTACTCAGACATTAAAAAGAATACATTTGAATCAGTTCTAATAAGATGGATGAAACTGGAGCCTATTATACAGAGTGAAGTAAGCCAGAAAGAAAAACACCAATACAGTATACTAATGCATATATATGGAATTTGGAAAGATGGTAATGATAACCCTGTATGCGAGACAGCAAAAGAGACACAGATGTATAGAACGGACTTTTAGACTGTGAGAGAGGGAGAGGGTGGGATGATTTGGGAGAATGGCATTGAAACATGTATACTATCAGGTAAGAAATGAATTGCCAGTCTATGTTCGATACAGGATACAGGATGCTTGGGGCTGGTGCACGGGGATGATCCAGAGAGATGATATGAGGTGGGAGGTGGGAAGGGGGTTCAGGATTGGGAACTCATGTACACCCGTGGCTGATTCATGTCAATGTATGGCAAAACCAATACAGTATTGTAAAGCAAAATAAAGTAAAAATAAAAATAAAATAAAATAAAAATTAAAAAAAATAAAAATTAAAAAATAAAAATTAAAAAAAAAAAAGAAAGAAAAGTCCCTGATGCTGGGAAAGATTGAAGGAGGAAGGAGAAGGGGCAACAGATGATGAATCACTGACTCAATAGACATGAGTTTGAGCAAGCTCCAGAAGATAGTGAAGGGGAGGGAAGCCTGGTGTGCTGCAGTCCATGGGGTTGCAAAAAGTCAGATAGGACTTAGTGACTGAATAATAACAAAAAGACTACACTAAAATTGTTTAAAATTATAAACAGATACAGTAAAATTGCAGGGTATAAAATCAATGTACATTACTATACATTTTAACAACAACCTAGCAGAAAGTGAAATTAAGAAAATCCAATTTTTCAAGGGTATAATGAATATCCTATTAGCCCTAAGTTAATTCACTATAGTTAAAAGTTGCTCAGTGCTTCCTGTAAAAGCCATTTAAGATAAAGTGCATCTTGTTGTTTTCCTCTAGAGAAGAGATGGATTAGGTCTGTATTTACTTATCTATTTTATAAATGCTGCCTTAACTTTCTTTTTGCATTCAGGAATAACAAGATTCCTCTTGTATGAAACATTGGAAGAGAAACAAACCTATATTTTGACTTAATCTCTATACACATATGCAATGTTTTGCAAAATTGCAGTTCTGTAATCTGTTTAGATTAGAAAAGTACATATTCAGTTTGTCACTGGAAAACCTGGACTTTCGGGTAGCGACATTAAACATCTGATACTCAGAATCTAAAGGCACTTAGTAACTTCCCTAAAATGAACATAGTTCTCTCAGTGAATTCTCATGATTCTTCTCCATGTCCACTAGATTCTTTGCCAAGGTATATTATCTTTTCTCTGAAAGCTTAATATTTCCTCTAATGTCTACCTAATGGGTCACAACTTGTAGAAAATTAAGTACCATGTAACTGGGCCACCAACACACTCCTGTTGTCTACTCCTATCCCAATATTCTTGGTACTCTTTCCCTTATCCAAGCCTAAGTGTGACCCTCATTGATTATTTTACCTGCTATCCTCACAGCGGGTAGTACTTGGGAATTCATAGCCAACTATCCTGTTACTATTACAGCCTGAGAAGACTCTTGATCCATTCCACTTCCCACAGCACCTTCACAATTGACCCTCTGGAGAGAGTAGGAGGCGGAGGCATTTATGCACTGGCTCTTCTCACCCCCTGGTGAGAGTTATCCTTTATGGATTTAACTCCTGTTTTCTCCTGGGCTGTTACTGTGTTTGGGCTGAGTGACATTTCAGAATTCCAGGGAAAGGAAAGCTGAGAGATGTGGCAGGCACTTGAATTAGGAAACTGCAATCAAGCATGAGAATTTTCCACAAGTACTATTAACAGACAAAGAGGGTATTTCCCAGAGTTTCTGAAGAATCTGCTACAAAACTAAACAAATAAATCATCTACTTTGTGCCCTCTTTTACTATTCAGGCTAAAGTAATATATGAGAGTCAGTTGTTGAGATACCATTTGAGGGTTTTGTCAGTTTCTCTGATTACACAGTTCTGTGGAATTCATAGGATGAATTCTCAGTCACCTGGATCAGCTCCTCTTTGCTGCAGCTACTTGTGAACATGAGGACCTTTCTTTAGCGCACCTAATCTTGCCTCAGCCAGTTGTCCCCAAAAGCTATGCTGAAGCAGAGTACAAAGTCTGCATAACGATTGACTTCCAGAATGATAGAGGACCTTGGTGAACTCTCCCATTAAAAAACAAAAAAACAAAAAACCACGATGTTACTGGCAAAACAACTACAATCAGCCATTTCAGAACTCTGGATATTATTGTGAATCAGAGATGGGACTGCAAATCACCTAACCCAGGAAAAATAATGGTCCTTGGTAAAATGGTGGGATATTAAATTTTTTAACCTTAATTTTTTTTTTTAATTTGGGGTTATTTATATTCCCCTCTCTAACCACTTTGGTACAGTAGTTATAAAAGCCAATAGCCTCAAAGTTAGTAAGACAACTAAACTTTTAAAGCTGCTTTAAATACATCATCTCCACAGCACAGACAATATTTTGTCCTAACTTTAGCTCACTGGGAAATATCTATGTTCAGGGTATTGTGTCTATTTGATTTCATCTCAGGGGGAAAATCCTTTAACCTTTGGCATTACCAAAAACAATAAAATATGCTGTCAATATCACACAGGTCTAAGACTATGATTTCAGTTGCAGAAAATAAGAGCCTAGCCATGAATTCAAGAGGAAATTCTGAAAAACTAGCTAGCCATAGAAGACATGGTAAAGCACAGATATATTCCTCAGGATCTGAATGGGGTATGGTGCAGGCTAAAAGAGAAGATACTTATCCCTGACTGACCTTAAGAACTTATGCAAGGAGGAAATATAAGACTGAAGGTTGACAACATGCCAAGACTCAGGAGAGGTGGCTGTTTTGTCTAATGCAGAGAAAAAAAGAGATTCGTGGAAAATGGAGAAATAGAGTACTGTGTTCCAAACAAAAGAACAAGATTAAATCCCAGAAAAACATCTTAATGAAATCAGATAAGTGATTTACCTGATAGAGTTCAAAATTATGACTGTTCATAATGATGCTCACCAAGGTCAGGAGAATAGAATATTCATGAATAAAGTGAAAATTTCAACAAAGAGAAAATATAAGAAAGTACAAGTAGAAATCATGGAGCTGAGAAATATAATAATTGGTCAGAAAAATAAATGAAGGGGTTCAGCAGAAGACTAGATGAAGCAGAAGAAAGGATAGCAAACTTGAAATGCATGGAATGTATCTATCAGAGCAGCAAAAAGGAAAAAAAAAAAAGGAATGAAGAAAGCATAAGGGACTTATGGACAATATCAAGATGACCAATATTTGGCACAAAAACAGACATATGGATCAATGCAACAGAATAGAGAGCCCAGAAATAAATCTGCACACCAATTAATCTTTGACAAGGTAAGAATATACAATGCAGAAAAGAGTCTGTTCATCAAGTGGTGTTGGGAAAGTTGGATGACTACGTGTAAATCAATGAAGTAGAATACACAGTCATGCCATGCACAAAAATAAACTCAAAATGACTTAAAGAATTAAATATAAGACATGACACTGTAAAACTCCTAAGAATGCATATGTAATGCATTCTCCAACATAAACTACACCAATGTTTTAAATTACTCTCCCAAGGAAATAGAAATAAGAGCAAAAATAAGCAATTGGAACCTAATCAAACTGAGAAGCTGTTGTAGAGCAAAGGAACCATAAACAAAATGGAAAGACAACCTACAGACTGGGAGAGAATATTTGATAATTATGAGAACAAAAAGGGCTTAATTTCCAAAATTAATACAAACAGCTCATAAAACTCAGTAACAAGAAAACAACCTAGTTGAAAAATGGGGATGTCGACTGAAAAAATTACATGCAATCTAAAAGTTGTGAGTTATGTTTTAGTCAGTGGAAATTTTTAGGACTTCTGGTTTAGGAGACAGCATCTCAAGCCACCCTGAGAGAACTGCTCCAAGAAGGTGAGGGTAAGAGCCAGGTTATATAGAAGTATTGCAACAAAGGGCAGGTAGTCTGAACATAAAAAAATTATTATTCAAGCAAACCAGATAACCCAAGTTAAGAAATTTAGCACTTTTTTATGTATAGGAAGATGCAAGAGTCTGGGCTCAAGGAAGTCATTCCTTTGATATGCACCTCAGCCATCTGGGGCCAGTATCCTGTTTTCATGTCCAGAGTTCCTTGGGGCTCACTATAGGATGTGGCTGTATTCTGATGGCTACTAGATGGCAGGTATTCTCCTTCTTGAGTTCTCTTAGGCTTGACTGGCTCAAACTGGAAGGCTACAATGGCTGATGACTGTGACATCCATTACTGATATGGCAGGAAATATTCCATTTCTCAGGCAGAAGGCCTAAGTAGACATTTCTCCAAAGAAGATACACAGATGGCCAGCAAGCACATGAACAGATGCTCAGTATCCCTAACTATTAGAGAAATGCAAATCAAAACTACAATGAGGTACCACCTCACATTAAGAATGTCCGTCATTAAAATGTCTACAAATAACAAATGCTGGAGAGGTTGTCAAGGAAAGGGAACCCTCCTACCCTGTTGGTAGAAATGTAAATTGGTGCAGCCACTGTGGAAAACAGTGTGGAGGTTCCTCAAAAATCTAAAAATAGAGTTGCCATATGATCCAGCAATCCCACTCCCGAGCATATATACAGACAAAACTATAATTCACAAAGATACATGCACCCCTATGTTCATAGCAGCACTGTTCACAATATCCAGCATATGGAAACAACCTAAATGCCCACTGATGGATGAATGAATGAAGATGTGGTGTATATATATATATATAGTAGAATACTACTCCACCATAAAAAAGAATGGAGAACAAAATAATACCCTTTGTAGCAACATGGATGGACCTAGATACTATCATACGAAGTAAAGTAAGTCAGAAAGATAAAAAGAGATACCATATGATGTCCCTTATATGTGGAATCTAGAATATGACACAAATGAACGTATCTATAAAACTGACTATTAGGAGTCCCTTGAACTGCAAGAAGATCAAACCACTCAGTGCTAAAGGAAGTCAGTCCTGAATATTCATTGGAAGGACTGATGCTGAAGCTGAAGCTCCAATACTTTGGCCACCTCATGCAAAGAACTGACTCATCGGAAAAGACTGATGCTGGGAAAGATTGAAGGCACAAGGAGAAGGGGACAACAGAGGATGAAATGGTTGGATGGCATCACCAACTCATTGGACATGAGTTTAAGCAAGCTCCGAGAGTTGGTGATGAACAGGGAGGCCTGGTGTGCTGCAGTTCATGGGGTTGCAAAGACTCAGGCATGACTGAATGACTGAAATGATAAAACAGACTCACAAACATAGAGAATGAACTTGTTACCAAGGGGGAAGGTGGTGGTGAGGGAAGGGTGGATTGAGAGTTTGGGGTTAGCAGATGCAGAATATTATATATAGAATGGATAAACAACAAGGTCTTACTGGATAACATAAGGAGCTATATTCAATATGTGTGATAAACTATAGTGGAAAAGACTATGAAAAAGAAGTATATATATGTATAACTGAATCACTTTGCCCTACAGCAGAAAAGAACATAAGCATTGTACACCAACTATATTTGAATGAAATAAATTTGAGAAAAAGATGACCACTACTTTATTATAGGGGGTCCCAGATCTTTCTGGGATGGCGAAGGGAATGGATACCCACTCCAGTATTCTGGCCTGGAGAATTCCATGGACAGAGGAGATTGGCAGGCTATAGTCCATGGGGTCACAAAGAGTCAGACACGACGGAGCGACTTTCACTTCACAGGTGACACTAGTGGTAAAGAACCCATCTGCCAGTGCAAGAGACTACGAGACACAGGTTCGATCCCTGGGTCGGGAAGATCTCCTGGAGAAGGGCATGGCAACCCACTCCAGTATTCTTGCCTGGAGAATCCCAGGGACAGAGGAACCTGGCAGGCTAAGGTCCATAGAGTCGCAAAGAGTCAGACACAACTGAAATGACCTACCACAGAAGGAAAGAGTGAGAAAAGGGGGCAATAACCATATCTGAATAAATAATGGTTGGAAATTTCCTTAACTTAGGGATGGACACAGCCATCCAGAACCAGGGAACGCCAATTGTTAAAAAAGTTTAATGCAAGAAGACCCATACCAAGACACATCATAATTAAACTGTCAAAAGATAAAGACAAGAAGAGAATTATAAAAGCAACAAAAGGAAAACCTGTTATATACAAGGGATTATGCATAAGACTGTTAACAGCTTTTTCAGCAGAAATCTGTAGCCAGAAGGAAGAGACATAATATATTAAATGCTAAGAGGAAAAACAACCTGCCAACCTAGAACACTCTTTCCATCAAAGGTGCCCTTTAGAATTGAAGGAGTGTTTTCCAGAGAAGAAAAAAATTGACGAACTCCACCACTAAGAGATCAGCCTTAAAATAAATGCCAAAGACTTTCTTTAGCTGAAATAAAGATTCTCATTACTAAAAGAAAAACATATGAAGGTAAATTTCACTGGCAAAGTTAAATATATATTAAAATAAAGATTAATTTAATGTGTTGGTTGTAGATTTATCACTTATAAATCTAGTATGAAGGCTAAAAGTTGCAAAATAAATATAATAATTGTCAATGGAGACATGAGATAAAATAGTGATATCAAAAACATTAAATGTTGGGAAGGGGAGTAAGTATGTATAACTTTAGAATTATCCAAATTAATTTGTTATCAATTTTAAATACACTTTTATAAATGCAAGTGGTTTTATGTAAGCTTCATGGTAACCACAAAGAAAAGGTAGACACAAAAAAAGATAAAGGAATCAAAGATAAAACTACAGATAATCATCAAATCATAAGGGAAAGGATCAAGAGAAGAGGAAGAAAGGAGTTACAAAACAGCAACAAGTTCAAATCTACCAATGGTCACTTTAAATGTATGGACTAAATTTCCCAATAAAAAGACAGAGTGGCTTAAACATATTTTAAAAACAAAAAAACAAGACCCATCTATATGTTGCTCACAAGACATTCACTTAGCTTTAAGAACATATACGGACTGAAAGGAAAGAAAAAAGAAAAAGATATTCCATGTAAATGGTAAAACAAAACAATAAACTACGGTGGTTATGTCAGATTAAATAGACTTTAAGACAAAGTCTGCAATAAGAGACTAAGAAGCCCACTGTAAAATGATAGTCATTAAAACAAGAATATATAACATTTGTAAATATTTATGTACACAGCCAGAGGAGCAAAGAAATACATAAAGCAAATATTAACAGACTTAAGGGAGAAATAGACAGTGATTCAATAATAGTAAGGGACTTTAATGCCCCACTTTAATCAATGGAGAAATCATCTAGACAGAATGTCAATAAAGAATCATTGGCTTTAAAGTGAAACATGATACATCAGCTGGATATATATGTCTGTATAACTTACAGAACATTCTATCCAAAAGCAAGAGTACATATAGAGCATTCTCCCAGATAGATCTTACATTACCACAGAGAAAAGTCAATAAATATCAGAATATCACATCATACCAAGCATATTTTCTGACCACATTGATATGCCACTAGAAATTAATTACAAGTTAAAACTGGAAAATACACAAATGCATGAAGATTAAACATCATAATACTGAATATACATTGGTTCAAAGAACAACTTAAAAGATTTCAATAAACTTCATAAGAAAAATGAAAATGGAAATCCAACATACCAAAATTTGTGGGATGCAGTAAAAGCTGTTCTGAGTGGGAATTTCACAGCAATAAATCATTATATTATGAAAAAAACTTAAAAAAACTTAACATCAAAGAAAAATAAGTTTAAAGTTAGAAGGATGGAAGAAATAAAGATTGATCAAAAATAAAGGTCAAATAAAGACTGTCAAGACAATAGAAAAGATCACTGAAACACAGTAATCTATACTTACCAAGAAAAAGAGGACTCAAAATCAGCAGTGAAGAGAGACGTTAAACTTGGTATATCAGAAATACAGAAGCTCATAAGAACTACTATGAACAATTATCTGCCAATGAATTGCAAAGTTAGAAGCTATAGATAAATTCTTATAAATAAATAGACTACCAAGACTAAAGAAGGAAGAAAAGAAAAATCTGAATGTACCTATTTCTACTAAGGAATTGAATCAGTAACCTAAAATCTTCTAGCAATTAAAAGTTTAGGGTCAGATGCTTCACTGATTAGTTCCACCAAAGATTTAAAGTAGAACTAATGCCAATACCTTTAAAACTCTCATAAAATTTTAAAAAATAGAAGAAGAGAAGGGAAAACTTATAAACGTATTTTCTAAGGCCAGCATTACCCTTATATCAAAACTAGATAAAGACACTACAAGAAAAGAAAATTATAGGCCCACATCTTGATGAACGGAGATACAAAAATCCTAAAAAATATTAGCAAAATAATTCAACAATACATTAAAAGGATTATACTTTATGATCAAGTGGAATTATTTCCAGGCATGCAAAAATGGTTAAACATCTGCAAATCAATAAATGTGGTACTCTACATTAACAAAATAAAGGGTTAAAATCACTTGAAACATCTTAACGGATGCACAAAAAGGCATTTGACAAAATCCAAGGTAATTTGTGATAAAAAACACTCCACAACATGGGTATAAAGGGAAACTATCTTAGCATAATAAAAGCCATATACAACAGGCCCACAGCTAACATTATACTCAAAATTGAAAAAGTGAAAGCTTTTCTTCTAAGATTAGGAATAAGACAGTAATTTCTACTCACTCCACTTATATTCATCATGGTACTAGAAGTCCTAGCCAAAGGAATTAAGAAAGAGAAATAAATAAAGGCATCGAATCAGAAAGGGAAAAATACAAAAGTCTCTCTTTGCAGATGATCTGCTATTATATAGAGAAAACACTAAAGACTCCACCAAAACACTGTTAGAACTAATCAAGAAATTGAGCAATGTTGAAAGATGTAAAATTAATATAAAAAATTGGTTGTTTTGGTACACTAACAGCAAACTGTTACAAAGAGGAATTAAGAATACAATGCCATTTACAGATGCATCATAAAGAATAAAATACCTAGGACTAAATTTATCCAAGGAGGTGAAAATATTTACATTGAAAATTATAAGACACTGATGAAAGAAGCTGAAGAAGACACAAATAACTGGAAAGATATTCTGTGAATTGGAAGAATCACTGTGTTAAATTGCCCATATTGTTAAAATCCAAGTACAGATTCCATGTAATCCCTATCAAAATTAAAGCATAGAAGACTCTGAATACCCAAAGCAATCTTGAGAAGAAAGGACAAAATTGGAGGCATCATGATTCCTGATTTCAATTATATAAAAAACTTATAGTAATAAAAACAGTATGGTATGGGCATAAAAACAGATGCATAGGTTTATAGAACAGAATAGAAACTCAGAAATAAACTCATGCATGTATGGCCAATTCACATCAAGGGAGCTAAGAATATACAATTGAGAAAGAATAGTCTCATCAAAAAATGGTATTGGGAAAACTAGACAACCATTTTCAAAAGACTGAGGCTGGACAAATATTTTATACTGCATACGAAAGTCACTTCACAATGGATTAACTACTTTAATGTAAGATATCAAATCACAAGACACCTAGGAGAAAATGCAGGCAATAAGCTCCTTGAGCTCCTGGTCCTAATAGTTTTTTTTTTTTTTTTAGAAATCTGATATCAAAAGCAGAGGTACAAAAGCAAAAGTTAAACAAGTGAAACTACATCAAACTAAAAAGCTTCTGCACAGCAAAACCATTGACAAAATGAAAAGGCAACCTACAGAATAGAATAAAATATTGAAAAATCACATATCTGATAAGGGATTAATATCTAAACTATGTAGAGAACTCATAAAAGTCAATAGCAAAAACCAATCCAGTTTAGAAATGAGCAGAGAAACCAAATAGACATTTTTCCCCAAAGATGAACAAACAAATGGCTAACGGATACATGAAATGATACTCAACATCACTAATAATCACAGAAATACAAATCAAAACCATAATGATATACCAGCTCATGTCTATTAGAATGGCTTGCATCAAAAAGACAAGAGATAATAAATGCTAGTGAGACTGTGGAGAAAAGGGAAGTCTTGTACACTGTTGGTGGGGATATCAATTGTTGCAGTTGCTATGAAAAAGAAGATGGAGGTTCCTCAAAAAACAAAAAATAGAGACTGCTGTATAATCCAGCATATCCAAGTTCAGGTATTTATCTGAAGGAAGCAAAAACACTGACTTGAAAAATACCTGCACCTCTATGCTCATTGCAGCATTATTTACTGATATTTATACAATAGCCACACATGGAAATAACCCAAATGTCTATCAATGGATGAATAAAGAAAATGTGGATACACACACACACGGATTTAATAAAATGGAATATTATTCTGCCTTAAAAAGAAAATGGCTCAGCTAGTAAAGAATCCACCTGCTATGTGGGAGACCTGGGTTTGATCTCTGATTTGGGAAGATACGTGGAGAAGGGAAAGGCTAACCACTCCAGTATTCTTGTCTGGAAAATGCCATGGATGGAGGAATCTGGCGGGTTACAGTTTATGGGTTGCAAAAAGTTGGACACGACTGAGTGACTAACCAAAAAAAAAAAAAAAAAAAGAAAAGAAAAAGAAAATGACAAAGGATGTTGAAAGCAGTGACAGAAAAATGAAGTACAAGGCATCACTTAAGAGATTATCAACTATCTTCCCAAAGATTATGGAGAAGTCAGCGAGATGACATTTTCAAATACTTGAAAAAGAATGTCAATCAAGAATTCTATGACCAGAAAAAAATGTTCAAAAATTACAGAAAATACAATCCTAGATAAACAAAACCCAGGAAAATTCATCACTAGCAGCTGTGACCTTCTTAAGTGAAGAATGCAAAAAATAGAGGAAAACGATAGAATCGGAAAGACTAGAGATCTCAAGAAAATAGTGACACCAAGGGAACATTTCATGCAAAGATGGGCACAATAAAGGACAGAAATGGTGTGGACCTAACAGAATCAGAATGGTGGCAAGAATACACAGAAGAACTGTACAAGAAGGTCTTAATGACCCGGATAACCACAATGCTGTGAACATTCATTTAGAACCAGACATCCTGGAGTGTGAAGTCAGGTGGGCCTAAGGAAGCATTACTACAAACAAAGCTAGTAAAAGTGATGGAATTCCAGCTGAGCTAGTTCAGATCCTAAAAGGTGTTGCTGTTAAAGTGCTTCGCTCAATACACCAGCAAATTTAGAAAATTCAGCAGTGGCCACAGGACTGGAAAAGATCAGTTTTCATTCCAGTCCCAAAGGAGGGCAATGCCAAAGAATGTTCAAACTTCTTCACAATTGCACTCATTTCACATGTTAGCAAGGTAATGCTCAAATTTTCAAGCTAGGCTACAACATATCTGAACTGAGAACTTCCAGATATGCAAGCTAGAATTAGAAAAAGCAGAGGAACCAGAGATCAAACTGCCAACATACATTGGATCATAGGAAAAGCAAGGGGATTCCAGAAAACCATCTACTTCTGCTTCACTGACTACACTAAAGCCTTTGACTGTGTGGGTCACAACAAACTGTGGAGAATACTTAAACAGTTAGGAATACCACCTTACCTGCCTCCTGAGAAGCCTATATTCAGGTCAAGAAGCAACAGTTAGAACCAGACATGGAACAATGGACCAGTTCCAAATTGGTAAAGGAGTACGTCAATGCTGCATATTGAAACTCTGCTTATTTAATTTATGTACAAAGTAATTCATGGAAAATGCCAGGCTGACTGAAGTTCAACTAGAAACAAGACTTCTGGGAGAAATGTCAATAACCTCAGGCATGGAGATGACACCACCCTAATGGCAGAAAGTGAGGAGGAACTAAAGAGTCTCTTGATGAAGGTGACAGAAGAGAGTGAAAAAGCTAGCTTGAAACTCAACATTGGGGATCCAATGACAATGGTATAGTCAAAGCTATGGTTTCTCCAGTAGTCATGTTATGGATGTGAGAGTTGGACCATAAAGACGGTTGAGCACTGAAGAACTGCTGCTTTCAAACTGTGGTGCTGGAGAAAACTCTTGAGACCTCCCTGGGCTGCATGGAGATCAAACCAGTCAATTCTAAATGAAATCAATGCTGAATATTCATTTGATGGGCTGATGCTAAAGCTCCAATACTTTCGCTACCTGATGCAAAGAGCCAGTTCATTGGAAAAGACCCTGATGCTGGGAAAGATCAAGGTCAGGAGAAGAAGGGACAACAGAGAATGAGATGGTTAGATAGCATCACTGACTCAGTGGACATGAGTTTGATCAAACTCTGGGACATAGTGAAGGATTATGTACTGGTGTGCTGCGTTGTGGAGGCCTGGTGTGCTGCAGTTCATGGTTTGGTAAAGAGCCAGACAAGACTGAGCAACTAACAAGCCCTTTCCTATAAAAGTTACTGAAGAGAGTACTTCAAGCTGAAAAGAAAATCCACAAAGTAACTCAAATCCACATAAACAATTGTGTCAATAAAGGTAACTACACAAGTATATATAAAAGACAGTATAAATACATTTTTGTTTGTAACACTTTTTAACCTATCTGCTTTATTTATTATTATTTTTAATATAAATTTATTTACTTTAATTGGAGGCTAATTACTTTACAATATTGTATTGGTTTTGCCATACATCAACATAAATCCACCATGGGTGGAACACATGTACCTATCTGCTTTAAAAGACAACTTCATAAAACTAAAGATGTGTTGATAAGTAGGCTGTATATTGTGTAAGGGATGTTATTTTTATAACAGAAAAAGGACAGAGAATAGAAATACATTGTAGCAAAGTTACTATATACTGTTTGAATAAATTAGAATTAATCTGAACTAGATTTTTCTAAATTAAAGTGATAATTATAATCCTCAGGAAAACCAATAAAAATGGTTTAAAATTTTCAAAAATACAATAAAAGGAAACAAGAAGGGAATAAAATGGTACACTAAGAGCATCTATTTAACAAAACATGAGCAAAAACAGAAGAACAAAAGAAAAGGTATAAGACATAGAGATAGCAGATTGGCAGGGTTTGTGGCCAAGATGACAGTGTAGGAAGACCCTGAGCCCACCTGCTTCCACAGGCATGCCAAATTAACAATTATTTTCAGAGCAACTATTGATGAGAAAGACTTTAATTTAGCAGAAAATATCTTCTATAACTAAAGATAGGAATAAGGAACCAGGAAATGGGTAAGAGGAGCAGGGTCACAGTACAGTCAAGAGCCATACCTCTAGCAGCAACCAGCAAACAGAAGGATAATTATAATTGCAGAGGTTCTCTCCAAAGAGCAAGGGGCCAAAGCCCTGTATCAGGCTCTTCAGTTTGTGGATGCTGCATTGGGAAGAACATTTAGCTTTGAAGTCCAATGAGGCTTACTTTCTAGAGAGCCAGAGGGCTATGAGAGATAGAGATATTACTCTTTAAGGATGCACACAAAATCTCACACACTTCTGGGACTCAAGGAAGAAGCAGTAATTTGAAAGAAGTTTGGGGTCAGACTGACAAGTATTGGCCCTATGATCCTATAGGGTTTCACAGCCAGCTGCTTCATGACCTGGCCTCAGTAACCAGGGGCCAACAGCCTCTGTACAAAGCATGGTCTGGAAAACCAACAGTTATATATACCAGACTGCCCATATAGTCAGCCCACCACAAGAGAGGGACTGACAGGCCACATAGCCCTGGGGTATAAAAAGACATAGATCTGGTGACTAGAGGGCAGTGCACTGCTGGGACTCATAGGCTATCTCCTACAAAAGGCCACTTCTCCAGGTTCAGAAAAGGTAACAATAAAATACATGAAACCTATAAAATACATGAAAATAAAAATGGAAAATTAGGAAAAATTGGGCAAGAGAGGAATATGTTTCAAAGCAAGGAACAAGATAAAGCCCCAGAAGAAGAACTAAATAAAGTGGAGATAGGCAGCCTACCCAATAAAGAATTCAAAGTAATGATTGTAAAAACTATAAAAAAAACTGACAAAAAGACTATATGAGTAGAGTGAGAAGTTAGAAGTTTTCAATACAGAATTAGAAAATTTAAAGAAGAACCGGAGATGAATATAACAATTGAAATGAAAAATACGCTAAAAGGAATCAACAGGATATTAGATGGTATAGAGGAAAGGATCAGTGATCCAGAAGACAGAATATTGGAAGTGTTAGGTAGTTAGAATAGGGAAAAGGAGTCCAAAATGGTGGTGGCTAAAAGATAAGGAAGGGAAGAGCCCATGAAAATAGAACAGAGGAAGGTCAAAGGAAGGTCTGAGGACCAGAGTGAGGACTTCAGGTAGAACAGCACTCCTGACTAAGCCTAATTTGCATAGGGCAGGCCCAGGGGAAGAAAAAGACATAGAAAAAGAGGAGCCAAAGGGCTCTCTTTCTCCCACGTGCATACACTCTTTCTCTCTCTCTACCCACCCTCCACCCACTGCGAGCTGGCACGCTCCTCCACTCT
Source organism: Oryx dammah (assembly GCF_014754425.2). Lineage (NCBI taxonomy): Eukaryota > Metazoa > Chordata > Mammalia > Artiodactyla > Bovidae > Oryx > Oryx dammah. The sequence continues at coordinate 38,449,333 of NW_024070210.1, forward strand.
CCTCTCTTCTTCGAGGATGGATTCTCCTGCTATCTTCTAAATAAAATAGAGCTGATTTGTCTAAGAGCTATGACACGGTTTGTGCAACACCTGGGAGCTGTGATACGCCGAGGGCTTTAAAGTCTTTTGCTCCAAATCATTGTGGTGATGAGACAAGAACCGAGACGCATACACCCGTCTGACAGAAGCTAAGCAGAAAAAAGAAAAAAAAAAAAAAACTAGGACAATTAAATAGACCCCTGAAACAACATCAAGCATACTAACATTTGTATTATATGGGTCCCAGAAGGAGAAGAGAGAGAGAGGGGCAGAAAACATATTTAAACGCATAATAGCTGAAAACGTCCCTAACCTGGCAAAGGAAACAGATAGCTACTAGAAGCAAAGAGAGTCTCAAACAGAATCAATTGAAAGAGGACCATGCCAAGACATACTCCTATTAAAGTGACAAACCTTAAAGATAAAGAGAGAATATTAAAAGCAGCAAGAGAAAAGCAACAAGTAATGTACAAGGGAATTTCCATAAATCTAGAAGCTGACTTTTCAGCAAAAATTCTGTAGGCCAGAATATCTTTAAAGTGATGAAAGGGAAAATCTACAAACAGGAATACTCTCCCATCATTTATATTTGACAGAAAGGTCTAAAGTTTTAGAGACAAGCAAGACCTAAAAAACTTCAGCATTACCAAACTGTCTTTATAAGAAATTATTAAAAGGACCTCTCAAAGCAAAAAAAGAAAAGGTCACAACTAGAAACATGAAAATTACTAAAGGAAAAATCTCATTGACAGATGCAAAAACACAGTAGACATAAAACCATGTATAAAGCTAAGACAAAAGTAGTAAAATGATCTATATCCACAATAACTAGTGAAAGTGAAAGTGAAGTCGCTCAGTCATGTCCCACTCTCTGCAACCCCATGAACTGTAGCCTACCAGGCTCTTCCCTCCATGGGATTCTCCAGGCAAGACTACTGGAGTGGGTTGCCATTGCCTTCTCCAGGGGATCTTCCCTGACCCAGGGATTGAACCTGGGTCTCCCGCATTCCAGGCAGACGCTTTAACCTATGAGCCACCAGGGAGCCCCCAACTAGTTAAGGGATACACAAAACAAAAAGTATAAATTATAAGATCAAAAAACAGTAATCATTGGGGGAGGGGAGTAAAAATTGAGGGTTCAAAATGTGTTTGAACTTGAGAGATCAGCCACTTAAAATCATAAGACACACCTACACCCACCTCTCACTGTAACTCTGTACCAAAAATCTGCAGCAGATACACACATGAAAAGGAGAAAGGAATCCAAACAGCAGTAAAGATAGTCATCAAATCACAAGGTCAGAGAACAAAAGATGAAGAACAACAAAGAACTACAAGACACCCACAAACAATTAACAAAATGGGAACAAGTATATGCCTATCAAGTGCTGCACTCAATATGCCAGCAAATTTGGAAAACTTAGCAGTTGCCACAGGACTGGAAAAGGTCAGTTTTCATTCCAGTTCCAAAGAAAGGCAATGCAAAAGAATGCTCAAACTACCGCACAATTGCACTCATCTCACATGCTAGTAAAGTAATCCTCAAAATTCTCCAAGCCAGGCTTCAGCAATACATGAACCGTGAACTTCCAGATGTTCAAGCTGGTTTTAGAAAAGGCAGAGGAACCAGAGATCAAATTGCCAACATCCGCTGGATCATGGAAAAAGCAAGAGAGTTCCAGAAAAACATCTATTTCTGCTTTATTGACTATGCCAAAGCCTTTGACTGTATGGATCACAAGAAACTGTGGAAAATTCTGAAAAAGATGGGAATACCAGACCACCTGACCTGCCTCTTGAGAAATCTGTATGCAGGTCAGGAAGCAACAGTTAGAACTGGACATGGAATAACAGAATGGTTCCAAATAGGAAAAAGGAGTACGTCAAGGCTGTATATTGTCATCCTGCTTATTTAACTTCTATGCAGGGTACATCATGAGAAATGCTGGACTGGAAGAAACACAAGCTGGAATCAAGATTGCCGGGAGAAATATCAATAACCCCAGATATGCAGATGACACCACCCTTATGGCAGAAAGTGAAGAGGAACTGAAGGGCCTCTTGATGAAAGTGAAGGAGGAGAGCGAAAAAGTTGGCTTAAAGCTCAACATTCAGAAAATGAAGATCATGGCATCTCGTCCCATTACTTCATGGGAAATGGATGGGTAAACAGTGGAAACAGTGTCAAACTTTATTTTTTGGGGCTCCAAAATCACTGCAGATGCTGACTGCAGCCATGAAATTAAAAGACGCTTACTCCTTGGAAGAAAGGTTATGACCAACCTAGATAGTGTATTCAAAAGCAGAGACATTACTTTGCCGACTAAAGTCTGTCGATGGCAACCCACCCGTGTTCTTGCCTGGAGAATCCCAGGGACAGGGGAGCCTTACGGGCTTCCCTCTATGGGGTTGCACAGAGTCGGACACGTCTGAAGCGACTTAGCAGCAGCAGCAGCAGTCAAGGCTATGGATTTTCCAGTAGTCATGTATGGATGTGAGAGTTGGACTGTGAAGAAGGCTGAGCGCCGAAGAATTGATGCTTTTGAACTGTGGTGTTGGAGAAGACTCTTGAGAGTCCCTTGGACTGCAAGGAGAGCCAACCAGTCCATTCTGAAGGAGATCAGCCCTGGGATTTCTTTGGAAGGAATGATGCTAAAGCTGAAACTCCAGTACTTTGGCCACCTCATGCGAAGTGTTGACTCATTGGAAAAGACTCTGATGCTGGAAGGGATTGGGGGCAGGAGGAGAAGGGGACGACTGAGGATGAGATGGCTGGATGGCATCATGGACTCGATGGACGTGAGTCTGAGTGAACTCTGGGAGATGATGATGGATGGGGAGGCCTGGTGTGCTGTGATTCATGGGGTCGCAAAGAGTCGGACACGACTGAGTAACTGAACTGAACTGAAATGCACTAAATGCTTCTATCAAATGATAAAGACTGACTGAGTCAGATCTAAAGACATACAGTGACTCAAAGGGATGGAAAAGCTATTCCATGCAAACTGAAATGAAAAGTAAGGTGAGGTAGCAGTACTTGTATCAGACAAATTAGACTTTAAGACAAAAAATGTAATGACACAAGGATATTACATAATGATCAAGGGATCAATCTATGCCAAAACCAATACAGAATTGTAAAGTAAAAATTAAAAATAAATAAATTAAAAAAAATTAAAAAAAATAAAAATAATAAAAATAAAAAGAGCTGAGGATGTCAAAAAAAAAGAAGATATAATCATTGTAAATATATATGCACCCAATATAGGAGCACCTAAATACATGAAGCAAATATTAACAGACATGAAGGGAGAAATTGATAGTAACACAGTAATAGTAGGGAACTTTAACACAACATTATCATCAACAACAGATCATCCAGATAGAAAGTCAACAGGGAAACACTGGCTTTAAATGACTCAGTATGCCAAATGGACTTAACAGATATATCTATATATATGGTACACAGAAGCAGAGTGCACATTCTTTTCCAGTCACATGGAACATTCTCCAGGACAGATCACAAGGTAGGTTAAAAAAACAAGCCTCAGAAAATTTAAGAAAATTGAAACATCAAACATATTTTCCAAACACAACATTATGAGTTGATGTCAGAAAATGTAGGCAAGAATATGGATAAAAGGAAACCATAGTACACTATTGGTGGGAATGTAAATTGGTGTAACCATTATGGAAAAGAATATGAAAATTCCTCAAAGAATTAAAAACAGAACTACCATATGATCCAGCAATACCACTCCCAGATACTCGTTTGAAGAAAATGAGAACACTAATCAGGAAAGATATATGCACCCACATGTTCATTGCAGCATTGTTTACAATAGCCAAGATATGGAAGCAACCAAAGTGAACATCAGTAGATGAATGGATAAAGATGTGGTATATACACTCAATGAAATGTTAGAGCCATAAAGAACATAATTTTACCATTTGTGATGACATGGATGGACTTAGACGATATATGCTAAGTGAAATAAGGCAGACAGAAAAACACATACTGTATAATTTCATTTACATGTAGAATCTAAAAAATAGATGAACAAATGTAATATAATATAAAGAGTTAAGATACAGAGAACAAACAGGCATTTACTAGAGGGGAAGGAGAATGCATGAGGGAAGGAATAGGTAAGGGAGAAAAACATGAACAATTACAGTTGCAAAATAAATGAGTAACAGGTATGAAATAGACAGTGTGGAGGCAATACTGTCAATACCATGTAGTATCTTTGTATGGTTACCTATTATAATAAGACTTATCATGGTGATCAGTTTGAAGTGTAAAGAAATATGTGATCACTATGTTGTACAACAGGAACTAACAGTGCTATAGGTTAATTATACTTCAAAAACAAACTCATTGTAAAAGAGACCAAATTTGTGGTTATCAGAGGTGGGAATGGAGGTGGGGGAGGCAGAATCAGATGAAGGCAATCAAAAGGTACAAACTTCAAGTTATAAGATAAATAATTACCAGGGATATAACATGCAGCATGTAAGTATAATTCACACTCCTGTATGTTCTCTTAGCAACATGAACATTAAGAGAGTAAATCCTAAGAGTTCTCATTAGAATAAAAAAAAACATTTTTCTGTATCTTTTATTTTGCACCTAAACTTAATGATGAATGTTCACTAAACTTTATGATGGAAGTAAATCAAATCATTATGCTATATACCTTAAACTTACACAGTGCTGTTTACCAATAACATAATAAAACTAAAAAATATTTTTAAAAAGATATTTTTAAAAAGTCTTTAAAAATGATAATGGGAACAGACTATATCCTATAGATATTAATAGGATAATGATGTCATATTAATATATATGAATATTAAAAGGATGATAGTGTGATGTTATTATATATTAATAATTTTATGCTGATACATTCAAATATCTAGTTGAAATATCATAACCATATTGGTTTTATCCTAGAAATGCAAGGTTGATTCAACATCCTAAAATTACAATGTAATTCACTAAATCAACAGACTTAAGAAATATCATATGACCATCTCAATAGATGCCAAAAAACATTTGACAAAATTCAACACCCATTTAAAACCTCTCTCAGCTAAAGAGAGAACTTTCTCAATCTAAAATAAGAAAAAGAGAGAAAGATATATAGAAAACAATACCAAAATGAGAGCTATAAATTTTATAGTTATATTAAATGTAAAATAGTTAAATATTCTAATCAAAAGGCAGCATTTTCTCATAGTTTAAAAAAACATACTATTATATGCTGTGTATGAGAAACACACTCTAGATTGAGACATAAATAAGTTGAAGGTAAAAGGATGGGGAAAGACATACTATGAAAGAGTAACCAAAAGATAGCTGTAGTGGCTGTTCTAATTCCATATAAAATAACCGTGACAGAATTGTTATATGACAGAATTGTTACTAGAGTCAAAGGAAACTAATTACAATGACCAGAGGGTCAATACATCAAGATGTTAATAATTATAAACTCTATATGTGCATGTGCATACGTACACTCATCTAACAACAAGCCCTCAAAATTACTGCAAATACTGACAAAATTAAAGAGAAGATGACAGTGATATTTGGAAACTTCAATATACAACTTTCAAAATAGGATATAACAATAAATGCAGATGACCAACAATAAATAAAGGATTTGAACAATACTACAAACTAACTAGATTTGATATTTATAGAACACATCACCCAATGAGAGTAGAATACACATTATTCTTAAACACAGAATATTCTCCCAAATATACCAAATGTGAATCTATAAGACAAGCTTTAACAAATTGAAAAGGGTTAAAATCATACAAAGTATGATACTGGAAAACAGTGTATTAAGATTAGAAATCAACAATAGAAAGAAATTTAGAAAACACACATCATAGAAATGAAACAATACATGCATAACCAACAAGAAACTTCCAGATAAATGAAAATGACAGTGCAATACAATGTAAGAGCAATACTATGCCAACAACTTAGATAATAAGAGGAAACATTTTTAGGAGGACACAAACTACTCAGTTATCTGAATCACCATATAAATGTCTATACTATAAAAAATCTCAAATTAATAACCTAACCTTTCATCTTAAGAAACTAGAAGGTAAAATTAAACCAAAATAAACAGGAGGGAAATAATAAAGACTAGAATGTAAATAAATGAAATACAAAGTAACAAAATTGTAGAGAACACTAATGAAAGCAAACACTAGTCCTTTGAGAAGAATAAAACTGACAAACCTTTTGCTAGACTAGGAAAAAAGAAATAAGACTCAACGTACTATAATACTGACAGGAATGAATGAGAAAATATCACTAACAACTTTACAGAATAAAGTATCATAAGAGAATTCGGTAAGCAGTTTATGCCAACAAATCAGATAAATTATACTCAGTGGAAAAATTTATAATCTAAATAGAACTTGAACAAGTAAAAATTTCAGTAAGCAACAAACTTCCCGTAAAGAAAAACCTAGACCTAGATGGCTTCATTGGTGAATAATATCAAATATTTTAAAAAGAATTAGTAATAATCCCTCACAAACTCTTTCAGAATGATAGAAATACAAGAAATACTCCCAGCTCATTCTACAAGTTGAGTATTATCCTAATACTAAGACCAGATTAAAAAATCACAAGAAAACTATGTGGCTATACCCCTCATAAATATAAAGACAAAAATGTCAGCAAAATACTAGCAAACTGATTTATATACCTTGATCAAATAAGATTAATCCCAGGAATGTAATATTCATTTAGCATCTCAAAAATGAATGAATTGCAATACATGACATTAAAAGAATAAAGAACAAAACCATATGAACACTTCCATAAACACAGAAAAAGTATTTGGCAAAACCCAATATACTTTCATAATAAAAACACTTAACAAACTAGGAATAGAAGAGAATTTCCTCAACCTGATAAAGATCATCTATGGCTTCCCTAGTGGCTGAGACGGTAAAGAATCCACCTGTAATGCAAGAGACCCAGGTTTGATCTTTGGGTTGGGAAGATCCCTGGAGAAGGAAATCACTACCCACTCCAGTATTCTGGCCTGGAGAATTCCATGGACAGCGGAACCTACTGGGCTACAGTCCATAAGACTGCAAATTGTTGAACATGACGGAGAAACGGACACTTTGGCTTTTCATTAAAAACTCACAACTAACATACTCAATGGTGAGTGACTGAATTCTTTCTCCCTACAGTCAGAAATAAGACAAGGGTGTGTGCTTCTATTAACTTCTATTGAACCTTGTACTGGAGGTTACAGCCAGAGCAATTAGCAAGAAAAGGAAGTTAAAGGCAGCCAGATTGGAAAGAAAGATGTAAAATGATATTTCTACGTTATCTTGTATAGAGAAAATCCTAAGGAATCCACTAAAAATCTGTAAGAACTAACAAAGTTCAGCACAACTGTAAGATATAATATCAATATAACCCAGCAATTTCATTACTACCTATATATATATATATATATATATATATATATATATCTAAGGGAAAGGAAAATTCTGTTCACACAAAAACTTGCACACAAATGCTCACGGGCAGCATTATTCATAATAATCAAAAGGCGAAACAACCCAATAGACATCTGATGAGGAATAAATAAACAAATGAAGGATATCCATACTATGGAATACTATATGGCAATAAAAAGAGTAAAGTACTGATGCGTGTTATAACATGAAAGAACCTTGAAAACATTATGCTAAGTGAAAAAATCTACTCGCAAAGGACAAAATATTATATGATTGTCTAGAATAGGAAAATATAGAGACAGAATATAGATCAATAGCTGACTGAGACTGGAATGAGGAATGGTTACTAATCAGTGTTTTTTACTGGGATGAAAATAATGTTTTAAAATTAGATATCATTGAAAGTTGAACAACTATGTGGCAATACTAAAATCCACTGAAGTGTGTATTTTAAAAGGGTGAATTTTATATTATGTAAATATTAACTCAAAAATGCCATGTTTAAAAGAGTCAGTATAATACAAATCAGTATTTCTTAACCTTTTTTTGTTATTCAGTTCAGTTCAGTCACTCAGTTGTGTCCGACTCTTTGCAACCCCATGAATTGCAGCACGCCAGGCCCTCCCTGTCCATCACCAACTCCCGGAGTTCACTCAAACTCACGTCCATCGAGTCGGTGATGCCATCCAGGCATCTCATCCTTCTTCGTCCCCTTTTCCTCCTGCCCCGAATCCCTCCCAGCATCAGAGTCTTTTCCAGTGAGTCAACTCTTTGCATGAGGTGGCGAAAGTACTGGAGTTTCAGCTTTAGCATCAGTCCTTCCAAAAACTCCCAGGGTTGATCTCCTTTAAAATGGACTGGTTGGATCTCCTTGCAGTCCAAGGGATGCGCAGGAGTCTTCAATCCACAGTTCAAAAGCATCAATTCTTTGGCACTCAGCTTTCTTCACAGTCCAACTCTCACATCCATACATGACCACTGGAAAAACCATAGCCTTGACTAGATGGACCTTTGTTATTATCCCCTAAGAAACTGTTTTACCTACTTTTTCTAATTGTACCCAGTATAATTTATATATTACGTATATACTGTGTATTTATTCATATACTGTATATAATTTATGCTTTATACATAAAATGAGTGAGATTTTTTTGCTTCCTAAGAACCAATTTTTAGCCCTTTGGGGGAGATATCACTCCTTTTAAGAATGCACAACCTATATTTAAGATAAGAGGTGCCAAAGCATCTTTTCTTCTTCATAAGCTGCTACTTGAGACCTAATGGTATGTCTGACAAAGATTCCGCTTTGCATCTTTGTAGACTAAAAGTTTGATTGAATTGGGTCACGAGCCTCCAGCAGTTCTCTTTCTGGAGCCTGTTGTACCTCCCATTTTACATGGTTCTCTAAAGAGCTTCTGAGACTTGGCATCCTAGAATGGCCTCTATCACTTATTCTTGATTATATATAAGATATGCTGAACAGCTGACAAAAGATGTACTACTGTAACAAGGCATAAAGCATGGAAGGAAAACTGTAGGCAGAAGTTTACTAGTTTGACTGGCTTAAGATCCAGAACCTTTGTTTTGATTCCCAGATGGGCCCAGTCCTGATGGTGTCATCACATACACCTCATGAATGACCATCTCATTGTTGGTTAATGACTGTGACCTTGTTCTCTTGGCCTTAAGGAGTAAGCTCCAGTGATTCCCATGTCACTCTTTCACATAGTGGCCTTCAACCCTGATGAAGAAAGGGATACCTGACACCAGAAGTTTGTGTTTTGGACTGCTCTCAATGAAGATGATGTAGACATCTTTGAAAATCTTTCCTGGGCAAGAGGGTGACAGCGGTATCTAACAAGGGGTCATTGCTGTGTGTATGGTTAGCCTACTCCATCTTAGGATGGGGAGTGGTACAAGCAGCACTAGTACCAGAAGTGCCTCATGAAATCTATTCCAGAGATCTGAATTAGCATTTTTGCTTAGAGACAAGGTGATGCTATTCGCTGGCATAAACATGTCCTTTTGTTGTCAGGGGGAAAAGGAGTGAAAATGCCAAGAAGTCTTCTGAACCAAGTCCAGGTGCCTGAAACATTGGCATTCTGGCCCTCTCTCCACATGTCCTAATGTCTCTTTCATGTTTGTAGGACCTTGAAATTTTTTATTTAGGAGAATTAGTACAACCCTGGAATAGGAAATGGCAACCCGCTCCATATTCTTGCCTGGAAAATTCCATGGACAGATGACCCTGGTGGACTCCATACAGTCCATGGGGTCACAGAGAGTTGGACACACCTGGGCACATACATTTAAGTTCAACCATGTTGTTACGATTTCACTTCGTTTGCTCTACTATTCTACAGACAAATGGTATCTCTATTTTAGTTTGATCAAGTCAATTTAAGATGTGTGCTGCGTGCTAAGTCGCTTCAGTTGTGCCCGACTTTGTGCAACCTATGGACTGTAGCCTGCCAGGCTCCTCCTCTGTCCATAGGATTCTCCAGGCAAGAATATTGGAGTGGGTTGCCATGTCCTTCTTCAGGGGGTCTTCCCAACCCAGGGATTGAACCCACATCTCTTACATCTCCTACATTTGCCATCAGGTCCTTTACCACTAGCACCATCTGGGAAGCCCGATTTAAGATAAGGTATATTCATTAAATGACCAATAATGAATTTTGAATTCAAACTAGATGCAGATCTGACCCCAAATGCTTTCTACTTCTTAATGCCCCTAATATAACTCAAATTTTTCGAATGATTTGGATGTAAGGTTATCACACTGGTAGAGGACAGAGAATGACCCTGTGATTACATTATCTAAACTTGGTCTGGAATGATGGTTTCACCTCATGTGAAATGTCAATGTATAGTTAATGAAAAACAGGAGTCCTCTGATTTTGGTTCAAGAGATAGGATAGATTACACATTACTTAACCTTAATGGGAAACTGTTCTATAAGTATCTGTAGTCATGACAGAACCTTAGTCTTTGGGATGGATAAAGGGCCTTTAAAATAGAGTAGGAAGGAAGGCAAATGTTGATGGTATTAAGGAGCCAGTTTGGTTTTGCTTAAACTGATTAAACATTTCTCTCATTAATTCTACAATTTTGGTTACTCTCTTCTTTCCCTAACTTCACTGTTCTTGTGCTGAAGATGTATATTTTGATGCTAACTAAAGATAGTAGTTAACCTTTCACCAGTATCTGAAAAAATCCCAAGTCAAGTAATTATAGTTTATCTTGTAGTTATACTTTCACCACTCATTAAAAAATCTGATCCCAAGATCATAAATTCTGAAAGTAGTATAGCCAAGTATTTTTTAAAATAATAGATTCTTAGCCACCAGAACAAGTATGTCAGAATTATAGGAAAACCATAGTTAATCTCTACATAAAATGAGTTTCATAGAATTTGACCTTGTGCTACCATCTTCATTTTGTCTTATTATCAGGATCTCACTGGTTCTTCAAATATTTTACCAAACTGGCTCTGTCCTCCTCTCTCTCATGTCCTGCTACCCCCATATGTTTTCTGTAAGCTCTGATTGAAGGCAGTTAGCCATATTCTTTTTTCAAGATACCATTACCCCTAACCAGGGCTATTCTCCAGGTATGAGAGAATGATCACTGTAGTTTCTCATCAATATTTGGATTTATAGCTATTCCCGTCCTGGTAAGCTCTAGAAGAAAACTTTTCATTAACTTCAGTAGAGGAAAAAACATATTTGTAGTGGGCTGTGAATTCCCAGGACTTTACTTTGGGTCCAATCTAATTGTAAAAATGTCTGTAATTAACACTCTCTATATGGAATATGCTATCTTAACTAGATTTATAGCAGGGTTAAGTCCTGACAGGCAGGTAGTTTTGTAAATGAGGGTTCATATGCAGAGCTAAAATTTATGAATTATGGATGGGTAAGCTTGACCTAGTATGGAGGATCTGGCCTGCCTCCCAACTCCAGACTCTTCTATCTCATCCAGACTGATGGCCTGACTGACCCAAGCAGAACTTGTACTTCTATCTCAGTCCAGTAGTATACCCGGACTCAAGCACTATGGAAATGGTAATCTTCTGCCTGTTAGTTTTGAATATACTAAATTTCTTTCTCCTGACTTACAGGTGATAAGTTGATATTGGATTGAATACTATATAAACCAGCCACTATTTTGTTTTTATTTGTCCCATTGACCATCTGGGTGATCCACTTAGCTCTGGATCTGAGTTTCTTATGATTGTTTCTAGTTCATTACTTAAGTATAAATAACAATCTCCAAGTTTGAAGTCAGGTTAGAAGAGATTAACTACACATTGGGATATAGTGATGGCCCTGTAAACCAAGGTGATGTAAACCACTCAAATGTTCCCCAGATGATTGATGACCCTCTTCAACTTCATATTTCCAAAATTACTATAAACTCCCTAGAAACATTGTCATCAATGTTTGAATCTCCAGAAATAAAAAATATGTGGAAATTAAACACGTTATTGAATAAACAATGGGTCAAGAAAAAACCAAGAGAAATTAAAAAGTACCTTCAGAAAAATAAAAATAGAAATACAACAAATCTAAACCTAAGGTATGTAGCAAAAGCATCTAAGAAGGTAGTTCATAGCAACAAATGCCTACATCTAAAACAAGAAATATCTCAAATAAACAACCAAAGCTTCTACCTCAAGGAAGTAGAAAAGGAGAAAAAATTAGCCTAAACTTAGTATAAGGAAGGAGATAAAGATCAGAGTGGAAATAAATGAAATAGAGTCTGAAAATGCAATAGAAAAAAATCAATATCTAACAGCAGGTTTTTTGAAAACATAAAATTGCAAACCTTTAGTTAGACTCAAGAAAAAAACAAGGACTCAAATAAATAAAATAGAAAATGAAAGAAGAGATATTACAACTGATACCACAGAAAAACAAAGGATCTTCAGAAACTAACAAATATTATTTAACCATAAAAAGAAGATACCCTTGTCATTTGCAACAACATGAATGGATCTTAAAGGCATTTTGCTAAGTAAAAGTCAGACAAAGACTTTATGATCTCACTTATATGTGGAATCTAAACAAGAAAAAAGAAATATCTGAATTTCCTAACAGTTTTATCAGTTCCGTTCAGTTGCTCAGTCGTGTCTGACTCTTTGTGACCCCATAAATTGCAGCACACCAGGCCTCCCTGTCCATCAGCAACTCCCAGAGTTCACTCAAACTCATGTCCATTGAGTCGGTGATGCCATCCAGCCATCTCATCCTCTGCCATCCCCTTCTCCTCTTGCCCCTAATCCCTCCCAGCATCAGGGTCTTTTCCAATGAGTCAACTCTTCGCATGAGGTGGCCAAAGTATTGGAGTTTCAGCTTCAGCACCAGTACTTCCAATGAACACCCAGGGCTGATCTCCTTCAGAATGGACTGGTTGGATCTCCTTGCAGTCCAAGGGACTCTCAAGAGTTTTCTCCAACACCACAATTCAAAAGATCAGTTCTTTGGCACTCAGCTTTCTTCACAGTAGGCAGTAAATATAGCACCATACTTCTATCTTGCAGTCACTGTTGTCAGATTATTTCAACTATGTAACTAAGGCAAAGACTTTAAAAAGTTTGGAGTACTCCCCCCTAAGAATGTATTGTTGTTCAGGCTGCTGAAGTTTTGTCCGACTCTTTGCAACCCCATGGACTACAGCATGCCAGGCTTCCTGGTCCTTCACTACCTCCTAGAGTTTGCTTAAACTCATGTTCACTGAGTCATGATGCTATCCAACCATCTCATCCTCTGTCTCTCCCTTCTCCTTTTGCCTTCAATCTTTCCCAGCATCAGGGTCTTTTCCAAAGAGTCACCTCTTCACATCAAGTGGCCAAAGTATATCGGTAGATTATTTGTCTCACAACCTCTGATAATTAAAAAGGTAACTAAGAAAAAATCTTGCTGGTTATCTCCTAACTTTGTCAAGAATATGATAGATTTAATTGTAAGAAATAGTCCTCAGATGATACACATTTTAATGTCATATCCTTGAAATACTATGTGTGTGTTAGTCACTCAGTCATGTCCAACTCGTTACAAGTCCATGAACTATAGCCCTCCAGATGCCTCTGTCCATGGCATTCTCCAGGAAACAATAATGGAGTGGGTTGCCATTTAAAAAATCAATTTAGTTGCTATGTCTTTACTATAGTCTCCATTTGTCCATTATAAGAGATGAAACAAGTCTTTTACTTTAAAATTCATAATAATCTCTTTCAGTTCTAATAATGCTTTCCTTTATATGTATATGTTTCATAATACACATCTATGACATGATGTTGAAGCTGAAACTCCAATACTTTGGCCACCTGATGCAAAGAGGGGACTCATTAAGACCCTGATGCTTGGAAAGATTGAGGGCAGGAGAAGAAGGGGACGACAGAGGATGAGATGGTTGGATAGTATCACTGACTCAATGGACATGGGTTTGGGTAAACTCTGGGAGTTGGTGATGGACAGGGAGGCCTGGCGTGCTGCAATTCATGGGGTCGCAAAGAGTCGGACACAACTGAGTGACTGAACTGAACTGATGACGTAGTATATCATTAATGTATCTTATCCTAGCTATTGCTAGTATTAATATGTCCACCACTTCTTTATTTTTATTTGTGTGTCTGGAATCTCCTTGCCCATACATTTATTTTTAATTTGTATCATCTCAGCTTAAGTATTTCTTGTAGAAAGTATATAGCTGGGTTTTTATATAAGTTAGTCTGACAGTCTATCTTTTCAAAGGATCATTCAGTCCAGTATATTCAGTAAAATGAATACTTAGCTAATTTTCTTTCATCTTTATATTATTTTTCCAATATTTTTCTGATTTTATGAATTTGTTCTCAACTATATTCTTATGTAACTCATTAGTACTTTGTATTTCTTTTTTTATTCTCACAATCAATTTAATATGAAGATAAGAGTAACCTAGTAGAACAAATAGCTACTACCCAAGTCTCAGTAAGATAAGACCCACAGAATACTTTGATTTCTCACCCTATGTTTTCTTTTGCTTGGTTCTCTCCATGAGGATTTTGACTGCTTTTACTTTGCCTTTTCATTGCTGCATCTTCCTCCAGCCTTCTCTGACATCTTTGAGATTTTGCTGTGGTAATTCATTAATTATATCACGTGTGCTGTGCTGTGCTTAGTCACTCAGTCATGTCCAACTCTTTGCGACCCCATGAACTGTAGCCCACCAGGCTCCTCTATCCATGGGATTTTCCAGGCAAGAATACTGGAGTGGGTTGCCATGTCCTCTTCCAGGGGATCTTCCCAACCCAGAGATTGAACCCACGTCTCCTGCATCGCAGGCATATTCTTTACTGTCTGAGGCACCAGGACAGTCCAAGCATACTAGAGTGGGTAACCTATCCCTTCTTCAGAGGAACTTCCTGACCCAGGAATCAAACTGGGGTCTCCTGCATTGCCAGCAGGTTCTTTACCAGCTGAGTTACTCAGGAAACCCAATTATACCATCAATTCAGTTCAGTTCAGTTGGTCAGTTGTGTCTGACTCTTTGTGACCACAGGAATTGTCCTTTTATGTCATCAATGCTGTGTATTCCCAGATAATCTAATATTTTTAATTTATATTCAAGGTTTATTTTTCATCACTCTTTCCTTTCTATATCTTCCCCCCATGTTGGTTTTGTTTCTTGTGCAGTCATTTGAAGATATTCTCAAATGTTCTCCCCAGATACTGTAAATGTGTGTTATCAGTAGATGTGCCTGAATTCTGAGACTATATCTTCCTTATGTCTTTTTGAGATATAAGGACTGCAAACTATAAGGACTCTGCTTCTATGTGGAGCAGAGATATTCTGCTGTCAATCTGGAAGCTAGGAGAAACTGCCGTTGCATCTACAATGTTGCCACTTATTTATTTTATTGTTGTTACTCATTGTTTTGTTTTCCTATTGAGAACCTTCCAAGACTTTCTTTTGTTCTTGGAGTTCAGAAAAGTTTAATTAAAATTTGACAAAGTTGATATTTCTTTATTAATTCATCCTGGAATTTATTGAGTCCTTTCAGCATTCAAACTCAGTTTGGACTTGGTTTCATGAAAAATTTATTCTATTTAATGACTGTCTTTCTTCCATATTAATGGTACATATCTTCCTATCCTCAACTAGAACTTCTATTATTTATACATTAGTTTCCTAGATCTTTGTTCCAAGCCCTTTATTAATTTTTCCATCAAGATACCTGTATTTTTGTATTTTTATCCTATGCTTTAAAAATGTTTTTTTTAAAGTACCAATTTAATGTCCTCTAAGTTCAGTAATCATTTCATTTGTTACTTAAAATTTTCAAAAGAAAATCAGGCCAGAGGAAAAACCACCTACAGAATCAGAGAAAACATTTACAAATGTTATGACCAACAAGGGTTAATATCCAAAATATATAAACAGCTCATATAACTTGATATCAAAAAATAAACAACTTAATAAAAAAATGGGCAAAGATACAAATGGACATTTCTCCAAAGAAGACATACAAATGGTGGCTAACAGGCATATGAAAAGACACTGAAGATATGAAGAAAAGGGAACTCTTGTGCACTGTTGGTAAATGTAAATTGGTGCAGCTACTATGGAGAATAGTATGGAGATTCATTAAGAAATTAAAAATAGATCTACTATATGATTCAGCAGGTCCACTTATGGGTATATCTCTGAAGGAAATGAAATCACTATCTTGAAGAGATACCTGCATTCATGTGTTCATTGCAGCATTATTCTCATTAGTCAAGACACGGAACCAAACTAATTGTCCACTGATGGATGAATAGACAGAATGGATAAATTGTGGCATGCATGCACACACACACACACACACACACACACACATACACACACACACACTATGGCATATACTCAGCTATAAAAAGAAATGAATTATTATACTGCCACTTGCAACAGCATGGATGGAATGTGATAGCATAACATCTAGTGAAACAAAGACTTATCTCACTTATATGTGGAATAAGACAAAAACTCAAACTCATAGAAATCCACAGTATAGGGAATAAACGTTGGTTGCCAGTGGCAGGTGAAATGGCTGAAGGGGATCAAAAGGTACAACCTTCCAGTTGTAAAATAAATACTGGGGATGTACTGTACAATGTGGTGACAATAATTTACAATATTTTATTGTATATTTGAAATATGCTAAGGGTATAGATCTTAAAATTTCTCATTGAAAGAAAAATGTTACTTTTTGAAGTGATGGATGTTACCTAAACTTATTATAGGAATCATTTTGCAATACATACATATATCATTACATTGTACACCAAAAGCTAATATAATATTATGTCAAGTATATGTCCATTTCAAAAAATATCCAATAATTTTCTTGGATTTTCATTTCTTAACTTCAATGTCCAATACATCTCCCCAAATCATCATACTTAGTACAGAGTACTATGTACTCTGCATATTAAAAAGCAGAGACATAACTTTGTCAACAAAGGTCCTTCTAGTCAAGGCTATGGTTTTTCCAGTGGTTATGTATGGATGTGAGAGTTGAACTATAAAGAAAGCAGAGCACAGAAGAATTGACGCTTTTGAACTGTGATGTTGGAGAAGACTTGAGAGTCCCTTGGACTGCAAGAAGATCCAACCAGTCCATCCTAAAGGAGATCAGTCCTGGGTGTTCATTGGTAGGACTGATTGTGAAGCTGAAACTCCTATACTTTGGCCACCTGATATGAAGAGCTGACTCGTTTGAAAAGACCCTGATGCTGGGAAAGATTGAGGGCAGGAGGAGAAGGGGACGATGGAGGATGAGATGGTTGGATGGCATCACCGACTCAATGGATATGGGTTTAGGTGGACTCCGGAAGTTGGTGATGGACAGGGAGGCCTGGCATGCTGCGGTTCACGGGATGGCAAAGAGTCGAACGTGACTGAGCAGCTGAACTGAACTGAACTAAATCATCATACACGAATCTTCTCTGTCCTAAGGAACTAATTATGCTCCTTTTTGGTTCTCAAATGTGGCTTGAGTCTTTAATTTTGCCCTTTTTGACTCCTATAATATCTTTCATAGGTTCTGCTACCCAATTTGGTAAATTTCTTTGGAAATAATTCCATTACCCATGGGTATCCATTGGACTTAACATATCAACAGCCAAGGATGCCTGAAACAACTGCTAAGGATGCCTCTACAGACCTTCATTATATTCCATGCATCAGGTAACTTTCTATCAATTATATTCCATAGAAATCAGAGTACTGTCTTAAAATACCAGAATCCTTTTATATTTAAATTGCTCTCCATGAAGGACAGCAATCTAATTTAAGAAAAGCTGAAGACAGCCTTTTCTTAGATTGACCTCATTTATACCTTCTCGTTTCTTAGCTTACTACAGCTATTGACTATTAAGAAGTTCAGTAAGGGAAATGTCCTGAAGGATATGTGACACGTTAGAGGAACCTTCAGGTAACAGCTCATAGGTGATAAATATTTTATGAAAAATTTAGAAGTGTATATGCTCAAAAGAGCATTGGTAATTCAGGATGGTAACTTGGGTTGCAATGAGAGAGGCTAGGTGGCTTTTCATGGAGCTATATTTGCAGAGAAAATACATTTTTAGTTATAATTTCTTTGAAAATTTCAGGAGAGCCTCTTCCACCCCATCAAAAGACCCCAAAACAAAAGATCAGAAGACTCAAGCCACATTTCAGAACCTCTTGGAATCTTACTTTGTCTCCTAAAGACAGAAATGATTTTAGATTTTTAAATTGTGTTTCTGTCTACCATACTAGAGAGACTGCCTTTAATTTCTCACTTCCATGATCATCTTCTCTGTTTCATTGCAAAATACAGGGTTATGATATTTGACCTTCAGCAACCCAGCTAGAACTGGTATTTGTAATATTCATGGATGACCTTGTTTCAGACATTTTGCAATTTGTCTTGATTACCATGGGGTTTGAAAGAAAATGTGTGAAGTGTTTATAGAACTCTACCTGTGATCAAGTCTTCAATAAGCCTGTATCAAATTAAATACAATTTAAATCAGGATAGAAAGCAAATATTACTAAAGAAAGAGGCAAAGATTATTTTCAGATGCTATCTGCCATTGGGTCTTATTTTGTTCAAGCAGGGTTTAAGATATAGTGATAGTTTGACAGAAAACTCAGGCCCTGTCTATTTGTCAAAACTAATCGAAACACGGCCTGGAATCTCTACCCGCATATTTCCTATGGTCAAGATGAACCAAGTATAAAGGAGAAATCAATAACTTCACATTGAAGAGACCTGACAGGCTAAGATGTCAGCTGTTATGATAACAAATATAAAGCTACCAATAATTTGTTCTTCCATCATATTCAGATTTCACCTTTCTCATTCTCTTTGTTACCTAGGCTCTCAGGATAAGAATTTGAGAGAGAGAAATATCAAAACATGCATGGCCAAGTTCAAGAAAAATTTACTTCAGATGGTTGCTTTCATGCCTCCATCCCGCACTATAAATTTCTATTATTGTGTAGTTGATCTTCACCCAGAACTTTTTGTGATATTGACAATTGGTAATTCAGGATCTAGAATGAACCATGTAATAGTCTAAAAAGTATACAAGTGAATTTTTTTGCCCAATCTATGCAAAATATAGTGACTAAAGCTTTAAGACTGCTAAATTAGCTTCTAATTCAGGACAGTCTGCTTTTGTAATCCTGTTGCAAAATGAAGATTGTGAACTTCCTTGGTTACTATGGTTTCTTACCACAGGGGAATTTCCTTAGTCCCATGAAACTTCTAAAGTGCATGCCTAGGTTGGGTGAAAGGGAGCAGAGATTTATTTGTTTCAAAATAACTTCCAAAGTTCACAATCCTTTCTGAAATTTACCAGAGAATACTTTTATTTGCTATCTATTTAAGTCTTGGTAAAACAAGTATTGTTTAAAAATGAATGCAATCTCCGAGAAGACTAAACAATAGTGCCGGAGAATGGTGGGAGGAGGAAAACCCACCAAAAGCTATTAGCTCAAGGTTTTACTAAAAGACAAGATGACTGCTCTGCAGGGAACACATAGCTTAAAGTTTAATGGGAAGATTAAAGCAGTTCAAAGTTCGAATTCATTCTCAGAATTTTTCACTGTTTAGAGTCTCAGAAGGTCTAAGTAAAGTGAACGTCAGTTAATCACAAGACAGCTGCAAGACTGGGGCTTCAGCTTAGCAGATGGTAGGCCAAATTGAGTTTACCAAGGTGATTGGTGAGAAATGGTTGGGGGAAAGGTCTTGCCATGGTCAGTGGAAATTTAAAAGTTCTTTATCATCTTTCACAGTATAAATAAACCAATAGTGCTAACCCAGCTCTGGTGAAACATCATCCTCTAAAAGCAAACATTTCAGTTAGCACTCTGAAATCCCAGAGTACTTAAGAGAATGCTGATATTTGAATGTCATCCAGAGTTAACACATCCTTTGCCATATCATTAGTTGCCATATCTTCAATGATTACATGAGTAAAGTGACTGTTACGGAGGTGCTTTGCTCAGAGGTGCTTTCCATACTCGCTGGTGGTGGAGGAGCACAGTTAGCTGACAAGTCTATTGCACAGCTTTGGCTTAATGCAGCTTCCAGCCTGCCTGACAAGGGAACCTAACCGCAGGGAGCTAAGTAACTCATCTAACAGCCCTACTTGCAGCGTCATGTGAACAGAAAGCACATATGTAACCTAACTAATGGGCCCATGAGGCCAAGAAATTCAGAGCAGAGTCTTACATGATTTGGGTCCCCAAACAACAAACTGCCCACTCCGGGCTGTGTTCTCCCAGGCATAGCAGCTAGTTCAAAGCTCTACTTACTGCTGAGTAGAGTACTCAGTTCTCCAGTGCTGACCATCTAGTAAGCCTGATTGAGGCTTACCATGAAGCCCATCCACAGCCTCAGGTAGGCAGGGAAGAAAGCCAACAGTACTATGCAACTGTTGTCAGCCAGTAGTACCCCAAACCTCCTCCAACTTTGGACTTAGGCTGTGGCCTTGCCCATAAAAATACTGTGATAGCAAGCCCCATATGCCCAAGCATGTTGTCAGTGGACACACACAGAAACACAAACTAAGCTGACTGGTGAAAAACTCACTGTCAGAGCAAACCTGCGGAGTCTGGAAGAGGAGATTGCTCACTGAGATGTGCAGATACCGACATAACAAATCAAGAATCACAATATATCTGGTTGACATAATACCACCAAAGGAAACCAATAAAGCTCCAATAACTGACCCTTAGAAAAGAGAAATCTATGAACTGTTCATCAAAGAATTATTTTAAAAGTTTAGTGAACCACAAGAACACACAGACAAACAAATTTTGAAAACAATACATGAACAAATTGAGAAGTATAAGAACAAAATAGAAACCATCAAAACAAATTCTGGAGCTGAAAAATACAATTACTAATGAATTCAATAGAGAATTTCAAAATCAGACTCAACAATGCAGAAGAGAGAATCATTGACCTAGAGGCCAAGACCATTGAAATTATCCAATCAGAGGAGCAGAAAGAGAAAGAATGAAAAAGAGTGAAACAGGCCTAGATAAGTTACCAGATATAATCAAGAGAAATCATATCTAGATTATAGACATTACTGAAGCAAAAGAAGAGTGGGATAGAAAGTATCTTTAAAGCAAAATGTCTGAAAACTTCCCAACCCTGAGGACAGAAAGGAACATTCAGATCCATGAAGCTCCAAAGACTCCAAATAGTTCAAATCCAAGTAGGACTACACAGAGACATGTAATTATTTTGTCAAAGGTCAAAGACAAATAATTTTGAAAACAGCAAGAGAAAAGAGTATTTATATATGGTAAAAGAGGGAGCCCTCCTAAGACTACTGATGTATTTCTCAACAAAGAGTTTTCAGGCCAGGAGAGATTTGGATAATATATTCAAAATATTGAAAGAAGAAAAACTGTCAACCAAAAATTCTGTACCAAGCAAAGCTGGCTGATTCATGTTAAGGTTTGACAGAAAACACCAAAATTCTGTAAAGCAATTATCCTTCAATTAAAAATAAATACAGTTTTAAAATGGAGCAGAAATAAAGGCTTCCTGAAAAAGAAAAAAAGCAAAGCAGAGTGTTACAGACCTGCCCTATAAGAAATGCTAAAGGGAGGTTTTTTTTTTTTTGTTTTTTTTTTGAGTGGAAATAAAAAGACACTAACATCATAAAAATATTTAAAAAATCACATAAAACTCACTTGTAATGATAAGTATATAAGCAAAGTTAGAGTCTGTAATATGGTAATAGTGGGGTATAATTCACTTGCAACTCTAAAGTTTTTTTAAAAAGAAAAAATAGCTACAATAATCTTTTGTAGTTATACAATATTAAAAATATGTAAACTGTAAGGTGTAAACCTAAAATATGAAGGGGAGGAGAAATAAATTTTTTTTTTGTATTTTTATTTTAATTTTTTTTTCTTTTAAAGTATTTTATGGCTATAATTTTTTCTTTAAGCAAAATTGATTGGTGTATTTGTTTAAAGCTTGGAAATTCTATTGCAGTTGTTATCAGTATGAAATAAGATGTCATAATTTTATAATATTTTATGTAAGCCTCATGGTAACCACAAGGGAAAAACCAATATTAATTATATAAGAGAACATGATAAAGATGTCAAAACATACTCAGAGACATCAAAACACAAAAGAATTATGTAGTCAAAATGGTGGAGGAGGAAGACCTTGAATCCACCTTCTTTCATGTACACACCCAAATTACAAATATTTACACAACAACTATTGATGAAAATGACCTGAAGACTGGCAGAAAATATTTTTCAGCATCTAAAGATATAAAGAAGGAACTACAATGAGACAAGTAGGAGGGGCAGAGGTGCAGTATAAATAGTCAAGGCTCACATCTCTGGGCAGAAACCCACAAATGGGAGGATAATCATATTGCAGAGATTTTACTCAAGGACCAACGGGTCCAAGATACACATTGAACTCCACAGCCTGCACCTGGAATGAGTCCTCAGAGTTTATAGTTTTGAAGGCCAGTAGGACTTGCATACAGGAGAGCAGGAGGGCTGTAGGAAGCAAATATTCTGCTCTTAAAGGGCTCATGCAAAATCTCACACTCTCTGAGACTCAGTACAAAAGCACTAGTTTGAAAAGAGCCTGGGTGAGACCCACTTGCTGACCCTGGAGAATCTGCCAGAGAGACAGGACACAACTGGGACTCCTTGTAGGGAGGTACTTGCTGCTAAGCTGCTTGCTGCTTAGTTGCTCCTTGCTGCTAAGTTGCTTCAGTTGTGTCTGACTCTGTGCGACCCCATAGACGGCAGCCCACCAGGCTCCACTGTCCCTGGGATTCTCCAGGCAAGAACACTGGAGTGGGTTGCCATTTCCTTCTCCAATGCATGAAAGTGAAAAGTGAACGTGAAGTCGCTCAGTCATGTCTGACTCTTTGTGACCCCATGGACTGCAGCCTACCAGGCTCCTCTGTCCATGGGATTTTCCAGGCAAGAGTACTGGAGTTGGGTGCCATTGCCTTCTCTGATAGCCATTTTGGAGAGTTTGTTCTAACATAAGGACACTGGTGATGGAAAGTGCCATTTTAGAGTCCTCCCTCTAGCCAATTAGTGCCAGAGGTATACCTACCCACCAGCTGGTTGGCAGCATTCCTGGGACTCCCCAGGTTGAGCAAATGGCTGCATAGGTATCAAGCCTCACCAGCCCCAGGCACCACTAGGACTTGTAGCCAGTAGCCCTGGACTTGGGTCTATTCATCAATGTGCCAACACCAACTCTGGGACCTCTTGGTCATGCAGGCAGCCACCCCGGGGATACTGTCCCAACCTCCAGAGAGGAAGCACCAACCCTGCAGCCAGGTACCCCAATCCAGCTCCACCAACCAGTGGGCTGGGCCCAGCCTTGGGAATCTCTGAACCATATAATCAAGACCTGACTGCACCCACGGGCTGGCAGCCTCCACTGGAAGAAGAGTCTGGAAGCCAGCTGGTCTGGGGGCTAGTTCTGCCCACAGCACACCCAGTTAACTGACCCCACCACAACATAAAGGCCCTTTCAGCCTACATAGGGGGCACCCATAGAGTACATAGCTTATGTAACCAGAAGAGAATGTGCTGTTGGGCCCATAGGACATTTTTACATAAAGTCATTTCTCCAAGACTGAGAAACATAACAGACCTACATAATACATAGAAATAAAAACAAAGACTTGGGGGAAATGAGGCAAGGGAGGAGTATGTTTCAAATAAAACCCCAGAAGAATAAGTGAAGTGGAGGTAAACAATCTACCCATTAAAGAGTTCAAGGTAATTATTAATATGTTTAACAGACTGAGGAGAATGGATGAATAGAGTAAGAATTTTAAGGAAGAGTTAGAAAACATACAGAAGAATCCAACAGAGATGAAAAATGCAATAACTAAATAGAAAACACACTGTAGGATTCAATAGTAGATTATATGATACAGAGTAATGGATCAGCAAACTGGAAGCAGAGGATTGGAAATCACCCAAACTGAACAGAGAAAAAAAAATTTTTTAAAGTAAGAATAGTTTGAGACCTTTTGGACAGCATCAAGCAAACTAGAATTTACATTATAGGAATTCAGGAGGAGAAGAGAGAGAGAAGGGGGTAGAGAACTTACTTGAAAGTTGCTCAGTCATGTCCGACTCTTTGTGACCCCATGGACTATAGAGTCAATGGAATTCTCCAGGCCAGCATACTGGAGTGGGTAGCCTTTCCCTTCTCCAGGGGATCTTTCCAACCCAGGGATCCAACCCAGGTCTCCCACATTGCAGGCGGATTCTCTCTCATTGCAGCTGAGCCACAGGGAAGCTCATATATATGTAAAATCCTCAAGATGCTAACAAAACTATTAGAATTAATAATAATTTACAAGATACAAAATTAAATGCAGAAGTCTGTTGTGTTTCTATATACTAACAATGAACTATTAGAATGAGAAAGTGTTCCATTTACAATCATATCAAAAAGAATAAAATAGGAATAAATCTATCTAAGGAGGTAAAAAAACTTATACTCTGAAAACTAGAATACATTGCTGATGGAAATTGAAGCTACATGAACAGTTGGAAAGATGTATTATTTCATGGGCTGGGTGAATCAATTAACATAATGGCAATAGTAAGTTCTTACTTTTATCAATAACATTACTTTTATTGATTAAAATTACTTTTTTTACTTTTATCAATAAAATTACTTATCAATAATTATTTTAAATCTAAATTAATTTCTCCAGTCAAAAGACTTGATTGGACTAGAATGGCTTGATAACAAAGCAAGATCCAACAATATGCTACCTATGTGTTAGTCTGAAAAATACACATAGAGAATGAAGGGATGTTTCAAAAAGATATTTCAAGAAAGTAATACCCCAAAAGAAAGCGAGTAGCTATGTTTTAATCTATTTTAGTTAAAATCTGTTTTGACTGATAAAGGAGGAAAACAGATCATGATAAAAAGGTGGTCAATCCACCAAGAAAGAATTGATCCTTTCGAATTGTGCTGAAAAGACTGTTGAGAATCCCTTGGGCAGCAAGGAGATCAAAACAATCAATCCTAAAGGAAATCAACCCTGGATGTTCATTGCAAGGACTAATGCTGAAGCTGGCCACCTAATGTGAAGAGCCAACCCATTAGAAAAGACCCTGATGCTGGGAAAGATTGAGGGCAGGGGAGGAAGGGGGCGACAGAGGATGAGATGGTTGGATGGCATCACTGACTCAATGGACATGAGTTTGAGCAAATTCTGGGAGATGGTAAAGGATAGGAAAGCGTGGCGTGCTGCAATCCATGGGGTCGCAAAGAGTCAGACAGAACTTAGAGACTGAACAATCCGCCAAGAATATTCAACAGTTTAAAATATTTATGTACCCAACATCAGAACCCCCAAATATAAAAAGTAAAACTGACAAAGCTAAATGGAGGGAAAAAGGAAAATGGCAATACAATAAATGCTGGGGATTTTAGTACCCCACTCTCAACAATGGATAGATCATTCAGGCAGAGAATTCATAGGGAAACAGCAGATTTGATTAATACTGTGTATCAAATGCACTTAACGGACATACAGAGAGCATATGTACATGTATGTACTTATATAACGGACATATAGAGAGCTGTCCTTTCTGAGGACAGCAGAATACATTGTTCTGAAGTGCATTTGAAACATTTTTTAAGATACTCATGTAACGTCAAAGAATAAAGTCTTAACAAATTCAAGATGACTGAATTAATATTAAGTATTTTCTCTGAGCAAGTGGCATGAAGCTAGAAATCAAAAACAATAGGAAAAGTGGAAAGTTCAGAAATATGTGGATATTAAATAACATTCTCCTGAGCAACCAAAAGATTAAAGAAAAAATTAAGGAGGAATTTAAAAAGCAATTTGAGAAAAACAAAAATGGAATCACAACATATGAGAACTTTTGGGATGCAGCAAAATAAGTTCCAAGAGGGCAGTTCACACTAATAAACACGTACATCCAAAAGCACAAAATTTCTCAAATGATCAACCTAACACCATGGCTTACGAACTAGAAAAATAGCAAACTGCGCCCAATTGAATAGAAGGATGGATAAAATTAGAGCAGGAATAAATGAAATAGAGAATAAGAAAACAATGGAAAAGATTAGTCAAACTAAGAGTTGATTATTGAAAAGATAATTAAAATTGACAAACTTTTAGCTAGACCCACCAAAGAAAATAGAGGATCCCTAGATCAGCACAATTATACGGAAAAAAAAAAAAAAAGACTTTACAATTGATACCATAGAAATATAAAGTATCACAAAAGGTTACTCTGAACAACTGTCCATCAACACACTGGGCAACCTAGAAAAAAATGGAAACATTCTTAGAAATATACAATCTACCAAGACTAAATCAGGAAGAAATAGGAAGTCTGAACTGATGAATTAGAAGTAAGGAGATTGAATCAGTTATCAGAAATCTCCGAAAAAATTCCAGGACCAGATTTCATCATAGGTGAATTTTAGAAATATTTAAATAAGAATTAGTGCCAATCCTTTGAAAACTCTTCCAAAAAATTTTAAGAGGAAGAAATACTCTCGAATCCATTTTACAAGGCCAGCATTATACTGATACTAAAGTCAGAAAAGGGCACTACCAGGAAAAAAAAAAAAAAGATACAAACAATATCCCTTATGTTGTACATGAAAAAATTCTCAGTAACTTACTGGCAAACCAAATTCAGAAGGACATTAAAAAGGTCATTCACCATGATCTAGTTGGATTTATCTCTGGGATACACAGATGCTTCAACAAACATAAATTAATAATGTGATATATCACATGAACAAAATAAAAGATAGAAATCATATCATCACCTCAATATCAGAAAAAATAACTTGACAAAGTTTAACATTGTTCATGATAAAAATTCTTAATAAAATAGGTATAGAAGGAATGTACCTCAACATAATAAAGACAATACATAATGAGGCCATAGCTAAGATCATACTAGCAGTGAAAGATTGAAAGCTTTGCTATAAAATCAGGAACAAGATAAGGTTGCCCGTTTCAGAAGTGCTTATCACTCCTATTCAATATAGTATTGAAAGTCTCTGCCAGAGCAATTAGGCAAGAAACAGAAATGAAAGCCTTTAGAATTGGAAAGGAAGTAAAATTATATCTATTTTCAGGTGACATAATTATATACATATATCTGGAAAAGCTATAATTTAAAAAGATACATGCGCCCCTATGTTCACAGCAGCACTATTTATGATAGCCAAGACATGCAAACAGCAGATGAATGTATAAAGATGATGTGGACATATATACAATAGAATACTAGCCATAAAGAGGAGAAAATCCTGCCATTTTCAGCTACATGGATGGACTTAGAGATTATCATATTGAGCAAAGTCAGTAAAAAACTGAAAGACAGATACTATATGGTATCATTTATACGTGGAATTTAAAATATGACACTTACCTATGAAATAGAATCATAGACATAGAGAACAGACTTGGGGTTGCCAAGAGAAGAGGTGTGAGGGAGGGTGGGATTGAGAGTTTGGGACTAGCAGATGCAAACTCTTGTGTATGGAATGGATAAACAAGAATCTACTGTTTAGCACAGGGAGCTACATTCAATATCCTGTAATAAGCCATAATGGAAAATAATATGAAAAAGAAAAAAAAAGCACACATATATAGATATATACTTTGATTTAAAAAACAGCAAAAAAAAAAAACCCTAAATAATCTGATTTTAAAAATTGACAAAAGATCTGAATAGACATTTTTCCAAAGAGGGTGTATGAATGGCTAGCATGCAAAGATGCTCACCATCGCTAATAGAGAAATGTAAATAAAAATCACCACGATATATCGTCTCACACCTGACAGAATGGCCAGCACGAAAAGGACAATAGCTAAATGCTGGTGAGGAGGTGGAGAAAAGGGACCCTTATCCACTGGTGGTGAGATTGTACAGCTTTTATGGGAAACATTATGTTGCTGCCGCTGCTGCTGCTAAGCCGCTTCAGTCGTGTCCGACTCTGTGCAACCCCATAGATGTCAGCCCACCAGGCTCCTTCATCCCTGGGATTCTCCAGAGGTTCCTAAAACCATTAAAAATTGAACTGTTGTGTGATCCAGCAGTTTTGCTTCTGGGTATATAGCTTAAAGAAACAAAATCACTTTGTCAAAGAGGTATCTGCGCCTCCATGGGCACTGCAGCATTGTTTAAGATAGCCAGGAAACGGAAACCACCTAGGGATCCACTGACAGACGACTAGATCCAGAAGATGTGGGCTATATATCACAGGGTCATATTATGTTGCCAAAAAAGGAAATCCTGCCATTTTCAATACCATGAATGGACCTTGAGGGCATTATGCGAAATGAAATAAGTCAAAGACAAATATTATATGATCTCATTTATATGTGGAATCTAAAAACAAATACAAAATAAGAGGGATCAGATTTGTGATTACCAGAGATAGCAGTAGAGGAAGGAGAGTTAGATGAAGGAGGTTAAAAAGTTCCAGATGTCCAGTACTATGATAACTAAATACAAGGGACGTACTATAGGGCATGGCAACAGTAGTCAACACTCCTGCATGATATACATGAAAGTTAAGAAAGTAAATCCTAATAGTTATCACATAGCAAATTTTTTTTTTCTTTTTTGTATCTATATGAGCTGGTGGATGTTAAATTTTCTGTGACAATTTCACAATATATGTAAGTCAGATCATTGCTATAGGTCTTAAACAATACTGTATGTCAATTATATCTCAATTAAACCGAGACAATATCTAAATTCTTGCAATAGCTAAATGAATCAGTATGTACTAGTATGGAAGAAATTTTCTAAGTTGCTAGTGAGAAAAGAAAATAACATGGCAGAGAATAATGTCTTTGTGAATGCAGTACAATTTCTTGGAAGTATAAACAAGAACCTGTTAACAGTAGTTGCTTCTGTGGAGGTGACTTGGACAGACATTTTAGTTTCAGTCTATGTCATTTTTGTCCTGTTTGTACTCTTTACCACATGCATTTGTTATTTTACTTTTAAAATAAAACTAATATGGGAAACTGTGCTTTAGAATGAAAAATAAATGTTGTCCAAACAGCAAATAAGTAAAAGCTGGCAAGGAATATAATACCCTTTCATAACCTGTCCCATCATACCTTATCCCCAGGAATGGATGCCTGAGGCTTGTTTGAGCCAAACCATTATAACCTATGCCCCAAATGAGTACAGCAAGTAAAAGTCAATTTAGCGGGCGAAGGTCCCATGAGTATTAAGACCTACATTGTCAAGAACATAGAACTGAAACCCTAGCCATAGTGGGTACTTCAGAACTCTATCATGTTGCAATATCTCACATGTGGCTAGAAAAAATAATGTGACCCAAAATAATTATTTTCAATATTAATCGCCATTACATCTGTGCATTCTAGCTTCACAGAAGCTGTGGAATAGATTTCGTAAAAGTGAGTCAGGTTTGTCATGACCTCCAGTTGCTCAGTCTTGAAGATAATTACTTTTATCACTATCCTTTTGACAGCTCTAGCCTATCTTTTAACTAACAGAATAGCTTTAGGGATTCTTGCTCTCTCAGTACAGCAGTACTGTACCAAATTTTAATGCATAGTACAATTACATAGTACAAAGGTCCATCTAGTCAAAACTATGTTTTTTTTTTTTTCTAGTAGTCATGTATGGATGTGAGAGTTGGACTATAAAGAAAGCTGAGCACTGAAGAATTGATGCTTTTGAACTATGGTGTTGCAGAAGACTCTTGAGATTCCCTTGGACTGCAAGGAGATCCAACCAGTCAATCCTAATGGAAATCAGTCCTGAATATTCATTGGAAGGACTGATGCTGAAGCTAAAACTCCAATATTTTGGCCACCTGATGTGAAGAACTGACTCACTGGAAAAGACCCTGATGCTGGGAAAGATTGACAGAGAAAGGAGACAGGGACGACAGAGGATGAGATGGTTGGATGGTATCATTGACTTGATGGACATGAGTTTGAGTAAGCTCCGAGAGTTGGTGATGAACAGGGAAGCCTAGCATGCTGCAGTCCATCGTGTTGTAAAGAGTCAGACACAACTGAGTGAGTGAACTGAACTGAACAAGTATTGGAGCTCCACATTTAAAACTGTCTAAGTCAACTTGATCTACCTGCATCTTACTTAATCTCTGCTTGTTATTTGGAATATGATTTCATGGTAGATACTGACCTGCTCTAGACTTTTCAATTTAACTCTAATACACTCGTGTAGGTATATAACACTACTTTATTCTGCCATCCATAGCTTGAACTCAACACCTGGCCTGTATCACTGGCAGTGAACCATTGGTTCTTTGTTTCCTTTTCTAATAGCCCCAGGACTATTGAGGAGCTTGGAAATGGCACTAATGACTCTCCTCAAATTATTATTATATTTTATAAAGGTGCAGACCTCTAACATTAATTCTTTGTTTAGCTCTTTCTCTCCTGAAAATCTGGAGAAATGGAAATCTAATCTCCAGTAACTGCAGAATAGAGACAATGGTTATATTTCTGGTATCTATGTTACTAGCAAAATTGAAAAATCTATTCATTACAATTAGTAGGAGTGAGCAAAATCTGGATCTCAATTTCATTTTTCAGGAGGAAGCCAGGGATTATAGATTTTCCTTGGTTTTGGCAGTACTCATAGGTGAATCAGCATAAAGTGTACATCATGTCTCCAAGATCAATTATAAAAACCTGTGTGCAAGAAGAAGTATCTAAAGTTCAACCTTAGGACTTCATTGGTCAGTCCAAACAATTGTGCAGGACAAAGCCTGCAAGAAAAGTGCAAGAGCTTCTTGCCTTTCCTGATGAAGTGAAGTGAGGTGAAAGTCACTCAGTTGTGTCCGACTCTTTGCAACCCCATGGACTATGCAGTCCATGGGATTCTCCAGGCCAATATACTGGAGTGGGTAGCCTTTCCCTTCTCCAAGGGATTTTTCCAGCTCAGGGATCAAATCTAGGTCTCCCGCATTGCAGGCAGATTCTTTACCAACTGAGCTATCAGGGAAGCCCAGTATGTTGCAAGGTCTCAGCTAAATTCTGAAAGGAATACACAAAAGCAGTAATGATAGGGAGTGTTCAGTACCAGTGACTCTTATCTCTACGATGACAGTACTGAAAACTTGATAAAGGACCATCCGGGCTCCTCTGGACACTCACTCCAGTGAGGATGAACATACCTTTAATCTAGAAGGGGTCCTTCAGTTCAGTTCAGTTCAGTCGCTCAGTTGTGTCCGACTTTTTATGACCCCATGAATCGCAGCACGCCAGGCCTCCCTGTCCATCACCAACTCCTGGAGTTCACTCAAACTCATGTCCATTGAGTCGGTGATGCCATCCAGCCATCTCATCCTCTGTCATTCCCTTCTCCTCCTGCCCCCAATCCCTCCCAGCATCAGAGTCTTTTCCAATGAGTCAACTCTTCGCATGAGGTGGCCAAAGTACTGGAGTTTCAGCTTTAGCATCATTCCTTCCAAAGACTACCCAGGACTGATCTCCTTTAGAATGGACTGGTTGGATCTCCTTGCAGTCCAAGGGACTCTCAAGAGTCTTCTCCAACACCACAGTTCAAAAGCATCAATTCTTCAGCACTCAGCTTTCTTCAGAGTCCAACTCTCACATCCATACATGACCACTGGAAAAACCATAGCCTTGATTAGAAGGACCTTTGTTGCCAAAGTAATGTCTCTGGTTTTGAATATGGGGTCCTTACCACCTATCATTTTTAATCCTGATCTCTTCAAGAAAATTGGAGATATCAAGGGAACATTTCATGCAAGGATGGGCATGATAAAGGACATAAAGGATAAGGACTTAATACAGCAGAAGAGATTAAGAAAAGGTGGCAAGAATATACAGAGCAACTATATACAAAAGGTCTTAATGACCCAGATAACCACAGTGGTGTGGTCACTAACCTAGAGCCACACATCTGGGTGTGTGAAGTCAAGTGGGCCTTAGGAAGCATTATTACTAGCAAAGCTAGTGCAGGTGATGGAATTCCAGCTGATGTATTTAAAATCCTAAAAATTGATGCTGTTAAAGTGTTGCACTCAGTATGTCAGCAAATTTGGAAAACTCACCAGTGGCCACAGGACTGGAAACGATCAGTTTTCATTTCAATCCTAAAGAAGGGCAATGGCAAAGAATGTTCAAACTACTGTACAGGAGTGCTAATTTCACATCCAAGCAAGGTTATGCTCAAAATCCTTTAAGCTAGGCTTCAGCAGTATGTGAATCAAGAACTTCAGATGTACAAGCTGGGAGTCAAAGAGGCAGAGGAACCAGAGATCTAATTGCCAAATTCATTGGGTCATGGAAAAAGTGAGGGAATTCCTGAAGAACATAGGCTTCTGCTTCATTGAATATGCTAAAACCTTTGACTGTGTGGATCACAATAAACTGTGGAAAATTCTTCAAGAGATGGGAATACCAGACCCCCTTACCTGTCTCCTGAGAAACCTGATTGCAGATCCTAAAGCAATAGTTAAAGCTGGACATGGAACAACTGACTGATTCAAAATTGGGAAAGGAGTATGACATGGTTGTATATTGTCACCCAGCTATTTAACTTCTGTGCAGACTACATCATGCGAAATGCTAGGTTGGATGAATCACAAGCTGGAATCGAGATTGCCAAGAGAAATAACAACCTCAGATATACAGATGATATCATTCTAATGGCAGAAAGCAAAGACAAACTAAAGAGCCTCTTGTTGAAGTTGAAAGAAGAGAGTGAAAAAGCTGGCTTAAAACCCAACTTAAAAAACTAAGATCAGAAAATCTGGTCCCATCATTTCATGGCAAATTGAAGAAGAAAAAGTGGAAGCAAGCAGTGACATATTTTATTTTCTTGGGCTCCAAAATCACTGTGGATGATGACTGCAGTCATGAAATTAAAAGAAGCTTGCTTCTTGGAAGGAAACGTATGACAAATCTCGATAGTATATTAAAGAGCAGAGACATCACCCTGCTGGTAAACATCTGTATAGTCAAAGTTATGGTATTTCCAGTAGTCATGTATGGACTTGAGTTGGATCATAAGACTGAAAACTGACTTGATACTTTCAAATTGTGGTGCTGGAGAAGACTTTTGGACAGCAAGGAGATCAAACTAGTTAATCCTAAAGGAAATCAACACTGAATATTCATTGGAAGGACTATTGCTGAAGCTGAAGCTCTAATATTTTGGCCACCTTATGTGAAAATCTTTGGAATAGACTCTGATGCTAGGAAAGATTGAAGGCAAAAGGAGAAGAGGGTGGCAGCAGATGAGATGGTTAGATGGCATCACTGACTCAGTGAACATGTATTTGAGCAAACTACAGTAGATAATGGAGGACAGGAGCCTGGCATGCTATAATCTGTGGGGCTAGAGTCAGACATGACTTAGTGATCAAACAACAGCAACAACAAAATGTGTCCTGTGGAACTGTAGCTAAACTTTAGATCTTCAATTTGGTTAGATATTCTACTAATTTATTACCACAGAGCTTGATAGGATATTCTAAAATAATCTATCATAGGTGCCTAAGGAAGGCAGCTTGGTTGATTTGAAAGGACACCCCCGCTGCCTAAACTCTAGCTCCATCAAGAGTTGAAGCTCTATCTCAGTCTCAGAATCATGAAGTTTATGGTCAGTTGGAATATCTCCTTACCCTGAAACAGGATGGGAAACTTGGTACCTGTTTATCTTACCTGGGTACTTGTCATTAGAAAGTGATGGGCACCTCAACATTCATGCCCCAGTGAGAACCAGAATGACCCTCTGAATGGTTTCTTCTACTTGTCCTGCTTCAAGTTGAGCTGGGTGGAACAAGAACTAGGAAGAAAGCTCATATGGCT
Source organism: Oryx dammah (assembly GCF_014754425.2). Classification (NCBI taxonomy): domain Eukaryota; kingdom Metazoa; phylum Chordata; class Mammalia; order Artiodactyla; family Bovidae; genus Oryx; species Oryx dammah. Next base: position 38,483,304 of record NW_024070210.1, read on the forward strand.
GATGTGGCTGATTGAGCTATTGTTCAGTCTATCATTTCTTTGAAAGTCAGCCTTTAAAGCTGAGGGAAACCCCCTCACCTTTGCTACCACCTACTTGATATTGTGTGTGTCTGGATCTGGTGGCTTGAGAGAAAAGGACTAAGTTTCCCTCCCACCCTGACTTTTCAAAGTCCTTTGAGGTTTCCTGCACCACTGGAGTGGTTCATCACCTTGTGTCAGAATCTGAGTATTTGTGTGATCCACATAGTCCACATGTAATATGTGATCTACAGAAAGTTCTCCAACAAGTGACTGAGAAGAAGGAAAGCTTGCTCTTCTCACACATTCCTCTTTCTACCTACTCACAGAGGGGTTCTATGAAATTTCACTCACCCCGGGACACCAGGGCTAGACCAAGGTATCATCAGATCAAATTTTGCTGATGTTTCAGATTTGTTGGCCACTCATGCCTCCACCTCTGGAGAAGATGTATCCAGAGCAAGGATCCAATATGACTTTAAGGCACTGGTGTCTGAGATAACTCCAGTCTTTTCCCCCTCATCTTACAAAGCTCTTTTCAGGAGCCCCAGATATTTATTATATTATATTCAGAAAACAGGTACCCCATTTGTACTCTAAACAACAAGAAATGGTATCATTTATGTAGTATTCAAAAATACGACATTTTCTGAAAAATCCTCATTGAGAATTCAGTTGTCATCTCCTTTCCCTAATATTCAGGCAATTAGACATTAGTATGTGTTCATATACTTGCACAGAATATGTTATAATTACCAAGGTCTCTGAAGCAAGACAAGTCAGCTGTTTGTCAGATGAATCACTTGGCAAGAGTTTTGGCTTCTCTTCTTTTAGTTTTTGCAACTGTTTGAGAATTAGATATCTGCTATGTTATATAAAGTAAACGTCTATAGAGCCTAGCATAGGACTTGGTATATGGAGTTTGTTCAATAATGTAATGCTGAATTAAACTCTAGAAAGAGATAATGTGCTAAGTAGGCTATATTGGATTAAGCTGATACTTTCCTGTCAACTGGGATTATGCAGGCCTCTGGGGAAAGCAGGAAGGTTTGGAAATCTAGAATGTCTGCCAGTATTAGTTTTGCTGTTACTATCAGAATCCCAAGTTCAATCATAATCTGGAGAGCTTTAGATACCCTGCAAGTTGTAGCTTATCTTTTCAGCTCACTTTTATGAAATGCCTCCAGAACAGACCAAAGTATACATGTATACGTGTGGCTGAGTCCCTTGACTCTTCACCTGAAACTATCACAATATTGTTAATTGGCTATATCCCAATATAAAATGTTTTTAGTGTTAAAAAAATTAAAATTAAATTAAAGAATAGACCAAAGATACATTGCCTAAGAGGTTATCCTTGTAGCCATAGATACACACTGGCCAATAGAAAGACAATTGAACTTGGGTTGAATAACATCCTCTATCAACCAATGGACTTTGCATTATTTTGAAGCGTTAAGGGCTTCTTCCATAAATAGATCTGATCTTGTTCAGGGGATCTCATAAAGAAAAAAGCACGCATCTAAGATTCTAAGGTCCCTTCTAAACACTGTCTTCTGTCAGTTTCTCCCTTTCAGTGGCCCTTTCCATCCAGTTATTTACTTCAGTAAAATTTTAAGGCTGTATCACATGGATATATTAGCACAACCATGGAAGGCATCTGTTTACTGTGGTTAGTTGAGCCAACTGGATAGTATAATCCTGTTCAGATAAAAGAGGATATAGGATCCACTGTGCTATAGTCCATTTGCAGTAGATATGGAGATGCGCCAACCAGATCCCTCTTCCAAAGAAAACTTTCTGCCAGCTACTGGAAACATGGGGGTCCCAGAAAGCCTCCAGTAATCAGCTTCTTTAGGTTCTGTATTAACTGCTGAGACCCAATTCACCCAAGCTCACACCCTTCCTTGGAAAGCCTATGTCTGGAGACTGAAAGGGGCATAGCCATTTGGGACCAATGATGGACACTGCTGATAGGCTATACTTTCTTGAGATCTTGATCACCAGGTAGATTGAGCCTCTGTTGTACCTGCATTGCAATAAACATTTTCCTCTTCCCAATCCTGTTTCTAATCCTTTCTTTCATAGATGTCAACCCCTAATAAACATTGCATACCCTAAACTTCATCTTAAATTTACTTCTGGAGAATCTAATTGGTGAATCCATTAATTCTAAATTCTTTTACCTGTCCTCAGGGCCAATGTGGCTTTATATCCTCTGTCTTTCATAATTTTTTTTTAACCTTTCATACTGTTTCCTATTAGAAAATCTCCAATCTAGAATTTACCAATTATGAGCAAAGTTAACAATAATATCTTTTGATGATAAGCTTACCTTCCTCTTTGATTAAATGGAAATGCCACCCTACAGTGAGTTATTGAAATAATCAAAAGCAGAAAAATAAAATAATATATAAAGTCAGACATGACTGAAGCAACTTAGCAGCAGCAGTGTGGTATGTGGCAAAGAGATGTCTTTAGTTACCGTTAGATTTAATCTTGTATATCTAGTGGTCTGAGGTGCCTTGAAGTGAAGTGAAGTGAAAGTCTCTCAGTCATGTCTGGCTCTTTACAATTCCATGGACTGTACAGTCCATGGAATTTGCCAGGCCAGAATACTGAAGTGGGTGGCAGGTGGATTCTTTATCAGCTGAGCCACAAGGGAAGCCCCAAAGTTGAAGCTTTCAGGCTCCCCTGTCCACAGAGTTTCCCAAGCCAGAATACTGGAGTGGGTATTCTCTTCTCCAGGGGGTCTTTCCAACCCAGGGATTGAACCCAGCTTTACTACATTGCAGGCAGATTCTTTACTGTCTGAGCCAAAAGTTGCATATACCTAATATGGATGAGTTTATCATAAAACTCTCTAAACCCTAGAGGTCTAGGAAATCCAAAATATGGTGCCATATGATATCAAAAAGTCATCTTTAAATTAACTAGTCTGTTCACTATTTTATGATAACCACAGATCAGATATAAAAGGAAAAATCTTATTGCAAGATAATCAGAGGTAATGTATGCATTTAGTGCCAGGGTAATTAAAATTTTCACATTAAAAAAACTTTTGCAGTCCAATTAACATACAGCTCCTCCCTTTCCAACTAAATCAGTTTCTTCTACTGTAAACAGACTTAACTTTCTTAATATATCATTTCCTCTGCTACCATCATAGCTACTGATCAGTGGCCAAGACGTGACATGGAAAGAGCTCCAAGATGAGTTTTAGCAAGCTGAGGAGAAGCATAAGACCATATATGGAAGCACTCCTGAGGTGAACTGGCTTGGTTATTAACATAAGAGATTTTCTATTTGACTTACTTGGAGTTAAGACAGAGCTTTGAGATTGTTATTCAGGACAAACTGAACTATATGGAATTTTATGGCCTCCTCCTGCTATTTTCTTCTTCAAGGCTATTCATACTCTTCCATCAGACTCTGACTTGGTAAGTTCCCAACACACAGTATAATTAACTATCGAACAAATCACATTAGGTCTTAATGTGCTGCCAAGACTGGTTGGAGCCATATAAAATTAGAGATGTCGCTCCCAAGGTATATTCCAGCAATTCATATTAAATAATTCCAGACTATGGTGCATCAGCCAAGAAAAATATCCTTAGCCCTAGTAGAAATGGGTTTTTGATGTAAAAATATCAAGCAGAAGGTCAAAATTGCCTGACAGGATTTGCTTTGCCTTTACAACTAAAAACAGTCAGTCTTTCCCTTCTTAGAATTACCATTTCTATAAAGAAACTAAAGTAGCCAGAAGAAAAAAAAACTGAGGAATGTTATAAGGTAGTAAAAATGAATGAATGATAGGCGTATGTGAAAATACACGAATTAGTCTTAATGTCAAGTGAAATAACAGCGCTAGACAACTCTACACTATGACAATTTTTTAAATGATCAGTGAAATGTTTTCTTATATAATGGCACCTTATCCTGGGGAAGCTAGATTTCTATAGCCATGTTAATGACTCTATTTCATCCCATCAAAGGCTTCTATAGGGAATTCTAAATCTTAGCATCATGGAAATATGTAGCCATCTGTATTATATTTCAGTGTGATTAATAGGGCTTCTTTAGCAGCTGCTTAAAGTTTGTCTAAAGTAGGGATATGCCTCAGCTGAATGGAGAATTTTCTTTTACCCTCACTTCCAGCAAAAGGGCTCCTCAGAAAGAAGGGAAAGCCTGGGTCTCTACTCCACTGCCCAAGAGGATATGTTTCCACATGATCTTGTGTTACGAAGAGATTTGAGCATTGCTTGACTCTCCTGTATGTCTACCACCAGAAAGTACTTCAGAAGGTACTATAAGTCAGAGCTGTGCACATTCTCTCACTCTCCACAGTCACATTTGATTGAAGGTGTATTGATTCCCTTAAGTAATTGATGTTGTATCTCATCCGAATAGCTGATCTGTGGTAGTAGTAGCGTTAGTCACTCAGTCGTGTCCAACTCTTTGTGACCCCATGGATGGTAGCCTACCAGGCTCCTTTGTCCATGGATTCTCCAGGCAAGAATACTGGAGTGGGTTGCCATTCCTTTCTTCAGGGTATCTTCCCAACCCAGGGATCGAACTTGGGTCTCCTGCATTGCAGGCATATTCTTTACTGTCTGAGCTACAGGGAAGTCCCTTGGTAGTATATATCAACCCAAAAAACAATAGCCAATTGGTTAAAAGATTAACTAATACTAATCCATTGGTTTGTCAAATTTAACACTTGCTGGACTCAATACTAATAGGAGCTAACCAATTTGATGACTATGGGGTTCCCTGGTAGTTCAGTGGTGAAGAATCTGCCTGCAATGCAGGAAGTGCAGGAGATGTGGGTTCAGTCCCTGGGTCAGGAAGATTCCCTAGAAGAAGGCATGGCAGCCTACTCCAGTATTCCCTAGAGAATCTCATGGACAGAGGAGCCTGGTGGACTACAGCTCATTGGATGGCAAATAGTTGGACATGACTGCAGCAACTTAGCATGCATGCAATATGATGATTATTTTATCTCATGTTATTTTTTAAAATTAAAAAAATGGTAATTTGATTTTTTGGCCATGCGACATGTGGGAATCTTAGTTCCCTGAGAATCAAACCTGTGCCCCCTGCATTGGAAGTATGGAGTCTTAACCACTGGATCACCAGGGAAAATCTTTTTTAGATTTGTTGTTGTTGTTGCTGTGTACTACTTTTAAAGTCTTCACTGAATTTGTTTCAATATTGCTTCTGTTTTATGTTTTGTTTTGTTTTTACTATAAGGCATGTGGGATCTTACCTCCCTGACCAGGGATTGAACCTGCATCCCCTGCAATGGAAGGTGAAGTCTTAAACAGTGGACCACCAGGGCAGTCCCTCCCAGTAATCTTCAGAAGCATAGAAACTAGGTACTACTACCTTCATTTGGAAGAAGAGGCAATTGAGCCATGAAGATTAACTTAAGCTATATAATCTTGTGCCAACCTTGGAGCTAGAATTTCAACTCTGGTTCCAGAACTCATTTCAACTTTTTATTTTATATTGGAATACAGTTGATTAATGATATTGATAGTGTCGGGTGTACAGCAAAGTTATTCAGTTATACATTTTCCCATTTAGGTTGTTACATAACATTGAGCAGAGTTTCCTGTGCTGTATATAGTAGGTCCTTATTGGTTATCCATTTGAAATATAGCAGTGCGTGCATGTCCACCCAAACTCTCTAACTACCCCTTTTCCTACCCTTACCTCCTGGTCACCATAGAACTCTTATTCTTGACCACCATACCCTACTGCTTCCAAAGGTTAGCCAATAATCATGACAGTGATCCTGACAGCCATGTGAGCTTTAATAAGAGCTCCTGGTTGTTTTATTACTAAAAGAGCTGCGAAAAGCTCTAGGTTCTGATATACTTTCCTACTGGATATCTCCCCCAGACAGAAGGGAGGAATTCTACATTGAATGACTGTGAGGGATAGAACTCCTGCTTGTAGGAGAACAGTTTGTTCTCCTCCCCATGAAGGGATTTACATTCCTTAATATGCTCTCATTCTCTAAAGAGAGCCTGCTACCTGCTTCATATGGCTCCAAACAAGTGGCAAAGGAACTCTTCACAAAGGGAATGAGATATTCCACAGCAGCCTAAGGATAAGTACAAAGCCTTGGCCATGGTACTTATTTTGAGGGAAAACCTCCAGAGAAGGGCCTAGTTCCTATCTCTATGGTGGATCCAGCAATATCCACCTGAGGGGAATATTGATTACAGTTCCAGAAATAGATCTGATCAACCTTCATTCCTTCCCCTCATTCCAATGTCTTCTGCCATTTGTGTGGCAGGCCACAAAGGTATATCATTCACCACCAGAGCACATGGGACAGACCCTCCTAAGTTCCTGGTACCCTGATAGCAATAAAAGAAGCATGGAGAATGAAAAGGCAGCATTCCTTTGTGCACGCTGTAACACTTTGCTCTCCCCAGGTGACTCAAATGTTAGCTGTCTACCTGGAATAAACCAATTAGGCAGGCTTGTAGAAAATATGAAAAAGGGTAATAGAACCTGGGATTATCTTGCCTTTAGCTTAAACTTACATTAAGATACTCAAATGAAACTTTTAGTACTGTTATTTCTGACACAAACGGTAAAAATGGTAAAAAGGCTTTAAAAAGAAAAAAAAATTACTTCACATAATGGTAGGTAGCACAATTTGGGTTTCCTTGGCAAATAATCAGAGAATGGTGGTCCTGGTGCTGAGTGGCATTGAGAGCTTACGTATGAGAATCTTGCAAGTCGAAACAAAGGGCTTTCTACCAGAGTGCCATGTAGTTTGAACTTTTCCCACCCAGGTAAATAAAGTTCTTTTACACTGCAGTATTGATGATGTCTCTTTGAGAAACTTCAAATAGATTTCTTGGATCGTGCTTTCTTCACAATGTAGAGCTTTGTTCAGAAAATGTGCCTGTAGCTTACCTTTTGTCATATTGTCAGATATTTCTCGCTATTTTGGTTTCTACGTCAAGCTTGAGGTTACAAATATTATGGGCACTCTTTCTTAGAGTATACCACCTCCTTCACTCAACCCTAAACCATCAAGCAATGGAGATCTTTAGGAAGAATACAAGGTATTTTCCAGTCTATACCCTGTGTTTCTATACTGATCTATATAAACTGTGCATATAGACTTGAATAATAGCTCTTATTACTCAAATTGTATCATGGATTTTTGGGATGGCTTGTGGGATCTTAGTTCCCCCAATCAGGGATTGAACCTGGGCCCTGGACAGTGAAAGTGTAGAGTCCTAACCACTGGACTACCAGGAAATTCCCACAAATTGAATCATTGTTAATAAAGGCTTATGGGCACTACTTTCTTTGACAATGTGTCAGATGAGTGTTTATTTTTCAGGTACCCTTTAGATATTCTAGAGCTTATATCTTCATGTTCAATACTCTCAGAGCCCCTCCTAGAGACTTCCTGCTCCCAGAGGCAGGGTTTGACCTTCACTCCTAATGTTTATTTAGTTAACATCTCCTTGACTGTGAATAGTGATTAAGGAGGTTGCAATGTAAAGACAGTGAATCAATCATCTTCATCTTTGACTATATCTATTAGCCCTAAGAATGAACGTAATAGGTTGGTCTCAGTCAAGACCTGTGTACAAGCACAGAGAATAAGCATAGAATCAGTCACCAAGAGAAAAATAAATTGTCCATATGGTCAGAGATTCAAACCCTAGCTGAAAAACGGAACTAATGAAGTCATGCTCTCCACTCAGATTGGATCAGGTTGTATGGAACTTCATACACGGGCAAGTGGCATAGACACATTGCAGTAAAAATTCAGAACACTGAGACCTAAAGCCAGAGGTGTTCCAGAAGTCCTGAGTACACCCTACCATGAACATTTTGTTCCTCACTCTGATCAGTTTGTTACAGTGATGTGGGGCAGAAGTCTCAAGAAACATCTGTACATAAAAGGTCCCAAGTTTCACATGTGCCTGCTAATCAACACCACTTGTCAGATGGTTCAGGAAATAGGCTATTTCAATGCAGACTATCATTTACAGAGGCACAGAAGTCAACAATATATTTCCCTATAAATGTCTCTTGTGGAAAACTGGCAATTCTGGCTTTGGAACAGGGAGATGATGGGATCTTGCCGGAATTATTCTCAGCAGGCAGAATGGCCTATTTGCTTTGTTTTCTGAATGGCCCCAGAGAGGATCCTAATTGGGAGGCCATGCACTGATTTGTTCCAGTTTCTCATTTATTTCTCTGGCATTGTTTTTATATAAGTTTATTCCACAGAAGCTGCTCCTCTCACACATCAGCCAAGATTAGATAATCATGTTGGGCCAAAGGCAAAAAAGTAGTCAGTTATACTAAAACTGCCTCAAAGTAATTTAGAAGTTTATATCAGATTATGTTAAGAAAGTTAAAAACAGTCTCAGGCCTCCCAGATTGTTCCATTAAGCTATATAATACCCTTTACTAAGAAGCCAACCACAGTGCTTCTGAGGCATTACTGAACTGAGACGCCCTCAATGAAGGTTTAATGTGCATGCTTGTAGATGATCCCTCCTCCTCCTAAGGTGCACATATAGCTACTTGCAAGCTGCTAGGGGAGTAAGAGAGGGTGTCAGAGGCACCACCCCTCTGCTCTTTCTCTATGTGATCAAGAACTTATTTCTGAGGAAGTTGCATAAGGATACTTATAGTTCATTTCTAGAACACTCATAGGTCCATATTTTAACCTTGCTTTTCTACCCTTTGTACATATGGCATAGAGAAGCCATTTGCAGTGCTGGTTTGTTTTGTCTCTTTCCCTGTGCATGATGCAAGCCTGCTCCAGATCTACAAACTGATGCTCATGGGTCATATATCAAATGATGTTCATCTACTAACTAAATGGATATTGTCAGGAGGCAGGGCGGAAACAAGGAAATCACTTGGAGAGAGAGTTATGAAGACTTTCTATGTAAAACTAACAATCTATCCAGCCTCCTGGTGGAGCAATACATTTTGGAAACCAGACCCTTTTAGGGATGCTTATTGCAGAAAGTCCTTTCTGTCAAGGAAATAAGACCTAGGCACCAAAAAGGAAGTTTCTCATAATATATACCAGACAAATTCAGTTTGTCCAATCTAGGGTGGTATTCCAGGGGAACTAACTGACTTGCCTCTCAGTCTCCATCTATTCAGGTGCTGAGGAGAGAGGGATATTTCATATACATGGAATCATGCAATATATGACTTTTTGTGTCTAACTTCTTTCATTTAGCATAATGTTTTTCAAGTTCATGTTGTAGCATGTTCAGCACTTCATCCCCTTTTATGACTAGCATTCTGCTGTATGAATATACATCACAGTGTTTATCCCATTACTAGTTGATGGCCATTTAGGTTGGGCTATTGTAAATAATGCTCCTCGGAAGAAAAGTTATGACCAAACTAGACAGCTTATTAAAAAGCAGAGACAGTACTTTGCCAGCAAAGGTCTGTCTAGTCAAAGCTATGGTTTTTCCAGTAGTCATGTAAGGATGTGAGAGTTGGACTATAACAAAAGCTAAGCGCCAAAGAACTGATGCTTTTGAACTGTGGTGTTGGAGAAGACTCTTGAGAGTCCCTTGGACTGCAAGGAGATCCAACCAGTCAATCCTAAAGGGAATCAGTCCTGAATATTCATTGGAAGGACTGATGCTGAAGCTGAAACTCCAATACTTTGGCCACCTGATGTGAAGAACTGACTCATGTGAATAGACCCTGATGCTGGGAAAGATTGAAGGCAGGAAGAGAACGGGATGACAGAGGATGAGATTGTTGGATGGCATTATTGACTCAGTGGACATGAGTTTGAGTAAACTCCAGGAGGTGGTGATGGACAGGGAAGCCTGGCATGCTGTAGTACATGGGGTCACAAAGAATTGGACACAACTGAGCAACTGAACTGAACTGATTGTAAATAAGGCTTCTATGAACACTTGTATATTAGTATTGGCTAGAATACATGTTTGTCTGTATTTACATATATATCTAGGAGCAGAATCATTGAATCATGTGGTAAGTTTATATTTAACTTTTGAAGAAAAGTGCCAAAGTTTTTAACAGTGGCTTTAATATTTCCTGCATTTAATATTTTACATTTGCATTGGCTGTGTACAAGATTTTCAATTTCTTCATATATTGAAACCACTTGGATTTTTCTTTCTTTTCTTTTTTATTAATAGCCATCCTAGGAGGCATAAAGTAATATGCATGTATCCTATGGTGGCTTGATTTATATTTCCCAAGTGACTAACAGTGTGCTTGTCAGCCATTTGTATATCTTCTTTGGAGAAATGTTTGTTGAATTTCTTTATCTATTTTTAATTGAGTAGTTTGTCTTGGGTCCTAGGAAGCATTACTACAAATGAAGCTAGTGGAAGTGATGAACTGCAGCTGATCTATTTTAAATCCTAAAAGATGGTGCTATTTAAAGTGCTGTATTTAATATACCAGCAAATTTGGAAAATTCAGCAGTAGCCACAGGACTAGAAAAGGTCAGATTTCATTCCAATCCCAAAGAAGGACAATACCAAAGAATTTTCAAACTACCACACTATTGTGCTCTTCACAAGCTAGCAAGGTTATGCTCAAAATGCTTCATGTGAGGCTTAAGCAATATGTGAACCAAGAGCTTCCACATGTACAAGATGGGTTTAGAAAAGACAGAACCACGAGAGATCAAATTGCCAACATGCACTCAATCATGGGGAAAGCAAGGGAATTTCAGAAACAAACATCTATTTCTGCTTCATTGAATACGCTAAAGCCTTTGTGTGGATCACAACAAACTGTGGAAAATTCTTAAAGAGATGGGAGTACCAGACCACCTTACCTGTCTCCTGCGAAACCTATATGCAGGTCAAGAAGCAACTGTTAGAACCAGACATGAAACAACAGACTGATTCAAAATTGAGAAAGGAATGTGACAAGACTGCATATTGTCACCCTGCTTATTTAACTTCTATGCAGAGTACATCATGGGAAATGCTGGGTGGGATGAATCACAAGCAGAAATCAAGACTGGTAGAAATATCAACAACCTCAGATATGCAGATGATAGCACCATAATTGCAGAAAGCAAAGAGGAACTAAAGAACCTTTTGTTGAAGATGAAAGGGGAGAGTGAAAAAGCTGGCTTGAAACTCAACATTAAACAAACTAAGATCATGGCATCTGTTCCCATCACCTCATGACAAATAAATGGGGAAAAAGTGGAAGCAGTGAAAGATTTTGTTTACTTGGGCTCCCAAATCACTGTGGTCTGTAGCTGTAATCATGAAATTAAAAGATGCTTGCTTCTTTGAAGTAAGGCTATGACAAACATAAACAGCATATTAAAAACCAGAGACATTGCTTTGCTGACAAAGGTCTGTATAGTCAAAGCTATGATCTTTCCAGTTTAGTTCAGTTTTAGACAGTTTTAAATGTGGAGCTCCAATACTTGTTCAGTTCAGTCACTCAGTTGTGTCCGACTCTTTGCGACCCCATGAACTGCAGCATGCCAGGCTTCCCTGTTCATCACCAATTCTCAGAACTTACTCAAACTCATGTCCATCAAGTCGATGATACCATCCAACCATCTCATTCTCTGTCGTCCCCATCTCCTCCTACCTTCAATCTTTCCCAGCATTAGGGTCTTTTCCAGTGAGTCAGTTCTTCACATCAGGTGGCCAAAGTATTGGAGTTTCAACTTCAGCGTCAGTCTTTCCAATGAATATTCAGGACTGATTTCCTTTCAGGATTGACTGGTTGGATCTCTTTGCAGTCCAAGGGACTCTCAAGAGTCTTCTCCAACACCACAGTTCAAAGGCATCAGTTCTTTGGCGCTCAGCTTTCTTTATGGTCCAACTCTCACAACCATACATGGCCACTGGGAAAACCATAGCTTTGACTAGATGGACCTTTGTTGGCAAAGTACTGTCTCTGCTTTTTAATAAGCTGTTTAGGTTGGTCATAGCTTTTCTTCCAAGGAACAAGCATCTTTAATTTCATGGCTGAAGTCACCATCTGCAGTGATTTTTGGAGCTCCCTCAAAATAAAGTCTCTCACTGTTTCCATTGTTTCCCCGTCTATTTGCTGTGAGGGGATCACGGAAAAGGTCAGTTTTCATTCCAATCCCAAAGAAAATCAATGCCAAAGAATGCTCGAACTACTGCACAATTGCACTCATCTCACATGCTAGCAACGTAATGCTCATTCTCCAACATGTGCTTCAACAGTATATGAACCATGAACTTCCAGATGTTCAAGCTGGATTTAGAAAAGGCAGAGGAAGTAGATAGTAAATTGCCAACATCTGTTGGATCATCAAAAAAGCAAGAAAGTTCTAGAAAAACATCTACTTCTGTTTTATTGATTACGCCAAAGCCTTTGACTGTGTGGATCACAATAAACCCTGGAAAACTCTTCAAGAGATGAGAATATGAGCCCATCTGACTTGCCTCCTGAAAAATCTGTGTGCTGGTCAAGAAGCAATAGTTAGAACTGACATGGAACAACAGACTGTTTCCAAATCATGGAAGGAGTACGTCAAACCTCTATAATGTCACCCTGCTTATTTAACTTATATGGAGAGTACATCAGGTGAAATGCCAGGCTGGATGAAGCAGAAGCTGGAATCAAGATTGCTGGGGGAAATATCAATAACCTCAGACATGCAGATGACACCATTCTTATGACAGAAACCGAAGAACTAAAGAGCCTCTTGATGAAAGTGAAAGAGGAGAGTGAAAAAGTTGGCTTAAAACTCAATATTCAAAAAACTAAGATCATGGCATCTGGTCCCATCACTTCATGATTTTTCTAGTAGTCATGTACAAATGTGAGGGTTGGAATACAGAGAAGGCTGAGTGCCGAAGAATTAATACTCTTAAAATGTGGTTTTGGAGAAAACTCTTGTGAGTCCCTTGGACTGCAAGGAGATCAAACCACTCAGTCATAAAGGAATTCAACCCTGAATATTGATTGGAAGGACTGATGCTGAAGCTGAAGCTTCAATACTTTGGCCACCTGATGTGAAAAGCCATCTCATTGGCAAAGACCTTGCCTGATGCTGGGAAAGACTGAAAGCAAAAGGAGAAGGGGGTGTCAGAGGCTAAGATGGTTAGATAGCATCACTGACTCAATGGATATGAACTTAAGCAAACTCCAAGAGATAGTGGAGGACAGAGGAGCCCAGCATGCTGCAGTCTATGGACTCTCAAAGAGTCAGATATGACTTAGCAATGAACCCAACAACAACAACGTTCATCTTTATGTTTTGAATTGTACAAGTTCTTTATATATTCCATAAACTAGAACTTATGAGATATATGATTTGAAAATATTTTCTCCTATTCTGTATGTTGTATTTTCACCTTCCTGATAGGATACTTTGATCCACAAACATTTTTAATTTTGGTGAAGTCCAATATATCTTTTTATTTTTCTTGTTACTTGTACTTTTGGTATCATAACTAAGAATCCATTGTTAGTGTTAATTCTTTAAATGTTTGGCAGACTTCACCCGTGATGCCATCTGTCCTGACTTTTATTGAAAAATTTTTGATTATAGTCTCAATATTTTTGCTTGTTATTAGCCTAATCATATTCTCTTATAATATTTTCCCCTATAAAGTCTGTAGTAATGCTTCCACATTCATTTCTGACTTTGGTAACTTGAGTCTTCTATTTTTCTTGGTCAGTCTAATTAAATGTTTGTCATTTTGTTATCTTTTCAAAGAAACAGCTTTTGGGTTTGTTGATTATCTCTATTTCCTTTTTATCCTCTATTTTGTTTATCTGAATTCTAATCTTTATGAATCTCTTCTTTCTGCTAGTTTGCATTTAGTTTAGTTTAGTTTTTTTTTTTAACTTTATTATAGTTACTTAAGGTGTAAGGTTAGGTAATTGATTTAGATATTTTCTCCTTTTCTTTTTAACATAGGTTTTACAGTAGTAAATTTCCCTCTGAATACTGCCTTTGTGTCATCCCTTAGGTTTTGGTATATTGTGATAGTTTTTTAATTGTCTCATGATATGTCTTGGTTTGAGTTGTGATATCTTCTTTAACCCATTGGTTATTTAGGAGTATGTTACTTAATTTCTGTGTATTTGGACTTTCCAGTTTTCTTTTTGGCTATAGATTTCTAATTTTACCCCACTGAGATCAAAGAAGATTCTTTGAATGATTTAAATATCTTTAAATTAGAGCAATATCATCATGATTATGGGACTGGAGAGTGATTTTAGTCCTTGTTGCATACAAAATATGAATTTAAAAATCATCCACAGTTGAAAATATTTTCATGAGCAGTCTAGGAGAATCTAGAATCTAGGAGATGGTTATGGCACTTGAGTAGAGCACAGAATTGTGAAAAGATGCATCAAAAAGTTTAAGAAAGACAGTTTCATTTTACCGATGTTATTCCTCCCCCAAAGCAGAACAGCACAGCACCAACAGAGCTCCCCTTAGCACACAAGTTTCCAATGGGGGAAAGACAAGCTGAAATGCACATCTGATTCCTCAACTTTCTGGGAGTGCTACTTGAGAGTCTTGCTTCTATCATGCCTCACCCAGAACACTAACACATAGCTAGAGAGCTGGGGGGCAGCTAAAACACAAAGAAAAATGGTGAGGGCTCTCAACAACCAGCACATAGATCTCAGCTTCTGGCCTGTGGCTCCCTGGCAGCAGATCTGCTTGCCCATGGATCACCTGCTCACAGAGTTTGGCACCAGGACTGTCCACTCACAGACCCTAGCACTTGGTCTGCATACCCACAGGCCCTAGCACTGGGTCCCATATGGTCCACCTGTGGATTCTACCAACCAGCCTGCACAGATTTGGGGCCAGAGTGCCTGGTGGAGGACTTTCCCTGCTAAAGCCACTCTATAGAACCTGGAAGTAGTAACTGCTTATTAAAATGTGCAGATAACACAAGCCTACAAGAGTCATGAAGAATCAGGAAACTTGATTCTACTAAAGGAACAAAATAAATCTCCAATAAAAGAGCTTACAGAAATCTGTGAAATGTTTGACGCAGAGTTAAAAATAGTTACTTTTAAAAGTTTAGTGAATTACAAGAGACTACATGTAGACAACTAAATTAAATTTTTAAAAAGTTCATGAACAAAATGAGAAGTTCAACAGAGACAGAAACCATAAAAAAAAAAAAAAAGCAAAACCAGAAACTCTGGAGATGAAAAATGCAATGACTAGATTAAAATCAGTCAAATAAACAAAAAAATAACAGAGAACTTCAAAAACAGACTCAATGTAGCAGAAGAAACAATGAACAAACTTGAAGACAAATCATTCTAAACTGTACTGCCAGAGAAGCAACAAGAAAAAAGGTACTTAAAGAGTGAAGAAAATCTACAGAATTTATGAGATACCATTAAACACAACAGTATACACATTTGGGAGCAAGGAGAGAGTGACAGACAGAGACACAAATATTAAAGAATAACAGCTGAAAATCCCTCCAAATATGGGGAGGGAAATAGACATATAGATTTGTGAAACCTAAAGAATCCAACCAACTAAAGCCCAAAGAAATTACCATCAAGATGCATTAAATTATCAAAAATCAATGGCAAAAATAATTCTTAAAACAGCAAGTGAAACCTAACTCATCACATAAAAGGGAACTGTCATAGGATTATTAAGCAGATTTCTTGGAAACACCAATACAGTATACTAACACATATATATGGAATTTAGAAAGATGGCAATGATGACCCTGTATGCAGGACAGCAAAAAAGACACAGATGTGTATAGCGGACGTTTGGACTCAGAGGGAGAGGGAGAGGGTGGGATGATTTGGGAGAATGGCATTGAAACATGTATAATATCATGTAAGAATCGAATTGCCAGTCTGTGTCTGATGCAGGATATGGCACGCTTGGGGTTGGTGCACGGGGATGACCCGGAGAGATGTTGTGGGGAGGGGGTTCATGTTTGGGAATGCATGTACACCCGTGGTGGATTCATGTCAATGTATGGCAAAACCAATACACAATTGTAAAGTAAAATTAAAAAAATAATAATAATAAATAAAAAATAAAATAAAATAAAATACCTTTAAATTAGGTTAAAAAAAAAAAGAAACCATATATGTCAAGAAAGACTGGAATGGTATTTTCAAAGTGTTGAAAGGAAAAACAAAATCTGCAAACCAATAAGTACTAAACCTATATAAACTGTCCTTCAGAAATTGAGAGTTAGAAAACTTTCCCAGACAGACAAAAACTAAGGAAATGTATAATCACTAGATCTGCCTTACAAAGGTGTTAAAGGGGACTTCTCTGGTGGTCCAGTGGTTGAGTCTACCTGCTAGTGCAGGGGACATGGGTTCAAATGTTGATTGGGGAAGATCCACATGCCATGGGGCAACTAAGCCCATGGACCACAACTACTGAAGCCTGTGCACCCTAGAGCCTATGGTCCACAACAAGAGACACCATCACAATGAGAAGCCCATGCACCAGAACTAGAGAGTAGACCCCACTCACCGCACCTGGAGAAAACCTTCACACAGCAATGAAGACTCAGTGCAGTGAAAAATAATGAATAAATAAAAATAGCACTTTGTAGCCAAAATGTCTATTTACCAGGGAACGGGCTGAATAAATCACAGTACATCATACAATGGAATCACTACTGAAAAAGAAGTATGAAGATGCTCTAGATAGGTTTACTAATAATGCATACATCTCTAAGGTAGAATATGTAGTATTATTAAAAAAAAAGTGTTAAAGGGAGTTTTTCAAGTTGAAATAAAAGTATGCTAAATAATACAAGATTATATAAAAATATAATTCTCACCAGTAAAGACAAAAACAAACACAAATTAATGTAATACCGCAATAATAGTATATAAATCACTTTTAATCCTAGTATAAAAGATAAAAATGTTTTAAGAATAAGTATAACCACAAAATTTGTAACTAGACACACAATTTAAACAGAGTTAAAATTTGACACTAATAGCATAAAGTATGTGTGGAGTGAGGAGAATAAAAGTGTAGAGATTTTGCTTATAATTGAAGTTAAGTTACTACCAGCTTAAAATAGACTGTTATAAGAAACTTTAAGCCACTCTCTTGATAACCACAAAGAAAATATATGGTAGATACATGAAGATAAAGGCAAAAGAATCAAAGTTTATCACTACGAAAATCATCAATATATATAGGAATATAGCAAGATGGGACAAAAGGAACAAAAGAACTATGAAACAGACAGAGAAAAATGAAAAAAATGGCAATAGTAAATCCTTACCTGTCAATAATTAGTTCACATGTAAATGGGTTTAACCCACCAGTCAAAATATACAGAGTGGCTGAATGCATTAAAAAAGAAGCTTCAACTATATGCTGAGGCATGTATACAGCATTCTATCCAACAGTAGCAGAATGCATATATTCTTCTCAAGTACACAGGAAATATTTCTAGAATAGCTCACCTTCTAGATCACAAAAGAGTTTTTAACAAATATAAGATTGAAATAATTCCAAATATTTCACCCAAACAAATAGATTGAAACTATAAATCATATACAGAAGGGAAATCGAAAAAAATAGCAAATATATAAAAATTAAACACACTATTGAAGAACCACTGGGTCAAAGGAGAAATCAAAAGGGAAATCAAAAACTACCATGAGATAAATAAAACTAAAAACACAACACACCAAATCTTATGGGATGCAATAAGAACAATACTAGAAGAAATTTATAGAAATAAATGCCAACATTCAAATGGAAGAAGGATCTAAAATAAACAACCTAAATTTATACTTCAATGAATTAGTAAAAGAACAAACTAAATTCAGTGTTAGCAGAAGGAAATAAATAATAAAATTTAGAGCAGGAAGAAATCAGAGTAGAAAAGTAATAGAAAATTGATCAAATTAAAGTTATTTTTTAAAAGACAAACAAAATGGACATAATTTAGCTAGACTAAGAAAAAAGACAACAGAGTCAAAGTCAGAAATGGAAGAGGAGACATTACAATTTATGTCATGAAAAATAAAAAACAAAAGATAAGAGATCACTGTGGACAATTATACACTAACAAATTGACAACCAAAAAGAAATGGATAAATTCCTGGAAATATATAACCTATCAAGAATAAGTAAAAATAATAGAAAGTCTGAAGAAACCAGTAGCAATAGAATATATTGAATTGGTAAAAAATAAATAAATAAAACTGACCAACCAACCAAACAAAAAACTCCTCAACATGAAAAGCGCAGGACTAGAGGACTTCACTAGTGAATTCTTCAAAAGATTTTAGAGAACTGATACCAATCTTTCTTAAATTCTTCTTCCAAACACAGAGGAACACTTCCAAACGCATTTTATTGATATGTGGCCAATATGAACTTGATACCCTAACCAAAGACCCCTAACCAGACGAAGACAAAGACTGAGAAAACTACATGCCAATATCCTTGGCGAATGTTTACCAAAATTCTCAACAAAAGTATTAGTAGTATACACAACGAACAATGGGGTTTATTTTTATCTCTGGGTTGTATGAATGGTTTAACATATGCAAATCAATTAATGTGAGAAACACATTAACAAATGAAGGATAAAAATAATATGGTGATCTCACTAGATGTAGGAAACACAATTAAAAAATTTAGCATCATTTCATGAGAATAATTCTCAGCAAGTTAGGCATAGAAGGAATTTAGTTCAACACAATAAAGTCCATGTATGACAAGTTCATAGCTAACACCAATTTCATTGTTGAAAAACTGAAAATGATTCAGCTAAGATCAGGAACAGGGCAAAGATGTCCACGCTTACCACTTCTATTTAACACAGGACTAGAAGTCTTAGCCAGAAAAATTAGGCAAGGAAAAGAAATAAAAGGCATCCAAATTGGAGAGGAAGAAGTAAATTTATCTCTGCTTGAAGATGATGTAATCTTACATGTAGAAAACCTAAAGATGCACAAAAAAATCCTGTTAGAACTAATGAATGAATTCAATAAAATGTCAGGAGACAAAATCAACATTCAAATTTCTGTATATCAATACTAATCGTGAGTGAACAATCCCATTTCCAATAGCATCATATAGAAGAAAATACTTAGTGCTATATTCAACCAAGGAAATGAATATCTATACATTGCAAAGTATAAAATATTGATGACAGAAATTGAAGGCCACACTAATAAATGGATAGAGAACTTGGGTTTATGGATTAGAATAATTATTATTGTTAAAATGTCCATACTACCCAAAATGATCTACAGATTTGCTATAATTCCTGTTAAAATTCTAATGGATTTTTCACAGAAATAGAAAACAAGTCCTAAAATTCAGATGTGATCATAAAAGACCTTTAATAGTCAAAGCAGTTTTGAGCAAGAAAAACAAATCCTGAGGCCATTACACTCCATGATTTCAAATTATATTACAATGCTATAGAAATCAGAATAGTATGGTACTGGGTAACTAGAGACACATAGATCAGTGAAATAAAATAGAGAGCCCAGACATAAACCTATGCATATATGATCAACTAATCTTCAACATGGGATTGGGGACAGGAGGAGAAGGGGACAACAGAGGATGAGATGGCTGGATGGCATCACTGACTCGATGGACGTGAGTCTGAGTGAACTCTGGGAGTTGGTGATGGACAGGGAGGCCTGGCGTGTTGCAGTTCATGGAGCTGCAAAGAGTTGGACACGACTGAGTGACTGAACTGAACTGAATCTTCAAGAGCAGTGAGATTATAAATTGGGGAAACAATAGTCTATTCAATAAAAGGTGTTGGAAAACTTGGGTCTCCACATGTATAGAGTGAAAGTAGATACTTGTCTTATACCGTGCACAAAAAATCAACTCAAAGTGAATTATGCTTGAACCGAAGACCTGTAGCTATAAAACTCCTCAAGAAAACATAAGGGAAAATCTCCTTGACATTGGTCTTGGTAATGCATTTTTTGATACAACACTAATAACTAAGCTGTAAAAGCAAAAATAAGTAAATAGGATTACATCAAGCTAAAAAACTTCTTCACAGCAAAGAAAGTAATCAGTAAAAAAAAGGCAACCTATGGAGTGGAGAAATTACTCCATTCCAATTACTCCAGCAAATCATATATCTGATGAGGGGTTAATATCCTTCACTTGGCTCTCACAACTGGGCCAACTATTCCCCAGGACCTGGTACCACAAACACAGATACTGCCTTTACCCCAGAACCTAGTGAAACTATTCAAGCTAGCCAGTCTTAAGCCTGTTGACTTTGCCTTGCTTTTCCTATATTGTGGTAACTACAATAAAGGCCCTAACTCACATTTTCCCCTTGCTCCCTCTGCCTCTTGAGCCCACTGTTTTCCCATGACCTATTGTGCTGTGCTGCCTCTTTCTAGGCATCTGTGAGTTTAAAAACTTCTTCCTTCATGACAGTCATTTCCTTGTTTGTGACTTACCATACAACTGAACTGAATACCTGATTAAAACAAATCCTGGGTACATTTTAAAACAATCTCTTATAATTTGTGTCATTTAATGACCAACTCTCATCCAACAAGTGCCAGAGACTAAGCCATGTGTGTTTGGGATCCACTGGGCTTGCTTACTTCAGAATTTCAGCAGATGACCTGCTAAGTAAATATTCAAGGCCATCTGATGTTTGGAAACCATTCCATGAAGAATGGATGTTCTTATTTTTCAAATGTCAAAAGAAAGGCTCAGAGGTTCACTGACAAGTCTGAGGCCACATAGCTGAAGAGGAGTCAGAGGCAAGCCTTTCTGACAGTAGCAAAGCTGGAGATCCTACCTGAATGGTCTGTTCCTTCTCTCAGGTCTAAGCCTCAAATGTGCACCATGACAAGGGGAATAAAAACAAGAAGGGAACTTACTTACTTAAATTTGGGGAGGAATCAGACATGAAAAGTTTGGATCACTTGATGATGGGTGCTGGCATTGTTCCACTGCAGGATGATACTATCTCTGGGGCCTTTTTCTTTTCTCCTACAAAATCTGCACATAACCAGGGGTATGCTGCTGGAACTAATCTTCTCCAGGGATGTCTCCCTATGCAGCTTATTCATCCTTTTCTCTGTCTGCATTTGCCTGAATCCTATCCGTGTAAGTGATGAGGCAGCTACTAGAAAACCTCTTTCAATGTGGGCTTCTGGGGCATCTTGTCCACATACTCGATCTTAACATGCAGTTTGTAGCCATCCTTTTCCTTGAAATCGTGAGTGTAGCTGCAGTTACTCTTCTTGGTGGTCATATTTGTCATGATGGCTTTCTTGTCCTTGAAGTAGTACAAGGCTCAGAGTAGGAGATCACTGGACATCTTGACCTGGCTGTCTTCTTCTGCATCATGATCTCGAGCAGCCCATTGTTCAGAGACTAAAGCAGGAAGACTGCCAGTTCTCAATTCATCAAGAGCTTCTCATCCAGGATGATGGGGAAGGAGCAAATGCCCTGGGAGGCTGCCCCAAGGGCTCCAGAGAAGCCCAGACAAAAGAGCTTGCTGAATATTCAATACTGCTTTGGGTGATTGGGATGGGAAGGCTGGGGGCAATATAAGGAGGTGGGGGTGCATTTCATATTCGGTCCCTGAGGCATGCATGTGCTTCTCCATATGTGAGGACCTGGCTTGGGGAGTTCTAGATGGCAGACTCCCTCCCCTTTTATCTGTTGGGCATAATAAGTCTTTCTCCTTAATGTAGTTTATTTAGTGTTAAACTGAATTTAAATTGAGTTGATTTGTGTCTCATTTTATGTAGTTATTTTTGCTAATTTTTCATTTAGGTTCATCATTTAATATTTACTTCTATTAACATTTCATTTGAAATTTTCTAATTTAAAAAATTCTTATGTTCTGAAATACTGATATTTTTTCTTAAGTCACCTAAAGTTTTTCTTTAGTTTACAAATATTTATTTCTGTTCCAGATTATTTATAATAAATCTTTGCTAATGATTTTTGGCTCTTTCACTTTTAAAGAAGTTTAATAGAATAAAAAAATCTGTCATATTACATTCTAACTTATTTAATATTTGCTGACAAATAATAAAGTGGCATGTTCTTACTTTTCTTGTCATTTATGAGAAGGGTCTTATTTAGTATAGGCTCTAGAAAAAATCTGGGCATATCATATTTGGGTGAAAAACTGTAGGACTGATCTGTCTTCTTTACCAGTGAGAGGAAGTCAAGAGCTTCCTACCTGAATCAGAGTATCGAGTCTACTTGAATCAGAATGAGTATTATTCTCCTGCAGCTAGATGGAAGTACTGCCTCACATGCTGTTAAGGTAAAAAATGCTAGGAAAACTGCTGAATGACCTCAAACTGTGTGCCTTCCACTAACTCAGAAGCAGTAAATAGTGTATACCCACATTATTACTACATATCAGTTCCGTTCCGTTCAGTCTCTCAGTCCTGTCTGAATCTTTGCAACCCCATGGACTGCAGCACGCCAGGCTTCCCTGTCCATCACAAACCTCCGGAGCTTACTCAAACTCATGTCCGTCAAGTTGGGGATCCCATCCAACCATCTCATCTTCTGTTCCCATCTCCTCCCACCTTCAATCTTTCCCACCATCAGGGTCTTTTCCAATAAGTCAGTTCTTCATATCAGGTGGCCGAAGTATTGGAGTTTCAACTACAGCATCAGTACTTCCAATGAATATTTAGGACTGATTTTCTTTAGGATGGACTGGTTGGATCTTCTTGCAGTCCAAGGGACTCTCAAGAGTCTTCTCCCACACCACAGTTCAAAAGCATCAATTCTTCAGTCCTCAGCTTTCTTTATAGTCCAACTCTCACATCCATACATGACTTCTAGAAAAACCATAGCCTTGACTAGATGAGGCTTTGTTGGCAAAGTAATGTCTCTGCTTTTTAATATGCTGTCTAGGTTGGTCATACTACCTATAACTACTTGTAAATTTCATGACTTTGTAGATTGGTAGAGTATAGACAGATGAGATGTAATAAAGGTGGCTAAAGTGAGTGAAGTCGCTCAGTTGTGTCCAACTCTTTGCGATCCCATGGACTGTAGCCTACAAGGCTCCTCTGTCCATGGGATTTTCCAGGCAAGAGTACTGGAGTGGGTTGCCATTTCCTTCTCCAGGGGATCTTCCTGACCCAGGGATTGAACCTAGGTCTTCCACATTGTAGGCAGGTGACTAAAGGAGATTAATAAAGGTACCCAAGATGTGGATTAGTAACAGAGCCAAAATTAGCCTATTTTGCTTGGAAATTTTTGTGTTTTTAATTAGATTCTTTAGGTAAACAGATTGAAAAGGTTAAGTGTTTTCAGCTGAAATTTAGTAGACAAAATCTTGTAGGATTATCTCTAATAGGTAAGAACATAGGCAAGAATAACAACTAAGCCAGAAACAGAAATGGGAGAAATGTCTTGTTTGTACATGAAGTTAACTACGCATGCTAAGTTGCTTCAGTCATGTCTGACTCTCTGCCACCTTGTGGACTGCAGACCAACAAGCTCCTCTGTCCATGGGACTCCCCAGGTGAGATACTGGAGTGGGTTGCCATTTTCTCCTCCAAGGAATCTTCCAACTCAGGGATCGAACCCATATCTCTTATATCTTCTGCATTGGCAGGTGAGTTCTTTACCACTAGAGCCACCTGGGAAACCTACTAGAGTCATAGACAAAAACTTCCTATTGATTAGTCAGAGCAACATTATTTCTGAAGCAATGCATTCTACTCCAGCCAGGGACCATCATCCTGGGAGCTTTGGGCTGAGGCCTCAATCATGATGACCTCAAATATTGATTTAAGGTTTTATTGTCAGCTGTGGCTATGAAGTCAGAGAAACTGACATTTGAAAAACAAAGTTTAGGCAATTTTAAACTTGGCTATTACAGAAACGGTATGGCCCTAACAGAAACAGAAGGTATTAAGAAGAGGTAGAAAGAATACATAAAAGAATAGTACAGAAAAGGTTTTAATGACCCAGATAATCATGATGATGAGATTACTCATCTAGAGCCAGACATTCTGGAGTATGAAGCCAAGTGGGCTTTAGGAAGCCTTCCTATGAAAAAAAAGCCAGTGGAAGTGATGGAATTCCAGCTGAGCTAAAAGATGAAGCTGTAAAAGTGCTGCACTCAATATGCCAGCAAATTTGTAAAACTCAGCAATGGCCACAGGACTGGAAATTTTTTTTCATTCCAGTTCCAAAGAAGGGCAATGCCAAAGGAATGTTCAAACTACTACACAAATTGCACTTATCTCATGTGCTAGGAAATAATGCTCAAAATCCTTCAAGGTTGGCTTCATTAGCACATGAACCAAGAACTTCCAGATGTACCACCTGGATTTAGAAAAGGCAGAGGGACCAGAAATTAAATTGCCAATGTCTGTTGGATCATAGATAAAGCAAGGAAATGACAGAAGAACATTTACTTTTGCTTCATTGACTACACTAAAGACTTAGACTGTGTGAATTACAACAAACTGAAACATTCTCAAAGACATGGGAATCCCAGACCACCTCACCTGTCTCCTAAGAAACCTGTATGCAGGTCAAGAAACAACAGTTAGAACTGGACATGGAACAACAGACTGGTTCCAAATTGGGAAAGGAGTATGTCAAAGCTGTATACTGTCACTCTGCTTATGTAACTTATACGCTGGGTTCAGTTCAATTCAGTCGCTCAGTTGTGTCCACCTCTCTGTGACCCCATGAATCGCAGCATGCCAGGCTTCCCTGTCCATCATCAACTCCCAGAGTCTACACAAACTCACGTCCATTGAGTCGGTGATGCCATCCAGCCATCTCATCCTCTGTCGTCCCCTTCTCCTCCTGCCCCCAATCCCTCCCAGCATCAGGGTCTTTTCCAATGAGTCAACTCTTTGCATGAGGTGGCCAAAATATTGGAGTTTCAGCTTTAGTATCAGTCCTTCCAATGAACATCCAGGACTGATCTCCTTTAGGATGGACTGGTTGGACCTCCTTGCAGTCCAAGGGACTCTCAAGAGTCTTCTCCAACACCACAGTTCAAAAGCATCAATTCTTCGACACTCAGTTTTCTTCACAGTCCAACTTTCACATCCATACCTGACTACTGGAAAAACCATAGCCTTGACTAGACAGACCTTTGCTGGCAAAGTAATGTCGCTGCTTTTTAATATGCTATCTAGGTTGGTCATAAGTTTCCTTCCAAAGAGTAAGTGTCTTTTAATTTCATGGCTGCAATCACCATCTACAGTGATTTGGGAGCCCCCCAAAATAAAGTCAGCCACTGTTTCCACTGTTTCCCCATCTATTTCCCATGAAGTGATGGGACCAGATGCCATGATCTTAGTTTTCTGAATGTTGAGCTTAAGCCAACTTTTTCACTCTCCTCTTTCACTTTCATCAGGAGGCTTTTTAGTTCCTCTTCACTTTTTGCCATAAAGGTGGTGTCATCTGCATATCTGAGGTTATTGATATTTCTCCTGGCAATCTTGATTCCAGCTTGCACTTCTTCCAGACCAGCATTTCTCATGATGTACTCTGCATATAAGTTAAATAAGCAGGGTGACAATATACAGCCCTGATATACTCCTTTTCCTATTTGGAACCAGTCTGTTGTTCCATGTCTAGTTCTAAGTGTTGCTTCCTGACCTGCATACAGATTTCTCAAGAGGCAGGTCAGGTGGTCTGATATTCCCATCTCTTTCAGAATTTTCCACAGTTTATTATGATCCACACAGTCAAAGGCTACATCATGCAAAATGCTGGGCTGGGTGATTCACAGGCAGAAATCAAGATTGTTGGGAGAAATATCAACAACCTCAGATATGCAGATGACAGCACCCTTATGGCAGAAATAGAAGAGGAACTAAAGAGCCTCTTGATGAATTTGAAAGAGGAGAGTGAAAAAGCTGGCTTAAAATACAGCGTTCAAAAAAATCATGGGATTCATTCACACCACTTCATGGCAAATAAATAAGGAAAAAATGGAAACTGTGACAGACTGTGTTTGCTTGGGCTCCAAAATCACTTCAGACAGTTACTGCAGCCATGAAATTAAAAGACACTTGCTCCTTAGAAGAAAAGCTATGTTTGGCAATGCATGTACACCCGTAGTGGATTCATGTCAATGTATGGCAAAACCAATACAGAATTGTAAAGTAAAATAAAAAATAAATTAAAAAAAAGAAGAAAAGCTATGACAAACCTACACAGTGTATTAAAAAGCAGAGATATCGCTTTGCTGACAAAAGGTCTATATAGTCAAAGCTATGGTTTTTCCCGTAGTCATATATGGATGTGAGAGTTGGATCATAAAGAAAGCTGAGCCCAAAGAATTGATGCTTTGAACTGTGGTGCTGGAGAAGACTCTTGAGAGTCCCCCTGGACATCAAGGAGATCAAACCTAAAGGAGTCAGTCCTAAAGGAAATCAACCCTGAATATTCATTGGAAGGACTGATGTTGAAGCTCCAATACTTTGACTACCTGTGCACACAGCCAACTCAATGGAAAAGACCCTGATGCTGGGAAAGATTGAGGGCAGGAGGAGAAGGGTGTGACAGAGGATGAGATGATTGGATGCCAACATCAACTCAATGGACATAAGTTTGAGCAAACTCTGGGAGAGAGTGAAGGACAGGGAAGCCTTGGCTTGCTGCAGTCAATGGGGTAGCAAAGTGTTGGGCATGACTGAGCACCTGAACAATAGCATTTAGTGAGTTGACCATTATGAATTGATTTTTATAAAATTTGAAATTATTCTGTGAACCAAATAAATATTTAAATTAATGTGTATGTGTAAAAAATTAAACAGTTGTGTTAACTTCCTTTATGCGTTCCTCTTGAAAGGCTAGAGCCTCTGTATCATGTGTGATTGGCCTTTTCTCAGACTATCAACATTAAAGAATTTATCTACAGATATAAGGACACTGTTTTCATTTGGAGGCCTCAGGAAAATCCCCTTTATCAAAACGTGTGTTAAATTTTCAGACCTTAAATAGACATGACACCCTTCTTCACATTTGCATTCATACTTTTCTTGTCTGCTCAGTTATCCATCTATACAGATAATCCTGGTGCCCCGGTCATAGCCTTTCAGGCCATTTGATTTCAACTTTGGTGGACAGTTGTGGGGGCTCAGACTTATTTCTTATTAAGAGCACATTTACCCATTACCTCATTTACAATGGAGGGCATCTTCCCACTTTGTGTCCTTTGGTCTTCTAATGCTAAGCAATCTTGCTGTGTACCTAAGCAAGTAGAGCCCAGAAGTGTATGGTTAACACTCCCAGAGGAACCTTTTGACCAATTAGAGGCAGGAGACAGTGTAACAGTGCTCTAGCCTTCAGTGGTCAAACTATACAGAGAAGTATCCTGTGTGAGCTGTAAGGTCTTCTGATGAATAGGGCACTTCATTAGTCACATTCATCTTCTTAACACTGGCTTTTCCTCCTCACTTTCTTTCTCCTTCTCCAAACTTCTACTGTGGGATCAATTTTCAGATAAAATACTTGTACTCAAGTACATGTCTCAGTCTACAGTTTTGAGGGTTACTTTGTTTTCTTAAAGCAGTTGGTACAGAAGTGGTACTAAAAAGTAGAAACACAAATGGATACAGATTCTAGACCACTTGATGGTCAGAGCATAAAAGGAGCCTTACTGATTGGGGCAATAACTTCATAATCTTGGAAATCTTACCAGCATTCCAATACGTAGATACAGCTCTTTAGTGAATTAGGATGCTGTGTAAGTAGAAGGGGAAACAACAGGAAACTTAATGAGTTAGGGATAATGTTTATAATGATTGTGGAGTCTGCTATTTTTGTTAACTGACTTGGAAGTCTTTGAAAATTATACAAACAGATTCTTGTCAGCCAACTATGAACACAGTATGTGGTGAGTCTTAATTCCTTATCTCCTTCTGTGATGGGAAACTGTCCCAAAGCAAGTTTATGATTCACTAGCAAGCTGCAAGAGAGACTGAATGCACAACAGACTACTCTCCTCTCATAAAGGCAGGTTGAGCAGAGAAACCTGAGTACCCTGACAAAGAGGGAGTCACAGATGTCTGGTCCATGCAAATATCACACAGATAGGTAGACGCTTTGCTATATAAGACTTGTTTTAAAGAAAACATGGCTTTGCTTCTTGTAATCTCTTCCATTCCATAAACCAGGTTTAGTTTCTAACAGCTTGAGTGGGAAAAAAGCCCTTTATTCATGCTCCAAGTCTCACCAAATTTTGATAACATTACTTTCCTATGGCCTCTGAAATCCTA
Organism: Oryx dammah; assembly: GCF_014754425.2. Taxonomy (NCBI): domain Eukaryota; kingdom Metazoa; phylum Chordata; class Mammalia; order Artiodactyla; family Bovidae; genus Oryx; species Oryx dammah. Next base: position 38,511,570 of record NW_024070210.1, read on the forward strand.
AGAATAACTTTTTTCCTGACCTTGCTCATCCTTGAGTATCTCAGTATCTTTTTTATGATTCAATCAGGAATAATCTACAGGTAGTCACTTCACTACATTCTCTTCAGAATATTTTCAGAGTATTCCTTCTAGTTACAGCCTAAATTATCACTGATAAAGCATTGTTATCAGAAACAGCCCCAAGAAAATAAGAACAGAAAATGAGGGTTTGAGTTTGATGAGGCATAGATATCCTCTTTCAGAGGGACAATGGGATGCTAATTCTCTAGAACTTTTAGTGATATCATAGTTCCTCAAAACATTATTGGTGGGTATCTGTGATGTCATGTCAGCACATGAAAATTAGGAAAATTATCATAGCTACTTAATGGTATTGGAGCAGTGGTGAGTGTGAAGACTGTAGACTGGCTGCCTTTAAATGTGAAGAATTTATTAAAAGACATAGGCTACAGGCTTGAACATTCAGCTGAAGGAACTGGTGGAGAATCTCAGAAAGCTTCCTGAGAGAACACAAAGGAATCCATTACTTACATAGTCACTGTGAAAACATGATCAAAAATCAGATCCTATTCCCAATTGTGCTGGATGTAGAGATATATTACTTTGTCAAACCTTAGGCTAGTATTAGGGCATTGACTGAAATAGGTTGAGGTCATTAGCCACAACATGAGAACATCTTATTAGGTAGAAGAAACTGAGAACCGTGTTTCTCTGAAATCTCCCAACTCCCAACTTGGGAAAGCAGCCTCTTCTCATCTAAATAAATCAACTTTCCTCTGTTTAAAACACTTTAAAGGATTTCACCTAGGGCAATTGCCTCTAAGAGCACACTTTCATTACTCCAGACACAAAACAAGAACTCCTGACATGTTCTTAGGGAAAATTTGAAGATCTGTTCTAGAAGAGATGGGCTTCTCTGGTGGCTTGGATGGTAAAGAATCCACCTGTAATGCCAAAGACCACGTTCTACCCCTGGAATGGGAAGAATCCCCAGAGAAGGGAATGGCTACCCACTCCAGTATTCCTGCCTGGAAAATTCCATGGACAGAGGAGCCTGGTGGGCTACAGTCCATGGGGTCGCAAAGAGTCAGACGTGACTGAGTGACTAACACTTTCAGGGAGAGATAGCTTATATATCAGGAGAGTTACAGAATCTGTCTGAGTTGTATGGAAGAAACCTTAATTATATATATGAAAAAGGATAATACAGAATTTTGATCAGAGAGAAAGAAAGAAGATTTGGTTAGGCCAATTTCGTCAATATGGTAGTATTGCCGAAAGTTTATTATTTAATAATAAACTTGAGATCTCAAACACTTGAGATCTCTACCCACTTCTCTTGTTATAGTTTGGAGTCAACTCTTACATGTATTTAAAAGTCTAATACTGTGATAATAGACAATAGACCTCATTCCTATCCACAGAAAAGTGGAAATGGTGTTCACCTATTGCAAACATGCATTCACTCATACCATATTTCCTAGGAGGTTCAACAATCTTGAGATCTGTGTGAATATTCTCTTTTTAAGCCAGAAATGATACCAATGATAAGACATCCCAGTTTTGTAGGAATGATGGGAGTCTAGGGTAGTAATCATGGACTTATGGGTAAAGTTTCTCTTTTAGAAGAGTGGAATAATAATTAGACCTTTAACTTGAATGAATCTGTTATAATTGCTAAAGAATCACATAACCTCTAGGGATGAACTACTTTAGATGGTATAACCATTTATGCTTAAGAGGCATAGGTTCAGTAGAGAAATATGAATGGAGGTATCATAGTAAGAATTCAACTTATTACCTAAGTCTGCTAAAAGACCCAGAGCTTCTTGATTGAAGAGAAGAATGAGTCCCTTTGAGGATAAATCCATGAAAAACATCTGCATATTTTTGCTATAATGTTGGGTGACAATGTGTCAGAGAAAGAAAAAACTTAAATATTTTGAGTTATTAGTTATTGGCTTTGATACAACATTGAATCATTCAAAGACACACAAATCACCATGACCCACTGTTATAAGAGAAGGCTTATATATATTACTTGATTAATGGCTTGTTAATGCAAACTGATGTTTCAGTGGATTCAATGGATCTATATTTTGTGTTTTCCCCCATTTATTTATATATTACAGGGATGACTATACTTAGCCTTAACAGAATCTACATATTGGTTTACTGATTTGTGGGGAGAGGGTTGTTATTGTTGGAATAGTCTAGAAGCCTACTTTATGAAGTCAGTGAGGTTCTTATATTAAAGCAAGTTAAGAACAATATAAAATTAGATGGTTAAATTAATGTTACAAATATATAAAATGCTCATGCTCAACATCACTAATTATTAGAGGAATGCAAATCAAAAATACAATGAGATATTACTTCACATTGGTCCGAATGGCCATCATCGATACAAACAATATTGAAGACGGTATAGAGAAAAGGGAACCCTCCTACACTATTGGAGGGAATGTAAATTGGTACAGCCACTATGGAGAACAGTATGGAGGTTCCTTAAAAAACTGAAAATAGAGGTGTCATAGGATCCTGCAATCCTATTCCTGGGCATATATCTAGAGAAAATCATAATTTGAAAAGATCACACACCCCAATGTTCATTGCAGCACTATTTACAATAGTCAGGATATAAAAGAAACCTAAATGTCCATCGACAGAGAAATGGATAGAAAAGATGTGGCACACTTATAGAACAGAATGTTACTCAGCCATAAAAAGAACAAAATAATGTCATTTGCAGCAACATGGATGAACCTGGAGATTGTCATAATAAATGAAGTAAGTCAGACAGAGAAAGACAAATATGATATTGCTTATATATGAAATCTAAAAAAATGGTACAAATGAACTTATTTTTAAGATATAAATAGAGTCATATATGTAGGAAACAAATTCATGGCTACCAGGGATGGGGTGGAGAAGATGATGACACCCCACTCCAGTACTCTTGCCTGGAGAATCCCATGGATGCAGGAGCCTGGTAGGCTGCAGTCCATGGGGTCGCTAAGGGTCAGACACGACACAGTGACTTCACTTTCACTTTTCATTTTCATGCATTGGAGAGAAATGGCAACCCACTTCAGTGTTCTTGCCTGGAGAATCCCAGGGACGGGGGAGCCTGGTGGGCTGCCATCTATGGAGTCGCACAGAGTCGGACACGACTGAAGCGACTCAGCAGCAGCAGCAGCAGCAGCAGCAGGGGATGGAGAAGATAAATTGGGAGACTGGGATTGATATATACACAGTACTATATATAAGATAGATAACTAATAAGGACCTACTATATAGCACACTGAATCCTGCTTAATACTCTGTAATGGCCTATATGGGAAAAGAATCTAAAAAAGCGTGGATATATGTATAGGTATAACTGATTCACTTTGCTGTACAGCAGAAACAGAATATTTGAAATTAACTATACTCCCTGGTGGCTCAGACGGTAAAGCGTCTGTCTACAACGCAAGAGACCGGGGTTCGATCCCTGGGTCGGGAAGATCCCCTGGAGAAGGAAATGGCAATCCACTCCAGTACTATTGCCTGGAAATCCCATGGACAGAGGAGCCTGGTAGGCTACAGTCCATGGGGTCGCAAAGAGTCGGACACGACTGAGCGACTTCACTTTCACTTTCTTTCATACTCCAATAAAAAATTTTTAAAAATCTATCTCCCTTCAACTCAAAAAATAAAAATAAATGTTAACAGTATATATAGATATATAAACACATATATTTTATATTTTATAATTTGATTATATATGATTTGATTTCATATAATTTAATTTTATCTATACTTTGATTATGCATAAGATTGGATTATATATGCAAGATTTGATTTTATACATATGTACAAGATTTGATTATATACATAATCATTTTGTACGTATGTGTATATATATGTATAAATAGATTTGCCCACATGTGTATACATATAATTGGATTGTATATATAAAATACTCAGGTTAAATTGAATCTAGTCATAATAGGATAGTTTTTTACCACCATATTACTTGGGTCTTTTGGAAATGGATGTCTTCTTAATTCTACAGAATACCTATACTCTAAGAATATGGGGTTTGGAAAAACTGTAGATAAGACATAAATCTGTCTTTTACCCACTGAAAATGCTGGAGGACAGTCCTTTGATAAAAGGCTTCATAAATCCTAAGAGCTCTGGTTCTGGATTTGTCCCCTTGCTGGGCAGGAAATCAAGACTTTATGGGGGCTCAGATAAAGGCTTATCATCTCTTTAGCACATCTGTCATCTTAAGACAATGATCAACTAACTAATAAATGCCCTGTCCTAATTTTACCACTTTTCCAGTTTTAGGACTCAGGGAAGGCATGGATCTTACATATCAGGAGCTCTAGAAACTCTTGGTTGTGTAGAAAACTGCCACGAAATCAATAAAAGTCTTGCTTTTAGCCTCTGCGGAGCTATTACAAGGTCTAGAAGTCATCTAAAATTCTTAGCAGGGCCTCAGACCTGCTCAGCAGAAAATGCAAAAGGAATATCCACATTTTTAAGGGATTAATGACATGATTCTTTCGTCTAAGCTAAAGCCTGGATATACCTTTTTAAAAAGAAATCTTCCAGGCTGAATGAAGCTGGATATAAGTAAAATAACCCCTTTGAATTTTAAAATGCCTTTATTAAAATTCATGACTTCATAGCATATTTGGCTTAGGAACATGATAGAATGGAGTTCTGGTCTCAGTTCATCATCTAGCACCTGCAAGATTGTGGAAGAAAAACCTCCAAGTGTTTTGTTTTGTTTGTTTTTAAATCATGCTTAGATCCCCAAATTGCCTGAGGCTGGCTTAGGTGATATCAAGAAAGAAAGAAGGCAGAATATAGCTATTCCTGGAATGATATGTTTTCTCTATCACAAGGTGTCTGATGGTCAGTCACTGGACTCCAGAAAGGGTCAGACTGGCTTCCCACTCACTTAGGGGATAGTTGTAAAGATATTTCGGAGAAAGTCATCATCCATATATGCAGGCACACAGCTGCAGTTAAAGTAAGCCTTCTTATCATTGCCAATTAAATAAATGGTTATTTGATGGCACTTTCATAATATGAACAAGAAATCCCGCAAGTTAAAACATCATTAAGAAATTTTTAACAGGTCTTTAATGCAAGTCTAGAATGTCAGTTTATGTGCTGAGGTGAGAGAATGAGTAATTATTTTGTTCAAGCAGCCAAAAAAGTGGCAGGAAATAAAAATATGAATTGAGTTCTGTTCGATTGGCAGTTTGCCCACACTTCCTTATTTGTCAAGAAGTTTGCATAAAGTGGCAGAAACTTCTGCACCATTTTCAATTAAGGCACGAGATTTTGGCAAGCCACTTAACTTTTCATGCAAAAAGATAACATCTAGCACGAACTTCTTATGAATTTTGTCATAAGAAATAGAAAAATCTGAAGCCAGAGGCCCTTAAATACACTCTGATAGGAAACACAGATGTGGATCTCTACCACTGAGAACCTTGTAAGATCAGTAGTGAGTTAATGGCAAATATTTATGCTCAGAGAGAAAAGTTGAATTTCTGGCAAAGGTTCCACTATCAATGGCAAATTAGGTGAATAAGTAACATTTGTATTTTCAGATATGTCTTCATAGTGGGACAAAACTATTGAAATTCACAGTACAAATTAGCTATCAGAAAGCTTCATGGGAGAGAAATCATCAGCAACTTCTGTTTATTATTGAAAATGCATGATTATATAAAGAGTTGTAACATTTTTTCTTTCACAGTTTGAGCCATTGTGAGCTACAACATAGACTTGAATAGGGATAGGGTGTATAGGAATCATAATGAAGTTTAGCCAGGTCTTAGCATTTCACAGTATTGTTGATGAGCAAGAGGTTTGCATTTGCGTGACAACCTCACCACCTTGCTCATGGTGGACAGTTGTTAACCAGTAAGTAATGCCTCCTAATCTTGATTCGGTATTGAATGATAATAGAAGTTGGAGTATGCCTTGATATATGATGTACAAATTATATGCTAAGAGCCAGATTGTCTGATCTGAATTAGCAGGCTGTCCAAGGGAAATTCTACTCAAAATGGTTTTTGAGAACATCTCATATTGCATATAATAATATTCAATATGTTAATAGTATATATACACACTATAATAGTATTGAAACATTGTTAATATTTATTATTTTATTTTTATTTATTATGTAATATAATATGTAAATATTATATGTAAACATCATTTGTCTTCAAGGGACTTCTCAGTGATCATCATCTGAAGAAGCCTATGTTTACTATTGAAAGGTCAAAATCACAATACTGATTTTATAAGATCAGAATTTAAGTGACTGGATTATGGGGATAATTTGCTAGACCTTCATGCAACCAAAGAGTGATTCAGAACTCTATCACCACTATCTCTCTTATTGAAATAGCAACACTTCCAGGTCAAGAGTGATATGCCCATCAGTAGTGTCTAAATGGGTGCTGACAGTGTTCAAGAAGGACTCAGTGGCTCTATATTAAGATTAAGGAGTGGTTATTATATCATCTCCATGACTGGCAAGGGTAAAACAGCATTTATCTGTTCAGGAAAATTTTCTTCAACAAGACTAGCGCATGTCAAGAGAAATTCCTAGTGACTGATGGATGAAGACTTTGGGGAATCACATCATTTCTGGTATGTAATTTACCTGGACCATATTTCTTTGGCAAGGTTCTGGAGGAGCAAAGCTCTTTATCTATACAGTATTTTCTAATTCACTTGATGAATGAGAATTCTGCTGCCCCTTGGTAGAGTGTAGAGGTCATAGTTCCATAGCAAAAGATAAGCTTTAGGTAACTGAAGCCTTGAGCTTGTCTCTTCCAGGTAGAGACAGGAATCAGAAAAAGTCCCTATTACAAAAGGCCATGAGAGGAAAGAGTTTCGCCTTCCAGGGAGAGAGAGTCTGCTCATCTTTAAGGGGATGTGAATAATAAACAAATAATAACAAAGAACAGAAACAGTATGGGCTGAACAGAAGCACAAGATATTAAGAAGAGGTGGCAAGAACACACAGAAGAACCATTAAAAAAAACTTTATAAATCCGAATAATCACAATGGTATGATCACTCACCTAGAGCCAGACATCCTAGACTGTTAAGTCAAGTGGATCTTTTAGGAAGCATCATTACAAAGCTAGTGGAGGTGATAGAATCCCAGCTGAGCTATTCCAAATCCTAGAAATTATGTTGTTAAAATTTTGCACTCAATATGCCAGAAAAGTTGGAAAACTCAGCAGTGGCCACAGGACTAGAAAAGGTCAGTTTTCATTCCAATCCCAAACAAGGGCAATGACAAAGAATGCTCAAACTACTGCACAATTGCACTTATCTCACATGCTAGCAAGGTAATTATCCAAGGTAGGCTTCAGAGGAACCAGAGATCATATTGAGAACATCTATTGGATCATAGAAAAAGCTAGAGAATTCCAGAAAAAACATCTACTTCTGCTTCATTGTCTACATTAAAGCCTTTGACTACATAGGTCACAACAAACTATGGAAAATTCTTAAAGAGATGGAAATATCAGACCACCTTACTTGTCTCCTAAGAAATCTGCATGCAGATCAAGAAGCAACAGTTAGAATAGGACATGGAACAACAGACTGGTTCCAAATTGGGAAGGGAATATGTCAAGGCTGTATATTGTCACTCTGCTTATTTAACTTATATGCAGAATACATCATGTGAAACGCTGCGCTGGATGAAGTATAAGTTGGAGTCAAGATTGTTGGGAGAAATATCAGTAACCTTAGATATGCAGATGACACCACCCTTATGGCATAAAGTGAAGAGGAACTAAAGAGACTCTTGATGAAGGTAAAAGAAGAGAGTGAAAAGCTGGCTTAAAACTCAACATTCAAAAAACTAAGACCATGGCATCTAGTCCCATCACTTCATGGCAAATAGATGTGGAAACAATGGAACCAGTGACATACTATATTTGCTTGGGCTGCAAAATCAGATAGCTGATTCAGATAGCTACTCTTGCCATGAAATTAAAACTCTTGCTCCTTGGAAGAAAAGCAATGACAAACCTAGACAACATATTAAAAAACAGAGACATTACTTTGCCTACAAAGGTCTGTATAGTCAAAGCTATGCTTTTTCCAGTAGTCATGTACAGATGTGAGAGTTGGACTATAAAGAAAGCTGAGTGGCAAAGAATTGATGCCTTCGAAATGTGGTGCTGTAGAAGACTCAAGAGTCCCTTGGAGAGCAAGGAGTTCAAATCAGTCAATCCTAAAGGAAATCAATACTGAATATTCATTGGAGGGACTGATGCTGAAGCTCCAATACTTTGGCCATCTGATGCAAAGAGCCAACTCACTGGAAAAGACCCTGCTCATTGGAAAAGACCAAGATGCTGAGAAAGATTGAAGACAGGAGAAGGGGAGGACAGAGGGTGAGAACTGGATGACATCGCCGACTCAGTGGACATGAGTTTGAGCAAATTCCAGGAAGTGGTGAAGGACAGGGAAGCCTGTCATGCTGCAGTCCATGGGGTTGCAAAGAGTCGAGACATGACTGAATGAGTGAGCAAGAACAACAAGGGGATGTTTTCAAGACCAACAATTAATACTTAAGCTGTGTTCCACACAGTGCTTCCCTGGTAGCTCACCTGGTAAAGAATCTGCCTGCAGTGTAGAAGACCCAAGTTTGTTTCCTAGGTTGGCAAGACCCCTTGGAGAAGGAAATGGCAAACCACTCCAGTATCCTTGCCTGGAAAATTCTATGGACAGAGGAACCTGGTGAACTATAACCCATGGGATCGCAGAGTCAGGCACAACTGAATGACTAACACACTTTATATTCCACACTAGGGTTTGCAGTGCTGTGCAAAGCTGAGAAAACAGCTGATTCTCTACCAAATACAGCTTGGGGAAGGAAAAGATGTTAGCAAAGAGGAATGCAGAGTTACTGAACAATACCAGCAGATAGTGACAAGTTCATATTGACACCTCTATCCAGGAGCTGTTCCACTTTGTCCAGCTTAGGAGACATCCAAGAATTCAAATAATTTCCATGGTGAAAGAACATTTCATTGACTCAGTTCAGTTCAGTTCAGTTCAGTCACTCAGTCGTGTCCAACTCTGCAACCCCATGAATTGCAGCACGCCAGGCCTCCCTGTCCATCACCAACTCCTGGAGTTCACTCAAACTCATGTCCATCGAGTCGGTAATGCTAGCCAGCCATCTCATCATCTGTTGTCCCCTTCTCCTCCTGCCCCCAATCCCTCCCAGCATGAGTCTTTTCCAATGAGTCAACTCTTCGCATGTGGTGGCCAAAATACTGGAGTTTCAGCTTTAGCGTCAGTCCTTCCAATGAACATCCAGGACTGATTTCCTTTAGAATGAACTGGTTGGATCTCCTTGCAGTCCAAGGGACTCTCAAGAGTCTTCTCCAACACCACAGTTCAAAAGCATTAATTCTTTGGCACTCAGTTTTCTTCACAGCCCAACTCTCACATCCATACATGACCACTGGAAAAACCATAGCCTAGACCAGAGAGACCTTGGCTGGCAAAGTAATGTCTCTGCTTTTCAATATGCTATCTAGTTTGGTCATAAGTTTCCTTCCAAGGAGTAAGCGTCTTTTAATTTCATGGCTGCAATCACCATCTGCAGTGATTTGGAAGCCCCCCAAAATAAAGTCTGACACCGTTTCCCCATCTATTTCCCATGAAGTGATGGGAACAGATGCCATGATCTTCCTTTTCTGAATGTTGAGCTTTAAGCCAACTTTTTCACTCTCCTCTTTCACTTTCATCAAGAGGCTTTTTAGTTCCTCTTCACTTTTTGCCATAAGGGTGGTGTCATCTGCATATCTGAGGTTATTGATATTTCTCCTGGCAATCTTGATTCCAGCTTGTGCTTCATCCAGCCCAGCATTCTCATGATGTACTCTGCTTATAAGTTAAATAAGCAGGGTGACAGTATACAGCCTTGACATACTCCTTTTCCTATTTGGAACCAGTCTGTTGTTCCACGTCCAGTTTTAACTGTTGCTTCCTGACCTGCATATAGGTTTCTCAAGAGGCAGGTCAGGTGGTCTGGTATTCCCATCTCTTTCAGAATTTTCCACAGTTTATTGTGATCCACACAGTCAAGGTCTTTGGCATAGTCAGTAAAGCAGAAATAGATGTTTTCCTGGAACTTTCTTGCTTTTTCCATGATTCAGAGGATGTTTGCAGTTTGATCTCTGGTTCCTCTGCCTTTTTTAAAACCAGCTTGAACAGCTGGAATTCATGGTTCATGTATTGCTGAAGCCTGGCTTAGAGAATTTTGAGCATTACTTTACTAGCATGTGAGATGAGTGCAATTGTGCAGTAGTTTGAGCATTCTTTGGCATTGCCTTTCTTTGGGATTGGAATGAAAACTGACCTTTTCCAGTCATAGGTATAGGAAAATCCTTTCAGTGACCAAAATAACTCACAAATTGCCTAAGATGATTTTTGTTGTTGTTGTTGAGAGGGGAGGAAAGATTAGCATATGGATTTCTAGACTGAACTCATTCAGATAAAGGGACAGTTTCTCTATGATCTGTTTTATTGGTAAAAATAAAATTCTTGTACCACTGCTAATTAATTACTCAAAAGACAATCCATAATTGGAAAACAATTTGACATAACATTGTTAAATATGTTAAAGATTTTGTACTTGGATTGCGAGGGTAGGTGAGATCATGTGGACCTTTTCTACTCTCTGTGCCACTCAGGTTCTTGTGTGAGAACCCTGGTTGCTTACTGACTGCTGTTTCAGGATAGGCAACAAGCGGAGATATGTTATACCACAGAAGCTTAAGAATTAACCTCAAGTTCCTTTTCTATTATCTCTTGTAGTAGTCCATACTAAGAGCAAAAGTGACAAATGGATATATTTCTAGGATTGGTAAACTAGGAATATAATTCTGTTGTATGACAGAGGCCTTGAGATATTATATTAAACCACTGGCCATTGACACTGACCACTGAGTTTGTGAAATAGGAATTTGATCCAAACTTGAGTTCTGATTTTTTTTTTTAATGTATGCTATAGACTGAGTGTGTTCCCCTTAATTCTATGTTGGGGCCTTTGGGAGGTGACTAGGTCATGATGGCGGAGCCCTTGTGATTGGGATTAGTGCCCTTATATAAGAGACTCAAGAGAGCTCTCTTGCTCCTGCCATGTGAGGACATAGCAATTAGACAGCTATCTCTGAGCCAGAAAACAAGACCTCACCACATACCAAGTCTGCGTGTGCCTTGATCTTAGACTTCCCAAATACCAGAACTGTGAGAAATGAATGATCGGCATTTGAGTCATCCAGTCTGTGGTAGTTTTTTGTTTTTAAATAGCGATTTGAAAAGACTAAGACAATGCACAAGGCAGTTTATTTTTTTTAAGTACTTTAAATGGAGCCTTCAAAGGGCTATTTTCAAACCCTTAGTAAGATGAGATCAGCTTTTATGTCTCCCTGCATCCTCTCATGACTTGATTCCAAGTCTTTTACATACACTATCAATCATAACTTGAAAAGACAGAAAAGCTAAGAGGAGGACTCTGCTTCTGAAATAGAAGAGGTTGGGGAGGCAAGAGGATGGGAAGGGAGAAGAGCTGTCCAGATCACAAGAACAGGGCAAGCCTGAGGGAGATTTATTCATTGATCCAGTGCCTGTTGTTATGGGGACTTAATTACTTCTCTGACTGCTTCCTTTCCCCACACTACCCTCACTTTCGGGAGGGTAAAATATTCTATCAGATTATATGTACACTGCTGTGGAAGACTACACCTGGGAATCAGAGGCTGAGTGGTGCCACTCATCGCAGAAGGCTCGGGTACTAATATGTCAATGAAAGCCTGATCTCCGTAGTAAGAATCAGACCTCAGAATACATCTTTCATCTTAAGAGTTCTTTAGCAAGGAATAGAATCAAAGTTATTCTTAGTGATACTATACATTCAAGTCTAGATTGTATGTTTGACAGAATTAACAGTGGTGACATATTCATCTTTATACAATTTAATATGAATTATTGAAACTATACCTGATAGGCAGAAATACAGTTGGAACACCTAGTGGGACCTACCTGAACTTTCCCCAATAGCAACACAAGCAGAAGCCACGGAAGTTAACTCCATATAAGAAAAAAAAAAAAAAACTTAATACCGTCTAAAACATGATTTTCAGCACTAAAGAAGGGACTGGGGCTAGGATTTCTTTATCCCAGGGGTCCCCATCTTCTGGACCAAAATCTGGTACCTCCTGGCAGATCAGCGGCAGCATTAAATTAGAAATAAATGTAATGTGCTTGATTCATCCTGAAACCATCTTCCCAAGCCCTGCTCCATAGAAAAATTGTCTTCCACAAAACTTGTCGCTGGTGCCAGAAAGGTTGGAGTGGTTACTTTAAAGAGTTTGAAATCACCTACCTGCTTCTTCTCTTGAGTCCAGAGCCAGCTGGCACCTCCGGATGAGCTGTCTTTAGATCTCTTCACACAGTTAGGTGTTATTCCTTAGTTATTTCCTCAGCAGCAGATTCTTGATTCCTGAGAAGACATTTTCCTGTGAGTTTTCCTGTTTAACCAATTCCCGGCTTTGTTAACAAACTCACTGACTTGCTCTTAAGGCCGTGGGTTCTCCCTCCCTTGAGGCCAGCTCCATCGCTCTGGTCAGCACCATTTTCCAACAACTGTTACTCCTTTCACTGGCCTCAGACCCAGGCAAGGCGAGACTGAAGTCTTTACTCCAGCTTCTCCTGTGCTGTCACTTAACATCCAATGCCTGGTCCCTTCCACAGTGAAGCTGCTTGTCACCTCTCATTTTCCCCCTCTCAAAATTCTTGTTGTCCTTGCCACCCTCTAACAAATTAGCTTCTTCACCATAGACTTATTATCCTAAGAACTCTTCTCCATTTTTTTATGTTCTTTCCTATAGTTTCCTAACATTTCCCCAATAACCTTCCCCAACCTTCCGCTAGATCACAGGCTTCCCTGATGGCTCAGATGGTAAAGACTCTGCCTGCCATGTGGGAAACCCAGGTTTGATCCCTGGGTCAGGAAGATCCCCTGGAGAAGGGAACGGCTACCTACTCCAGTATTCTTGCTTTGAGAATTCCATGGACAGAGAAGCCTGGTGGGCTACAGTTCAGGGGTTGCAAAGAGTTGGATGCAACTGAGCGACTAACACTATCACTAACCTTCCACTGATTCCATGCTAGTTGAATTGTCCTTCTCCTAGCACATAGACACCACATGTCAAAGCTATCAACATTATTCTCTACAACTAGTCTCCTAGCTTATTTCTTGCTTTTTCCTTAAAAACAAAAAACAAAAAAGCCAAAACACTAAAGTCAATCAAACTGTAACCTCTCTCCTTCGATGTATACCTGTTCATCCCTGGTTTGCAACTTTCTTCCCACAAACAAGTTACCAGGGTTGGAGCCCAGACATCCATAGTTTTTAACATTCCCTAGGTGATTCTGATTTTCAGCCGAGGTTGAGAACCACTACGTATACCTGTTTTATACATGGAGTAACCGTGCTCAAGTTCTTTGCATCCAGGCAGCCTTAATTAGCTGCACAGAAAGATCACTAATGTAAGCTGCCTCTGCAGTTAGGTTTTAGATTGATCTTTGCATCAAATAAGAGATATCTTTCTCCCCCACCAGCTTCTTAAAAGTTATTGACTTCTCTCATCATGGAGTCAAGGTAATTGACTCCACAGCTGAAGAAAACATTCCCAGTTCTCCGAGGCTGATGATTACCCACTCCAACTTCCTTGTTCATCATTATAATGGTTAAAAATCTTTGCCTTAAATTTAAATTAAACATTCTGCTTTTAATCTAGGCCTGTTTCTTTCATGTTGCTGCCCTGTGGACATTGAAAAAGGCCAATAAGCTTTCCTTTCATAGAATTGCTCGTGGTAGTGAAGATACGAATCAAGCCACACCTTAGCTTTCTGTTTGCTAGTTAAATAATCCCCAGTTAGTAAAGGTAAAGAATATGAAAACTGTAAGGAACCTTAGGGATTTTCTAGTCTAATATTTTCAAACTTTAATTTTAAACAGCGGATTACACGATTAAATACAATCTTAATCATAACATGTGAAGACTGATACAAGTAAAACTTCAAGTCAAGTGCTCTGGGGGGGTTTTCCATGCAGTGGTAACTGAGGCACATAATGGAACTTTGATACTTGGCAAAATGGAGTTTGGGGGAAAAATTTTTTTTTTTTGTGGCCCAGCATTTCAATTGTATAGATAAGAAAGGCAAAGTTTAGAATCTTTATAAGAATTTTTGATTTTCTAGTAATAATAGACATACTACTTTGGGGTAGTGCTATTAAAATGCTTAGTAATGTAAAAATGCTTAATGTATCTATTGGGAGGTTTTTGGATTTGATTTTTATGGAACTGAGTCTTTACTTTGAGCAGTTGATGATAAACATAGACACAAATTTATTTCCACTAATAAAAAAGCACCAAATTAGAGGAGTGCCTAATATCAGGGAATATAAATAAAGCTCAAACACAAAGAGTCTTTGAGCCTCTGTTCCTTAAACAGATCCAAGAGGCCTTTCCTCACTCCTGTAATGTCACCTTGTTGAAACAGTTACATATTTCTGAAGGATTTCATCCTAGTTTGGGGTTTGAATAGTATCTGGAAGACCACTACTTCTTTTTTTTTTTTTTTGGAAGACCACTACTTCTTTAGTCAGACACCGTAACTTAGAGAGCTGAAAAATAAAAATTTAACCATGAAGACGTTTCAACCTCTGGATCTTGACCCCTCACGGGGCAAGTATATTATAGAATTCTACTGCTAGGAAAATAGAGCCTGGACATGCCAAATCAAGACATAGAGCTTCCAAAGACTTGATTTATTTCCTTCTCCACTCTCACTAAATTTGTTGAGAGAAATATTTTAAGTATTTCTTTTTTTAAAATTTCCTATGTCTCCATTCCTACCTTCCCTCCCTTTAGAATATTGAGTTCATAACGGATAAACAAGCACAGAAGTAGCAGGGGATTTAGGTAACAGGACAAGGTGACAGCCAGCCTCAGGAAAATTTAGTATACGGTCAGGGCCAGGTCGAAACATAGGAGCATCCTGGAAAGTGTAATAATTTGGAATTTTATCAAACAAATATTCTTTGCTATTTTGAACAGCATTTATTGAGATACAAGGACCTACTATATAGCACAAGGAACTCTGCTCAATGTTGTGTGGCAACCTGGATCGGAAGGAAATCTGGGGGAGAATGGATACATGTGTATTTATGGCTGGTCCCTTTACTGTTCCCCTGAAACTGTCACAACATTGTTTGTTAATTTGCTATACCTCAATATAATTTGTTTTTTTTAAAGAGGGCAAGTGCTTTGTGAGGAAACAGGGGGAAAAGATGATGCTCCTGGTTGACCTTAGTCTTTCTCCTCTCTATCTTCTATCATCTTGAGCAATTTTGCTTACCCTAACCCTAAGTACTTCCCTGGTAGCTCAGTTGGTAAAGAATCCATGTGTGATGCAGGAGATCCCAGTTCAATCCCTGGTTTGGGACGATCCCCTGGAGGAGGGCCTGACAACCCACTCCAGTAGTCTTGCCTGGAGAATCCCCACGGACAAAGGAGACTTGGCGGGCTATCGTCCATGGGGTAGCAAAAAGTCAAACATGACCGATCACTGCACAACCGTAAGTAGGCACAGTCCTTTCAGTGAAATATCAGCTTAGTGGATTAGGAGACCTGCTAATCTCATCCTTTTGGGGGCATGTGAGTGGCTATCCACCATCTGTGGTTCCTTGGGCATGCCCTTTATGTGTGTCTGGGGTGAATGAAGTCTTTACCCCAGCCCATCTGCCTAAGAAGTTTATGAAATTATTCCTTCTAAGGATGAGTGGAGATCTATTATTATTAGTGATATTATTGGCTTCCACTGTGAATTGGCCATATCTTCCCAGCTAAACTCTCTTAATCCACTTCTTTTTTGGTATAATGTGTATCAAAGGGGCATACTTAGAAGGCTCCCTGAAATCACAGATACCTAACTTCTGTCTTTAATATGGAGTTTAAGTTTCCTTGCTTTGCCTGTTCCTCAGCCTCTGGTCACAGACAGAACTTCATAGCCTACCTCTCACTGGAGAAGTCCCTCTAGCACTGTCCGGATGCCAGGTAATGTCCTGAATTCTTTACAGTTATTATCCCATTTATTTTCTTATAACAGTGCCATTATATGCATAAAATTGTTACTATCATCTTACAACCAAAGAAATGGAAGCTTTGAAACTTAAGGAACCCCTCTGAGGAGAAACAGCAGTGGGTGATGGGGATGTGATGGGAACTAGGGTAGAAGAGCTCCAGAGCCTGTATGTCTGCCCAGTTCTCTGTACGGATTCCCTGTGGTATTTCCTATGATGTCTGCTTATTTTCTATAAGCTTTTCTGGTAATATTTCCACATGTCATCCTCTCAATAATATTCTGTTCCTTTTAAATCCTGATTCTCTTGAAAGAACGTCTCATGAATACATCTATAATGCATTGTACACCTTCAGGAGTACCCTCACTGTGCTTTGGAGAGAAAGAAGTTGAGGCCTTGGAACTTCTATTCTTGCACCTCATCATTTTCCCATGTGCTGTACTTGTATATACATTTTAGGCCCAACTGTCCAATTTTCCACTTGCAGCTAATGGATTACAGGTATTTCAAAGTAATTTTCCCCAAGATTAATATTGTCTAAGTCTTTCAGAATCTGAGTGTCTCTTAATTAAAGAATATTCAGAAATTTGATGGACATATTTTTGAAAGACCTTTCCAAGTATTTGATAAGAATAATGATTCACCTTGATCCTGGTAGACCACTTTGTGATGCTATTTTTATTCAGTCTTAAGTTTAGGTGTGACCGGGGCACTAAGCGCACTAAGCGCAGGCGGCTGCGACCGGGGCACTAAGCATGGCCCGGAGGAGCTACCCACGTCCAAGGTCAGAGGGCAGAAGCCGGGAGGACCCCATGCCCGAAGGGTGGTGGCCAAGAGGAGTTACACCACATCCGAGGTCAGGGGCAGTGGCCGAGAGTGCCAGGCTGCGACGGGGCAGGAATGGTCGAGAGGAGCTACCCCGGTTCTGAGGCCAGGGGCGGCACCTGGGAGGAGCCACCCCGCCCCCAAGGCCGGGGCTGCGGCTGGGAGGAGCAACCCCCACATCCAAGGAGCTGTGGCTGCACGGGCGCAGGTGGGCCTAGAGGAGCCATCCCACGTTGAAGGTCAGGAAGGACAGTGGTGAGGAGATACCCCTCACCCAAGGTAAGGAGCAGCAGCTGCGCTTTGCTGGAGCAGGCGTGAAGAGATACCCCACGTCCAAGGTAAGAGAAACCCAAGTAAGATGGTAGGTGTTGCAAGAGGGCATCAGAGTGAAGACACACGGAAACCATACTCACAGAAAACTAGTCATTCCAATCACACTAGGACCACAGCCTTGTCTAACTCAATGAAACTAAGCTATGCCCACGGGGCAACCCAAGACAGGAGGGTCATGGTGGAGAGGTCTGACAGAATGCAGTCCACTGGAGAAGGGAATGGCAAACCACTTCAGTATTCTTGCCTTGAGAACCCCATGCCAGTATGAAAAGGCAAAATGATAGGATACTGAAAGAGGAACTCCCCAGGTCAGTAGGTGCCCTATATGCTATTGGAGATCAGTGGAGAAATAACTCTAGAAAGAATGAAGGGATGGAGCCAAAGCAAAAAGAATACATACCCAACTGTGGATGTCACTGGTGATAGAAGCAAGGCCCGATGCTGTAAAGAGCAATATTTCATAGGAACCTGGAATGTTAGGTCCATGAATCAAGGATAATTGGAAGTGGTCAAACAAGAGATGGCAAGAGTGAAAGTTGACATTCTAGGAATCAGCAAACTAAAATGGACTGGAATGGGTGAATTTAACTCAGATGACCATTATATCTACTACTGCGGGCAGGAATCCCTCAGAAGAAATGGAGTAGCCATCATGGTCAACAAAAGAGTCTGAAATGCAGTACTTGGATGCAATCTCAAAAACGACAGAATGATCTCTGTTTGTCTCCAAGGCAAACCATTCAATATCATGGTAATCCAAGTCTATGCCCCAACCAGTAACGCTGAAGAAGCTGAAGTTGAACAGTTCTATGAACACCTATAAGACCTTTTAGAACTAACACCCAAAAAAGGATTCTTTGCAGCCAAAGATGGAGAAGCTCTATACAGTCAACATAAAAAAAAAAGACCAGGAGCTGACTGTGGCTCAGATCATGAACTCCTTATTACCAAATTCAGACTCAAATTGAAGAAAGTAAGGGAAACTGCTAGATCATTCAGGTATGACCTAAATCAAATCCCTTATGATTATACAGTGGAAGTGAGAAATAGATTTAAGGGCCTAGATCTGATAGATAGAGTGCCTGATGAACTATGGAATGAGGTTCGTGACACTGTACAGGAGACAGGAATCAAGACCATCCCCATTGAAAAGAAATGCAAAAAAGCAAAATGGCTGTCTGGGGAGGCCTTACAAATAGCTGTGAAAAGAAGAGAAGTGAAAAGCAAAGGAGAAAAGGAAAGATATAAGCATCTGAATGCAGAGTTCCAAAGAATAGCAAGAAGAGATAAGAAAGCCTTCTTCAGTGATCAATGCAAAGAAATAGAGGAAAAGGTCTGGAAAAGGTCAGTTTTTGTTCCAATCCCAAAGAAAGGCAATGCCAAAGAATGCTCAAACTACCGCACAGTTGCACTCATCTCACATGCTAGTAAAGTAATGCTCAAAATTCTCCAAGCCAGGCTTCAGCAATACATGAACCGTGGACTTCCTGATGTTCAAGCTGGTTTTAGAAAAGGCAGAAGAACCAGAGATCAAGTTGCCAACATCCTCTGGATCATCGAAAAAGCAAGAGAGTTCCAGAAAAACATCTATTTCTGCTTTACTGACTATGCCAAAGCCTTTGACTGTGTGGATCACAAGAAACTGTGGAAAATTCTGAAAGAGATGGGAATACCAGACCACCTGACCTGCCTCTTGAGAAATCTGTTTGCAGGTCAGGAAGCAACAGTTAGAACTGGACATGGAACAACAGACTGGTTCCAAATAGGAAAAGGAGTACGTCAAGACTGTATATTGTCATCCTGCTTATTTAACTTCTATGCAGAGTACATCATGAGAAAATGCTGGACTGGAAGAAACACAGGCTGGAATCAAGATTGCCAGGAGAAATATCAATAACCTCAGATATGCAGATGACACCACCCTTATGGTAGAAAGTGAAGAGGAACTAAAAAGCCTCTTGATGAAAGTGAAAGATGAGAGTGAAAAAGTTGGCTTAAAGCTCAACATTCAGAAAACGAAGATCATGGCATCTGTTCCCATCACTTCATGGAAAATAGATGGGGAAACAGTGGAAATAGAGTCAGACTTTATTTTGGGGGGCTCCAAAATCACTGCAGATGGTTACTGCAGCCATGAAATTAAAAGACACTTACTCCTTGGAAGAAAAGTTATGACCAACCTAGATAGCATATTCAAAAGCAGAGACATTACTTTGCCAACTAAGGTCCATCTAGCCAAGGATATGGTTTTTCCAGTAGTCATGTATGGATGTGAGAGTTGGACTGTGAAGAAGGCTGAGCACCGAAGAATGGATGCTTTTGAACTGTGGTGTTGGAGAAGACTATTGAGAGTCCCTTGGACAGCAAGGAGATGCAACTAGTCCATTCTGAAGGAGATCAGCCCTGGGATTTCTTTGGAAGGAATGATGCTAAAGCTGAAACTCCAGTACTTTGGCCACCTCATGCGAAGAGTTGACTCATTGGAAAAGACTTTGATGCTGGGAGGGATTGGAGGCAGGAGGAGAAGGGGATGACTGAGGATGAGATGGCTGGATGGCATCACTTACTTAATGGACGTGAATCTAGGTGAACTCCGGGAGTTGGTGATGGACAGGGAGGCCTGGTGTGCTGCGATTCATGTGGTCGCAAAGAGTTGGACCCGACTGAGTGCCTGAACTGAACTGAACTGAACTAAGTTTAGGTACCCCAGAGAGAGACCAACTATTTTACCAGCTAATAGTACTGGAATAAGGACATTATATTAATATTGCAAACCCTCCTATGATGATATCTCATGAGGCTAAAATTTAACAGGAAATATCTATAGCTTTTCCATTTTCAATGTGATCTATAAATCTCTCAAAAAAGCAAACCCAATTGTTAGTGGCATGATTTAATTATCACACAGCCAATGATCACAATCTATGATCTTTCAGTCTCCTAGGGGATTGGGCATTGTGTGACGAATTGTATTAGTCTCTCTTTAAGTTTTAACATCAAATTAACCCATTCTTAACTTCCTGGGTTAACTTCCATATAAATCCTAATATAAATATATTTCTAGGGGGCCTGTAGATTTACTTGCTAGTTTTCCTAGTACCTAAGGGCACATGGTATCAGATTCTGTTGACTTACAGACATTATATTTGAGAAGTTTTTCACCAGATATGTATATATTTTTTCATTTTGTATGACATTTTTTCTTCCATCAAAACAGGCATATTAACAAACAATATCAAAAGGAACAAGGATTAGGAAAGAAGAAATAAAGTTGACATTGATTTTGCAGATTGTGCTAAATGCCTTTCATTTTCCTCTTTGGTTCTTCATTTCACCTACTTCATTCTAGTCTGTGCCAGGTCATTGACCTGAAAGAATTGCGTTCAAGCCCTCTGCTCAACCCATGGGCAGAGAATACCATTCTCTTACATATGAGGAGGTAATTTGTCTGATACCTGCCTGTGAACTGGGTCCAGTTGTAGAGCTGCCTGCAGATGTTGCCATGAAACCCCTGAACCCCTTTATTTTCTGGCCTTTACTTGAATTCAGACAATAGGATACATCAATAGAATATTGGAAGATAGGAAATAAAGGCTGGGGTATATGTTTCCTTGGTTCCTTCTCTTTGTCCCTCTAATAAACACTATGAATCTCACCAGGTTGCCCTTCCATACATTTATTCCTTGAGGTTCAAGTAACCACTGCCCTACTTTGCCCCTTCAGGCAAGGGGATGGTAATCACTCTGTAGGTTATTAGCTGTAGAGTTTTCATCATGAAATTTTGCTTTCCCTAAATAAATTCTTTCCACTTTGTACATAGTCCCTATATTGTTCAATTCTCCTTAATAACCCAGTTTTAGGGTGCCATCAACTTCCTACTGTGACCTTGATTAATGCACAAATGCATGATTATATACTTAGAAAATACACCAATGAACTTAGCAAGGTTGTTGTCAATATTTGGTATGCAAAATAAGTTTTTTCATTTCTACAGCACAGTCAGAAATATAAAATGACAATCTTTGAAAGGTACAATTTGCAAAATAAAACAAAAATCACATCAACTCATTTAATGCAGTTCAGAATAAACCTAATAAAATTTTTTCAAAGATTTCAAGAAGTGACAAATCCTTATTGAAATTTAACTTATATATATATATATAGTATATATATTATGTTCATGGATTAATAGGATACAATGGGAGGATTTTAAAACATCTGCACATTTTATACTTTTCCCTTTAAAAGACAGAAATTAATTCTAATCCTCCAGTGTAGATTCGATTTAGTGACTCGCTTTTAAGAAACAGAATATAGTAGAAGTGATTGTGTGTGACTAAGTCAAAAAAGGCAGTACAGCTTCCTCTTTGCTCTCTTTCTGTTGGTCACTGTGAGGGAACGAGCTGTCATGTCATGAAAGCACTGAGGCTACCCCATATAATGAGAAACTGAGGCCTCTAGCCAACATCTAGGTGAGGAAGCATCTTGGAAGTATATCCTTCAGCCTCAGTCAAGTCTTCAGATGACTTACAGTAGAAACTCATGAGAGACCTTGAGGCAGAACTACTCAGCAAAGCTGCTTCCTAATAAATTTTGGACTCACAAAAATTATGAGAAATAATATACAACTGTAGCTATTGTTTTAAGCTATTGCACTTTGGGTAATCTGTTACACAACAATATATTGCTAACTAATACATCCAGTATCATAAGGTATCAATTATTCACAAATTGAGCTCTAAAATATCTTTCTAATAAAAACTCCAATATATATTGTGTTTAAACTCACAAACATATTATTAAATTTATATCTAGACATGAATATTCACTTCTTTTCCTGAATAAGAAAAGAGAAATGAGAGGACTGGCCCTAACAGATAGGAATGTTAATACTGGTGCAGGGATAAATACATCAGTGAAATAGAAACGTCAACCCAGAAAAATAATTATAAGTAGACAGCTGATGTGTAACAGAAGTGATACTACTCATCAGAGCAGAGAGAATGAGTTTTCAATAACTAACATGGAGGACAGATATGGTCTGTACAGAAACCAGAAAACAGCAAAATACAAATGGCTCCACTCTTGGTTTGAATTTCTGCAAGAACAGACCCCAAGACAAGGATCTGGGTGCAAGCAGTTTATTTGAGAAATGAATCCTGGGGAAGCAGAGTCAGAGATGGAGAAAGTAAAGAAGGAATTAGATGAAGGCAAATAAAGAGTATGTTCATAAATTGATTGCCTTTTTGGACAAGGGGGCCTCAGTCCTGCTGGGAAATTCCTGAGACACTTTGTGGAACACTTTAACATTTAAAAGATAAAGAAGCTGGATATGTATTGACAACCTCCTATCTCTCATTGGTTGATGGTTGATCCCAGGGCCAGGTAATGGTTGTTGATTGCTAGTAACAAACCACCCTAAGAATAGGGGCATTAAAAACAAAACAAACAGGAAACCAAAATGTTTTATCATGTTCATGGATTCTATGGGGAGAAACTTGAATGGGACAAATTTGGAGATGGCTGTGGCTCTGCTCCACAGTTCCTGGAGACTTCACCAAGAGTCAAATGACTGACAGTGACTCAAATAGAAGGGACCAGAAACATTTGAAGGATTCTTCCATCATATCTAGCACTTGCTCTGGGATGAATCAAAGGCTAGCAATTAGAACACCTTCTGGTGGTCTCTTTATATGGCTTCCTCATATCCTAAAGGAATATGAGGCTTTCTTATATTCTTATCTCTTATATAAGAAAGTTGCTTTTCTTATATTGTGGGTCAGGCCCCCAAGATGAGGAAAAAAGGCAGAATCTGCATGTTAAATTCTAACCTAGCCTCAGAAAGCATACAGGGTCATTTCTACTTCAATCAAGTCACCAAAGCCAGCCCAGATGCAAGGGAGGAAGAAGAGACCCCACCTCTTGATGTGAGGAGTGTCAAAGAATTTGGGGCTATCTTTAGAGCTACAACAGGTATTACCTCTTGGGGATTTGTGTTTTGCCCATGTCTACCAGCTAAATATGGTCTCACAGTGAGAAAAAGATCTCAGGTGTAGGGATGCAGGTGTCTGAGGCAGGCTACTGTTGGTATGTATAGAAATTGTCCAACAAGTTTGCAAATATCCTCTGAGATAGGAACAATTGTTTGAGGAGGGCTCCAACATTACTTTTCATTGTGCATATCATTTAGTTCTCCTTAGGCCCCAATTTAAGTTCCCCATATCCTATCTCTGGTTCTTAAAGGTATCAGCCTTTCTCAACCTCAAAACAAAAATCCTGAAACAGTTCAGTGAGACAGACTAGTTACTCTTGTTCAGTCAATCCCAAGGATGAAATTAATATCCATACGTGCCCTTTCCTCACCCTTATCCAGACTTTATACTATTATAGATTTCTTGCCCAGTGAAGTGAAACACATCTTTAGCCCACATCTTTAGAAGGCCTGAACCTCTGCTTACCTCATCCTTATCATGCCCATTTACTATTATCACCAAACATGCAAGGTACAAGAGATACACCAGAGGACCTAAGCATTCCAGACATAATTCTGTCCCAATATAAAGCAGCAATCTCAGCTCCTCATTTACATTCACTGGCTGTATTGTTTTAGCCAGTATAGGAACTCTTTTCTTTATTTTTGCCTGTTGGTCCACTGGAGCTCACATTGATCAGATTCAATTAAAGACTTACTATAACCCTAGTGATGCTTCACTGATGCTGAGCTGAAGCTCCAATACTTTGGCCACCTGATGCAAAAAGGTGACTCATTAGAAAGGACCAGTGGGCTCAGACGGTAAAGAATCTGCCTGTAGTGCAGGAGACCTGAGTTCGATCCCTGGGGCAGGAAGATCCCCTGGAGAAGGGAATGGTAACCCACTCCAGTATTCTTGCCTGGAGAATCCCCATGGACAGAGGAGCCTGATGGGCTACAGTCCATGGGATCACAAAGAGTCAGGCACGACCAAGCAACTAACACAACACACACTGATGCTGCAAAAGATTGAAGGCAGGAGGAGAAGGGGACGTTAGAGGATGAGATGTTTGGATGGCGTCACTGACTCAATGGGCATGAGTTTGAGCAAGCTCTACGAGATGGTGAAGGACAGGGAAGCCTGTTATGTTACAGTCCACGGGGTGTAAAGAGTCAGACATGACTGAGTGACTGAACAACAATCACCCTAGTAGTACCATGGGAACCAGGACCTCTAATCTAGCAGAGCCTAAAGTTATGAGTATGGAAATGACAAATTTGACAACTGGATCACATGGACTTATGGTTAGGAAGATTAATCATATTTATAGCCTATGGTTTCTGGTTATATTTGATACTCAGAAAATAAAAAGGCAATTGGTTTATCATAGCTATCACAGTTTAAAGGATAACCGTCTAAACTTGCAGAGTGTTATCCCCAAGCTAGTACCTTAACTTGGTATTAAAACAGCTACTGTAAAATTTTGTCTGGCCTGCAGCTTCCTGGTGATATGGTACACACCCATCTTTCATAATGTACTTATTGCTCCATCTCCTTTGATATAAAAATGGGTCCTTTTCCTGAAACTATCTTGTATAATATTCCTTATGAATAAATTAGAACTATGTGAGCCCTCAGATAGTTGTTACTGGCAGAAGTGCTATGACCTGGGAATACAAACTCAACCAGAATACATACATATTCCAATTTAATAGATTCCTGCAGTCTCCAGAGTTGAAAGCTTCAGATGTAATCAACCTTCCAATCAAGTGGATAACTTATTCTCCTTAAAAGATAGCATTTTGAGAATTCTGCATACGTTTTACTGCTTACAAGTTGGATATTCAATAGTGATAATATCTGTGTTAGCCTTGATGAGAGGGAGTCCATGTACAACCTCTATCCTTACCACCTAAACTATTTCATTCATCATCCCATTGTGCTAGCACCGGGCTAGGTAGCCAAAGACAGAGGTTGACTGACCTTTACTTGGTCGGTCACTCTTTTTACCTGGTTTTTCAGTGCCTGCATTATCTGGCAGCCATTAACCAAAGAAATCTTCACACTCTTTGCTTATTCCTTTTGGTCCTTTCACATCCTTCTTCCCTGGAATTCCTTGTCTCTGATCCTCTAATCTATTCCTTTCTAGACCTTGACCATGTAGCTATGCCATTTTTATTTTCTGCCCAAAAGTCCGTGTAGTTTCTCCATCCAAGAACTTTCTGTCTTGGTTCTATCCAAGAGTCCTTAACTCTTACAACTTACCCCCTTCGCATAAAGTGAAAAACAAGTCCAGTACTTGAGTTTCTGCCCATAAGCATTTCCATTCACAACTGTTTTGCAGAAACAGTTTTGAATGAAACTGCAGTATAGCAGTTGTCAAGTTTAAACTAGGACTGATATATAGTGCCAAACCATCTGTAATTTGTCTAGGTTTTTTCTTTGTATGTCAGCTGGCCATAAGGAAACTCCAATGAGACCATAAGTGTGAGCTGATGGAAGATACATGTGCAACAATGGGGTTTGGGTTACATCTTTGTGTAACTAAGTTGTTCCCTTGGGACTCCAAATGTCCTGTTGTCATCATACAGTAAAGATTGTTTTGGCTCTAAATCAATTTTAAGGCAGTGGGCTTGACAACACTCAGCTTGTAATAAATAACTCTGGTGGATAGACCCTCAGTGCTTGCTTGGGGCTCCACTCAAAACTGGTAGCCTTCTATTTCATTTGACAGGGTTTAGAAGATCATTTCCATATGTGGTATATACTCTTAAGAGTCCTACAAAATGTATGCTTGTTTTTTTAGTGTACAAGTTGCAATAAGTTGTCCTTTTTTATTGAAGAAAATGTTCTGTATGCTCCAGATCTTTGGACCTTGTGTTAACTAAGGTCCTACTAGAAGCAAACCCTGAGACTGGATTAGGTGTGCAAGAGATTTATGGGAGGGAGGTACTAGTGCAAGGTAAAGGGGAATAAACTGGAGTGGGTAGTGCAGGGCTTCTGAACATGATGCAAGTCTGACATCTGTGATAAGAGAAGGGAAATTAAGGAAGACTGGGAAGGAAAACAGACTGAACACATTTCTAAGAAAATCGTGGTCAGGCTTATATTAGTCCTGGGCTTCCCTTACAGCTCAGTTGGTGAAGAATCTGCCTACAGTGTAGGAGACCCGGCTTCAATTCCTGGGTCAGGAAGATCCCCTGGAGAAGGAAATGGCAACCTAACTCCAGTATTCTTGCTTGGAGAATCCCATGGACAGAGGAGTCCATGGGGTAGCAAGAGTTGGACATGACTTAGTGGCTAAACCAGTCAATACTTATATAAGTAATGGGTCAAAATTACCTATCAGAGCAGTCAGCCCACATACCACAGAAATGAGTCTGCATTTATACGCCCACAGTGTTCAGTTACTGACCAGGGGAAACTTGCTACTGCACAATAGTAGTGGTGGTTCCCAGTGGTGGCAAGCTGAGATTCTCAGGCAGTTACGCTCCCTGCAGCCAGTTCTCTTAAAGGAGATCTAAGGGCCTCCCTGGTGGTCCACAGCTCAAGACTTCACTTTCTAGTGCAGGGAGTTTGATCCCTGGTTGGGGAGCCAAGATCCCATATGTTCACAGCCAAACCAAAACAAAACATTAAGAGAAGCAATATAGTAAAAAACTCAATAAAGACTTTAAAAAATGGTCCACATCAAAAAAGGGAGTGGGGAGGGGGGAGAGATCTGAATGGTACATTCGTGACTGCCACAAGATTTCTAAAATCTTCAACAATCTCCCTGAATCTTGGGAATTCCCTATCTTCTTACATACACAAGTCTTACCAGGCCACCTAGGACACATGTCACTGTTATGATCAGTAGGTCTAATTTTAACATGTTGACAATATAATGGACTCGTGTAATGGCCTACAGGATACTGAGATGATCTAGGTGCTGTACTGTATTATGGCAGGTAGGAGGAAGGCTAGCAGAACTATATAGCAAGATGGTGAAAATATATGGCCATCTATCCCAGATGAGTGCAAACTGTTTTTGATTCTCCTTTCTGATGAGTATTGAAATGAACACATTAAAGAAATCAATAGCTACTACAAATCAGAGGCTGTGTTCATCTGCTCTAGCAAAGATATGATCTTCAGCACAGCATCTATGATTGGGGCTACCATTTGTTAAGTTTACTGCAGCCTATCACCATCTGCCATATCCATCTGGTTTTTTGCAGGGCCATACTAGTGAATTAAACAGAAATAGGTTGGAAACAATCGTCCCTTATCCTTTAAATCTTCAATTCTCTGAAGTTCCAGCTGGGTTATGATTTCACTTACAATTTAGTATCTTGGCTAGGGGAGTACAGTTGCAATTGCTTCAATTTTGCCTTTTCTATTATAAAGGCTCTTACTCCACAGGTTGGAAAATGAAGATGAGAGCTTTTTTAGCTGCTAAGTTTGTTTATTCAAGGACTAGTGAAGTGAACACAGAGTAGATGGCAGACCTCATGGACCCTCTGCGAGATACTTATATATATTTGGTCTATAGGACTCATGATCTCCATTCTGTAACACCCTAATGGGGACAAAGTTGGCATTTTCACACATTTGGCATTCCTGTCATCTCAGACTCTGTATTCAATAGCCCCCAAAAGCTCTGAGTATTCCTCTTTCTCCAGTATATAAGCCACCTGAATTAATGCAGACCTTTTTGAGGAAGTACTGGGGGAATACTTGTACATACTTGCAGTAGGACTATAGGGTCCTTTCTCAGAAGTGTCTGACCTGTCCTTCAGTAGATGGACTCTGAGAAATGGCTCAAGTCAGGAAACTGGGCAAGGTTCTGTGATTTTACATTGAAGCACTGACAGCAGTCTTCTGCTTTCTATCTTAAAAATCTTTTTTAAAAATTCCATAATAAAGAATTTTATCATATTCTTATATATTTCCCTCATACTAATACTATGGTCTCTTAGCTATAATGAGGAATTCAGTGAATCAAGGCCATCAACGGGTTGCCATTCCGTTCACGTTGACCATCTGATAATTATCGCCACTGTTCCTCTGATTAGTGTGTGTCACCATTTGGACTCTGCTGTTGTGGAATTCTGTCATCTCTATTGACACTAAAGAGTCCAGTTCAATAATGATGTCTTCTGTCTTCCACTATGGTCTACAGAGAGCTTGTTAGCATTTTTATTATTGAAATATAGTTGAATTACAATTTTATATTAGTTTTAGATGTACAGCATAGTGATTCAGTATTTTTGTAGATTGTACTCTGTTATAAGGTATTGGCTATAATCTCCTGTGCCATATAATATACCCCTATTACTTGCTTGTTTTATGCATATCTGTTTATATAATCTGTCAGTTCCATATCCCTAATTTGTTCCTCTCCCCTTTGGTAACCACAAACTTGTTTTCTATATCTGTGAATCTGTTTCTGTTTTACATATACATATATATTCATTTGTATTATTTTTTATATACCACATATTAATTGACATCATATACTATTTGTCTTTGTCTGACAACTCGTTAAGCATAATATTCTCTATTATGGTCTATTAACATTGTTCCATATGGAAGAATTATTGTGGCTGAGTAATATACCGCACTTGATTAATTCGATTATCTGTTGATGAACACTTGGGTTATTTCCATCACTTGGCTACTGTAAATAGTGTTGCTATTAACATTGGGGTGCTTGTATCTTTTTAAATTAATGTTTTCAATTTTTTGAGATATACATTGGGAGTGGAATTGCTAGATCATATGGAAGTTTTATTTTTAGTTTTTTGAGGAACCTTCATCCTGTTTTCCATAGTGGCTGTACCAATTTACCCTCCCATGAACAGTGTATTGTTTCCTCCAGTTTTATGTATTCAGGCCTTTAAAATATTTTGAGTTTATTCCTGTGTATGGTGTGAGGAAATGTTCTAACCTAACAGTTTTACATGTGGCTGCCCCGTTTTTCCAACACTATTTGCTGAAGAAACTGTCTTTTCTCCATTGTATATTCTTGCCTACTTTATCATGGATTATTTGATCATAGGTACATGCATTTATTTATGGGCTCTCTATTCTGTTCCATTTATCTATATGTCTGTTTTTCTGCCAGTATTGTACTGCTTACTGTATCTTTCAATATACTTTGAAATCAGGGAGGGTGATACCTGTAATTTAGTCTTTTACTCAAGATTTCTATGGCTATGCTGGGTCTTTTGTATTTCCATATGAATTTTAAGGTTATTCATCCCAGTTCTGTGAAAAATGTTGTTAAGGATTTTGATAGGGATTACATTAAATTTGTAGATTGTTTTAGATAGTATGAACATTATAATAATAATTCTTCTAATCCGAGCCACTAGATATCTTTCCATTGCTTTGCCCTGAAGTAACTATCCTATAGGCAGCAAGTTAAAGGGTCTTATTTTCTCCAATCAACCATGCTATGTGTTTGACTGGACATTTAGTCCATTGACATTTAAAGTAATCAGTGAAAGATATGTGTTGTTCAACTGCTAAGCTGTATCTGACACTTTGTGACCCCCATGACCTGCAGCACGCCAGGCTTCCCTGTCCTTCACAGTCTCCTGGAATTTGCTCAAACTCATGTCCATCAAGTCGGTGATAACATCCAACCATCTCATCCTATGTCATCCCCTTCTTCTCCTGCCTTCAATCTTTCCCAACATCAGGGCCTTTTCCAGTGAGTCAGCTCTTCGCATCAGGTGGCCAAAGTATGGGAGCTTTAGCATCAGTCCTTCCAATGAGTATTCAGGGTTGATTTCCTTTATAATTGACTGGTTTGATTGCCTTGCTGTCCAAGGGACTCTTCAAGAAATTCTCCAACACCACAGTTCAAAAACATCAATTCTTCAGCACTCAGCCTTCTTTATGGTCCAGCTCTTACATCTGTACATGGCTACTGGAAAGCCATAGCTTTGACTAGACAGACCTTTGTCAACAAAGTGATGTCTCTGTTTTTAATAGTCTTTCCAGGTTTGTCATAGCTTTTCTTCCAAGGAGCAAAAAAAGCCTTTAATTTCTTGGCTGCAGTCACCATCCACAGTGATTTTGGAGCATCCAAAATAAAATCTATCAGTGTTTCCACTTTTTCCCCATCTATTTGCCATGAAAGATGCCATGATCTAGATGCCATGATCTTCATTTTTTGAATGTCGAGTTTTAAGCCAGTTTTTTTTCTCTCCTCTTTCACCTTCCCCAAGAAGTTCTTGAGTTCCTCCTCACTTTCTGCCATAAGGGTGGTGTCATCTGCATATCTGAGGTTATTGATATTCATCCTGACAGTCTTGATTGCTGCTTGGAGTCATCCAGCCTGGCATTTTGCATGATATACTCTGCATGTAAGTTAAATAAGCAAGGTGACAATATATAGCCTTGTCCTACTCCTTTCCCAGTGTTTAACCAGTCTGTTGTTGCATGACAGGTTCTAACTGCTGCTTCTTGTTCTGCATACAGGTTTCTTAGGAGGCAAGTGAGGTGGGTTGGTATTTTCATCTCTTTCAGAGTTTTCCACAGTGTGTTGTGATCCACACAAATGTTTTAGCATAGTCAATGATGCAGAAGTAGATTTGTTTTTTTTTTAAATTCCCTTGCTTTTTCTATGATCCAGTGGATGTTGACAATTTGACCTCTGGTTCTTCTGTCCTTTCTAAATCCAGCTTGAACATTTGAAATTTCTCAGTTCACATACTGCTGGAGCCTAGCTTGAAGGACTTTGAGCATAATCTTGGTAGCATATGAAATGCGTGTAATAGTACTGCAATTTGAGCATTCTTTGACATTGCCCTTCTTTGGATTTAGAATGAAAAGTGACCTTTTCCAGTCCTGTAGCCACTGCTGAGTTTTTCAATTTTGCTGGCATATTGCCTGTAGCACTTTAATAGCATCATCTTTTAGGATTTGAAATAGCTCAGCTGGAATTCCATCACCTCCACAAGCTTTGTTCCTAGTAATGCTTTCCAAGGCCCACTTGACTTTACATTCCAGGATGTCTGGTTCTAGGTGAGTGATTACACCATCATGGTTATTTGAGTCATTAAGACCTTTTTTGTACAGTTCTGCGTATTCTTGCCACTTCTTAATCTCTTCTGCATCTGTTAGATCCTTGCTGTTTCTGTCCTTTATTGTGCCCATCTTTGCATGCAATGTTCCCTTGAATGTTCCCTTGAAATGCTCCAATTTTCTTGAAGAGATCTCTAGCCTTTCACATTCTATTTTTTCCTCTATTTCTTGGCATTGTTCACTTGAGAAAGCTTTTTTAATCTCTCCTTGCTATTCTTTGGTATTTTGCATTCTGATGGGTATATCTTTCCCTTCCTCCTTTGACTTTCACTTCTCTTTTCTTAGCTATTTGTAAGGCCTTCTCAGACAACCACTCTGTCTTCTTGCATTTTTCTTGAGGTTGGTTTTGGTCACCACCTCCTGTACCACATTATGAGTCTCCATCCTTAGTTCTTCAGTCACTCAATCAGATCAAATGCCTTGAATCCATTCATCACTGTATAATCATAATGGATTTGATTTAGGTCATGCCTGAATGGCCTACTGGTTTTTCCTACTTTCTTCAATTTAAGCCTGAATTTTGCAATAAAGAGCTGATCATCTGAGCCACAGTCAGCTCCAGGTCTTGTTTTTGCTGACTGTATAGAACTAGAGCTTCTCCTTCTTTGGCTGCAAAGAATATAATAAATCTGATTTTGGTATTGACCAAGGGGTAATGTCCATGTGTAGAGTCATCTCTTGTGTTGTTAGAATTACTTATTGCATTTTATTACTTCTTTTCCAGTTGTTTCTCTAGTTTTTTCTGTTTATTCTTTTTGCTTTTCATTTTGGTTTGATGATTTTCTTCTGTATTATTCTTGGGTCCTTTGCTTTTTGACTTTTATGTATCTGTTGTAGGTTTTCGATTTGTAGTTACCATAGGATTCATATATATTGACCAATTGCTATATATACTTGATTTAAACTAACAGTAACTTATAAAGGATGCATATTTTTATTCCCTTCCTCTACATTTTTTAAATATACATTTATTTATTTTAATTGGAAGCTAATTACTTTACAATATTGTATTGGTTTTGCCATACATCAACATGAATCCGCCACGGGTGTACATGTGCTCCCCATCCTGAACCCCCCTCCCACCTCCCTCCACATCCCATCCCTCTGGGTCATCCCAGTGCACCAGCCTCGAGCATCCTCTACTATGCATCGAGCCTGGACTGGCAATTTGTTTCACATATGATATTATACATGTTTCAATGCCATTCTCCCAAATCATCCCACCCTCTCCCTCTCCCACAGAGTCTAAAAGACTGTTCTATACATCTGTGTCTCTTTTGCTGTCTCACATACAGGGTTATCATTAACATCTTTCTAAATTCCATATATATGTGTTAGTATATTGTATTGGTGTTTTTCTTTCTGGCTTACTTCACTCTGTATAATAGGCTCCAGTTTCATCCACCTCATTAGAACTGATTCAAATATATTCTTTTTAATGGCTGAATAATACTCCATTGTGTATATGTACCACAGCTTTCTTATCCATTCGTCTGCTGATGGACATCAAGGTTTTTTCCATGTCCTGGCTATTAAAAACAGTGTTGCAATGAACATTGGGGTACATGTGTCTCTTTCAATTCTGGTTTCCTTGGTGTGTATGCCCAGCAGTGGGGTTGCTGGGTCGTATGGCAGTTCTATTTCCAGTTTTTTAAGGAGTCTCCACACTGTTCTGCATAGTGGCTGTACTAGTTTGCATTCCCACCAGTAGTGTAAGAGGGTTCCCTTTTCTCCACATCCTCTCCAGCATTTATTGCTTGCAGACTTTTGGCTCACAGCCTTTCTGACTGGCG
This sequence comes from Oryx dammah, assembly GCF_014754425.2. Classification (NCBI taxonomy): domain Eukaryota; kingdom Metazoa; phylum Chordata; class Mammalia; order Artiodactyla; family Bovidae; genus Oryx; species Oryx dammah. Next base: position 38,544,785 of record NW_024070210.1, read on the forward strand.
TGAAATGGTACCTCATTGTGGTTTTGATTTGCATTTCTCTGATAATGAGTGATGTTGAGCATCTTTTCATGTGTTTGTTAGCCATCTGTATGTCTTCTTTGGAGAAATGTCTGTTTATTTCTCTGGCCCATTTTTTGATTGGGTCGCTTATTTTTCTGGAATTGAGCTGCAGGAGTTGCTTGTATATTTTTGAGATTAATTCTTTGTCAGTTGCTTCATTTGCTATTATTTTCTCCCATTCTGAAGGCTGTCTTTTCACCTTGCTTATAGTTTCTTTTGTTGTGCAGAAGCTTTTAATTTTCATTAGGTCCCCTTTATTTATTTTTGCTTTTATTTCCAATATTCTGGGAGGTGGGTCATAGAGGATCCTGCTCTGATGTATGTCAGAGAGTGTTTTGCCTATATTCTCCTCTAGGAGTTTTATAGTTTCTGGTCTTACATTTAGATCTTTAATCCATTTTGAGTTTATTTTTGTGTATGGTGTTAGAAAGTGATCTAGTTTCATTCTTTTACAAGTGGTTGACCAGTTTTCCCAGCACCACTTGTTAAAGAGATTGTCTTTACTCCATTGTCTATTCTTGCCTCCTTTGTCAAAGATAAGGTGTCCATAGGTGTGTGGATTTATCTCTGGGCTTTCTATTTTGTTCCATTGATCTGTATTTCTGTCTTTGCGCCAGTACCGCACAGTCTTGATGACTGTGGCTTTGCAGTAGAGCCTGAAGTCAGGCAGGTTGATTCCTCCAGTTCCATTCTTCTTTCTCAAGATTGCTTTGGCTATTTGAGATTTTTTTGTATTTCCATACAAATTGTGAAATTATTTGTTCTAGCTCTGTGAAAAACACCGTTGGTAGCTTGATAGGACCCTTCTCTACATTTTGTTTTCGATTTCTTATTTTACTTCACGTTTATTCCTTAACTATTTATTGTAGTTATAGTTGCTTTTACATTTTTTGTCTTTCTTATTCAAGTGATCTTCAATCTTTAGCATATATCTGCCTTTCCTGATGGAGTTTTCCCTACCCTATAGATTCTTACATTTTTATATTTAAAAAAGACCCTTCAACATTCCTTTTAGGGTAGGTTTAGTATTGATGAACCCTTTTAGTTTCTGTTTATCTAAGACGTTCTTTCTCTCTATTCTAAATGATAATCTTGCTGGGTAGAGCCTCCCATGGTGCAAGTTTTCCCTTTCAGTGTGTTCTATGTGTCCTGACACTCCCTTCTGGCCTTCAAAGTTTATGCAGACAAATCCGCTAACAGCCTTGTGGGGATTCCCTTTTATCTGACTCTTTGTTTTGCTTTTGCTGGCTTTAGAATTCTCTGTCTTTAACTTTTGCCATTTTCATTATTATATGTCTTGGTGTGCATCTGTTCGGGTTCTTCTTGTTTGGAACCCTCTGTGCTTCCTGTAACTGGATGTCTGTTTACTTCTTTAGGTTTGGGAAATTTTCAGACATAATATATTTGAATACATTTTCACTCCCCTTCTCTCTCTGTCTGGAACCTCTATAATGCACATGTTGGTACATTTAATGTTGTCCCTGATGTCCCATATATTACTTTAAAATTTTTCTTTCTGCCTGCTGTTCTGATAGGTGATTTCCATAATTTCATCTTCCAGATTACATACTTCAGTGTCTTAGTCTGCTGTTTATTCCTTATAGTGATTTCTAATTCAGATATTGAATTATCTATCTTTGATTGGGTCCCTTTTATATTTTCTAGTTCCTTGATATAATGATCTGTGTCTATATCAATCCCTTTTTCTAATTCAGTTAGCATTTTTATTACCAACGTTTAAAATTGTTTATCTGGTAAGTTGTTTCATTATTTTTTTTCAGGGGTTTTCTCTTGTTCTTTCAACTGATATTAGTTCTTCTGGTTTTTTTTTTTTTTTTTTTTCATTTTAATTAACTTTTTCTGCTTCTATGTGCCTAGGTGAAACATTCACCCATTACAGTCTCGAAGGTATGTTCTTATGTAGGAATGTCCCTGTGCACACTGTGTGCCACCATTGCCTTTGAGGGGAGGGGTGGATTTGTTGTTGATGCCAGTCATTTCTTTCCTTATGGTGTGCTGGCAGCTGTCACCTTGGTTGTGGATGTGGGGTGGAGATGGATAAGCTAAAACCTGGGCACGGTGTGAGGTGGGAGTTCCTCTGTGCTTAGTGGCCATCACCACTCCATCAGGGGTAGGATTTGCTCCCAAGTTGCTGGAGCACAAGCCCAGAGGGTCAGGCTTTAGCTGCTTCTTTCCCCTTTAAGTGGTTCCCCGCCCCCCCCACCAGGACCTTTGCCCCACAGTAGGGGAGTGCTAAAGCACTTTTTTTTTTTTTTAACTAGTGAGCATAGTGGCATTGTTTTACATCTTTTGGATGCATGACTAAATAGCATCCAAAATTCCATGCTTTTGGATTCAATCTGTAGTAACATGTTTTGATAGAAATGTGTACAGAAAATCCAACTTCAAAAAAATATGTATTTAGAAAAGGGAAGGAGATTATAATAGCCCTTTTGGATATTTGTGAATACTTTTTAGGATTATACTAAAACTTGACAAGTAGTGGTTTCTTAAAACATAGTTGTGATATGGAATTTGAAATAATTTCCATGAACTTTGCATCCTATTACATTGAAATCCGTTAGCTCTTTGCACAGCAAAGGAAAGTATCAGGGAGGTGAAAAGACAACCCTCAGAAAGGGAAAAAATAATAGCAAACGGAACAACTGACAAAGAATAATTTCCAAAATATACAAGCAGCTCATACAACTCAATACCAGAAAAACAAAAACCCAATCAAAAAGTGTGAAAAAGACCTACACAGAGATTTCTCCAACGAAGATATACAGATGGCTAACAAACACATGAAAAGATGCTCAATATAGTTCATTATTAGAGAAATGCAAATCAAAACTACAGTGAGATATGATCTCACACCAGTCAGAATGGCCATCATCAAAAAGTCTACAAACAATGAAAGCTGGAGAGAGTGTGGAAAAAAGGGAACCCTCCTGCACTGTTGGTGGGAATGTAACTTGCTACAGCCACTATGAAAGTGGTCTGGAGATTCTTTAAAAAACTAGGAATAAAACCACCATATGACACAGCAATCCTACTCCTAGGCATATACCCTGAGGAAACCAAAACTGAAAAAGACACATGTACCCCAGTGTTCACTGCAACACTATTTACAATAGCTAGAACAGGAAGCAATCTAGATGTCTACTGACAGATGAATGAAGAATTTATGGTACATATGTGAAAATTGCCCATTTGTGTCTGACTCTGCAACCCCATGGACTGTGCAGTCATACACAATGGACTATTACTCAGCCATAAAAAGGAATGCATTTGCCCTGGGATTTCTTTAGAAGGAATGATGCTAAAGCTGAAACTCCAGTACTTTGGCCACCTCATGCGAAGAGTTGACTCACTGGAAAAGACTCTGATGCTGGAGGGATTGGGGGCAGGAGGAGAAGGGGATGACAGAGGATGAGATGGCTGGATGGCATCACGGACTCGATAGACGTGAGTCTGAGTGAACTCCGGGAGTTGGTGATGGACAGGGAGGCCTGGCGTGCTGCGATTCATGGGGTCGCAAAGAGTCGGACATGACTGAGCGATTGATCGGAACTGAAGTCAAAAAGAGAAAGATAAATATTGTATCCTAACGCATATATATGGAATCTTGAAAGATGGTAGTGAAGAATTTATTTGCAGGGCAGCAATGGAGAAATAGACATAGAGAACAGACTTATGGACACAGGTAGAGGAGAGGAGAGGGTGAGATGTTTGGAGAGAGTAACATGGAAATTTACATTACCATATGTAAAATAGATAGCTAATGGGAATTTGCTGTATATCTCAGAGAACTCAAACAGGGGCTATGTATCAACCTAGAGGGGCAGGATCGAAAGAGAGATGGCAGGGAGGTTCAAGAGGGAGGGGATATATGTATGGATACCTACGGCTGACATGTTGAGGTTTGACAGAAAAGAGCAAAATTCTATAAAGCAATTATCCTTCAATTACAAAATAAATTAAAGAAAGAAAAATAAATAAATAAAATCCATTAGCTCACTGTGAACTTTTAGATAAATATTTGTCATGCATTATCTTGAAACATCATGCTGCTGCTGCTGCTGAGCCTCTTCAGTCATGTCTGACTCTGTGTGACCCCACAGACGGCAGCCCACCAGGCTCCCCGTCCCTGGGATTCTCCAGGCAAGAACACTGGAGTGGGTTGCCATTTCCTTCTCCATACATCTATGCATTTACAAAATATTAGCTCACTGACTTAAGCAGAACTTCTAAATGTTTATTCATTTAATTATACAATATTAAGAAAATCATGTTCTTTTTTTAAAAATCACGCTTTTTAATGAAATTGTCGATCTCAGAAAGTCTTGAGGTTGAGAAGTGTTCAAGATCAGTATATAATATATAAATTTCCCACGATTCTAACTTTTACTTTAAACTTAAATTGTCATCATTGGCAACAAATACTTTATTTTCTTTGAAATGGCAGGGTTACTTTGTTAATTTGAGAAAATGACTGCCAAATAACCAAGTTTGAATAACCATCTTTTGCCTGTCAGTTGTTATTTCAAGGAAAAATCCTGTTCCCTTAAAGAGGCTTGTTCAGCTTTCAAGTAAAATAATTGCAGAAGTGCTTTTTCTTGATATAATGATCATACTTTGGTATGCAGCAAAAGCTTTATTCATATTTACTGTTTTGTCACATAGAGTATTAAAAATACACTTACTCCAGTATCAAGATTTTTAAGATTAATAATATAATAATTTTGACTGCTTCATCAAGAGCATCTGTTAGAAAACTGACTTTTAAAACTGGGGAGAATTCTAGTACAGTATGGTGTCAATGCCTTGATTTTTGCTAAAACACCTGAATTTGATACACTTTTGCTTCGGCACAAATGTCAACAAACAGAAGATTAAAAATTAATCTCAGAATTATTATGAAAATAATTTAATCTTATAAACTCCTTGAAAGGGTCTCTAGGATCCCTACAGAGTTATAGACTACCCTTTGAGCACTGCTACTGTGGAAGCATCATTTCCAAGCTGCAAGGTATCATTCCAGCAGTATATCAGGACAGGCTCCAAGTCTAAATACAATCAATGAGGTGAGACATTGAATTGTTTTGTATTAAGGAGAACAAGTTCATCTTGTGAATCATCACCTTTTCATGGTTTCTAAGCAATTTATGTCTGATCTACTCTCACAAAGAGCTAGGAAGTTCTTTTGCTGACCCATAGGGTTTAGAGCTATCTAGGAGCTCAGGATCTCCACCCCAGAATTCATGGTTCTATCTCCTTTTTTATCAGGACACTACTTTTAGCGTAGGAGATTTGTCATGCCTATTTATTCAGCTCCTTCCTAACTCTTGCCATCTGTGCAATCTAATATTAATCCTGATTTTCAGTACATCTCATGCTCTAGCTGCAGGAGATGAGGGTCTCTTTAAATATTCAACAGAGGCCATGTGCCTGTCACAACAATCCCTAAGTTAATATTTGAGTGACACTAACTACTCCTTTTTCATGTTTCCTAGATAGTTAACAAAGTCTAGCCAACTTCACTACCTGATCAACATTTCCCCCCGTAAATTTCAAATGCTGGGACTATATATGGGGCAGTCTTTTCCCTTCACCTGTGCTTCTTCCCAGGAAGTCATAGGTAGCGGTCTTAAAGTGTGATGTTGCAGCATACCAGTGATCATCACCGCTTTACTTACTACCAGTAACAGAGAGACCTCCTGCCATATGACTAGCAAGTGACCTAGTTTTAAATCTTTTCCTGAGGGTCTGCTTTGTAGGACAGTTTGGGTTATAGCCAAAACCAAACCTAAATCAAGAATTTGGAAATATTATTTCTCTGAGAGATGATCTCAGGAAATAAATCAGCAAGTAAGGAAATGCAACAGGGAAGGGGGAACAAAGCCAGTTCAATTCAGTTGCTTGGTTATGTCCAGCTTTTTGAGACCCCATGGACTGCAGCACGCCGGGCTTCCCTGTCCATCACCAACTCCCAGAGTTTACTGAAACACATGTCCATTGAGTTGGTGATGCCATCCAACCATCTCATCCTCTGTCGTCCCCTTCTCCTCACTCCTTCAATCTTTCCTAGCATCAGGGTCTTTTCAAATGAGTCAGTTCTTCACATCAGGGGGCCAAAGTATTGGAGTTTCAGCTTCACCATCAGTCCTTCCAATGAATATTCAGGACTGATTTCCTTTAGGATAGACTGGTTGGATCTCCTTGCAGTCCAAGGGACTCTCAAGAGTCCAACACCACAGTTCAAAAGCATCAATTCTTTGGCACTCAGCTTTCTTTACAGTCCAACTCTAACATCCAGACATCACTACCGAAACAACCATAGCTTTGTCTAGGCAGACTTTTGTTGGCAAAGTATGTAAATAAGTGGTCATCACTTTTGGAAACTAGGGCTCAAGTCTACTGAGAACTCCCTGAGAGATGGTGTGAAACATAGCTCACAACCATCCCCTTTAGGGGTCAGCAAATTACTTTTCTAGTTAATCTGTTCCCTCATTTTTTGGTCATTTGTCAGGGGGTGGAGGAGCATTGACCCTCTGTCTGCTTCAGCCAGCCCTATCTTGGGCCAAACCTGCTTTAACCACCACAGCAGCTGGAACTTAAAGAAAGCCCCAAGAAGCCCCTCCTGACAGGTAGATGTTTGAGGTAGGAAGCCAGTGTAGGACTCTTAGTGAGCTGAGTTAGGTTAAAAAATAAAGGTGGGCTCTGATTATATCTGTCAGAAATTCCTACCTCACATCCACTTAAAAACCAGACTCAGGACAACTAAAGGCTTAAGTGTGAAAGGAAAGCAATAATAAAACTTTTAGAAGGCAATCTTGCACTTATTAGACCTTTAGTAGATAAAGATTTGTTTTAAAAGATATGAAAAACACAAACTATAAAAGGAAAACATTCAACAATTTCTCTTGCTAAAAAAGAACATTTAGAGACTGAATAAAAATGATATAAACTTGAAGATATTTACAATACATATAAACAACCAATACTATAGTATGTAAATACTGTGAGTTGAAAAGAAACCCCAGTACATGGCACAGAAGAATAAATATAGACAAATGGAATAAGATATAAAGCCCAGAAAGAAACCCGTGTACCTATGAGCACTTTATCTTTGGCAAAAGAGGCAAAATATACAATGGAGAAAAGATAGTCTCTTCAATAAGTGGTGCTGGGAAAACTAGACAGCTACATGTAAAAGAATGAAAATAGAATACTTCCTAACACCATATACAAAAATAAATTCAAAATGGATTAAAGACTTAAATGTAAAACTAGAAATTATAAAGTTCTTAGAGGAAAACACAGGCAGTACACACCTGGACATAAATCACAGCAAGATCCTCTTTGACCCACCTCCTGTAGCAATGAAAATAAAAACAAAGATAAACAAATGTGACCTAATTAAACTTAAAAGTTTCTGCACAGCAAAGGAAACAACAAACAAGATTAAAAGACAACTCTCAGAATGGGAGAAAATAATTGCAAACAAAGCAACTGACAAAGGATTAATCTCTAAAATATATAAGCAGTTCATACAGCTGAATATCAGAAAAGCAAGCAGCCCAATCACAAAATGAGTAGAAGACCTAAACAGCCATTTCTCCAAGAAGACATACAGACGGCCAGTGAACACATGAAAAGATGCTCAGTATTACTCATTATTAGAGAAATGCAAATCAAAACTACAATCAGAATGTTTTTGTTGTTCAGTCACTCAGTTGTGTCTGACTCTTTGTGACCCCATGGAGTGCAACACGACAGGCTTCCCTGTCCTTCACTATCTCCTGGAATTTGTGCAAACTCATGTCCACTGAGTCAATGATGCCGTTCAACCATCTCATCCACTGTCATCCCCTTCACAATGCCATAGTCATTAAAAAAAAAAAAAACTACAACAATAAATGCTGGAGAGAATGTGGAGAAAAGGGAACCATCTTCAACTGTTGGTGGAAATGTAAGCTGGTATAACCATTATGGAGAACAGTATGGAGATTTTGTAACAAAGTAGAAATAAAACTACCATATGACCCAGCAATCCTGCTATTGGGCATATACCCTAAAGAAACCATAATTCCATGACACATGCACCCTAATGTTCATTGCAGCTCAGGGACATTGAAGTAACCTATATGTCCACATTGAAGTAACATATATGTCCACATTGAAGTAACATATATGTCCACTGACAGATGAATGAATAAAGAAGATATGATATATACAAGCAATGGACTATTACTCAGCCATAAAAGGAACAAATTTGAGTCAGTTGTAGTGAGGTGGATGAAGCTAGAACCTGTTATACAGAAATAAGTAAGTCAGAAAGAGAAAAAACAAATATCATATCTTAATACATATATATGGAATCTGGAAAAACAGTACTAATGAACCAATTTACAGAGAAGAAATGGAGAGGCAGATGTGGAGAAGGGATGGTAGACCCAGCAGGGGTCAGAGCAGGTAGCACAGATTGAGAGTAACACTGACACATATACACTCTCATGTGTAAAATCACTAACTAGTGGGAACCTGCTGTATCATACAGGGAGCCTGACTCAGAGCTCTGTGATGAACCAGAGCAGTCAGCGTGGGGGTAGGGAGGCTCAAGAGGGGGAGGATATATAATTATGACTGATTCATGTTGATGTGCAACAGAGACAACATTGTAAAATAATTATCTTCCAATTAAAAAAAAGAGACAAAAAAGAAATCCCAGTAGGAAAACGGGGAGGAGGGAAAGCAACGAGAAGGAGCTTCACAGATGATGGATCAAAAATGATCCATAAACATTTGAAAATATTCAATCCATTATTAACCAGAGAAAACACAAGTTAAACCACAAAATAAGCAAAAGTTAAACTGTCAGAATGTATCAGGTTTTGGCAAGGATGCAGAACTCTGATTCACTTTTGAAGGGTGTGTAAATTGTATAATTTCTATGAAATGTGGATTGGCACTTCATAGCAGAGTTGAACATGAATATTTCTCATACTCTGTCAATATCACTTATAGATATATACCTAAAGAAACTTTCATTCTCCAGGATGTGCATGAGAATACAGTCTTTTTTTCACAGAACTAGAACAAATAATTTCAAGATTTGTATGGAAATACAAAAAACCTTGAATAGCCAAAGCAATCTTGAGAAAGAAGAATGGAACTGGAGGAATCAACCTGCCTGACTTCAGGCTCTACTACAAAGCCACAGTCATCAAGACAGTATGGTACTGGCACAAAGACAGACATATAGATCAATGGAACAAAATAGAAAGCCCAGAGATAAATCCACACACCTATGGACACCTTATCTTTGACAAAGGAGGCAAGAATATACAATGGAGTAAAGACAATCTCTTTAACAAGTGGTGCTGGGAAAACTGGTCAACCACTTGTAAAAGAATGAAACTAGATCACTTTCTAACACCGCACACAAAGATAAACTCAAAATGGATTAAAGATCTAAATGTAAGACCAACTATAAAACTCCTGGAGAACATAGGCAAAACACTCTCCGACATAAATCACAGCAGGATCCTCTATGATCCACCTCCCAGAATTCTGGAAATAAAAGCAAAAATAAACAAATGGGACCTAATTAAAATTAAAAGCTTCTGCACAACAAAGGAAAATATAAGCAAAGTGAAAAGACAGCCTTCCGAATGGGAGAAAATAATAGCAAATGAAGCAACTGACAAACAACTAATCTCAAAAATATATAAGCAACTCCTGCAGCTCAATTCCAGAAAAATAAACGACCCAATCAAAAAATGGGCCCAAGAACTAAATAGACATTTCTCCAAAGAAGACATACGGATGGCTAACAAACACATGAAAAGATGCTCAACATCACTCATTATTAGAGAAATGCAAATCAAAACCACAAGGAGGTACCACTTCACACCAGTCAGAATGTCTGTGATCCAAAAATCTGCAAGCAATAAATGCTGGAGAGGGTGTGGAGAGAAGGGAACCCTCCTACACTGTTGGTGGGAATGCAAACTAGTACAGCCACTATGGAGAACAGTGTGGAGATTCCTTAAAAAATTGCAAATAGAACTGCCTTATGACCCAGCAATCCCACTGCTGGGCATACACACTGAGGAAACCAGAATTGAAAGAGACACATGTACCCCAATGTTCATTGCAGCACTGTTTATAATAGCCAGGACATGGAAACAACCTAGATGTCCATCAGCAGATGAATGGATAAGAAAGCTGTGGTACATATACACAATGGAGTATTACTCAGCCATTAAAAAGAATACATTTGAATCAGTTCTGATGAGATGGATGAAACTGGAGCCTATTATACAGAGTGAAGTAAGCCAGAAAGAAAAACACCAATACAGTATACTAACACATATATATATGGAATTTAGAAAGATGGCAATGATGACCCTGTATGCAAGACAGCAAAAAAGACACAGATGCGTATGGCGGACTTTTGGACTCAGAGGGAGAGGGAGAGGGTGAGATGATTTGGGAGAATGGCATTGAAACATGTATAACATCACGTAAGAATCGAATTGCCAGTCTATGTCCGATGCAGGATACGGCATGTTTGGGGCTGGTACGTGGGGATGACCCAGAGAGATGTTGTGAGGAGGGGAGTGGGAGGGGGGTTCATGTTTGGGAACACATGTACACCCGTGGTGGATTCATGTCAATGTATGGCAAAACCAATACAGAATTGTAAAGTAAAATAAAAAAATAAAAAATATAAAAAATAAAATAAATAAAATAAAAATAAAAATAAAAATTATAAAATTGGAAACAAACCAACTGCTGTTAGGAAAATGCTGAGTTCTGGTTCTGTTTCCTACTAGCTAGGTGATTTGGGATATTATATAATCTCACTAAATCTTAATTTCCTCATCAGTAAAAGGAAAACAGTAGTAGCACTCCTAACTCATAGGATTATTATTAAAATTAAATAATACATGTAATATCCTTACACATGTGCTTTCTTGTTACTTGCCCAATAAATGTTAACAAAATGAGTAATTCTTATTTTTATTACAGAATCTCAAAAAGGGCTATATTTTTAAAAGTAGGTTATTGCACCACTTTGTTCCTAAGAACTTGTTAAACAGCATTATAATTTTATTTCTTTCTCATCATCTGGCCTTAATAAAAGGGCTCACCATGGGGTTCTTGAGAGAATTAAGTTAGATAAGATACATAATGCACTTAAAAAGACTTTCCTGCCTGATGATACTGACACACATACTGTATAAGGTTATTCTCTTTGGTTTTAAATTCTATCAAATTTGAGGGTTAGTCTAATTTGCTTCTTATTCTTTTTCTTGGTTTTTCTCCTCGCATACATAATTTTGAATATTTTTATCTTAAAACACCAGTGTTCTAAATATTTGGATTTTACTTGCTTCTTAGACTTCTTTTCCAATAATTTTTTTTAAATTTTGATTCATCTGGTTTAGATTTCCTCTAGTTAATTTATTTCAACCCTATTGAATTCCTCTTTCATGATCTTGAGTGTTATCATATTTTCTCATTTCCTCCCAAGTGTCTATATTGAACATGACCTTTCCCAAAACACTGTGATTTTGATGCCTGTATATGGTTTGTAAATCTCGAGAGGCCTCCTGTGTGACTCACAGGTCAGAAATATGGGCTTGGTTCTTAAATATTAGCTAGTACAAAATGCTTGTGTGCTCAGCTGATGTTATGTCTGACTCTTTGCTATTCCAGGGACTGTAGCCTGCCAGGCTCCTCTGTCCATAGGATTTTCCAGGCAAGAATACTGGAGTGGGTTACCATTTCTTCCTCCAGGAGATCTTCCCAGCTCAGGGACTGAACTTGCATCTCCTGCATTGAAAGGCAGGTTCTTTACCTCTGAGCCACCACGGAAGCCCAGTGAAAGATAACATAACATAAAAACAATAAAAATAAAATGAACATTCCTGAAGTTGTCATGAGAAAAAGACTTGAAATTTTCATAATTCAATTTCATCATTGACAAATGATAACTTGATCAAACTACGAGCCAACAATATTATCTAAAATCCACTTAAATATTAACACAAGGTGGCAGAAACTTTCAGGTTAGCTATGTGCACAGCAATAAAATACTTTGACTTTGTGACATTCAATTTCCTGCAAGCCATTTTACTCTGCATGGAGTTGAGCTCTCTAGCCTTGCCACATAAAGTAAGGGCCAAGGGCCAGGAGCATTAGCATTATTTGGGCATTTGCAAAGTTTTTTTTTTTTTTTAACTATAGTATAGTTGACTTATAATACTGTCAATTTCAGGTGTACAACAGGGTGATTCAATATTTTTATAGAATATCTTCCATTTGAAGTTATTATAAAATATTGGCTATATTTCCTGTGCTGTGCTGTATATCCTTATAGCTTATTAATTTTATACATACTTTGCACCTTTTAATCTTCTACTTCTATTTTGCCCCTCTTCTTTTCTGTCTCCCCACTGGTAACCATTAGTGTGTTCTCTGTATCTATATTGTTGTTCAGTTGCTCAGTTCTGTCCGACTCTTTGTGATCCCATAGATTGCAGCACGCACGGCTTCCCTTTTCCTCACCATCTCCCGGAGCTTGCTCAAACCCATGGCCATTGAGTTCATGATGCCATACAACCATCTCATCCTCTGTTGTCCCCTTCTCCTCCTGCCTTCAATCTTTCACAACATCAGCATCTTTTCTAGTGAGTCTGCTCTTGGCATCAGGTGGCCAAGATACTGGAGCTTCTGCTTTAGCATCAGTCCTTCCAAGGAATACCCAGGACTGATTTCCTTTAGAATGGACTGGTTGGATCTCCTTGCAGTCCAAGGGACTCTCAAGAGTCTTCTCCAACGCCATAGTTTAAAAGCATCAATTCTTTGGTGCTCAGCTTTCTTTATGGTCCAACTCTCACATCCATACATGACTACTGGAAAAACCATAGCTTTGACTAGATGGACCTTTGTCAGCAAAGTAATTTCTCTGCTTTTTAATACTGTCTAGGTTTGTCATTGCTTTTCTTCAAAGGGGCAAGCATCTTTTAATTTCTTGACTGCAGTCACTATCTGCAGTGATTTTGGAACCCAAGAAAATAAAGTCTGTCACTGTTTCCATTCTTTCCTTATTTATTTGCCATGAAGTGGTGGGACTGGATGCCATGATCTTCATTTTTTGAATGTTGAGTTTTAAGCCAGCTTTTTCACTCCCCTTTTTCACATTCATCAAGAGTCTCTTTGGTTGTTCTTCACTTTCTGCCATAAGGGTGGTGTCATCAGAATATCTGAGGTTACTGCTATTTCTTCCAACAATCTTGATTCCAGCTTGTGCTTCATTCAGCCTGCCATTTCACATGATGTACTCTGCATATAAGTAAAATAAGCAGGGTGACAGTATTCAGCCTTGATGTACTCCTTTCCCAATTTGGAACAAGTCTGTTGTTCCATGTTCAGTTCTAACTGTTGCTTCTGGACCTGCATGCAGGTTTCTCAGGAGGCAGCTAAATTAGTCTGGAACCAGACTATCTATGAGGCTTATCTTTTGTTATATTTGCATTTTTTTTAGATTCCACATATATTATTGCATACTGCTTTTGTCTTTGTCTGATTTATTACAGTAATTATAATACCCTATGGATCCATCCAATTCTAATTAAAAAAGATACATACTCCCCAATACTCACAGAATATTATTTACAATACAAGGATCTAGATGTATAATGGTGTTTGAAAGGCTCAGTATGAGACTCAGATCTGTTTGTGCAAAACATCTTCCTCCTCTTTAAATGTGACTAGCTCAGTTGTGTCCGACTCTTTGCAACCCCATGGACTGTAGCCTACCAGGCTCCTCTGTCCATGGGATTTTCCAGGCAAGAGTACTGGAGAGGATCACCATTTCCTTTTCCAGGGGATCTTCCCAACCCAGGGATTGAACCCAGGTCTCCCACATTGTAGACAGACACTTTTACCATCTGAGCCACCAAGGAATTCCTCAGAAAAGTCACTAGATTAAATTATAATATAGGTAGGACAAAGAGGGTTTTTTATTTACTTATATTTTATGACATCTACAGTTATTGACCCAGACTTGCCCATGAGTGTCCAGGAGTCTGGCACAGGCATGGATCAGGGGTGGCCTGCTGCAGGTTTGGGGGCACTGAGTGTAGCAGTGCATGCCTGGGCCTTTTTGAAGGAGGTCGCCATTATCTCCATTCAGATCAGTCGCGCAGGCGTGTCCGACTCTCTGCGACCCCATGAATCGCAGCACGCCAGGCCTCCCTGTCCATCACCATCTCCCAGAGTTCACTCAGACTCATGTCCATCGAGTCCGTGATGCCATCCAGCCATCTCATCCTCGGTCGTCCCCTTCTCCTCCTGCCCCCAATCCCTCCCAGCATCACAGTCTTTCCCAATGAGTCAACTCTTCGCATGAGGTGGCCAAAGTACTGGAGTTTCAGCTTTGGCATCATTCCTTCCATAGAAATCCCAGGGCTGATCTCCTTCAGAATGGACTGCTTGGATCTCCTTGCAGTCCAAGGGACTCTCAAGAGTCTTCTCCAACACCACAGTTCAAAGCATCAATTCTTCGGTGCTCAGCCTTCTTCACAGTCCAACTTTCACATCCATACATGACCACAGGAAAAACCATAGCCTTGACTAGATGGACCTTAGTCGGCAAAGTATATGTCTCTGCTTTTGAATATACTGTCTGGGTTGGTCATAACTTTTCTTCCAAGGAGTAAGCGTCTTTTAATTTCATGGCTGCAGTCACCATCTGCAGTGATTTTGGAGCCCCCCAAAATAAAGTCTGACACTGTTTCCACTGTTTCCCCATCTATTTCCCATGAAGTGATGCGACCAGATGACATGATCTTCGTTTTCTGAATGTTGAGCTTTAAGCCAACTTTTTCACTCTCCTCTTTCACTTTCATCAAGAGGCATCTAAGTTCCTCTTCACTTTCTGCCACAAGGGTGGTGTCATCTGCATATCTGAGGTTATGGATATTTCTCCCGGCAATCTTGATTCCAGCCTGCGTTTCTCCCAGTCCAGCGTTTCTCATGATGTACTCTGCATAGAAGTTAAATAAGCAGGGTGTCAATATACAGCCTTGACGTACTCCTTTTCCTATTTGGAACCAGTCTGTTGTTCCATGTCCAGTTCTAACTGTTGCTTCTTGACCTGCATACAGATTTCTCAAGAGGCAGGTTAGGTGGTCTGGTATTCCCATCTCTTTCAGAATTTTCCACAGTTTATTGTGATCCACACAATTAAAGGCTTTGGCATAGTCAATAAAGCAGAAATAGATGTTTTCTGGAACTCTCTTGCTTTTTCCATGATCCAGCAGATGTTGGCAATTTAATCTCTGGTTCCTCTGCCTTTTCTAATACCAGCTTGAACATCAGGAAGTTCACGGTTCACGTATTGCTGAAGCCTGGTTTGGAGAATTTTGAGCATTACTTTACTAGCATGTGAGATGAATGCAATTGTGTGGTAGTTTGAGCATTCTTTGGCATTGCCTTTCTTTGGGATTGGAATGAAAACTGACCTTTCCAGTCCTGTGGCCACTGCTGAGTTTTCCAAATTTGCTGGCATATTGAGTGCAGCACTTTCACAGCATCATCTTTCAGGATTTGAAACAGCTCAACTGGAATTCCATCACCTCCACTAGCTTTATTCGTAATGATGCTTTCTAAGGCCCACTTGACTTCACATTCCAAGATGTCTGGCTCTAGATTAGTGATCACATCATCATGATTATCTGGGTCATGAAGATCTTTTTTGTACAGTTCTTCTGTGTATTCTTGCCACCTCTTCTTAATATCTTCTGCTTCTGTTAGGTTCATACCATTTCTGTCCTTTATCGAGCCCATCTTTGCATGAAATGTTCCCTTGCTATCTCTAATTTTCTTGAAGAGATCTCTAGTCTTTCCCATTCTGTTCTTTTCCTCTATTTCTTTGCATTGATCACTGAAGAAGGTGTTCTCATCTCTCCTTGCTATTCTTTGGAACTCTGCATTCAAATGCTTATATCTTTCCTTTTCTCCTTTGCTTTTCACTTCTCTTCTTTTCACAGCTATTTGTAAGACCTCCCCAGACAGCCATTTTGCTTTTTTGCATTTCTTTTCCATGGGGATGGTCTTGATCCCTGTCTTCTGTACAATGTCACGAACCTCATTCCATAGTTCATCAGGCACTCTATCTATCAGATCTAGGCCCTTAAATCTATTTCTCACTTCCACTGTATAATCATAAGGGATTTGATTTAGGTCATACCTGAATGGTCTAGTGGTTTTCCCTACTTTCTTCAATTTGAGTCTGAATTTAGTAATAAGGAGTTCAGGATCTGAGCCACAGTCAGCTCCTGGTCTTGTTTTTGTTGACTCTATAGAGCTTCTCCATCTTTGGCTGCAAAGAATATAATCAATCTGATTTTGGTGTTGACCATCTGGTGATGTCCATGTGTAGAGTCTTCTCTTGTGTTGTTGGAAGAGGATGTTTGCTATGACCAGTGCATTTTAGCAAAACTCTATTAGTCTTTGCCCTGCTTCATCCCGCATTCCAAGGCCAAATGTGCCTGTTACTCCAGGGGTTTCTTGACTTCCTACTTTTGCATTCCAGTCCCCTATAATGAAAAGGACATCTTTTTGGGGTGTTAGTTCTAAAAGGTCTTGTAGGTCTTCTTAAAAATATTCAACTTCAGTCTCTTCAGCATTACTGGTTGGGGCATAGACTTGGATAACTGTGATATTGAATGGTTTGCCTTGGAGACGAACAGAGATCATTCTGTCATTTTTGAGATTGCATCCAAGTACTGTATTTCAGACTCTTTGTTGACCATGATGGCTACTCCATTTCTTCTGAGGGATTCCTGCCCACAGTAATAGATATAATGGTCATCTGAGTTAAATTCACCCATTCCGGTCCATTTTAGTTCGCTGATTCCTAGAATGTCAATGTTCTTCATTACCTCCACCATAGTTTGGCCTCAGGTCAAATAACAAAGAGGGAACACAGCCTCATCCTTCAAAAGGAAAATTGGATTAAAGATTTACTAAGCATGTCTCTGCCCATCAGAACAAGAACCAGTTTCCCCTCAGTCAATCTTTCCCATAAGGAAGCTTCCATAAGCCTTCTCCATCAGAGGGCAGCCAGACTGAAAACCAGAGTCACAGAAAACTAGCCAATCTGATCACATAGACCATAGTCTTATCTAAGCACTGTTTATAATAGCTAGGACATGGAAACAACCTAGATGTCCATCAGTAGATGAATGGATAAGAAAGCTGTGGTACATATACACAATGGAGTATTACTCAGCCATTAAAAAGAATACATTTGAATCAGTTCTGATGAGATGGATGAAACTGGAGCCGATTATACAGAGTGAAGTGAGCCAGAAAGAAAAACACCAATACAGTATACTAACACATATATATGGAATTTAGGAAGATGGCAATGATGACCCTGTATGCAGGACAGCAAAAGAGACACAGATGTGTATAGCGGACTTTTGGACTCAGAGGGAGAGGGAGAGGGTGTGATGATTTGGGAGAATGGCATTGAAACATGTATAATAACATGTAAGAATCGAAATACCAGTCTATGTCTGATGCAGGATATGACACGCTTGGGGCTGACGCGCGGGGATGACCCAGAGAGATGTTGTGGGGAGGGGGGTGGGAGGGGGGTTCATGTTTGGGAACGCATGTACACCTGTGGTGGATTCATGTCAATCTATGCCAAAACCAATACAGAATTGTAAAGTAAAAATTAAAAATAAATAAATAAATTAAAAAAAAAAAAAAAAATAAAACTATGAGCCATGCCCTGTAGGGCCATTCAAGACAGATGGGTCATTGTGGAGAATTATGACAAAACGTGGTCCACTGGAGAATGGAATGGCAAACCACTTCAGAGTTCTTGCCTTGAACCCCATGAACAGTCTGAAAAAGCAAAAAGAGAGGACACTGAAAGATGAACTCCCCAGGTCTCTAGGTGCCCAATATGCTACTGGAGAAGAGTGGAGAAATAACTCCAGAAAGAATGAAGAGACAGAGTCAAAGCAGAAAAACACCCAGTTGTGGATGTGACTGCTGATAGAAGTAAAGTCCGATGATATAAAGAGCAATATTGCATAGGAACCTGGAATGTTATGTCCATGAATCAAGGTAAATTGGAAGTGGTCAAACAGGAGATGGCAAGAGTGAACATCAACATTTTAGGAACCCACGAACTAAAATGGACTGGAATGAGTGAATTTAACTCAGATGACCATTATATCTACTACTGTGAGCAGGAATCCCTCAGAAGAAATGGAGTAGCCATCATAGTCAACAAAAGAGTCCAAAATGCAGTTCTTGGGTGCAGTCTCAAAAATGACAGAATGATCTCTGTTTGTTTCCAAGGCAAACCATTCAATATCACAGTAATCCAGGTCTATGCCCTGACCAAAAATGCTGAAGAAGTGGAAGTTGAATGGTTTTATGAAGACCTACAAGACCTTCTAGAACTAACACCCCCAAAAGATGTGTTTTTCATTATAGGGGGCTAGATTACAAAGTAGGAAGTCAAGAAATTCCTGGAGTTATGGGCAAATTTGGCCTTGGAGTACAGAATGAAGCAGGACAAAGGCTAACAGAGTTTTGCCAAGAGAAGGCACTGGTCATAACAAACACCCTCTTCCAGCAACACAAGAGAAGACTGTACATGTGGACATTACCAGATGGTCAATACCGAAATCAGATTGATTATATTCAGCTAAAGATGGAGAAGCTCTGTACAGTCAGCAAAAACAAGACTGGGAGCTGACTGTAGCTCAGATCATGAACTCCTTATTGCCAAATTCAGACTGAAATTGAAGAAAGTAGGGAAAACCGCTAGACCATTCAGGTATGACCTAAATCAAATCCCTTGTGACTATACAGTAGAAGTGACAAATAGACTCAAGGGATTATATCTGATAGACACAGTGCCTGAAGAACTATGGATGGAGGTTAGTGACATTGTACAAGAAACAGGGATCAAGACCATCCCCAAGAAAAAAGAAATGCAAAAAAGCAAAATGGCTGTCTGAGGAGGCCTTACAAACAGTCATGAAAAGAAGAGAAGCCAAAGACAATGGAGGAAAGGAAAGATATACCCATTTGAATGCGGAGTTCCAAAGGATAGAAAGGAGAGATAAGAAAGTGTGATCAGTGCAAAGAAATAGAGGAAAACAATAGAATGGGAAAGACTAGAGATCTCTTCAAGAAAATTAGAGATACCAAGGGAACATTTCATGCAAAGATGGGCACAATAAAGGACAGAAATGGCATGGATCTAATAGAAGCAGAAGACATTAAGAAGAGGCGGCAAGAATACACAGAAGAACTATACAAGAAGGTCTATATGAACGATACAAGACGGTCTTAATGATCCTGATAACCACAATACTGTGATCACTCATTTAGAACCAGACATCCTGGAGTGTGAGGTCAAGTAGGCCTAAGGAAGCATTACTACGAACAAAGCTAGTGGAGGTGATGGAATTCCAGTTGAGCTATTTCAAATCCTAAAAGATGATGCTGTGAAAGTGCTATACTCAATATGCCAGCAAATTCAGAAAACTCAGCAGTGGCCACAGGACTGGAAAAGGTCAGTTTTCATTCTAGTCCAAAAGAAAGGCAATGCCAATGAATGTTCAAACTACCACACAATTGCACTCATCTCACATGCTAGCAAAGTAATTCTTAAAATTCTTCAAACCAGGCTTAAAGACAAAGGCTTCCAGATGTTCAAGCTGGATTTAGAAAAGGCAGAGGAACCAGAGATCAAATTGCCAACATCCTTTGGATCATCAAAAGAGCAAGAAAGTTCCAGAAAAACATCTATTTCTGCTTTATTGACTATGCCAGAGCCTTTAACAGTGTGGATCACAACAATCTCGAAAATTCTTCAAGACGGGAATATCAGATCACCTGACCTGCCTTTTTAGAAATTTGTATGCAGGTCAAGAAGCAACAGTTAGAACTGGACATGAAACTACAGACTGGTTCCAAATCAGGAAAGGAGTATGTATGCCAAGGCTGTATATTGTCACCCTGCTTGTTTTACTTATATGCAGAGTACATCATGAGAAATGCTGGATTGGATGAAGCACAATCTAGAACCAAGATTGCTGGAAGAAATATCAATAACCTCAGATATGCAAATGACACCACCCTTATGGCAGAAAGTGAAGAAGAACTAAAAAGCCTTTTGATGAAAGTGAAAGAGGAGAATAAAAAAGTTAGCTTAAAACTCAATATTCAGAAAACTAAGATCATGGCATCCAGTCCCATCACTTCACGACAAATAGATGGGGAAACAGTGGAAACAGTGACAGACTTTATTTTTGAGGGCTCCAAAATCACTGCAGATGGTGACTACAGCCATGAAATTAAAAGATGCTTACTCCTTGGAAGCAAAATTATGACCAACCTATACAGGTTGTGAAAAAGGAGAGATGTTACTTTGCCAACAATGGTCCATCTAGTCAAGGCTATAGTTTTTTCCAGTAGTCATATATAGATGTGAGAGTTGGACTGTGAAGAAAGCTGAGTGCCAAAGAATAATGCTTTTGAACTCGGTATTGGAGAAGACTCTTGAGAGTCCCTTGGACCGCAAGGAGATCCAATCGGCCCATCCTAAAGGAAATCAGTCCTGAATATTCATTGGAAGGACTGATGCTGAAGCTGATACTCCAATACTTTGGCCACCTAATGCAAAGAACTGACACATTTGAAAAGACCCTCATGCTGGGAAAGATTGAAAGTTGCAGGAGAAGGGAAAAACAGAGTATGAGATGGTTTGATGCCATCATCGACTGAACAGACATGAGTTGGAGTAAACTCCAGGAGTTGGTGATGGACAGGGAGGCCTGGCATGCTGCAATCCATGGGGTCACAAAGAGTCAGATAGGACTGAGTGATTGAACTGTAACAATTAAGTGAAATGTTAAATGTATCAGTTACATTGGATAGCACATATGTCCAGGTTTCTTCCTCACCAATTTAATTTTTGTGGCATTTCACTCCACAAATGTTAGTCGTGTATATGTGATGTATTCAAAACTCACTTAGTATTTGGTAAAATGCTACTTTTACTATAATATTGTTGAACAAATGGAGTAAAACACATTTTCATTCATTTATTTATTGAATGAACATGTGTTTAATGAACACCTGTTCTGTCCTGGTGAATATAACAAGGGACCTGATTTTAAGTAACTCACCATTTAATGGGATATTTTTCATAAACACTTGTAATAAAGTGGGAGAAATGCTTTGATAGACTACTTACAGAATCATTTGGAGGCATTAATGAGGGGCATACAGCTAGGAAGAAGGTGGGATGGTCAGAAGAGATAATGATTAAGTCTTCTTAAAAGATCAATATAAAAGTTGGGAAAGAGAGATCTAGAGAGAGCAAAAGAGCATTGCTTGTAGATGAGATGGCATAAGCAGAAATTCAGAGAGAAGAAATGTAATTTTAGCAAGGACTTTTCAGTAATTGGGTGCTACTGAGGCATAAGGATCAAGACAGAGGGAGGGGAGGAAGCCACTGAGAGCAGGCTCAGGCATTTCAAGTCCGTGTTAAAAATCTTGTAGCTTACCTTACAGGGCAGCACTGAAAGATTATCAAATAGAGAAAAGCCCAGTCAGAGTACCATCACTGGTGGAAGACTCTGGCTGTAGAGTGCAGGATGGAAGAAGATAAAACCCAAGGCAGAGAGACCATTTAAGAGGCTATTACCATATGTAAAATTAGATAGCCAGTGGAAATTGCCTTATGACTCAAGAAGCTCAAATCTGGGGCTCTGTGACAACCTAGAGGGGTGGGATGGGGGAGGGAGGCTCAAGAGGGAAGGAACATGTATACCTATGGCTGAATCACTTGATGTATGGCAGAAACCAACACAATATTTTAACACAGTTATCCTCCAATTACAAATAAACAACTTTTTTTTAAGGGGCTGTTACATTCTTGATGGCAAAAGATGGCAAAAGACAAAAGTTATAGAGCTATTTGATGGTGAAATGTCAGCTTCCCAACCAGCCAGAGGGCAAAGGTACAGTCTCCAGAAACTGAAGACACCTACCTACTTTCTCTATAACCTTCTACATGTTATATTCTACTTTTCAGAACAATATTGCAATCACTGCTTTAAATGAATAAATTCTCAAATTATCATCCTCTTCCATCCATCCATTATACTATAAAAAATGAAACAATTAAGTCCTTTATTATGCAAGCATCATGAACAGAGATCAGATGTAATTCATCCCACAAGCTGTCAGCTAATTAAAGTATTTATACCACAGATTCCTCAGCCTTTCACACAACCCTGGAGGAGTACTGGGGTTTTATTCCAGGAGAAAAACAAATCACTCTCTATTCTCTCCTTATTTAATTTATGCCACAGTACCAATGGTTTCAAGTTTCATATTTAACCTAGAAGTTAAATGTGCACCTTTAGAAAACTGCCTGCAGGTAAGAAAGAAATTAAATGTTAAAGAAATCTTTAAAGCAGGATGAACCGATTTCTCCTCTCCCCCTCCATCCTGATTTCTGTCTTATCATTTTTACAGTTACTCTCTTTTCTCTCTGTAATCTAGTGGGAACTGAGATACTGAGGGGCGATGTGTATTTTTTTCTAGTTTTACAGCATGGGAGAAGAAGTTTTAAGTGATACAAATACAAATCCTTGATACAAATACAAATACTTAATATGCAGAACTAATCTGCCAGATTCTTGGCATACTGAGAAACTCACTAGGTCCTGTAATCCATCTTGATCTGAATAATAGCACATTCTCACCTAGAACTATTAGTAGTAAAAAATAAGAACTCACCTTGGAGAGATTGTCATGGGATGACTCATTCTGCTGCCAGGCACTGAACATTTAAACCTCATCCAGGCAAATTTAGCATTTTTTATATTTAACAAACATCTACTATTTATGTATTGGGCACCTTCTGTATGTGGAATGCTATTATGTAATTAGAGTATAAAATTCTGTCAGTGTATTTTCCAGCCTTGTGCTCGACTCATGGGTCTTAAGGATTAGGGATCTTTAGCCAATTCATAAAATCTTCACCTATTCTCCTTATCACCATTACCACAAAACTTCTGCTTCTGAATGCCCTTGATCTTATCTTATTTCTGATTTGTTTTATAGAAGAAAATCCTTGAGCTAACTTGTTGGATTTTGTTACTTTTTTCTGAATTGTATATAAGCTCTTTCTTGACCTTAATATTTTTATTGTTACTATACATACTCTTTGGGTTCATTTGAATATTTTTTATTATATGATCCCTAAAACCTAAATATAAACTTTCATTTGATTGACAACAGAAAAAATATCCCCAGAGTACACAGGTACAAGATTAATTTTCTAAAAGTCTCTGGATAGTATATTTAATATTGGGCAATGCTTGCTCAAGTTCTATGGGTTTCACTAACACCTCCAAGAAAATTTAGTATGGGGAAGAATCTGCTTCAGTTTTCTTCCTAGAACTTCAGCTCAACATGGCGGTACACCCAGAGTGGACAGGAATATGATACTCATTGATTGATTGATTGATTGACCTCTGCTTTATATATCCATATGCAAAGGTCAAGCAGATAATCTCACTGTTGTTATCTTTAAAAATTTCACAAGATATTTCAGCAGCAATGACCAGTGGTGAGGTATTTCCTTCTTTTCCCAAAGCACTCTAAGACCTAATTATCACTCCTCACATAAATCTGTTCTTACTTCAGCTGTCCCCATGTGAGTCCCCAGGATCAGTCTTCTACCTCCTGCTGAGGATCTCCATTAGATAAGCCCAAATAGATGCTAATGGGGACACAGAGGAACAGGGTGATGTAATTCAAATAGGCAGCCCTTGGGAACAGAAAGCATTTTGGAGAAGACTGGAAATTGGATAAGGAAGGTCAAATGGAAGATACTTAACATACTCATCATCTGGTTATTGAGTACACACAGAAATATACACATAAACACACAAATTCAAAAACTTCAGGAAAAATAGAAGCAAAGTCCAAGAATTTCAAATTTGACACAGTAAGATCATTTGGTTAGCAGTTAATTTAGCCATATTCAAAGGCACTTGGTAAGCACTGCAAGTAGTACAGATAAGTATAAAGGAAGGTAGCTGTTTTGAAGATGCTTGCCATCATGTCATAAAATCAGAAAGTGTTTATTCTTGGAAAGAAAAATGTTAACAATAGGTAAAACTTGGACACTAAGATCCTGGCTCAAATGAAAATTGGAGCTCCTATTATCAGTATTCATATTTATTAGCACTAAGAATGTGCCTATGCAAATAGATGAAGCAAATGAGGAGATGAGCATTGTCCTCTGGGCAAACTGTGAAGAATAGCAGACTTGGCAATGTTCCTGAACACTGCATAGTGACCACTTGGAGCGCTTGTGGTTCCTATGGAGAAAATTCTACTCATCCTTTATCTCTCTTTATACGTCAGAAAAATAAAAAGATAGTTCCTGGTTTGTCAACCTCCAAATCTTGGTGTTAATTGCTTCATGACACCACAGGAAAGAAAACTCAAGGGTAAAATGAATCTATGTACTTTGTTTGGAAGTTACCCTTGGGGGAAAAAAAAAAACAAAAACCACCTCTGCAGTTCTTTGGTTTGGTTTTAGACTCTCTGTATTCTACTGAGTACTAAGGAAAACAAAAAATAACAACCTCTTCACACACACACACACAAAAGCACATTGATCACATCACTATATAAAACATTTGGCTTCCCTTGTAGCTCAGTTGGTAAAATTCTACCTGCAAAGCAGGAGACCCGGGTTCAATTCCTGGGTTGGGAAGATCCCCTGGAGAAGGAAATGGCAACCCACTCCAGTATTCTTGCCTGGAGAATCCCATGGACAGAGGAGCCTGGCAGGCTACAGTCCATGGGGTTGCAAGAGTCAGATATGACTTAGTGACTAAACCACCACCATATAAAACATATGACTTTTACATGGCTACTAACAATGCCTTTACATTCAGTTTATTACTCCCCAAGTATCTCATTTAATAGAGATCTAACTAAATTAAGATCCTCCATTCACAATCAATGGGTAACCTACTGGAACCAGTTTTTTTTTTTTTTTTTTTTTTTTGTTTTTATATGTAAGTCAATCCTAAAGGAAATCAGTCTTGAATATTCATTGGAAGGACTGATGCTGAAGCTGAAACTCCAAAACTTTGGCCACCTGATGCAAAGAACTGACTCATTTGAATGCTGGGAAAGATTGAAGGTGGGAGGAAAAGGGGACGACAGAGGATGAGATGGTTGGATGTCATCACCGACTCAATGGACATGAGTTTGAGTAATCTCCAGGAGTTGGTGATGGACAGGGAGGCCTGGAGTGCTACAGTCCATGGGGTCACAAAGAGTCAGACACGACTGAGTGACTGAACTGAACTGACTGATATGTAAGTCACATATCACCTAGGTGACTTTACAAGGACTAAGAGTTTTCTGCTGAAGTTGGTGGGGAAAGTACTAGAATTCTTACATAAATGGGTCCCATAGGCAATCATAGTGTTGAAAGATGGGATAGAGAAGTGCTTGGGGTAGCACTTAGTACTGTTTTTAGCTAGTTATTCAAATAAGATGGGGAAATAAAGGTGACAGAGTAGAGGTTGTTGAGCTCATATCTCAACACAATGACATCACAAATACGTCTATTTGTATGGTGGAGGAATTCTCACTGAAGACAGACTGGAGACTGGTAGAAAGACTCTTAGACAACAAAGGTTGTAAAGAGTAGTCTACATAGAGTTGCATAGAGAGGAAAGAAAAGTGATAGGTTGCACTGGTACATTTCCCCACTAGGGCAAAGGCTGCTGTTTCCAAAGAAGAAAATGTACAATCAAGGGGGATGGAGCTGGATAGGACCTGAACAGGGTGAGGGTGGCCATTCCTAGCATTGGCAGATCAGGACTGATTTGGAGTTCTGACTGGCATGCCAGAACTACTTCAGTATATGCCCAGACCCATGCCAAGTGCCCAGTATGGCCCATCTTGCTCCAGTGCTGCTCCTTTCTGGGACAGAGGTACCACTGCTGGGATGAGGAGAGCACACACTCAGAGGGCACTGAGCCAGCCCAGAACTGACCCTCAGGGCTTCTTCTCTAGCATCTTGGGATCTTACTGTATTCACATAGGGAGGTGACAGCCACTGAGCCTAGGAGAAGCCCTAGCTCCCAACTGGTTCTGGCCTCTATCCCCTCTATCTCCAGTCCCACCCACCACTAAGGTTATAGCTATTAGCAAACCCTGGGGAAAGACATGATCCATGCTTACTTTTGGATGTAGCTCTCCCATGAAAGCCACTAGGTACATATAGAATGTTTAGGGATGCTCCCATACAAGAACATTCTTTCAAGATTGGAATAAGTAACTGTCTCACCTAATTGTACAGAGATAGAGAAAGTTAAGCAAAATGAAAAGACAGAGGACTTTGCTTAAAATGTTAAGAAAAAGAAAAAACCATGAAAAAATACCTAAATAAATAGAAATAATTTAGTGGATAAAGATTTCAAAGCACTAGTAACAAGAAGGATAACTGAAGTACAGAAAAAATAGAACAGAATTAAAAATTTTATAAGAACCTAGAACATAAAAGAGAACTAGTCAGAGCTTAAAAATATAATAGAAATTAAAAACATGAGAGAAGAAATAAACAGCATATTAGAATACAGAAGAATACATAAGTGATCTAGAAGACAGTATAATGGAAACCACCCAATCAGAAGATCAAAAAGAAACTAAAATTAAAAAAGAGAACAGTTTAAGGAAACTCTGAGACATTCACAATATAGGAGCCCAGAAATAGAAGAGAGAGAGAAAGATGGTAAAATGTATTTAATGAAATCATGGCTGTAAAGAAGAAAACATATCCAGATCCAGAAAGCAAAGAGTTCCAAACAAGATGAACCCAAGAGACCCACACCAATTAAAATGGTGAAAGTTAGAGAGATAATTTGAAAGACAGCAAGAGAAAGCAAAGAGTCAAATGTAAGGGAACCCCCATAAGGCTATCAGCTGATTTTTTAAGCAGAAGATTTGCAGGCCAGAGGCAGAGAAGCAGGCAGGAGACAGCCAGAGCCAAAAAGCAAGGGACAATCTTGGCTCCAGAGATGGCATCCTCCAACAAACTGTGAGCAGGCTCCCAGTTAATAACCATATCTTCCTGGGATCCTGGACGGTTGACATCCACCAGGAGGGTTGCAGCCTGAGATCAGCCCCCAGAGGAGACACACGGCACACCTGAGACAGAGCTTGCACCGCACACCCAGGAAATTGAGGGGCTGGAACTGGGGAGGTGATAAGATGCACCGCCTAGGTGGGAGAGTGTGCTCACCAAGCACCTGGTCGGCTGAGCTGCTCCGACCTGGGAAGGGCACGAAACGTAGGCTCAACTGACTCTGTGCCTTTGTGGAGTACCCAAGAACCTGAACCTGAGTGGCTTAGACCTGAGAAGTGCATGCAACCCAGGGCCTGCTTTAGACAGTTCCTCTGCAGAGCAACCTGGAACCTGAGGAGTGTAGACTGGGAAAGCACACACACTGTGAGTGGGGGCAAACCCAGTGTGGCCCAGACACCTCAAGCACTCCCCACAAATGCCAGCGATATTTGTTTGCAGTGTTCCTCCCTCCCCACAGCACTACTCAACAAGTTAGCCTAAATAAGTGACCACTTTCGCCTCCTTGGGTGGAAATTAGACACTGAAGAGACTTGCAAGAAGAGAAAGTCAAACAAACAAAGAGGAGGGAACGGCTATGGAAGTGACACAGGTGCAACAAATTAAAACCCTGTAGTTAGCACTGACTACATTGGAAGGGGCCTATAGACCTTGAGAAGTATAAGCTGGAACAAGAACTATCTGAAACTGAACTGACCCGACACTGCCCTCAATAGCTCCAAAGAAATTCCTAGATATATTTTACTATGATCATTTTTTAAATTAAAAAGTTTTAAAAAACTTCTTTATTACTCCTTTAATTTTCATTTCTATAACCTGCTGCTGCTGCTGCTAGGTTGCTTCAGTTGTGTCTGACTCTATGAGACCCCATAGACAGCAGTCCACCAGGCTACCCCGTCCCTGGGATTCTCCAGGCAAGAACACTGGAGTGGGTTGCCATTTTCTTCTCCAATCTATAACCTACTATTACCTTGCAAAAAAAAGACCCTATTTTTAAAGCAAATTTCATATATATATATTTTTTTTATAATTTTTGTGACTTTGTTTTGTTTCTTTAATATTGTATTTTTTGAGAGTCTAACCACTATATTTTTAATCTTTGCTTTCTGGTTTTTGTTATCAATTTTGTACCTTTAAGAATCTAATCTTCAGTACCCATTTTTACTTAGGAATGTGATTACTGGCTTGATTGCTCTCTCCCCTTTTTGACTCTCCCTTTTCTCCCCCACATCACCTCTATCTCCTCCCTCCCCCTTCTCTTCTCTACCCACCTCTGTGAATCTCTTTGAGTGTTCCAGGGTGTGAAGAACACGTAGGGAACTGATTACTGGCTAGATCTGTCTCTCTCCTTTTGACTCCCACTCTTCTCCTTCTGATCACCTCTATCTCCCTCTTCCTTCTTCTCTTCTCCATGTAACTCAGTGAACCTCTCTGGGTGTCCCTCACTGTGGAGAATCCTTTCACCATTAACCTAGATGTTTTATCATTGGTGCTGTATGGATGGAGAAGTCTTGAGGCTACTGTAAGAATAAGACTGAAAGCCAGAGTCAGGAGGCTTAAATTCAAAACTTGAGAACATCAGAAAACTCCTGACTCCAGGGAATATTAATCGACAAGGGCTCATCCAAAAGCCTCCATACCTACAATGAAACCAAGGTCCACCCAAGAGCCAAAAAGTTTCAGAGCAAGACATACTAAGCTAATTCTTCAACAATGCAGGAACATAATCCCGAGCATTAAAATACAGGTGGCCAAAAGTCACACCAAACTCACAGACACCTCAAAACATACTACTGGATACTTCATTGCACTCCAGAGAGAGGAGATCCAGCTCCACCCACCAGAACACCGACACAAGCTTTCCTAACCAGGAAACCTTGACAAGCCACTCATCCAACCCCATTCATACAGAGGAACCTCCACAGTAAAGAGGAACCACAAAATTCCAGCATTCAGAAAGGCCACCCCAAGCACAGCAATCTAAATAAGATGAAAAGGCAGAGAAATATGCAGCAGGTAAAGGAACATGATAAATGCCCACCAAACCAAACAAAAGAGGAGGAGATAGGGAGTCTACCTGAAAAAGAATTCAGAATAAATGATAGTGAAAACGATTCAAAATCTTGAAAACAAAATGGAATTACAGATAAATAGTCTGGAGACAAGGATTGAGAAGATGCAAGAAATGTTTAACAAGGACGTAGAAGAAATAAGAGAGTCAATCAATAATGAATAACACAATAACTGAGATCAAAAACACTCTGGAAGGAACCAACAGTAGAATAACTGAGGCAGAAGATAGAGTAAGTGAGGTGGAAGATAAAATGGTGGAAATAAATGAAGCAGAGAGGAAAAAAGAAAAATGAATTAAAAGAAATGAGGACAATCTCAGAGACCTCTGGGACAATGTCAAATGCCCCAACATTCGAATCATAGGAGTCCCAGAAGAAGAAGACAAAAAGAAAGGCTGTGAGAAAACACTTGAGGAGATAATAGTTGAAAACTTCCCTAAATGAGGAAGGAAATAGCCACCCAAGTCCAAGAAACCCAGAGAGTCCCAAACAGGATAAACCCAAGGCAAAACACCCCAAGACACATATTAATCAAATTAACAAAGATCAAACACAAAGAGCAAATATTAAAAGCAGCAAGGGAAAAACAACAAATAACACACAAGGGGATTGCCATAAGGATAACAGCTGATCTTTCAATAGAAACTCTTCAGGCCAGGAGGGAATGGCAGGGCATACTTAAAGTGATGAAAGAGAAAAACCTACAGCCCAGATTACTGTACCCAGCAAGGATCTCATTCAAATATGAAGGAGATATCAAAAAAGCTTTACAGACAAGCAAAAGCTGAGAGAATTCAGGACCACCAAACCAGCTCTTCTACAAATGCTAAAGGATCTTCTCTAGACAGGAAACACAGAAAAAGTTTATAAACTCAAACCCAAAACAACAAAGTAAATGGCAATGGGATCATACTTATCAATAATTACCTCAAATGTAAATGAGTTGAATGCCACAACCAAAAGACAAAGACTGGCTGAATGGATACAAAAGCAAGACCCCTATATATGCTGTCTACAAGAGACCCACATCAAACCGAGGGACACATACAGACTGAAAGTGAAGGGCTGTAAAAAAAATATTTCACGCAAATGGAGACCAAAAGAAAGCAGGAGTAGCAATACTCATATCAGATAAAATAGACTTTGAAATAAAGGCCATGAAAAGAGACAAAGAAGGATACTACATAATGATCAAAGGATCAATCGAAGAAGAAGATATAACAATTATAAATATATATGCACCAAACATAGGAGCACCTCAATGTAAGGCAAATGCTAACAAGTATAAAAGGGGAAATTAACAGTAACACAAAAATAGTGGGAGATTTTAATACCTCACTCACAGCTATGGATAGATCAACTAAACAGAAAATTAGCAAGGAAACACAAACTTTAAATGATACAATGGACCAGTCAGACCTAACTGATATCTATTGGACATTTCACCCCAAAACAATGAATTTCACCTTTTTCTCAAGTGCACATGGAAACTTCTCCAGGACAGATCATATCCTGGGCCATAAATATAACCTTGGTAAATTCAAAAAAATTGAAATCATTCCAAGTATATTTTCTGATCACAATGCAGTAAGATTAGATGTCAATTACAGGGAACAACAACAAAAAAAAAACTATTAAAAATACAAACATATAGAGGCTAAACAACAAATTATTATTCTTCTGAATAACAAACAAATCACAGAAGAAATCAAAAAAGAAATCAAAATGCATAGAAACAAATGAAAATGAAAACACAACAATCCAAAACCTATGGGATTCAGTAAAAGCAGTGCTAAGGGGAAGGTTCATAGCAATACAAGCTTACCTCAAGAAACAAGAGAAAAATCAAATAAATACCTTTACTCTACACCTAAGGCAGCTAGAAAAAGAAGAAATGAAGAACCCCAGAGTTTGTAGAAGGAAAGAAATCACAAAAATTAGGGCAGAAATAAATGCAAAAGAAACAAAGGAGACTATAGCAAAAATCAACAAAGCTAAAAGCTGGTTCTTTGAGAGGATAAATAAAATAGACAAACCATTAGCCAGACTCATCAAGGAAAAAAGGGAGAAGAATCAAATCAACAAATTTAGAAATGAAAATGGGAAGATCACAACAGACAATACAGAAATACAAAGAATCATAAGAGACTACTATCAGCAACTATATGCCAATAAAATGGGCAACTTGGAAGAAATGGACAAATTCTTAGAAAAGTATAACTTTCCAAAAGTGAACCAGGAAGAAATAGAAAATCTTAACAGACCCATCATAAGCATGGAAATTGAGACTGTAATCAGAAATCTTCCAACAAACAAAAGCCCAGGACCAGATGGTTTCACACCTGAATTCTACAAAAATTTTAGAGAAGAGCTAACACCTATTCTACTGAAACTCTTCCAGAAAATTGCAGAGGAAGGTAAACTTCCAAACTCATTCTATGAGGCCACCATCACCCTAATACCCAAACCAGACAAAGATGCCACAGAAAAAGAAAACTACAGGCCAATATCACTGATGAACATAGATGCAAATATCCTTAACAAAATTCTAGCAAACAGAATTCAACAACATATTAAAAAGATCATAGACCATGACCAAGTGGGCTTTATTCCAAGGATGCAAGGATTCTTCAACATTCGCAAATCAATCAATGTAATACACCACATTAACAAATTGAAAGATAAAAACCATATGGTTATCCCAAAAGATGCAGAGAAAGCCTTTGACAAAATTCAACATTCATTTATGATAAAACCCTCCAGAAACCAGGCATAGAAGGAACATACCTCAACATAATAAAAGCCATATATGACAAACCCACAGCAAACATTATCCTCAATGGTGAAAAATTGAAAGCATTTCCCCCAAAGTCAGGAACAAGACAAGGATGCCCACTCTCACCACTACTATTCAACATAGTTTTGGAAGTTTTAGCCACAGCAATCAGAGAAGAAAAAGAAAAAGGAATCCAGATTGGAAATAGAAGTAAAACTCTCACTGTTTGCAGATGACATGATCCTCTACATAGAAAACCCTAAGACAACACCAGAAAATTACTAGAGCTAATCAATGAGTTTAGCAAAGTTGCAGGATGTAAACTTAACGCACAGAAATCCCTTGCATCCCTATACACTAATAATGAGAAAAGAGAAAGAGAAATTAAGGAAACAATTACATTCACTATTGCAACAAAAAGAATAAAATACTTAGGAATAAATCTACCTAAAGAAACAAAAGACTTATGTATATAAAACTATAAAACACTGGTGAAAGAAAGCAAAGAGGACACAAATAGATGGAGAATTATACCAGGTTGCTGGTTGGAAGAATCAATATAGTGAAAATGAATATACTACCCAAAACAATCAATATATTCAATGCAATCCCTATCAAGCTACCAACAGTATTTTTCACAGAACTAGAACAAATAATTTCACATTTTGTATGGAAATACAAAAAACCTCAAATAGCCAAAGCAATCTCGAGAAAGAAGAATGGAACTGGAGGAATCAACCTGCCTGACTTCAGACTATACTATAAAGCTACAGTCATCAAGAGAGTATTGTACTGGCACAAAGAGAGAAATATAGATCAGTGGAACAAAATAGAAAGCCCAGAGATAAATCCACGCATCTATGGACACCTTATCTTTGACAAAGGAGGCAAGAATATACAATGGGTTAAAGACAATCTCTTTAACAAGTGGTGCTGGGAAAACTGGTCAACCAGTTGTAAAAGAATGAAACTAAAACACTTTCTAACATCATACACAAAAATAAATTCAAAATGCATTAAAGATCTAAATGTAAGATCAGAAACTATAAAACTACTAGAGGAAAACATAGGCAAAACACTCTCTGACATAAATCACAGTAGGATCCTCTATGACTCACCTCCCAGAGTAATGGAAATAAAGGCAAAAATAAACAAGTGGGACCTATATAAACTTAAAAGCTTTTGTGCAATGAAGGAAACTATAAGCAAGGTGAAAAGATAGCCTTCAGAATGGGAGAATAAATAGGAAATGAAGCAACTGACAAAGTATTAATATCAAAAATATACAAGAAGGTCCTGCAGCTCTGTTTATTCCAGAAAAACAAACAACCCAATCAAAAAATGGGCCAAAGAACTGAACAGACATTTGAAGACATACAGATGGCTAACAAACACATGAAAAGATGCTCAACATCACTCATTATCAGAGAAATGTGAATCAAAACCACAATGAGGTACTGTCTCACACCAGTCAGAATGGCTGCTATAAAAAAGTCTACAAACAATAAATGCTGAAGAGGGTGTGGAGAAAAGGGAACCTTCTTACACTGTTGGTGGGAATGCAAGCTAGTATTGCCACTATGCAGAACAGTGTGGAGATTCCTTAAAAAACTGGAAATAGAACTTCCATATGACCCAGCAATCCCACTTCTGGGGATACACACTGAGGAAACCAGAATTGAAAGAGACACATATACCCCAATGTTCATTGCAGAACTATTTACAATAGCCAGGACATGGAAGCAACCTAGATGTCCATCAGCAGATGAATGGATAAGAAATCAGTGGTACATATACACAACGGAATATTACTCAGCTATTAAAAAGAATGCATTTTAATCAGTTCTAATGAGGTAGATGAAACTGGAGCCTATTATACAGAGTCAAGTAAGTCAGAAAGAAAAACACCAACACAGTATATTAATGCATATATATAGAATTTAGAAAGATGGTAATGATGACCCTGTATGCGAGAAAGCAAAAGAGACAGATACAAAGAACAGACTTTTGGACTCTGTGGGAGAAGGCTAGGGTAGGATGATTTGAAAAAATAGCATTGAAACATGTATATTATCATATGTGAAATAGATTGCCAGTCCAGATTTGATGCATGAGACAGGGTACTCAGGGCTGGTGCACTGGGATGACCCTGAGGGATAAGGAGGGAGGTGGGAGGGGGTTTCAAGATGGGGAACACATGTACACCCATGGCTGATTCATGTCAATGTATGGCAAAAACCACTATGACATTGTAAAGTAATTAGCCTCCAATTAAAATAAATTAATTAATTAAAAAATAATGTAAAGGAGGAAATTCCCACTAGTAAATTCAAATATATAGTTAAGGTTGTGGATCAAGCACTTAAATAAGCTAGGACAATGAATAAAAGACAAAAATTTTAAAAAAACCAACTGTAAATACAATAAACAGTTAAGGGATAAATATGAAAATGTAAAATATGACACAAAAATACAAAATATAGGCAAGGAAAGTAAAAAATGTAGATCATTTAGAGTGTGCTTGAACTTAAGTGACTATCAGCTTAAAACAAGTTGATATAGTTCCATATTTATTGACTCCTTAGAAATAGATACACAAAAACTAGAGAGAAAGGAATATAAGTATACTGCTAAAGAAAATGATCAAACAAGAAAAAAAGAAACTAAAAGAAGAAAAAAGGAAACCAACTAGAACAAGTAACAAAATGAAAATAAGTACATATCTGTCAATAATCACTTTATATGTCAATGGAAAGAATGTTCCAATCAATACCACTTCACACCAGTCAGAATGTCTGTGATCCAAAAATCTGCAAGCAATAAATGCTGGAGAGGGTGTGGAGAGAAGGGAACCCTCCTACACTGTTGATGGGAATGCAAACTAGTACAGCCACTATGGAGAACAGTGTGGAGATTCCTTAAAAAATTGCAAATAGAAATGCCTTATGACCCAGCAATCCCACTGTTGGGCATACACACAGAGGAAACCAGAATTGAAAGAAACACATGTACCCCAATGTTCATCGCAGCACTGTTTATAATAGCCAGGACATGGAAACAACCTAGATGTCCATCAGTAGATGAATGGATAAGAAATCTGTGGTACATATACACAATGGAGTATTACTCAGCCATTAAAAAGAATACATTTGAATCAGTTCTGATGAGATGGATGAAACTGGAGCCGATTATACAGAGTGAAGTGAGCCAGAAAGAAAAACACCAATACAGTATACTAACACATATATATGGAATTTAGGAAGATGGCAATGATGACCCTGTATGCAGGACAGCAAAAAAGACACAGATGTGTATAGCGGACTTTTGGACTCAGAGGGAGAGGGAGAGGGTGTGATGATTTGGGAGAATGGCATTGAAACATGTATAATAACATGTAAGAATCGAAATGCCAGTCTATGTCTGATGCAGGATATGACACGCTTGGGGCTGACGCGCGGGGATGACCCAGAGAGATGTTGTGGGGAGGGGGGTGGGAGGGGGGTTCATGTTTGGGAACGCATGTACACCTGTGGTGGATTCATGTCAATCTATGCCAAAACCAATACAGAATTGTAAAGTAAAAATTAAAAATAAATAAATTAATTAAAAAAAAAAAAAAAAAACATGGGGTGGCTGATCAGATTTTTAAAAAAAAGACCCAACTATATGCTGCTAACAAGAGACTCACTTCAGCTAAAGACATACTCAGACTGAAAGTGACTTTTTCCATTTTCATGATGTATCTTTCTTAAAGTTTCTTAATAGCTATCTCAATGCACTCCATGCAAAAACAGCAGACAATGTATTTTTTTCGAGTGCACATGGAAGTTTTCCAGGACAGATCACATACTAGACCCCCATCCAAGTCAACATATTTAAGAGAACAGAAATTATATCCAGCATTTTTTCCCAAAGATAGTACTATGACAGAAAAGAAATCATATCAAGAAGAATGGGAAAAACAAATGTGGAAACAGAACAACATGCTGCTAAAAATAATAATAATAAAGTAGGTCAGTAAAGGAATCAAAAGAAAATCAGAAAATATCTCAAGACAAATAAAGATAAAAGATGATATGGGGTGGGAGGTGGGAGGGGGGTTCATGTTTGGGAACTCATGTATACCAGTGGTGGATTCATGTCAATGTATGGCAAAACCAATACAGTATGGTAAAGTAAAATAAAGTAAAAAAAAAAAAAAAAAAAAAAAAAGACAACTTTCCAAAATCAGGACTCAGCAAAAGGAATTCTAGGAGGGAAGTGTATAGTGACACAGGCCTCCCTCAAGAAATAAGAAAAGTCTCAAATAAATTATCTAATTTATCATATGAAGGAATAAGAAAAAGAAAAACAAGTCCAAGTCAGCAGAAGAAAGAAAATAAAGAAGAGCAGAGGGGAAAGAAATAAGAGATCTTAAAAACAATGGAAAAAATAAACAAAACCAAGAGCTGTGTTTTTAAAAGATAAACAGAGTTGACAAACCTTTAGCCAGGCTCAACGAGATGTAAGACCTAAATAAATAAAATAGGAAATGAAGAAAAATAACCACTGATATCATAGAGATATAAAAAATGATAAGAGATTACCATGAACAATTTTATGCCAACAAATTGGACAACCTAGAAGAAATGGGCAAGTTTCTAGAAACATACAGCCTACTGAGGTTAAATCAAGAAGAAACAAACAATTTGAGCAGACTAATCACTAGAAATGAAAATAAATTTGTAATATAAGAACTCCCAGCAAATAATAGTCCAGTACTAGGAAGCTTGACATGGGAATTCTACCACACAGATAAAGAAGAGCTAATACCTAACCTTCTCAAACTATGCCAAAAATCGAAGAGGGCAGAACACTACCAAATTCATCCTACAAAGCTATAATTATCCTGATACCAAAATCAGACAGACACTACAAAGAGAAAATTATAGGTTAGGTGCAAAGAAACAACCAAATATTGGCAAACTGGATTCAACAATAGATAACATGTCACACAACATGATAAAGCAGGATTTAGTCACAACATGTAAGCACAGTTCAATATCTGCAAATCAATCTGAGATACCATATTAACAAAAGGAAAGAATAAAAATCACATGATCATCTCAATAAGAGCCTTTACAAAGTTCAACCTCCATTCATCTTAACAACTCTCATGAGTGGATTTAGAAGGAAAATATCTCAACATAATCAAGGCTATTTATGACAAGTGCTTCCTTAG
Source organism: Oryx dammah (assembly GCF_014754425.2). Taxonomy (NCBI): domain Eukaryota; kingdom Metazoa; phylum Chordata; class Mammalia; order Artiodactyla; family Bovidae; genus Oryx; species Oryx dammah. Next base: position 38,582,164 of record NW_024070210.1, read on the forward strand.
TGGCTCAAATGGTAAGGAATCTGTCTGCATTGCAGGAGACCCAGGTTTGATCCTTGAGTTGGGAAGATACCCTGGAGAAGGGATAGCAACCCACTCCAGTATTATTGCCTGGAGAATTCCATGGAAAGAGGAGCCTGGTGGGTTACAGTTCATGGAGTGGCAGAGTTGGACATGACTGAGTGACTAACACACGCTCACACACATGCGCAGCTAATATCATACTCAGTGGTGAAAAGGTGAAAGCTTTTCCTTTAAGATCAGGAACAGGACAGGCATGTCCACTCTCACCACTTCTATTTATCATAATATTGACAATCCTAGCCATAGCAATCAGACACATACACACACACACACACACACAAAGAAATAAGCATCCAAATTGGAAGGGAAGAAGTAAAAGTCACTGTCTGCAGATGGCATGAAACTGTTTACAGAAAACCCTAAATGTGAAAGTGTTAGTTGCTCAGTCGAGTCCAACTCTTTTCGATCTATGGACTGTAGCCAGCCAGGCTCCTCCATCCATGGGATTTCCTAGGCAAGAATACTGGAGTGGGTAGTCATTCCTTTCTCCAGAGGATCTTCTTGATGCTGGGATTGAACCCAGGTCTCCTGCACAGAGAACTCTAAGGCCTCCACCAAAAAACTATTAGAATAAATGAACTCTATAAAGTTGTGGGATACAATTATATACAGAAATCTGTTGCTTTTACTTACATAATAATTATCTGTAAGAAAATGAAAGCAAGAAAACAATCTTATTTAAAATTGCATCAAAAAGAATAGATATAGAAATAAACTCAACCAAGGAGGTGAAAGACTGAAAACTACATGACATTGATGAAGGAATTTGAAAATGATACAAAGTAGTGGAAAGACATTCCATGTTTATGGGTTGGAAGAATTAACATTGTTAAAATGTCCATACTAAGCAAAGCTCTCTACAGTAAATCCCCTACATACATACATACATACAGTAAACCCCCTACATACATACATACAGTAAATCCCCTAATACAAGTTGTGAACTTTCAAAGATGCAAACTTGTGTTTCTTTGTCCAATCGTATAAGTTAGCTCACATGTCTGGTGTACACTGTCTTGTGCATGCATCCTCTATGGGTGATTATACTTTATGTATTTTACTAAACAGTACTATATAGAGTACAGTGGTAAAGTATCCTTGTTTCAAGCCTGGGATGCCTGGAAGCGAGTATAAAAGCAGTGATGATGTAGTTGGTACTGCTATCAGCCCCTATTTGCCAGCTGTTGTACTATATTACTGTACTTTTCAAAGTACTGTAAGATTAAAAAATGTTTTATTTTTTGTGTTTTTTAATGTATTGTTTATTGTGTTAATTGGGTACCAAGGCTAACTTTGTTGGGCTTATGAAAAAATTGGACTTACGAACATGCTTTCAGAGTGGAATTTGTTCATATATAGAGGACTTAGTGTACATATTTAATGCAATCTCTATCAAAGTACCCATGACATTTTTCATAGAGCTAGAACAAATAATCTTAAAATTCAAATAAATTAAAAAAGACCCTGAATAGCAAAAAAAATCTTAATAAAAAAGAATAAAGCTGGAGGTTATCACACTCCCTGACTTCAGAATATAGTATGAATGTACAGTTATCAAAATAGGGTGGTACTGGCACAAAAACAGGCACATAGATCAATGAAGCAGAGTAAAGGGCCCCAAAATAAACCCACACAGTTACAGTTAATTAATCTTTGACAAAGAAGGCAAGAATATACAGTGGAGAAAAGACATTCTCTTTACTAAGTGGTATTGGGAAAACACGACAGCTACATGTAAAACAATGAGATTAGAACATCCACTCATATTATGTTTTGGATTGGCTAAAAAGTTCTCTACAGTTTTTCTGTAGCATCTTATAGAAAAACCCAAATTAAATTTTTCACCAACCCAATACAAAAATCAACTCAAAACTGGTTAAAGACCTAAATGTAAGACTGGGAACCATAAAAGTCCTAGAAGAAAACATAGGCATAACACTCTGACATCACTTTAGTTTAGTCGCTCAGTCGTGTCCAGCTCTTTGCAACCCCGTGGACTGCAGCATGCCAGGCTTCCCTGTCCAACAGCAGCTCCCGGAGCTTACTCAAACTCATGTTCATCGAGTCAGTGATGCCATCCAACCATCTCATCCTCTGTCATCCCTTTCTCCTCCTGCCTTCAATCTTTCCCAGCATCAGGGTCTTTTCCAATGAGTCAGTTCTTCGCATGAGGTGGCCAAAGTATTGGAGCATCAGCTGCAGCATCAGTCCTTCTAATGAATATTCAGGACTGATTTCCTTTAGGATTGACTAGTTGGATCTCTTTGCAGTCCAAGGGACTCTCAAGAGTCTTCTCCAACATCACAGTTCAAAAGCATCAATTCTATTTGACATAAATTGTAGCAATTTTTTATTTTGGATCTGTCTCTTAAGGTAAACAAAAGCAAAAATAAAGAAATTGGCCCTAATTAAATTTAAAAGCTTTTGCATAACAAAGGAAAACTGCTGACAAAATGAAAAGACAGACTACTGACTGGGAGAAAATATCTGCAACATCCCAAGCATTTTAAACAACTCATACAACTAAATATCAAAAGTAAAACAAAACAAACAAACAAACAAACAAACTGAACAACCCAGTCAAAAATGGGCAGAAGACTAGAACAGACGTTTGTTTTTCCAAAGAAGACATACACTTGACCAAGAGGCACATGAAAATTTGCTCAATATAACTATCAGAGAAATTCAACCACAATGAGGTATTAACTCACACCTGTAAGAATATCTATCATCAAAAGACCACAAATAACATATGTTGATGGAGATATGGAAGAAAGGAAACCCTTTTACACCACTGGTGGGAATGTATAAATTGGTACAGCCACTGTGGAAAATAGTATGGCATTAACTAAAAATAGAACTACCATATGATCCAGCATTTTTACTACTTTATGTATTTCTGAAGAAATGAAAACACTGGTTTGAAAAGATAAATCCACACCAGTGTTCAAAGGAGCATTATTTACAGTAACGAAGTCATGAAAGCAACCTAAGTGTCCATCAGCAGATGAATGGATAAATACAGTGGGTTCTCAGGTAAAAAAGAATGAAATTTTGCCATTTGGAACAACATGGGTGGACCTGGTGGGCCTTATGCTTAGAGAAATAAGTCAGACAGAGAAAGATAAATACTGTATATTAACACTTATATGTGGAATGTAAAAAATAAAATAAGCATTGGAGAAGGAAATGGCAACCCACTCCAGTGTTCTTGCCTGGAGAGTCCCAGGGTCAGGGGAGCCTGGTGGGCTTGCCGTCTATGGGTTTGCACAGTCAGACATGACTGAAGTGACTTAGCAGCAGCAGAGCTATCTTGTGGAGAAGGCAATGGCAACCCACTCCAGGACTCTTGCCTGGAAACTCCCACGGACGGAGGAGCCTGGTAGGCTGCAGTCCATGGGGTCGCGAAGAGTCAGACACCACTGAAGCAACTTAGAAGCAGCAGCAGCAGAGCTATCTTGAGATGGGGGAGTTTTTTAAAAAAATCTGTTTTACTATGTTTTTGTTGTATGTTTTCCTCTCAGGAGAAAAAAAATGGGATGAATAAATTTTATAACAGAACCACATACTCACTTAAGTTTATGGACAAAGAGAAGTGTGCTGGGTTGAAATGGAATAAAGAGGGAATAGGTTTAGACACTGGAGTTTTAAGCAACACAAGGCAGTGGTCATTGAGAGGGGCAACAAATAATTTAAGTCCTGAGGTTATTCCCACCTTACTTCCTAGAGTCTCCAGGTGGTACTTCAGAAAAAAAAATATAATATTCATATGCACAGGAATGAAGAGCCCAACAAACTTCTTGGGTGAAAAGATGGGGCTAGGATTCCCAGGAAGTAAAGCAGCTACACTGCATTTAAAGAGAGTAGAATAAGAAAGGGGAGATAGATACATGAAGAAAGCTCCATAAGTCTCTAGTGTCATTAACTGAGCATTGATCAGTATGTGTAGATGAGGAAACTACCTGAAGCTAAGGAGAAAATCTATGTGAAGGAAGCTAAGGGAAAAAAATCTTTAAAGCTTGTGCATGTCTAGGAATATTTCATGTTCTCATCAGCCAGAAAGAAAAAAAAATCTCATAATTCTTGAGGCATTAGGCAGAGTATTTATGTTCTGCTTTACACCAAAACAAAACTTAAAAGCATGCTTTGAAAGCAAAAGAAACACAGTTGACCCTTTAAAAACATAGAGGTTAGGAGCATCAAAACTCCACATGTCAGCTCTCCATATATGTGGTTCCTCCATAGTCACAGCTCTATATCTGCGTATTCAACCAATAACAGATGTGGCTGTGTGAATACTATAGTACTTACTAGTGGAAAAAAAAATAGTCATGTATAAGTCTATCCATGCAGCCCAAACTCATATTATTCAATAGTCAACAGTGTTTCCAAGTAACTTAACTGTATCCCAGAACAAAGTTTAAGAATATTTATAGGAATGCCAATATACATAGCACTCAAAAATCAAAATTTATAGTATATGGCATCCAAAAAAAAAAATTAGCAGGTATACAAAGAAATAGGAAACTGAAACTAGTAATGAAGAAAAAAATCAATAAAACAGACCCAGAAATGAAATAGATGATGATATTGGTAGACCGGGAATTAAGACAATCAAGAAGGCAGAAAAAGACTGAGCATGTTAAGTAGGGACATAAGATTTCTTTAAAAGTTTCTAATCCAATTTCTAGAAATAAACAATACAGTGTATGAGTTTACCAGATTGTATACTACTGAAGATTAGTAATCTTGAAGATATAGCAATAGAAGCTATTCAAGATGAACAAGAGATGAGGGGTGGGGGGAAGAAAAGAATAGTATATCCATGAGTGGTGGGATAACTTAGGCAGATGTGTATAATTAGAATCTCAAGGGACAGAGAAAAAATAGAAGATATAGGGCCTAAAATTTTCCAAATGTGATGAAAACTACAAACCCACAGAACCAAAATTAACAAACCACAGGCACAAAATATTGCTAAAAAAACAACATGAAGGCACATTATAATAAAATTATTTAAAATCACTGACAAATAGAAAATCTTAAGACCAGATACTATAAAACTCCTTAAGGAAAACAGGCAGAACACTCTTTGACATAAATCACAGAAATATATTTTGGGATCCATGTCTAAGAATGAAGGAAATAAAAACAAAAAGTAAACAAATGGGACCTAATTAAACTTAAAAGCTTTTGCACAGCAAAGGAAACCATAAACCAAACAAAATGACAGTCCACAGAATGGGGGAAAATATTTGTAAACAATGCAGTTGACAAGGGCTTAATCTCCAAAATATACAAACAGTTCATACACCTATCAAAAAATAGGCAGAAGATCTAACTAGAGATTTATCCAAAGAAGATATACAAGTGGCTAACAGGCACAGGAAACAATGCTCAACATTGCTATTAGAGAAATGCAAATCAAAACTACAATGACGCATCACCTCACTCTAGTCAGAATGGTCATCATCAAAAATTCTACATAATAATACTGGAGAGGGTGTGGAGAAAAAGAGACCCTCCTACACTGTTGATAGGAAGGTAGATTGGTATGGCCACAATAGAGAACAGTGTAGAGGAGATGAGGACAGGAAGGACTGGTGTGCTGTAGTTCATGGGGTTGCAAAGAGTCTGACATGTCTTAGCAACTGAACACCACCACCGTATAATTAACTTGTATATCACAAACTTTAAAGCAATCAAACAGAAACCAAAATAAGAATTATAGCTTTGAAACCAACAAAAGCAGAAAGACCAAAAGAAGGCAGAAAAAGAGAAAAAAGGAAACAGAACAGACGGGAAAAGTAGAAAACAATTTGCAAGATGGTAGATTTAAACATGACTGTTAAAATAATCATGTTAAATAAATGCCCTAAACACCCCAAGTAAAAAGTGGGATTATTATATTGGATAAAAAAGCAAAACCCAATTATATGTTGTTATATGTTACAAATGAGAAATTCACTTTGGATATAAAGCAAACTAGGTTAAAAACAAAAGAGATATTCTGTCCTAACTCTAACCAAAAGAAAGCTCAAGTGATTATATAAATATCAAAGTAGATTTTATAGAATATACTATTTACCAGAGGCAAAGAGGGTTTTTTCAAAATGACAAAAGGACCAATTAATCGAGAATACTTAACAATCATAGATGTACATGTACCTAATAACAGAGATGGAAAACAAGTGAAACAAAATCTGGTAGTATTATAAGGCAAAATATGCATATTCATGATGAGAGCAAAATATTATATACTCTTCTGTCAATAATTTATAGAACAAGTAGGCAGAAAATCATCCAGGATATAGTTTTGAACAACACTCTCAACTAACTATAGCTAATTAAATTTTATAGAACATTCCACTTAAAACAGCTGAATAAATATGCTACAATTCTTTTCTAGTCTACTTGAAACATTTGTCTAGATAAACACTTAAGCTGGGCCATAAAACAAGTTTCAATAAACTTAAAAGAATCCAAATCATAAAACTCTGTTCTCTGACTAAAAAGAAGTTAAATCAGAAGTTAATAACAAAGATATCTAGATAATCAATAACTATTTGGAAATAAAGCATTTCTAATACCCCTTACTTCAAATAAGAAATCAAAAGGGCAATTAAAAAGTATTTTGAACTGAAAATAAATGGCAACATAATATATCAAAATATGTACAAGACAGCTAAAGTAGTACAGAAATTTATGGCACTAAATATTCATATAGAAAAGAAAATGTATCAAAACAGTGACTTTAGTTTCCCCTTTAAAAAAAATTGAAAAGAAGAAAAAAATTAAACTCCATGTAAGCAGAAGAAAGGACATAATAAAGAGTAGAAATCAATTAAATTAAAATGTAGATAAAAATCAATGAAGCCAAAAGCTGGTTCTTTGAGAAATTCAATAAAATGATAAATCTCTAGACAGAATGACTGTGGAACAAATAGCTACATGTATCAATGCATATGTACACATGCACATAGAGAGAGAGATTAAAAATGACCTTTATCAGGAATGAGGGTGCAACATTTATAAATATTCTACAGATATTAGAGAGATAAGAGAATATTCAGTTCAGTCACTCAGTCATATCTGACTCTTTGTGACCCCATGAACTGCAGAAAGCCAAGCCTCCCTGTTCATCACCAAATCCCGGAGCTTGCTCAAACTCATGTCCATATAGTTGGTGATACCATCCAACCATCTCATGAAGAGAGTATTATGAACCACTTAATGAAAACAAATTCAATAACTTTAATGAAATGGACAAGTTCATTGAAAGATACAAAATATCTGTTTATTCATGAAGAAATAAATTATTTCTTATAGCCTATCTGTATAAAAGCAATCGAATATAGCTAAACACTTCCCGCAAGGAAAACTCCAGACCCACATGGGTTTACTAGCAAATCCTACCAAATATTTCAGGAAGAAAGAGCACCAATAATTGTTGTTGTTAGCTGTTGTTCAGTTGCTCAGTCATGTCCAACTCTTTGCACCCCATGGTCTGCAGCATGCCAGGCTTCCCTGTCCAACACTAGCTCCCAGAGCTTACTCAGACTCATGTCCATAGAGTAGGTGATGCCATCCAACCATCTCATCCTCTGTCGCCCCCTTCTCCTCCTACCCTCAATCTTTCCCAGCATCAGGGTCTTTTCCAATGAGTCAGCTATTTGCATCAGGTGGCCAAATAATTGGAGCTTCAGCATTAGTCCTTCCAATAAATATTCAGGGTTGATTTCCTTCAGGATTGACTAGTTTGATCTCTTTGCTGTCCAATGGACTCTCAAGAGTCTTCTGCAGCACCACAGTTGGAAAGCATCAGTTCTTTGGTGGTCAGCCTTCTTCATGGTCCAACTCTTACATCTGTATATAACAACTGGAGAAAACAGAGTTTTGACTACACAAACCTTTATTGGCAAGAATACTGGAGTGAGTTGCCATTTCCTCCTCCAGGGGATCTTCCCAACCCAGGGATCAAGCCCGCATCTCTTGCATCACCTGCATTGGCAGGCAGATTCTTTACCACTGAGCCACCAGGGAGGCCCACAAAAGTGATGTCTCAGCTTTTTAATATGCCGTGAAGGTTTATCGTAGCTTTTCTTTGAAGGAGCTAATTTCATGGCTGCAGTCACCATCTGAAGTGCTTTTGAAACCCAAGCAAAAGTAGCCTGTCACTGTTTCCATTGTCTCCCAACTATTTGCCAAGAAGTGATGGGACCAGATACATGATCTTTCATTTTTTGAATGCTGAATTTTAAGCCAGATTTTTCACTCTCCTTTTTCACCTTCATCAAGAGGCTCTTTAGTTCCTGTTCTCTTTCTGCCATTAGGGTGGTGTCATCTGCATATTTGAGGTTGTTGATATCTTTCCCAGCAATCTTGATCCCAGTTTGTGCTTCATTCTGCCCAGCATTTTGCGTGATATACTCTGCAAATAAGTTAGATAAGCAGGGTGACAATATACAACCTTGTTGTACTCCTTTACCAATTTTGAATCAGTTAGTTGTTCCATGTTTGGTCCTAACTGTTGCTTCTTGACCTGCATACAGGTTTCTCAGGAGGCAGGTAAGGTGGTCTGGTATTCCCATCTCTAAGAATTTTCCACAGTTTGTTGTTATCTACACAAAGGCTTTAGCATAGTCAATGAAGCAGAAATAGACATTTTTTCTGAAATTCTCTTACTTTTCCTAATATCCAACAGATTTTGTCAATATGATCTCTGGTTCCTCTACCTTTTCTAAATCCAGCTTGTACATCTGGAAGTTTTGGATCACGTAACGTTGAAGCCTAGCTTGACGGATTTTGAGAATAGCCTTGTTAGTACATGAAATGAGCAAAACTGTACATTCTTTGGCATTGCCCTTCTTTGCCATTGGAATGAAAACTGACCTTTTCTAGTCCTGTGGCCACTGCTGACTTTTCCAAGTTTGCTAGCATATCGAGTGTAGCACTTTAACCACATCATCTTTTAGGATTTGACATAGCTCAGCCTGAATTCCATCACTTTGGTTAGCTTTATTCATAGTAATGCTTCCTAAGGCCCGCTTCACACTCCAGGATGTCTGGCTCCAGGGAGTGATCACATCATCATGGTTTCCAGGTCATTAAGACCTTTTTGTATAATTCTTCTGTGTATTCTTGCCACCTCTCCTTAATATTTTGTGCTTCTCTTAGGTCCATATCTTTTCTCTCCTTTATTGTGTCCATCTTTGCATGAAATGTTCCTTTGATAACCTTCGATTTTCTTGAAAAGAGCTCTAGTCTTTCCCATTCTATTGTTTTCTTCTACTTCTTTGCATTGTTCACTTCAGAAGGCTTTCTTATCTCTCCTTACTATTCTTTGGAACTCTGCATTCAGATGGGTATATCTTTCCTTTCTCCTTTGCCCCTCACTTCTATTCTTTCCTCAGCTATTTGTAAGGCCTTCAAAGACAACCATTTAGCCTTTTTCTTTCCCTCTTGGGGATGGTTTTGGTCACACCCTTCTGTACAATTTTATGAACCACCATCAATAGTTTTTCAGGCACTCTATTAGATCTAATCCCTTGAATTTGTCACTTCTACTGTATAATTATAAGGAATCTGATTTAAGTCAAACGTGAATGGCATAGTGGTTTTCCCTACTTTCTTAAATTTAAGTCTAAATTTTGCAATAAGGAGCTAATGATCCTAGCCACAGTCATTTCCCCATCTTGTTTTTGCTGACTGTACAAAGTACCAATAATATATAAAATCCTTCATGAAAGTAAAGAAGAGGGCATACTTTCCCATTCCCAAGCCACAGAATGGGTAATTTTGTGAAGCCAATATTATCATGATCCCAATACAACAGTAGACATTACTAAAAAAGGAAACTACAAACTAATATCCCTGTGAACATAAATGTAAAAATTATTGACAAAATTTTAGCAAATAAATCCTGTGATATGTGAACATAATACATCATAATCAAATGAGCTTCATCCATAAAATGCTAGGTTACCTTAACACTGAAAAATAAATCTATAGGTCTTACTTTTACAGCTCTGACACATAAAGAGCTTGGAAATAAGCATTCTTGTCCTTTCAATGAGAAGAAGCTGAACAAATGGAAAATTGATGACTTTTCTTAGATCAATCAGAGAATCGAGTTCTCAGGGCAAAGCACATCCTGAAATCTGGAGAGACAGGTTGAATACAGAGAATCACAGCTGAGACTAGCCTGAATGGAGCAGTCACTGCTGGTACAGACTGCTTACAAACTGGTTACAGTTTTTATAAACTGGTAAAGTGAAAGTGAAGTGGCTCAGTCGTGTCTGATTCTTTGCAATCCCATGGACTGTAGTCTACCAGGCTTCTCTGTCCATGGGATTTTCCAGGCAAGAGTACTGGAGTGGGTTGCCATTTCCTTCTCCAGGGGATCTTCCTGACCAAGGGATTGAACCCAGGTCTCTTGCATTGCAGGCAGATGCTTTACCCTATAAACTGGTAAGAACACTTAAACAGTCTTTGATGAATTTCTGGAGGCAAAGTGTGGTCTAGTATGAGAGTGAGAAACTTCTGAGGGCAGCAGAAGAGATACACTTTTGTTGATTTTACTTGGACGTAATCAGATACTCATGGTAAAGAGCCATGAAAACACTCATGTTTCTGTTATGAAAGGGAAAAAGGACTAGAAAATTCTCTATTAGAAAAACAAGCTCAATGAGGGGAAAGACTACCATAACCTTGTCTGAGGTTAGGAAATAAAAATTATTCAACTCCAACCACCTGTAAGCCTTTCCATCTCACTTAAGAAAAGGCCTAGTTAAAAAAACTGAAGATTATGGACTATTTCCCTGTCTCCCACACCCTACCATCACAACAGTCCTCCAGTAAAATAGTAATAGTGAATTAGGATGAAAGAGTTCCAAGGCTCAGACTCTATTTAATAGAGAGTTTTTAGGGAAGTGCAAAGACAAAAATGCATGAAAAAAACAAGAACACCAGAAGAAATAAAATCTCTGGCGTCTCATAGAGAATAGATTTGTGGTTGCCACTGGAGGAGGTGGGGTAGGGTATGGACAAAGTGGGAGTCTGGGGTTAGCAGACAAAAAATATTATAAATAGAATTAATAAAGCCCTACTGTATAGCACAGGGATATGTATTTAATATCCTGAGATAAACCATAATGGAAAAAATATTTTTTAAATGTATATATAACTGATCCCTTAATGAGTTAATAGATAACTGTAATATAGTAATAATAGTAACAGTGTATTGGGCTATCATACAATATAGATAAGTGGAATAAATGACAGTAATGTTATAAGTGTAGGAAATTCAGGGCACTTGGGTGCTGATCTAGTAAAAAAATATGACCATAAAAGGCAATAACATATACAAGCTTTGATGAGTGACACCTTGACAGGTCTGAATATGAAGAAACTCTCTTATAGCAGTCTCTAAATGTCTAAAAATCTGCTTGTTTGGTCTATTATTAAGGTAACTGAATATGTAAAAATTGGAACATATGAACTTTTAAGCTAATGGATCTCAGAAAGCAGTGAAAGAATAAATTTAGAGGCCAATTCACAAAGGCCATCTTTGACTGATTTAAATATGAGTGAGAAATAGAAGGGAGGAATGTCCTCCCTATGAAGTGATGTACTGTTTTTTAAGAGTGATCCTACATGATTTGTAAATATATGCAGCAAACTCCAGGGTAGCCACTAATTAAAAAAATATATATACACAGTTGATATGCTAAAAGAGAGAAGATGGATTCATATAATATGCTCAACTAAAGTCAGAAAAGGCAAAAAATTAGGAGAAGAAAGAGCAAGTACAGCAAATAGAAAACAGTTATAAATGTGGTAAATACTGAACCAGTGATATCAATAATCACTAAATATGAATGGGATATACAACATTCATTAAATGGCAGAGATTAGAGTGGATTACCCAGTTGTGGCTGTGACTGGTGATGGAAGTAAAGTCTGATGCTGTAAAGAGCAATATTGCATAGGAACCTGGATCCATGAATCAAGGCAAATTGGAAGTGGTCAAACAGGAGATGGCAAGAGTTAACATTGACATTTTAGGAATCAGCAAACTAAAATGGACTAGAATGGGTGAATTTAACTCAGATGACCATTATATCTACTACTGTGGGCAAGAATCCCTTAGAAGAAATGGAGTAACCCTTATAGTGAACAAAAGAGTCTGAAATGCAGTTCTTGGGTGCAATCTCAAAAATGACAGAATGATCTCTGTTCATTTCCAAGGCAAACCATTCAATATCACAGTAATCCAAGTCGATGCCCCAACCAGTAATGCTGAAGAAGCTGAAGTTGAATGGTTCTATGAAGACCTACAATACTGTCTAGAACTAACACCCAAAAAAGATGTCCTTTTCATTATAGAGGACAGGAATGCAAAAATAGGAAGTCAAGAGATACCTGGATAACAGGCAAATTTGGCCTTGGAGTACAAAATGAAGGATAAAGGCTAACAGAGTTTTTGCCTAGAGAACATACTGTCATAGCAAACACCCTCTTTCAGCAATACAAGAGAAGACTCTACACATGGACATCACCAGATGGTCAATACCAAAATCAGATTGATTATATTCTTTGCAGCCAAAGATGGAGAAATTTTATACCATCAGCCAAAACAAGACCTGGAACTAAACTGTGGCTCAGATCACGAACTCCTTATTGCCAAATTCAGACTTAAATTGAAGAAAGTAGGGAAAACCACTAGACCATTCAGGTATGACCTAAATCAGATCCCTTACAATTATACAGTGGAAGTGAGAAATAGATTCAAGGGATTAGATCTGAAAGACAGACTGCCTGAAGAACTACGGACAGAGGTTTGTGACATTGTACAAGAGGCAGTGATCAAGACCATCCTCAAGAAAAAGAAATGCAAAAAGGCAAAACGGTTGTCTGAGGTGGCCATACAAATAGCTGAGAAAAGAAGAGAAGTGAAAGGCAAAGGAGAAACGGAAAGATACACCCATTTGAATGCAGAGTTCCAAAGAACAGCAAGGAGAGATAAGAAAGCCTTCCTCATGATCAATGCAAAGAAGTAGAGGAAAACAATAGAATGGGAAAGACTAGAGATCTTGTCAAGAAAAGTAGAGATACCACTGGAACATTCATGCAAAGATAGGCACAATAAGGACAGAAATTGCATGGACCTAACAGAAGCAGAAGATATTAAGAAGAGGTGGCAAGAATACACAGAAGAACTATACAAAAAAAGAGCTTCATGGCCCAGATAACCACAATAGTGTGATCACTCACCTAGAGCCAGACATCCTGGAATGTGAAGTCAAGTGGGCCATAGGAAGCCTCACTGCTGATAAAGCTAGTGGAGGTGATGGAATTCCAGTTGAGCCATTTCACATCCTAAAAGATGATGCTGTGAAAGTGCTGCACTCAATATGCCAGCAAATTCAGAAAGCTCAGCAGTGGCCAGAGGACTGGAAAAGGTCAGTTTTCATTCCAATCTCAAAGAAAGGTAATGCCAAATAATGCTCAAACTACCACACAATTGTACTCATCTCACACAGTAGAAAGTAATGCTCAAAATTCTCCAAGCCAGGTTTCAACAGTATGTGAACTGTTAACATCCAGACGTTCAAGCTGGTTTTAGGAAAGGCAGAGGAACCAGAGATCAAATTGCCAACATCCCTGAGATCATGAAAAAAGAAAGAGAGTTCCAGAAAAAACTTCTGCTTTATTGACTATGCCAAAGCCTTTGACTGTGTGGATCACAATACACTGTGGAAAATTCTGAAAGAGATGGGAATACCAGACCACCTGACCTGCCTCTTGAGAAACCTGTATGCAGGTCAGGAAGCAACAGTTAGAACTGGACATGGAACAACAGACTGGTTCCAAATTGGGAAAGGGGTATGTCAAGGCTGTATATTGTCACCCTGCTTATTTACCTTTTACACAGAATACATCATGCAAAAGGTCAGGCTGGATAATGTACAAGCTGGAATCAAGATTGCTTGGAGAAATATCAATAACCTCAGATACACAGATGACTCCACCGTTATGGCACAAAGCAAAGAAGAACTAAGGAGCCTCTTGATGAAAGTGAAAGAGAAGAGTAAAATAGTTGGCTTAAAAATCAATATTCAGGAAACTAAGATCATGGCATCTAGTCCCATCACTTCAAGGCAAATAGATGGAGAAAGAATGGAAACATTGACAGACTTTATTTTGGGGGGCTCCAAAATCACTGCAGATGGTGACTGCAGCCATGAAATTAAAAGATACTTGCTCCTTGGAAGAAAAGTTATGACCAACCTAGACAGCATATTAAAAAACAGAGACATTACTTTGCCAACAAAGGTCCATCTAGTCAAAGCTATGGTTTTTCCAGTAGTCACATATGTATGTGAAAGTTCCACTATAAAGAAAACTGAGCACCAAGGAATTGATGCTTTTGAACTGTGGTGTTGAAGAAGACTCTTGAGAGTCCCTTGGACTGCAAGGATATCTAACCAATCAAATTTAAAGGAAATCAGTCCTGGGTATTTATTGGAAGGACTGATGCTGAAGCCAAAACTCCAATACTTTGATCACGTGAGGCGAAGAAGTGACTCATTGGAAAAGACTCTGATGCTGGGAAGGACTGAAGGCAGGAAGAGAAGGGGACCACAAAGGATGAGATGGTTGGATGGCATCACTGACTCGATGGACATGAGTTTGAGTGAGCTCTGGGAGCTGGTGTTTGACAGGGAAGCCTGTCATACTATGTAGTCCGTGGGGTCGCAGAGTTGGACACAACTGAGCGGCTGAACTGAGAGTGGATTATAGACAAAGCAAGATCCAGTTATATGTTGTTTTTATAAGAAACATATTTTCAATCTAAAATTGCAGAATAGTTAAAAGTAAAGTGATTGACAATCATATGCTAATTCTAACCCAAGACAGCTGGAGTAGCTACATTAACCTCAGACAAAGCAGACTTCAGAACAACAACAACAACAAATTATCAAAGATAAAGAAGAATACCACTTAATTATAAATAAGTCATTTCTCTTAGGAGATATAACAATCCTTAATATTTTGGCACCAAACAATAATGTGTCAAAATATGGGAAGCAAAAACTGATAGATCTGCAATGAAAAATAGACAAATCCACTATTATACTTAGAGACTTTTGTAAAGTCTTTCATCATGGCTCACATCTAACTTCCACTTTAGAAAACTAGAGAAAGAATAGAAATTTAAGCCTAAGGCAAGCAGAAGAAAACAGCTAATAGAAATTAGAGGGGAAATTATTGATGATGAAAACAGAAAATATTAGCGTGAACCAACAAAACCAAATATCAGCTGCTGCTGCTAAATCACTTCAGTCATGTCCGACTCTGTGCGACCCCAGAGACGGCAGCCCACCAGGCTCCCCCATCCCTGGGATTATCCAGACAAGAACACTGGAGTGGGTTGCCATTTCCTTCTCCAAGATATGAAAGTGAAAAGTGAAAGCGAAGTCGCTCAGTTGTGTCTGACTCTTAGCGACCCCGTGGACTGCAGCCCACCAGGCTCCTCCATCCATGGGATTTCCCAGGCAAGAGTACTAGAGTGGGGTGCCACTGCCTTCTCCAAATATCAGCTACTCAGTGTGATAAATAAAATTTATTAATCTCTAGCCAGATTAACCAAGAACAAAAGAGAGAACACAAATTACCTATATTAGAAACAAATGGTGTACCCTTATTACTGATTCCTTAGATATAAAAAGGACAATATATGAGCATAATGAAAAACTTTATGCCTACAGATTTAATAATGAATGAAAATGTATCAATTTCTTAAAAGACAGAGGTTACCAAAGTCACATGAGGAAAATAGATCATCCAATAAGTCGGTATCCATTAAAGAAACTTAATCAATAATCAATATTAAAAAAATACCAGGTTAAATCCTATCAAAGATTTAAGAAATTAATACCAATTCTCTTCAATATCAAGGCAACAGAAGCAACAGAACACTTCCTAACTCATTTTATAAAGTCAACATTGCCCTAAAGAAATCAGTTAAAGGCATTATGAGACAGGAAAGCTACAGGGAAACTTCTCTCATGACCATATGTGGTACAATCCTTAAGAGAACATTATCAAACCAAATCAAACAATGTATAAAGAATTTATGTACCAGTACCAAGTGGGTTTTATTCCAGGTATGCAAAGCTGGTTCAACACTTGAACATCAATTAATGTAATCCTTCACATCAACAGGCATTAATCTTGATAGAATATTGAAAAACTGATTCTAAAGTTTTAGGGAAGGCAAAACACCTTCCATAAAATAGAAATGGACAAAATACTCAAGAAGAACAAAGTTGGAGAACTGACAGTTCAAGTCTTACCATAAAGCCACAGTTATGGAGCTAGTGTTGTATTGTTTAAAAAAAAAAATGGAAAAAAACCCACCCTATAAATCAGTGGAATAAGGTAGATAGACCAGAATCAGACCCACACAAAAATAGGTAACTGACATTTGACAAAGGAGTAAAGGCAGTTTATTGGGGAAAGAACAGTCTCTTCAACAAACGCTAAACTTCTAGTTGTAAAATAAACAATTTCTGGAGATGAAAAATGCTGCTGAAAAATTAGACATCTATATGGACAGAAGGAGGAATGGATAAAAAGGAGAAGCAGCAGCAGAAACTAACCAGAGACTTATATCTTTGACAAAATAACTCAAAATCATCATACATATAAATATAATATGTAATATCATGAAACTTCTAGAAGAAATAATAGGAGACAACCTACATGATTTTGAGTTTGGCAATGAGTTTTTAGATACAACACTGAAAGCACAGCCAATAAAAGGAAAAAAGTAATGAACTGGACATCATTGAAACTTAAAATTTTACTTCTTAAAAGTCACTGCTATCAAAGACACAGACCTGAAGAAATTATTTGTAAACCCATATATAAGATAAGGGCTTCCCAGGTTGCTCTAGAGGAGACATCCTGGTTTGGGAAGATCCCCTGGAGTAGGAAATGGCAACCCACTCCAGCCAGTATTCCTGCCTGGAAAATCCCTTGAACAGAGAAGCCTGGCAGGCTACAGTCCTTAGGGTCACAAAAGACATGACTGAAGCGACTGAGCATGCACATATAATAAAAGACTTATATCCAAATTATATAAAAAACTACTAAAACTCAGCAGTAAGAAAACAAACAAAAAGCTTAAAAATGGGCAAAAGACCTGGACACCCCACGAAAAAATATACAAGTGGCAAATAAGCATATGAAAAAATGTTCAACATCACTTGTCATTAGGGAATTGCAAATTCAAACAAAAATAGTTGTCAATATACATCTATTAGGATGGCTACAATCCTAAAAGAAAATTAAAACAAAAAAGACAATACCAGTGTTGGTGAGGACGTGGAACAACAGAATTCTGTTCCCTGATGATATGATTGAAAAATGATAGAGCCATTTTGATAGACAGTTTGACAGCTCCTTACAAAACTAAACACACTCTTTCTATGCAGCCCAGCAGTAACACTGCTAGGTATGTATCATGTGAATATTTACATTTATACAAAAATCCACACACAAATATCTATAGCAGCTTTATTCATATCTGCAATAACTAGAAGTGACAAGATTTCCTTGAATGGGTCAATGAATAAACAAACAGATATACCTATGTAATGGAATATTATTTAATCTTTTAAAATGAGATATAAACCATGAATACATGGGAGAATCTTAAGCATATATTGTGAAGTGAAAGAAACCATTCTGAATTGCTAAACATTGTATGATCTCCATTATACTGGATTCTAGAAAAGCCAAAACTATTTAGACAGAATGATCAGTGGCTAGTGGTAGAGGTTGTGGCGACAGGAGATGGTGAGGCATAGGAAATTTTGGGGGCAGTAAAATTATTTTGTATGACACTGTAATGGTGGTTACAAGACAGTATGCTGCTGCTGCTGCTGCTGCTAAGTCACGTCAGTCGTGTCCGACTCTGTGCGACCCCACAGATGGCAGCCCACCAGGCTCCGCCGTCCCTGGGATTCTCCAGGCAAGAACACTGGAGTGGGTTGCCATTTCCTTCTCCAATGCATGAAAGTGAAAAGTGAAAGTGAAGTCGCTCAGTCATGTCCGACTCTTCGTGACCCCATGGACTGCAGCCCACCAGGCTCCTCCATCCATGGGATTTTCCAGGCAAGAGGACTGGAGTGGGGTGCCATTGCCTTCTCTGACAAGACAGTATACAGTTTTCAAAAACCATAAAACTTTACAGCACAGACTGAATCTTAATGTGTGCTGTTATAAGGAAAATATTTAGGGCTTTGAGGAGTCCATGGAAGGCCTATGAAGTGTGAGAAAGTCTAACTGTGTTACAAATGTATGAAACAATCTAACTGAAGAAGTTTAAGGGAAAGGTGCTGACCTGTTACCTTTGGAAAGGAGTGGAGCATGTAGTAGTAAAAGCAAAAAGAACTGTTTATGAGCAAATGTAGCGAGGTTTGTAAAGTTGTCTCCCATGAAGTACAGTTTAATAATTCTGATACTGCAATACATGTATGCTGGATCTGGCAATTAAGTAAATGAATAGTTCATGGTGGGAATTGGAGTTATTGTTAGAGTGAGAGTTAAACGTAAGGAAGGGGGGAGGGGAGCTAGAATGATCCATGTGGTAATAATGAATTAGAGCTGGGAACATCAGTATAAACTCATGTTTAGCTTATTGCAGATAGAGGTAGTTAAACACAGTTGTATACATTTTTGTATTATACAGACATATGTATAACAGATTTTGATACACACAGTGTATCCATGCTCTGTCAACTGAGATAGAATAGAAGCAATGATTCTATGCTTCTGTTAACAACAGAAGCAACATGTGCACCAAACACTGGAAACTTGATTTCTAATACCAGTTTCCTATAAAAAGAACCAGGGATTCTTGGAGAAACTGCTTATTCTAGGACATGGGCAAGAAATATGCAAGACTCTGGTAGCTCAGCTGGTAAAGAATCTGCCTGCAATGCAGGAGACCCTGGTTCAATTCCTGGGTTGGGAAGATCCCTTGGAGAAGGGATAGGCTACCCACTCCAGTATTCTTGGGCTTTCCTGGTGGCTCAGCTGGTAAAGAATCCGCCTGCCATGTGGGAGACCTGAGTTCGATCCCTGGATTGGGAAGATCCCCTGGAGAAGGGAAAGGCTACCCATTCCAGTATACTGGCCTGTATAGTCCATGGGGTCACAAAGAGTCAGACATGACTGAGAGACTTTAGCTTTCATGCAAGATGAGCCTGGAGAATCTTGTAGTGCCAGAAACTAAAGATATAAACAAACACAGAAAACAAAAACAAAAATAAAATGATGAGAAAATGTCAGGGACACAAGAGCCAACTGAACGTGTCCTCAGTGGCCAAGCTTAACAATTTGAGCAAGAAAATAAAATAAACATATGATTTATTATAATATATATTATTATATATACAATAATATAATATAATCCAAAGTATAACATAAATATCCAAGTCAATATTGATAAAAGTAATGACTGAGTAAATAACTAAATGGAGAAGAGACATGTGCAGAAACATGACAAATAATTTATGTAAATATTTATGTAAATATTTTTTTCCCTCAAGAAGTGTGGGCTGTGCATAGTGACTTCTTTTCTGAGGAGTACAATGAGAAAGAGGAACAGGAGAAATTTACAGTGGAGAAACCTAGCAAATATTTTCTGATCTAGGTGAACAAAGTTAACACCAATTATGTTGATGTTACAAATACAAGATTTTATTAAAAATGATTTAAAAATGTGATAAAAATGGCACTTTACCACTCTGTTCTTCTTCTCTATAACCCATAAATTCAGTCTTGTGTGTGTGCATGCTAAGTCACTTCCATCCTGTCTGACTCTTGGTGACCCTGTGGACCATAACCTCCCAGGCCTCTCTGTGCATGAATTTCTCCAGGCAAGAATAGTAGAGTGGGTTGCCATGCCCTCCTCCAGGGGATCTTCCCGACCCAGGGAATCAAGCCCACAACTCCTGCATCTGTTGCCTTGGCAGGCAGGTTCTTTACCACCAGTGCCACCTGGGAAGCCCAAATTCAGTCTTATCACAAGAGAAAACATGATTTTATTCCCAATAAAGGGAATCTTACAAAACATCTGACTAATACTCCTCAAAACTCTCAAGATCATCAACACAAACAAAGTCTGAGAAACCACCCAATCAAAAGTCTAAAGAGACCTGACAATTGCTTGTAATGTGATATGCTGGATGGAATTCTGGAACAGAAAAAGGACTCTAGGTAAAATTAAGCAAATCTAAATAAACTACAAGGGCTTCCCAGACTTAGCACACATGTACAAATAAACTATGAACTTTATAACAGTGTTAACTGTGTTAGTTTATTAATTTTAACAAATGTATCATACTAATACTATATTATGAATAATAGCAGAAACTATGGATATAGGGCATATTGAGAACTCTGTACTATCTTTTCAATTTTTCTATAATTCTTAAACTATTCTAAAATTAAAGACTAGTAACATCAATGTAGTGTATCATATTAACAGATGGAAAGGGAAAACATAGCATTATCTAAATAAGACGTAGAAAAACACTTTGACAAAAATCCAATATCCTCCCTTGTAACAGCTCCAGGAAATTAGAAAAAGAAATGAATTTTCTCAGCCTGATAAAAAGTATCAAAGAAAATCCTACTTCTAAAATCATACTTCATGATGAAAGACAAATGATATTTTCATAAGATTAGAAATAAGGCAACTATATCTGCTCTCACCATTTCTGTTCAGTTCTGTTCTCAAGGTTCTAAATAGTTCAATGAGATGATAAAATAAATGAAAGACATCTAGGTTGAAATGAAAACTGTAAATTTATAGACTGTAGAAAATCCTAGGGAATCTATAAATATGTTACTAAAATGAATAAACAATTTTAGCCTGTTTGCAACATACAAGATTAATGTAGAGAAATTAATGTGTTTCTCTATACTGGTAATGAGAAATCAGAAATTGAAATTAAAAATGCTATACTGTTTACAATATTATATAAAATATGAAATATTTAGTGATAAATATGTCAAATTGTACACAAGACTTATACACTGCAAAGTGGCAAACATTGTTAGGAAAAAGTTAAAAAATCTAAAGAAATGGAGAGAAATGCTATATTAATGGATAGGAATCCTCAGTATTGTTGAGATAACAATATTTTCTAAGTTGATCTACCTATTCAGTATAATTCCAAATAAAATCCACTCAGGGTTTTTTTTTTTGCAGAAATTGACAAGCAATTTTCTAAACTTTATATCAAAATGAAATGGGCTTATAATTGCCAAAATAACTTTGAAAGAGAAGACCAAATTTGGGGTCTTATACAACCGGATTATAAGATTTATTTTTTTCGGGGTGCTGGTTTTTTCATTTTATTTTTTTGAGCAAAGGGCATTTAGTTATTCCGATTTAGAAATACACTTTTATTAATATCTCAAACCTCCTTTATACAGTGACAGTGATATTATTATCAAAACATTTTAAAACTACAGTGATAAGGACAATATGATATTACTGTGAAGACAGAAGATGGTTCCTTGGAATGATGTTCAGATAAAGACACACATATATGTTCAATTCATTTTTTACTAGTTTACCAAGGCAATTCTGATCTTTATATTAAATTGTGCCTGAAAAACAGAATGGTTCTTAATCAAATACCATATACAAAAACTAACTTGAAATTGAACTAAATATTTAAGAATTAAAACTTTAAACATTCAGAAAAAATCCTAATCATCCATATTCTTAGCTACAGTTTCTTAAATATTATACAATATTCACTAACTATAAATGGAAAAAAGTCAATAAATAGACCATAAAAATTAAGAACTTTTGATCTTCAAATAGCAAGAGAAGAAAATGAAAAGCAGGTCACAGACTGGGAAAGTTAATTTTTGTAAAACATGTACCGAACCAAGCTTCCCTGATGGCTCAGTTGGTAAAGAGTCTGCCTGCAATGTGGGTGACCCAGGTTTGATTCCTGTGTGGGGAAGATCCCCTGGAGAAGGCAACCCACTCCAGTATTCTTGCCTGGAGAATTCCATGGACAGAGGAGCCTGGTGAGTTGCAGTCCATGAAGTCACAAAGAGTCAGACACGACAGAGTTACTAACACTTTCACTTTGTACCCATTCAAAGATCTGTATCTAGAATATATGAAGAACTCTAACAACTTAATAAGAAAGTCTTACAACTTAATAAAATGACAATCAAGAAAATTTAAAAATAGGCAAGACATTTGCTCAGACACTTCACCAAAGATGATACACAGATGGCTAGTAAGCACATGGAAAGTTGTCAGCATTATTATTCACTAGGGAAATGCAAATTAAAACTAAAAAGAGATACCAGTATAGTGCTACTAGAATGGCTAAAACTGTTAATAGAATGCTGACCAACTAGAGCAATTAGAAATCTCATACACTGGGATTGTAAAATGGTTTCAAACATTTTGGAGAAGAGTTTGGCAGTTTCCTGAAAAGTGACCCATATGACCTGGTCATATATTTCTAAGTATTTACCTGAGAGAAATGAAAGGATATTCTCATCTACAAACTTGTTCATAAATGTTCATACCTTTATTTATAATAGCCCCAAACTAGAAATAACCTAAATGTCCAACAAGTAGATAATAAAATTGAGATATATCCATACAATGAAATATTAAAGAAAAAATGAACATATGCTACAACATTGATGAATTCTAAAATAATTATTCTCAGTAGAATATGTGACCATGTATACACACTGCATAACTATATTATATACAATTTTAGAAAATGGAAAATAATTGATAGTGGTAGAAATCAGATCATTGATTACTTGTCAGGGTAGGGTGGATTTGTATGGGTGGGAGGAAGGAGAAAATTTGGGGGCAGGAGAAAACTTTGGGGCATATGAACGAGCCATCTTGATTGTATTGATAGTTTCAAGGGGATATATATTTGTCAAAACTTCTAAAACGATATACTTTAATATTTTCAAATTTTATTCAACTATTACTTGGCTGCGATGGCCACAGGAGCAGCAGCTGTGATGGTCACAGGAGTGGCCGAGATGAGCTACCCCACGTCCAAGGTCAGGGGTGGCAGCCGAGAGGAGCTACCCTATCTCCAAGGTCAGGAGCAGTGGCTGTGCTTTGCTGGAGCAGCCCTGAAGAGATACCCCACATCCAAGGTAAGAGAAACCCAAGTAAGACGGTAGGCACTAAGAGAGGGCATCAGAGGGCAGACAGACTGATACCACAATCACAGACAACAGGCCAATCTGATCACACAGACCACAGCCTTGTCTAATTCAATGAAACCAAGCCATGCCATGTGGGGCCACCCAAGACAGATAGGTCATGGTGGAGAGGTCTGGCAGAATGTGGTCCACTGGAGAAAGGAATGGCAAACCACTTCAGTATTCTTGCCTTGAGAACCCCATGAACAGTATGAAAAGGCAAAATGATAGGACACTGAAAGAGCAACTCCCCAGGTCAGTAGGTGCCCAAATTGCTACTGGAGATCAGTGGAGAAATAACTCCAGAAAGAATGAAGGGATGGCACCAAAGCAAAACCAACATGCAGTTGTTGATGGGACTAGTGATAGAAGCAAGGTCCAATGCTTTAAAGAGCAATATTGCATAGGAAACTGGAATGTTAGGTCCATGAATCAAAACAAATTGGAAGTGGTCAAACAGGAGATGGCAAGAGTGAACATTGACATTCTAGGAATCAGGGTAATAAGATGGACTGGAATTCCTTCTCTCCTTTGCTTTCCGCTTTTCTTTTCACAGCTATCTGTAAGGCCTCCTCAGACAGCCATTTTGCTTTTTTGCATTTCTTTTTCTTGGGGATGGTCTTGATTCCTGTTTCCTGTACAATATCACAAACCTCTGTCCATTGTTCATCAGGCACTCTATCAGATCTAGTCCCTTAAATCTGTTTCTCACTTCCACTGTATAGTCATAAGGGATTTGCTTTATTGACTATGCCAAAGCCTTTGACTGTGTGGACCACAATAAACTGTGGAAAATTCTGAAAGAGATGGGAATACCAGACCACCGGACCTGCCTCTTGAGAAACCTGTATGCAGGTCAGGAAGCAACAGTTAGAACTGGACATGGAACAACAGACTGGTTCCAAATAGGAAAAGGAGTACATCAAGGCTGTATATTGTCACCCTGCTTATTTAACTTCTATGCAGAGTACATCATGAGAAACACTGGGCTGGATGAAGCACAAGCTGGAATCAAGATTGCTGGGAGAAATATCAATAACCTCAGATATGCAGATGACACCACCCTTATGGCAGAAAGTGAAGAGGAAATAAAAAGCCTCTTGATGAAAGTGAAAGAGGAGAGTGAAAAAGTTGACCTAAAGCTCAACATTCAGAAAACTAAGATCATGGCATCCAGTCCCATCACTTCATGGCAAATGGATGGGGAAATAGTGGAAACAGTGGCTGACTTTATTTTTTTGGGCTCCAAGATCATTGCAGGTGGTGACTGCAGCCATGAAATTAAAAAACGCTTGCTCCTTGGAAGGAAAGTTATGACCAGCCTAGACAGCATATTAAAAAGCAGAGACATTACTTTGTCAACAAAGGTCCATCTAGTCAAGGCTATGGTTTTTCCAGTAGTCATGTATGGATGTGAGAGTTGGACTATAAAGAAAGCTGAGTGCAGAAGAATTGATGCTTTTGAACTGTGGTGTTGGAGAAGACTCTTGAGAGTCCCTTGGACTGCAAGGAGATCCAATCAGTCCATCCTAAAGGAGATAAGTCCTGGGTGTTCATTGGAAGGACTGATGTTGAAGCTAAAACTCCAATATTTTGGCTACCTGATGCAAAGGGCTAACTCATTTGAAAAGACCCTGATGATGGGAAAAATTGAGGGCAGGAGGAGGAGACAACAGAGGATGAGATGCTTGGATGGCATCACCAATTCAATGTACATGGGTTTGGAGGACCTCGGGTGTTGGTGATGGACAGGGAGGCCAGGTGTGCTGCGGTTCATGGGGTCACAAAGAGTCAGACAAGACTGAGTGACTGAACTGAACTGATTCCTTGACAAATCCTTTCAGAAAAAAAAAAAGTTTTATCTCTTGTTTTGTCTTTTTATAGACTTCACCAATTTGAACTTCTATTACTCATTTGCTCCTATTTCTCCTTTTTAGACTAAAGATCCTTGAAGTCAGGAAATCTTTCTATTTTTGTTAAAGTGTCTAATACTGAGGTTATTGAAAGTAAACATATAACAAATAACATGCAAAATAGTATAAATCAATGAGCACACAACTGAAGAGTTTCTTAGAGTCTTTTGGGAAATTTTTTCAAGCCTTATTTGAGATTATCATGTTTTTTGAAACATGAAAAAAAATCTAGATTAGTTTATAAAGTTAGAAACGTGCACCAGAGTAAAATAAGCAAAACTAACCATGCACTAATCTGTAAGATGTGACCACAGCAATATTTTAATTTCTACTATAAGATTGTTTGTCAGCACAATTGACCCCTGCCTGATATGTACACATTTTATATTCAATACACCAATGTGAAGTAAGACTCCACTTCTGATGTCACAGTTCAGTTCAGTTGCTCAGTCATGACTGACTCTTTGCAATCCCATGGACTGCAGTACACCAGGCCTCCCTGTCCATCACCAACTCCTAGAGTTTTCTCAAATTCATGTCCATTGAGTCGGTGATGCCATCCAAGCATCTCATCCTCTGTTGTCCCCTTCTCCTTCTGCCCTCAATCTTTCCCAGCATTAGGGTCTTTTCAAATGAGTCAGTTCTTTGTATCAGGTGGCCAAAATATTGGAGTTTCAGCTTCAACATCAGTCCTTCCAATGAACATTCAAGACTGATCTCCTTTAGGATGGACTGGTTGGATCTCCTTGCAGACCAAGGGACTCTCAAGAATCACAACTTGAGGAAAATGGACCACTGAGAGTCAGGTGAATGAGGCTGAGAAAAGTAAGGTCATTCCTAGAAAATTTAATCTGAATAGTGGGAATATTCTTATTTGCATCTTCAGTTGTCCCTTTCTTCAGTGGCTAAATTACAGGCTTTTTTTTTTTTTGAATAAAGATTGTAATGGTCTCCACTCACTCACAGGCAAAGCAAGGCATAGCGGCTCACAGCCCTCTGTGCCTCCCTGTTCTCCTCGGTTCACTGCATCTGATGTTGGGTGGTGAGGGACTGGGGATGTTTGTGGCCCATGTGGCAAGGCCTAGATGTGGACTCCCCTACCCCTAAATTAGCCTATGGTCCCTTTTCCAGTTCCCCCTCAGAGGGCTCCTTTTCCCTTTCTGTAAAAGTCACTGTGTAGTAAAGTTGAGGGAGGAGGGCACAGGGAGGAACAGGAGGATCCAGGAATCCTCATCCCAGTCTGGACTGGCCTGAGTCAGGGTGGAGAGCATGTACATATGGCCGTGTGTATGTGTGTGGCGTGACTGTGATTTTGGGGCCAGTTGAATTCTATATGAGATTTCCAGTGATTTTATTTGGAGAATGGCTTATATCAAGTGATTAAAAATGATTTGTTATATTACTGATGCTCTATGTGTATGTCTTGTAGTTGTTGTTTAGTTGCTAAATCACGTCTGACTCTTTGTGATCTCATGGACTGTTGCTCACCAGGCTCCTCTATCCACGGGATTTCTCAGGCCAGAATATTGGAGTGGGTTGCCATTTCCTTCTCCAGAGGATCTTCCCAACCCAGGGATCGAACCTGTGTCTCCAGTGTTTCCTGCATTGAAGGCAGATTATTTACCACTGAACCACCAGGGAAGCCCCATGTATGTACTAGGGCTGGATTTATCAACTATGTAGACACGAAACTATTTTTTTTTTTGACACAAAACTATTAATGAGGTTGACTAGTTGATGGTTGGTCCATGGAATCACTGGATCATATGTAATAACTTAATTCAAAGAACTCTAATACTAGTATAAAATAAATTATAATAGCTGCTTGAGATATCTGAATCACCTCATGATAAATGATCTCTGTGCCAGGCTGAAGAAGTTTAGGCCTCTCCAACAACACCTGCTCCCAGGAAAACATCCTTAGCTGAAGGTAGCTGACTACATGGGATAACCCGACTCCCAAGAAAATATGGCTAGCTTATATAAAACTTTGAACTCAGTTTCACATTTTCCTTGTGAAATTATTTTCCTGCAGCTATTATTTCTTGAAATAAAATGCTACTTTCATAATGACAACAAGATTTGGGGGACATTCTGTCACTTCAGTAACTTAAAAGTTGAAACAAAGTGGAACACTGGTAAAGGAAGCACTGTTTGCATTTCACAAGGAATTGTACATTTCCCATGGGTCCTCTAAGCTAGGAAACATCTTCAGAAAAAAAACACTTCTCTTTTTTAGTACAAAGGATGTAAATTATAACAAATCAAATGGAGTGGGGATGACAAGGTCACTTAAAAGCACTTCTGTGATTAAATAGTCTGTATTCAAATTGTATTGTGACAGATTTGAATAACTGACACCTTGAATGAAAAGTGTTTTATATCTGGAAAACTTTTCTGCAGAGAAAGCATGCTAAGTGAAAAAAGTTTTTGTGTCTCACTCCACTCTCTCGAGAATACTAGAATAAGATGTGCACTTATACATGAGAAGAATTTATATGGTTTTAGAGCAAGAAGTAATCTTAGAGATCATCTAGTTCAAACATCTTGTTTTACAAATGAGGAGACAGGCCTAGAGGTCAAGATAAGATTGATGTTTAAGGAAGGTCAGTTTGGCACCATGGACACGACACTGCAGGTAGAGTCTTAGCGGCTGATCTGGGAAGGGCTGGGTCAGGCTGGGAGTGTTTTCTCCAGGGGTTTGAAGTGTGTGCCATCAGAAGGATAACTGTGAATTGGAGCTCAAGTTAAGATGAAAAGGGCCAGGGTCTGGCATTAGTTCCTGAGGAGTGATAGAAATACATACCATAACTGAGATTAGAACATTCTGGAAAACAGACTCCAAGGCTCAACCACATTATAAGATGAAGACCAAAACCTACAAAGCAAGGACATTTTTTTTTTTTTTAATGAATTTTGCCTATGATATAGAAGAAGGCCTGGCATCTAGTTTGGAGTTTCAGCACTGGACTGCTAAGAATTAGTGCAAAAATGGTTGAATAAAGTTGAGCGGTACTGGGGCATTAAAAAAGTCAGATAAACCCTCATTGCCCATTTAACTCTTATTTTCTCGATATTCATAGAACACATCCCTATTGCTGTAACTTTCCTTCGGGGGGCATTTTTAGTAGCTTTATGAGAGGCCTTGTAATCAGAAAATGGTGTATAGGCTTAGAAATAGACAAAGTAAGATTTTTTTTTCCCACTGGCTTTGACCCTGACCAGACAAATGGTGTTGGACAAATTAGAAATCCTCTTCGAGCTTAAGTTTTGTCATCTGCAAAATGGAGATGGCAGTACTGTCTACTAAGTTTGTTATGAGAATAATATAACTAGAATTCTAAGCACAGTCTAGGCCTCTAACAAATAGTTTTTTACTATATTGTTAGATTTATTTCACAAAACCGTATCATTTAGAGAATATACCCTACTTTTGCTCTTGTAAGTGTTGACCTTATAATTTGACACTCAGAGGGATATCATTATCTACAAGTTCTAGGGCATTTTACTGTTCCCATCTAAGCACATGGATATAAATTACAGAGTAATCAGCATAATCCTAGTGCTGGTTGTATTTGTGATTTTTTCATCAGCATTGCTCTTAATTCTTTCAGTTCAAAACTGATGTTTACTTTATGACCATATACTCAGAGAATGTAAGAAATAAGCCAAAAGAAACAGTCAAGGAGTCATCTCCCTACAAAAAGTACTCGAGATGCATAAATCCCCCATGTAATGAACCAATAAATCCTGAACTCAGAAAAAGTTAATCCTAGAAAACCAAAGGTTAAGAAGGGGATTATGACTGAATTTGCACAGTAGCTCCAAAGCATTTTGAAAACAGGAAAATTAAGAAGCGTTATTTTCTGATCATCCTAATAGTTCAATATACCTTTCAGTGGGTTCACAAACTTTCACTTTTGCTGTCTCTTTTCCCCTTAAGTTTCCAGACCTACAATCTGAACGGATATTGACAATCTAAATGGTAATCAGTGTCTTTGTGAAAATAATTGAATAAGATCATTGGGCTACAAGAGCCCAGAGAAATGGTTTAATGCAACATTTCATTTATAAAGAGGAAATTTAAGCCTGGGAAATTACTATGATAATATGCATTGATTTCATAGTCCAGTACATTTAAAAAAAATTAGAAGGTAGATGTAGGCTTGTTTTGTTGTTGTTGTTTGTTCTTTTGATTTATCATCTAATATCACCATCCCTCATCCTAGGTGGCCACTAATTGTTGGTTGAGAGTTTGGGAACTACTGTTGCATTTACTGAACAAACTCTGAATTAAGCTACAGTAACAAAGGAAAGTATCTTTAATGCAATTGCACCTCTTGGTGCATCTTTAAATTTTATTCTAGTGCTGGCCTAAACTGAAAGGGGTCACTTACAGTGTGCTAAAGTGACTGAGAAGACAGTAATCTGGGACAAAATAAATCCTGTGTTAGAATCAAGAAAGACAACATAGGCATGACTGTTTGCTTTTATGGTCATGACTTGGAGAATTAAAAGAAGTTCTGTGGTTTTATAGACAAGTCTTACTACCTCTGCCCTTTCATGGATCACTGCCTAGTCATGGAGAAGGGGCTTGTGTAACTCAATGAAGCTATGAGCCTTGCTGTGCAGGGCCACCGAGACAGTAGCTCCAAAGTGGAGGGTTCTGTCAAAATGTGATCCACTGGAGGAGGAAATGGTAAACCACTCCAGTATTCTTGCTATGAGAACCCCATGAACTATATAAAAAGGCAAAAAGATATGACACTGAAAGATGAGCCTCCACCAGGTCAGAAGTTGTCCAATATGCTACTGGAGAAGTGCAGAAGGCAATTGCTAATAGCTCCAGAAAGAAGCTGGGCCAAAGCAGAAACAAAGCTCAGTTTGGATGTTTTTGGTGATGAAAGTAAAATCCGATGCTGTAAAGAACAGTATTGCATAGGAACCTGAAATGTTAGGTCCATGAATCAAGATAAATTGGACATGGTCAAGCAGGAGATGGCAAGAGTAAACATCTACATATTAGTAAACTAAGATGGAAGGGACTGGGTGAATTTAACTCAGATGACCATTATATCTACTTCTGTGGGCAAGAATCCCATAAAAGGAATGGAGTAGCCCCCCTAATCAACAAAAGAGTCTGAAATGCAATACTTGGATGCAACCTCAAAAACAACAGAATGATCTCAGTTTCTCTCCAAGGCAAACCATTCAACATCACAGTAATCCAAGTCTGTGTTCAACCACCCATGCCAAAGAAGCTGAAGTTGAATGGTTCTATGAAGACCTAGAAGACCTCCTTTTTCCTTGGAGTACAAATGAAGCAGGGGAAAGGCTAACAGAATTCTTCCAAGAGAATTCACTGGCCATAGCAAACACCCTTTCTCAAAAACACAAGAGACAACTTTACACATGGACATCACCAAATGGTCAATACCAAAATCAGATTGATTACATTCTTTGTAGCTGAAGATGGAGAAGTTGTATACAGTCAGCAAAAATAAGACTTGGAGCAGACTGTGGCTCAGATCATCAGCTCCTTATAGCAAAATTCAGGCTTAAACTAAAGAAAGCAGGGACAACAACCAGGTCATTCAGGTATGACCTAAATCCCCTGTGAATATACAGTGAAGGTGATAAATACATTCAAGGGATTAAATCTAGTAAACAGTGTGCCTGAAGAACTATGGACAGAGGTAATATTGTACAATAGGCAGTGAAAGAAGAAGAAAAGCAAGATGGCAAAGTGATTGTCTGAGAAGGCTTTACAATTAGCTGAGGAAAGAGAAGCAGAAAGCAAGGGAGAAAGGGAAAGATATACACCACTGAATGCAGAGTTCCAGAGAATAGCAAGGAGAGACAAGAAGACCTTCTTCAATGAACAATGCAAAGAAAGAGAGGAAAACAATAGAAGGGGAAAGGATAGAGATCTCTTCAAGAAAATTGGAAATACCAAAGGAAAATTTCATCCAAAGATGGGCACAATAAAAGACACAAACAGTAAAGACCTAATAGAAGCAAAAGTGATCAAGAAGAGATGGCAAGAATACAAAGAAGGACTGTACAAAAAAGATCTTAATGACCTGGATAACCACAATGGTGTGGTCACTCACCAAGAGTCAGACATTCTGGGCTGCAAAGTCAAGTGGGCCTTTGGAAGCACTGCTGCCAATAAAGCTAGTGGAGGTGATGAAATTCCAGCAGAGCTTTTTAAAATCCTAAGATATGATGCTATTAGAGTGCTGCACTCAATAAGTCAGCAAATTTGGAAAACTCAGCAGCGGCCACAGGACTGGAAAAGGTTAGTTCTCATCCCAACTCCCCAAAAGAACAGTACTGAAGAATGTTAAAACTACTGGACAATTGTACTCATCTCCTGTGCTAGTAAGGTTATGCTCAAAATCCTTCAAGCTAGGCTTCAGTACTATGTGAACCAAGAACTTCCAGATGTTCGAGTTTAGAAAAGGCAGAGGGACCAGAGGTCAAATTGCCAACATTCTCTGGATCACAGCAAGGGCAAGGGAATTCCAAAACAAACATCTACCTCTATTCATTGACTATGCTAAAGCCTTTGATTATGTGGATCATAACAAACTGTGGAAAACCCTTAAAGAGTTGGGAATACCAGATCATCTTACCTGTCCTCTGAGAAACCTGTATGTGGGTCAAGAAGCAACATTTAGAACCCTCTATGGGACAACTGGCTGATTCAAAATTGAGACAGGGATACAACAAGGCTGTTTATTGTCACCCTGTTTATTTAACTTATATGCAGAGCACATCATGTGAAATGCCGGGCTGGATAAGTTACAAACTGAAATCAAGATTGTGGGGAGAAATTTCAACAACCTCAGATATAAAGATGATACTGCTTTAATGGCACTGCTACTGCTAAGTCGCTTCAGTCGTGTCCGACTCTGTGCAACCCCATAGACGGCAGCCCACCAGACTCCCCCGTCCCTGGGATTCTCCAGGCAAGAACACTGGAGTGGGTTGCCATTTCCTTCTCCAATGCATGAAAATGAAAAGTGAAAGTGAGGTCGCTCAGTTGTGTCCGACTCTTCGCAGCCCCATGGACTGCAGCCTACCAGGCTCCTCCGCCCATGGGATTTTCTAGGCAAGAGTACTGGAGTGGGGTGCCATTGCCTTCTCCGTTAATGGCACTAAGAGAAGAGAAACTAAATAGCCTCTTGATGAATGTGGAAGAGGAGAGTGAAAAAAAAAAGACAGCTTAAAACTCAATATTAAAAAAACTAAGATGGTATCTGGCCCCATCACTTCACGGCAAATTGAAGGGGAAAAGATGAAGCAGTGATAACTTTCCTCTTCTTGGGTTCTAATGCTGATGGTGACTGTAACCATGAAATTAGAAGACAATTGCCTCTTGGCAGGAAAGCTGTGACAAATATGAAGTGAAGTTGCTCAGTTGTGTCCAACTCTTTGCAACCCCATGGACTATAGCCTATCAGGCTCCTCCATCAGTGGGATTTTCCAGGCAAGAATACTGGAGTGGGTTGCCATTTCCTTCTCCAGGAGATCTTTCTGACCCAGGGATTGAACCCAGGTCTCCCATATTGTAGGCAGATGCTTTACTGTCTGAGCCACCAGGGAAGTCAAATATAGACAGTGTATTAAAAAAAATACAGACAGGATATTAAAAAGCAGAGACATCACTTTTCTGACAAAGGTCCATATAGTCAAAGCTATAGTTTTTCCAATAGTCATGTATGGATGTGAGAGTTGAATCATAAAGAAGGCAAAATCCTAACGAATTGATGCTTTCAAACTGTGGTGCTGGAGAAGACTCTTGAGAGTCTCTTGGACAGCAAGGCAATCAGAGTCAATGCTAAAGGAAATAAGCCCTGAATACTCATTGGAAGGTCTCACGCTGAAGCTGAAGATCCAATACTTTGACCACCTGATACACACAGCTGACTCATTGGGAAAGACCCTGATGCTGGGAAAGATTGAAGGCAGAAGGAGTAGAGGGCGACAGAGGATGAGATGGTTGGATGGCATCACCGACTCAATGGACATGAATTTGGGCAAACTCCAGGAAATGGTGAGGGCCAGGGAGGCCTGGTGTG
Source organism: Oryx dammah (assembly GCF_014754425.2). Classification (NCBI taxonomy): domain Eukaryota; kingdom Metazoa; phylum Chordata; class Mammalia; order Artiodactyla; family Bovidae; genus Oryx; species Oryx dammah. The sequence continues at coordinate 38,615,537 of NW_024070210.1, forward strand.
CTGCAGTCCATGGGTTGCAAACAGTCGGACAGGACTTGGAGACTGAACAACAACAACAACTACTTCTCTGAATCTAATTTTCATCATGCATTGTAGAATATAAAAGAAATCCTCCAACAGATAAAAACTATAAACTATGGAAAACACAAGGACCTAGGAGTGAACAAAATCTAGGCAGATTCTGAAGAGACGTTGACATTTGGATGAAGAAAACGACATGGCATGAGTTTCCATTTTTTACTGCTTTTAGCTCAAGATCAGAATGTAGTCAGCGTACTTGGAGCAGCTAAAATTCCTATTAAAACATCAATCTTTCTGGCATGGAGAACCAGTGACAGCCACTAGAATGGGTTGGAGGGAATCCCAAAAAGAAAAGAGCCAGAGAAGGTAAACAGTATGTTCTGTATATATTAATCTGTATACACCTCAAACTGACTCCTCGCCACACACATGAGCAGGGCAGACTGAAAGCAGCCTAGCTACCAAAATAACTGAGTGGCTCTCCGAAAGCTTCCAGTTTGAGACAGGTCAAATTACCCACTAAAACAGCAATAAAATATCAGTAATCTTTGCAAGAACATAACATAGTCTGGAGTCCCTATGACATCATTCATAATATCTAAAATACAATTCAAAAATCTGGAAAACTTGATCCATTTTCAAGGGAAAAGACAAGCTGTGGAAACTTACACCATGATAACTAATAAGTCAGATGTTGGAATTCAAAGACAAATGTTTGAAAGCAGTTATTATAATCATGCTTAATGATGTAAAGGAATATATGCTTATAAGGAAGGAAGAAATACAAAATAGAAGTGTTTACTCTTTTGTTCAGACAGTATGGACATATTCAATACCTTCCATGAAGAGACACAATTATCAGCTTCTTAGGGCTTATAGTCTAATAATAGAATAATTGATGGGGTATAATAGCACTTTGGGCTTCCCTGGTGGCTAAGATGGTGAAGAATCTGCCTACAATGCCAGAGACCTAGGTTCAATCGCTGGGACAGGAAGATCCTCTGGAAAAGTGAATTGCTACCCACTCCAGTATTCTTGCCTGGGAAATCTCATGGACAGATGAACCTGATGGGCTATAGCCCATGGGGTTGCAAAGAGCTGGACACGACTGAGTGGCTAAGACACACTAGTACTTTAGCTGTACTGTTTGCTAGATAAATCTATGATACTGAGAATAGGGAAATGGAAGAGGGTCCTTATTAAATACACACATATCCCGACACCACTGACTTGTACAGCAGGGATCTAATTAAGGCCAGAGATATTAACTTGACATCATAATTTCTATAGGCAGTGACCCTAAAGCAACTGACTCACTAAATCAAGTCTTGACATCTACTGACAGATGATTAACAGCAGCAATTATAAGAGTAATAGCTAATATTTACATGTATCTTAGAAGTTTACAAAATACCTTGCACTTTTATTATAAAATTTGAGCATCTCAACCACTCTATAAAATAGGAAGGCAAATATTTACATTTTGAGGGTCCACTTGGAAGTAAAAGTGGAGGAAGTGTATCCATATAGAATTTTTCTTTTCAAAGACATGAATGGACCAAAAGAATTATAGGCATTCACCCAAATCTTTATTTCTCATAAGTTATCAGTGGCCATCTAAATTTTATTGAATGAAAACAAGCTTTACCTGACATGAAAGCAGCAATGAGCATTTGGAATTATCAAAGCATTCTGGCAACTGTCTTTTCCAGAAACCTATACTAAGAATGAGTTGTTCAGTAATAATTAGAGAGTGAAACACACTCAGCTTCACATTTCAATGCTCCTTTCCAATTAGAATGGCATTAGAGTGAAAGTGTAGCCATATAATTGTATGAAGAATAGATCTAATTTTCTCAATGTCACTGCAATATCACCTTTTAGAGCTAACAGCTCTGAATGATTACGCATATCATTTGGTAATTGTATTTTTATCCATTCCACACTGGGAGCTGATTTTTTAAAAAGTGGACATACAATTAGATTATAAATGAACACATATCAACTGGCCCTCAAAAGATAACAATATGTCAGCATTAACCCAGCTGCATTTTTAACTACTGTCAGTAGCAGTATTTGTGGCTTGTCTCAACACTTAGCGGTGATGAACATAGGGATTCTGAGCTTGGCCTTTAATAATAAAAAAGAAAGAATGTGACTGAGAAACTCTGAACTCAGGGAGAGTGGCCTTCACAAACTGGCTGGCTATTGAATGTAATTTTTAAACAAGACGTGATAGAGAACAGAGATTAAATGTCCACTATTGCTGCTTGATGCTAGTCTTTGAAAGCTGCAGACAGAATGTATATTACTAGAGAGGAGCCTATCATTTTATCTCACAGGCTGCAAAACGGATAATTCCTGAGCGGGGGTGAACGGAGGTCTGAAGTATCAATTAATCATAGCATATATTGCTGGATATATTTCAGGTCAGGAGTGGAAATTTATACAGCCATCTGCATTTAAATAGCAGTTTCTAAAAGTAAAATGTATAGAAGAAGGTGAGGTTGAGGCTGTAAGTTATGGCTTCAAGACCTCTTGAATACTACTGAACACTCTAACACACAATCATAAATTTAAGTAAATACAATTATTTGGTGTGCAGTTGAAGTCTCATTATCATACTAACCAAAGGCAAATTTGTGGACCAGCCTGATCCTTGGAGTTGATTGGGAGCAATCTCAGAACATTTAAATGAGGGTGTTTTTCACATGGGACAAACGATGAAAAATCATTTTGATTTTCCTGTGCTAACAACACGGCAGTTAACCACCACACTCCCCCCTCATTATGATGGAGTGTTCACACCACGAAATGGAAATGTCAGTAACTCCATTCCTATTACCAGAGTTGTTAATGCAAGTCAATGAAATGCATCTTTCCTACATGAGACCTCAGCCAGAAATCAGAGCCTGTGCTGTTTCTTGTAGGTGTTTGTGAAGGCCTTCTGTACTTTCTTTAAAGTTTCGAAGTTCAACATGTGGATGGGCTGCAGCTGTATCTGAAGATGCCGAATGAATGTTCTGAGTCATCACCTTCCGGTGCATCCCCACCCAGATGAACCTGACCTGTCATCCTAGATGAGGTCCTAGGGTGTATGGGGAAGTGAAAGCGTTAGTCACCAAGTCCTGCCTGACTTTCTGCAATCACATGGACTGTAGCCCACCAGGCTCCTCTGTCCATGGGATTCTCCAGGCAAGAATACTGGAGTGGGTAATCATTCCCTTCTCCAGGGGATCTTGCCAACCCAAGGATCGAACCCAGGTTTCCTGCATTGCAGGAGGAATAGTCTGAGCCACCAGGGGAACTCGAGGTGTATAGAAAGTGATCTTCTACTGCCCTGGCTGTAGTGGGTGAGGTCAAGAGAAGCCAACCAAAACAAAGTATCTGGGGAGAATTGCAGATTAACCCCAGAGAGATCATAGTACCTAATCACTAGCCTATAAGGTCCCAGCCAAAGCAGACATATGGAAATATGAAAATCTTATAACACACACACACACACACAGGGAAACCGGATGACTATTAGAGAATCTGAAGCATAAATTAGTAGGGGGAGCCTGAGAAATTCCTCATCTGGAAAGAATAGTTTAAGCATTTTCTTTACTTATTACTTACTTACATTGACTTACTTTACTGGTGGCTGAGATGGTGAAAAAATCCACCTGCAATGCAGGAGACATGAGTTTGATCCCCGGGCTAGGAAGATCCCCTGACGAAGGGAGTGGCTTCCCACTCCAATATTCTTACCTGGAGAAACCCATGGACAGAGGAGCCTGGTAGGCTATAGTCCATGGAGTCTCAAAGAACCATACACAACTGAGCTACTAACACTTTACTTCTTCTCTTCCTCATTGTTCACCCTACTTTCACACTCATCCCCTGTATTAGATAAGATCATCTTTCAGTTCAGTTCAGTCACTCAGTCGTGTCCGACTCTTTGTGACCCCATGAATCACAGCAAGCCAGGCCTCCCTGTGCATCACCAACTCCCGGAGTTCACTCAGACTCACATTCATTGAGGCAGTGATGCCATCCAGCCATCTCATCCTCGGTCATCCCCTTCTTCTCCTGCCCCCAATCCCTCCCAGCATCAAAGTCTTTTCCAATGAGTCAACTCTTCACATGAGCTGGCCAAAGTACTGTAGTTTCAGCTTTACCATCATTCCTTCCAAAGAAATCCCAGGGTTGATCTCCTTCAGAATGGACTGGTTGGATCTCCTTGCAGTCCAAGGGACTTTCAAGAGTCTTCTCCAACACCACAGTTCAAATGCATCAGTTCTTTAGTGCTCAGCCTTCTTCATAGTCCAACTCTCACATCCATACATGACTACTGGAAAAACCATAGCCTTGACTAGACGGAATTTAGTCAGCAGAGTAATGTCTCTGCTTTTGAATATGCTATCTAGGTTGGTCATAACTTTTTTTCCAAGGAGTAAGCATCTTTTAATTTCATGGCTGCAGTCACCATCTGCAGTGATTTTGGAGTCCAAAAAAATAAAGTCTGACACTGTTTCCACTGTTTCTCCATCTATTTCCCATGGAGTGATAGGACCGGATGCCATAATCTTTGTTTCTGAATGTTGAGCTTTAAGCCAACTTTTTCACTTTCCTCTTTTACTTTCATCAAGAGGCTTTTTAGTTCCTCTTCACTTTCTGCCATAAGGGTGGTGTCATCTATAGGGGACTGGAATGCAAAAGTAGGAAGTCAAGAAACACCTGGAGTAACAGACAAATTTGGCCTTGGAATGCGAATGAAGCAGGGCAAAGACTAATAGAGTTTTGCCAAGAAAATGCACTGGTCATAGCAAACACCCTCTTCCAACAACACAAGAGAAGACTCTACACATGGACATCACCAGATGGTCAACACCAAAGTCAGATTGATTATATTCTCTGCAGCAAAAGATGGAGAAGCTCTATACGGTCAACAAAAACAAGATCAGGAGCTGACTATGGCTCAGATCATGAACTCCTTATTACCAAATTCAGACTCAAATTGAAGAAAACAGGGAAAACCGCTAGACCATTCAGGTAAGACCTCAGTCAAATCCCTTATGATTATACAGTGGAAGTGAGAAATAGCTTTAAGGGCCTAGATCTGATAGATAGAGTGCCTGATGAACTATGGAATGAGGTTCGTGACATTGTACAGGAGAGAGGGATCAAGACCATCCCCATGGAAAAAAATTCAAAAAAGCAAAATGGCTGTCTGGGGAAGCCTTACAAATAGCTGTGAAAAGAAGAGAAGTGAAAAGCCAAGGATAAAAGGAAAGATATAAGCATCTGAATGCAGAGTTCCAAAGAATAGCAAGAAGAGATAAGAAAGCCTTCTTTAGCGATCAATGCAAAGAAATAGAGGGAAACAACAGAATGGGAAAGACTAGAGATCTCTTCAAGAAAATCAGAGATGCCAAGGGAACATTTCATGCAAAGATGGGCTTGATACAGGGCAGAAATGGTATAGACCTAACAGAAGCAGAAGATATTAAGAAGAGATGGCAAGAATACACGGAAGAACTGTACAAAAAGGATCTTCATGACCCGGATAATCACGATGGTGTGATCACTCATCTAGAGCCAGAAATCCTGGAATGTGAAGTCAAGTGGGCCTTAGAAAGCATCACTACAAATAAAGCTAGTGGAGGTGATGGAATTCAAATAGAGCTATTTCAAATCCTGAAAGATGATGCTGTGAAAGTGCTGCACTCAATATGCCAGCAAATTTGGAAAACTCAGCAATGGCCACAGGACTGGAAAACGTCAGTTTTCATTCCAATCCCAAGAAAGGCAATGCCAAGGAATGCTCAAACTACCGCACAATTGCACTCATCTCACACGCTAGTAAAGTAATCCTCAAAATTCTCCAAGCTAGGCTTCAGCAATACGTGAACAGTGAACTTCCTGACGTTCAAGCTGGTTTTAGAAAAGGCAGAGGAACCAGAGATCAAATTGCCAACATCTGCTGGATCATGAAAAAAGCGAGAGAGTTCCAGACAAACATCTATTTCCACTTTATTGACTATGCCAAAGCCTTTGACTGTGTGGATCACAAGAAACTGTGGAAAATTCTGAAAGAGATGGGAATACCAGACCACCTAACCTGCCTCTTGAGAAACCTATATGCAGGCCAGGAAGCAACAGTTACAACTGGACGTGGAACAACAGACTGGTTCCAAATAGGAAAAGGAGTACATCAAGACTGTATATTGTCACCCTGCTTATTTAACTTATATGCAGAGTACATCATGAGAAATGCTGGACTGGAAGAAATACAAGCTGGAGTCAAGATTGCTGGGAGAAATCTCAATAACCTCAGATAGGAAGATCATCTTTGGTGTAACCAATATACAAACTATGTCTTAGAGAAAAAAAAAGAGGATTGTGATTAATGTTTTCATGTTTCCAAGGTGGTTCAGTGATAAAGGATCTGCCTACCAGGCAGAAGACCTGGATTTGATCTCTGGGTCCAGAAGATCCCCTGTAGAAGAAGATGGCAACCCAGTCCAGTATTCTTGCCTGGGAAATCCCAGTGGACAGAGGAGCCTGGTGGGCAACACTCCATGGGGTAACAAAGAGTTGGACACAACTTATCAACTAAATAACAACAATAAATCCTTGGGTTAGGCAGAAAATATTTGAAAAACCTTCCTTTTAAATTAGATAATGATCTAGTCATGTACAGATGTGAGAGTTGGACCATAAAGAAGTCTGAACACTGAAGTATTGATGCTTTCCAATTGTGGTGCCGGAGAAACTCTTGAGAGTCCCTTGGACAGGAGGGAGATCAAACCAGTCAATCCTAAAGGAAATCAACCCTGAATATTCACTGGAACGACTGATGCTGAAGTTCTAGTACTTTGATCACTTGATGCAAAGAGCTGACTCATTGGAAAAGACCCTGATGCTGGGAAATACTGAGAGCCAGAGGAGAAGGGGGCACCAGAGTGTGAGATGGTTGTATAGCATCACCAACTCCACGGGCATGAGTTTGAGCAAACTCTGGAGGTAGACAGGGAAGTCTGGCATGCTGCAGGTCACAGAGTCAAACATAACTTAGCAACTGAATAACAACAATGATTTTCTACTACATTTAGAATAGAACTCAAACTTCTTACCTTGGACCGTGATGAGTCATTCCTACGTCTAATTTTTAAATTAATTTAAAAATTTTAATTAGAGGCTAATTACTTTATAATATTGTGGTGATTTTTGCCATACATCTACATGAATCAGACCTGTCTGTACATGTGTCCCCCCATCCAAATCCCTGCTCCCACCTCCTTCCCCATCCCATCCCTCTGGGTGTCCCAGAGCACCACTTTTGAGTGCCCTGCTTCATGCATAGAACTTGCACTGGTCATCTGTTTTACATATGGTAATACACATGTTTCAATACCATTCTCTCAAATCTTCCTACCCTTGCCTTCTCCCAGAGTCCAAAAGTCTGTTCTTTACATCTGTGTCTCTTGCTGTCTTGCATATAGGGTCATTGTTACCGTCTTTCTAAATTTCATATATATACATTAATACACTATATTTGTGTTTCTCTTTCTGACTTACTTCACTCTGTATAATAGGCTCCAGTTTCATCCACCTCATTAGAACTGACTCAAATGCATTTTTTTATAGCTGAGTAATATTCCATTGCCCACACCTCTAATTTTATCTCAACCTGCCATTTATCTTGTTTAATCTGCCCTAGTTAAAAATAGCTTTTTTTCCCTTTTTCTTTTTACAGTTTCCTGAGTGCCCAAAACTTTTTGTAAACAAGTGATTTATTTTGCCTATACTTTTCATTCATGCTCTCATATGACTGGGTTTCTTTCGTTTGTTTTTTTTCCTTCTCTTTCAATTCTCAGCTTTAAATGATACACCCTCAAAAAGATTTCCAGACTATATCTACAATATAAAGTATATCCACTATGTTATTCTTTTTTATAGCACCAGCTTTTACCTCTGTAGCGTGATCATCCACCCCTGTTTGTCTGGGAATCAGAGGATTTTGGGGATGCGAAGTTTTTCATACTAAAACTAAGAAGGTTTTAGGTAAACCATGGTGGTTGGTTACCCTTCTTGTAGAACTTAAACTATAGTTTCATTCCTTTACCTGTGGAGTATCTAACACTCAATTAAGCATTAAAGTTCAAGGATGCGGGAACTATGCCTTTTTTATTTGTCATTGTATACTCTACACCTCTCACAGAACCAGATACTTAATAGACACTCAATAAATACTGAATGAATAAATAAAAAATGCATCAAATCATGAGATACTGGGAGCTCAGAACAAGAAATTTACACAGAAGCATCAACAAGCCAGTCATTTAGACCAGAGGATGATAAACTACAGCTTGGAAGACAGATACAGCCCACCATCTGTTTTTCATACAGTCCATAAGTTTCGTTTTTACATTTTAAAATGGTTAAAAAAGAAGACACTTTTGTATATGTTATATATTGTATATGGCTTCTTTTGCAGTAAAATGACAGAACTGAGCAATGGTGGTGCTGAGTTGTTCCAGAGTCTGAAAGGTCTGCAAAGCCTATTATATTTTCTATCTTTCCCTTTATAGAAAAAGCTGACTCATCTGTCATGTAGACAGTTCCAGAAACAAACTCTGTGGACTGATGACTTAGGACAAGATGGGCCACCTATATCCTCTGCCCCTGGAGATTCCAGAACCAATATCCCCTACAGAACCGAAGAGAAGATTCTCAGCACTTTGGCAGGATGGGATCTAGAAAGTATAGTTATTTTATTGTACACTCGGGTTTATGACTGAGAGCTATATCCGTTAAACATGTTAAGATGATAAAGAATCTGAAGTCTTATAGTCAGTAAGCATATTTAACTAATGTTCTCCAAAGTTATGTGGAAACTTATCAGGTATTTTTTGTTAGACTTATTAATGTCCTATGTAAGAAAGCTTTTTCTAAAGAACACACTTTGGAAAATGCTGCTATAGTCTAACCTCCTCATTACATAGGGGGAAAGGCTGAGAATCAAAGGTGGTAATGTGAAAAAATCACATAACTGGTGAATACCAGACTTGGAACCCAAGAATCCTAACACCTCTGGTATAATTTTAAGTCTCTAAAGATAATTTTGATTTAATCATGCAAAGATGATCAAAACCAGATAGTTGACAGATACAATAGAGTTCTGACCTAATCTGATTGCATTTTTGACTGCGTATATATCAGTTAAAGTTATAGGGTTTCACTGTGAAGCATCAAAACTCAAAAGAAGCAGGGTTTAGAGTGAGTCCACATTTTAATTATGTTTTTTAGCCATTTAAAATAAATTTATCAGTCAACCCAATGTAAAATAACACTCTGCTAAACAATACACTGAATTGGATTTTGATGGGATTGACCATCTGTTTAAACTGTGAGACCAATTCAGGTTGTATCCAGAATACAGTCCAATAAAATTTATGGGAGTAAACACAAAACTTTTTAAAGTTGGGGAAAAATTAAATTTGCAGATCAAGCAGGAAAAGGATAGTCAATCTCTGTCTTCAAAGCCCTCCTTTTGTGGAAATTGACAAATTGGTTACTTTCATCAGTTTCAGCCACTGTCAATTTTGGCAGCCTGGAACAGTCACACAAACACATCAGTTTCATTCCCAAAAGCTTGTCTCTTTTGAAACTGATAGGAACCAAAATGAAGGAAAGGCAAAATGTCAGGTTCTCTGGAGGCCTTGGGAAGCAGCTGATATTGACTGACCTCTCCAGCAGGTCTGGTATTCCAAGACCTTGATTCTGTTGGCTTGATGCATTCACTGGCTCCACACCAAGTTGCTGTCCCTAGGATCCTGTGGTGAAGGATGTTCCAAAGGGGCCACACATCCTCAAACTTAGATCTTAAAGTCAACTGCAGCTTAGAATAAAACTGGCATAGTACAGAGCATGATGATTTCAAAATTAGAAATATGAGTTCTGGGGCAATGAAATCATTTAATTTATGAGGTTCTTTTATTGAGATCTGTAAATTATAGTGATATCTGTGCTACTAAATAATAATAAGACTAATCATGGTTAACATTGAGCAAAGTATTTTCCATTCATTATCCTCTCAATTTTTGATCTTTTTTTGATGGTTTTAGTAGAGAAAACTATGAGATGGAGAAGTAACTTTATGAATGTTGTATAATTAGTAAATCCTTGCTCCCAGATAAATGATCCCGTTAAGGTTAAATAACAAGATTAACTAATTGTTTTAAGGATTAAATAATAATATTAAATCTTGGAAACTCTTAGGTGCTGTGCACTTCAGGTATTATCATTGGTTGTCATAATTTCTTTATTCACTGTTTTACTTCATATTAAAAATGTGTAGTAATCATTGCCTTGCATAATCCTGCATAGTCAGTATGCTCGTACTCCATTTGAGAGAGATGAATAAAAGGATGATCAGATCCAAACTGAACGTCCTCAGTTCAGTTCACTTGCTCAGTCGTGTCCAACTCTTTGCGACCCCATGAATTGCAGCATGCCAGGCCTCCCTGTCCATCACCAACTGCTGGAGTTCACTCAAACTCACGTCCATCGAGTCGGTGATGCCATCCAGCCATCTCATCCTCTGTCGTCCCCTTCTCCTCCTGCCCCCAATCCCTCCCAGCATCAGGGTCTTTTCCTGATGAGTCAACTCTTCGCATGAGGTGGCCAAAGTACTGGAGTTTCAGCTTCAGCATCAGTCCTTCCAAAGAACATCCAGAACTGGTCTCCGTTAGAATGGACTGGTTGGATCTCCTTGCAGTCCAAGGGACTCTCAAGAGTCTTCTCCAACACCATAGTTCAAAAGCATCAATTCTTCAGTGCTCAACTTTCTTCACAGTCCAACTCTCACATCCATATGTGACCACTGGAAAAACCATAGCCTTGACTAGACGGACCTTTGTTGGCAAAGTAATGTCTCTGCTTTTGAATATGCTATCTAGGTTGGTCATAACTTTCAAGGAGTAAGCATCTTTTAATTTCATGGCTGCAGTCACCATCTGCAGTGATTTTGGAGCCCAAAAAAATAAAGTCTGACACTGTTTCCACTGTTTCCCATGAAGTGATGGGACCAGATGCCATAATCTTAGTTTTCTGAATGTTGAGCTTTAAGCCAACTTTTTCACTCTCCTCTTTCACTTTCATCAAGAGGCTCTTTTGTTCCTCTTCACCTTCTGCCATAAGGGTGGTGTCATCTGCATATCTGAGGTTATTGATATTTCTCCCGACAATCTTGATTCCAGCTTGTGCTTTCTCCAGCCCAGCATTTCTCATGATGTACCCTGCATAGAAGTTAAATAAGCAGGGTGACAATATACAGCCTTGACGGACTCCTTTTCCTATTTGGAACCAGTCTGTTGTTCCATGTCCAGTTCTAAGTGTTGCTTCCTGACGTGCATACAGGTTTCTCAAGAGGCAGGTCAGGTGGTCTAGTATTCCCATCTCTTTCAGAATTTTCCACAGTTTATTGTGATCCACACAGTCAAATACTACCAAATATAGTTACTTATTTCAAACACTTGGGATAAGAACCACAAGACATAAAAGGGTGATTTTAAACTTTCTTGGTGTGGCCTCTGACTAAGTTAAAACACTCTATTCTGGCTGAAATATTTCCATTTTCATTGTCCCTTTATAAAATTAATTTCATGACCAAGGATATGCATAGTCATCTATTCAGATGTCCTTGGATACCTTTCAGTGATATCCATCCTATTGCTGTCAATGCAAACATACACTTCTCCTCACTCGTCCTCCTCCTCTTTATTTAGTGTAGCTTGTTTAGGCATCTCAATAAATTTAAAGCTTTTATGGAGGCTTCTAAAGAAGATATAGAGAAGTATAAAGGTGCTAAGGATTACTTTACATCTTCTGGGTCTTCTCTTGACATCTTCCTTATTTTCTTCCTGCATTATTTATCTCCTTCCTTCCAACTCTTTCTCTTTCTACTAATACTGAGCTCCTACCATGTGGCTAGTATTTTGCTAAGTGCTGAGGCAAGGTGCACTCAGTTTCTTTCCTTGGGGTCACTTAATATTTAGTGAGATTTGACAGACATTAAATGAAAATTATTTATGAATGCCAATGTGATAAGTATGCAGAAAAAAACAGGATGCTTTGAAATAGAATAACATGCCCCTTATCTAAACTAAGGGTTGCCCTGGTATCTCAGTTGGTAAAGAATCTGCCTGCAGTGCAGAAGACTTGGGTTTGATCCCTGGGTCGGGAAGATCCCCTGGAGAAGGAAATGGCAAACCACTCCAGTATCCTTGCCTGGAAAATCCTATGGACCGAGTAGCCTGGTGGGCTACAGTCCACGGGGTCGCAAAGAGTGGGGCACGACTGAGTGACTAACACTTTGACTACCTAAACTGCAGATGAAGAAGGCTTGAATTGAGTTCTTAGGTTAATGCTTCTTTGAAATGCACATAATTTTAACATAAACACAGCCCATACCCATTTCCTTCCTTTGATGACTATACATAATGAGTGAGAGAGCCAGCTTTGACTTTCCAGTGCAGTCATGAAAATGGATAGAAAAAAAATAAGGTTTACCATTTCCTAGTCTAGTTGTGTTAACAGCCGGGGCCAGTAAACAATTGTGCAATTCCATTAGTTTATTGGACAAAGATCTGGAAAGACCTAGTCTTACCAATTGCACAAATTTAATTTAAACTCTGTTTCTATTTCACTCTATTTTTGAGGTTTCACAGGTAAGATCTGGAACATCTTAGCCTGAAACTCAGGCTCGGGAAGGGAACGGAAAGAAGAACCAGCCTGACACGTGACAAAGCCCCAGAGCATCGGTGTTTACCATGCCTAATGCACCATGTCTGTCTCAGCTGGCCCGCCAGTTCAGGCTGCCCCTTTATAATCTGGCATTTTTTCTCTGAATGCAGAGAGGTGAGTGTACTCTCAGAGCTTTCCTGAGACTCATTTGTTTGAGAGCTAATTTGTTACCTTGAGAATCCTCTTCTTCGGTGTTCCCTTCCATCTCCCACACTGAGAGCCTGTGGCCCTTTGTCACCTGGATGTGTGCACAGCATCTGTATTCAGATAATTTATTCAGAGACTGAAATCGCTAATCCCAGTTTGGGCTGGAGAAATATTTACTTGGTCACTCAAACTCTGTTAAGCTGAGGCACTGAAAGAGGGCTACTCACAGCTGTCCTTCCCCATACAAGTTTTGGCGCTGTGTATTGCAAACCATTTTATCCAAGAGCCACGGGTAGCAGTCTGCGAGGACGAATTGGGAGTCAGCTAATGGACAGAAAGTACCTGCTCCGACACATTAATTCCCTTCCCTGTCAGGCTGCATCATTGTAGAGCATGCATGATGGGAAGCAAGGTCCCGTCACACCACAGCACCTGCTGCTTTTCCATCTGCCGAGTGCAATAGCTCCTTTGATTGCCCATTTTTCAGCCTAATGGCTTATTCCTCTTCTCTTTGTCAAGTTTTTACATTTTATTGTGATTTTAATAGACATTTAAAAAAATTTCTCGTCTCTGTTTGGCATGCCAAGGATGTTGATAAAAGAATAACATAAATAATATTGTAAACTGTACTCAAATTGAGATTGCTCCAAGAGCTGCATTTCAGTGTTTAGCCTGATAAAGTTGTCATGGCAATAATGTCCCCTGAGAATAGAAGTGCCGTGTGCATGGTTGATTAAAGGAAATAGCTCAGATGGTATACAAACTAGTAAATATTGAACCTACAAACTATTATACTAGCCACATTTTATTATGCTTTATTTTTCCTGGTTTGATTTTTTTTTTTTTTTTGGAAGTAGTCTAATGATTTACATTTCTCTCTTTTTCACTTGAGGATTTTTATTGTTAAAATCTCTTGGAATAGATATTGGCAGTGCTCCCAAACTGGCCTTTGGATTCTGTCTAAAGCTGTTGATTTGGCTGGATTAGTCAAAGCAGCAGATCATTATTACATATTGAACATCTGTCAAAAATAGCACTAACAATTATCAGATACATTCTCTATCATGAAAATTTGGACTTGAGTAGTTGAGAAGAATATTCTATGAATCTAACAGGACTACTTATTTTTACTCAAGGCAAGAAAAAGCTAGAATGGTCTTTAATTGATATGAGGATAAAAGAATAAGCATATTGCATTTGGGTATTTAAAATTAGGATAGGTCAAAGCTACTATTTTCTGAGGGGTTAGAGCCAACCCATATTCCTAAGTTTCAAGTAAATGAGAGAGAAAAATGAGTTCCTGAGTGGGAGGAATGTGAGCCCTGATGTTATCTGGAATCTAGAATTTTTTCTGTCTTTATGCTACCTATATAATTCACATTCATTGGTGTTATGAAACATCAGAATGCTGCAATATTTGTAAGAAGATCTCATAGGGCTGTGGGAATGAGAAGATAAATGGCATATAAGCTTCTGGGAAAACAAGAGTGGGAAGGCACTTCAGAAAATACTTATTTGTGTAGTTATACATTAAAGTTCAAAAGCTCTCATCTACTAACCACACCTCAGGGAACCATATAACTATAAATCTGTCTAAGCCTATAAAGACCAGTAAGATCCCAGACATTGTCAGTAGGATTTGGAAGGAAGTTGGAATGTGGCACCCACACTGATAGACAAATGAGCAACAATCTTCCGCTAAAGGGTACCCTAAAGTTCTAGACTCTGAAACTGGTGAATGGAAAGGGGACATTAAAATGCAAAAGAAAAGAAAGAATCTCAGTACAGTAAAGGGGAGACCTTTTCATTTTGCAAATACTTACTGCTTAGCTGCTCAGATTTAGACACTGAGCTAGGTACTGTAATGAGAAGTAGAGAGAAATACAACTTAATCCATAGGGAGCTTACAGTTAAACAGAGGAAGGAGATTATATCTATATCAAGAGGATACATAAAGGAGCAGGTAAGTAGGAGTGCTCTGTGTTGAACCTGGGGTGAGCTTCTTGGAGTGGAGGGGCCAATATTAATGAATTATCTTGTAGGAATTGTCAATCTAAGCAAATTCTGCCCTGTACCGGATGTGGGAAGGCAGGATCTATGATTAAGTTAAAACCGTAACAGTATGGAAAGCCAGAGCTCAAGCAAGGATTGACCAAAATTCATAATGACAAATGGAACAGGTTGAACATAAACTCCTTTCCTGAACAGAGAAGTGCTAGAAACAGGGAAGGTCCCCTTTGAGCAATACATTAACATCCTTCCTAGAAAAAAAATGGAAGAATAAAAGGAGGGAAGGAAAAAGGAGGGAGAGGGCAGAGAGGAGAAGAGCTCTGTTTTCCACAGCAAAAAATAGTCTTATGGAACTGGTTGCTCTAAGTTGGTATGGATTGATTATGCTGTATGTTCCGTTATAAAAGTGTTTGCATAAATTCATGGGTGGCAGATCTACATTCATAGTTAAGAGATTCCAAAGTACAGAGAGGCAGGATGCTCTAGGGTGAAAAGTACAGGGTTGAAAGAACATTTAGGATGGAACCTGCCTGCATAAAGAACTATTTTGTAAGATTTGGGACAATCATACAACTATTTTGTATGGTTTACATTATCTCAGTTTTCTCATTTGAAGAACATAATACATAATACCTGTTTCATGCAATGGTTCAAGTAAAGGCGACAATGGATGAGAAGGCTTTTAATAAACTTCTTAGTAGCAAACACACATTCCTTGAGATGGATGTTAGAAAGGACAGCTTTAACTTCCCATTAAATTATTCTTCTAGTGACTGGTAAATTCTACTCTTAAATTTATAATCAGTGCTTTTGGTGAGTAGAGGCAAGTAAAATGGACAAAAAGGGTGTTATTATATCTGATCATAGTGCAGTACTGCCCTGCCTCCTTTTGACTCTCTCCTGCTTCTGTGAGAATTCATGCCTTATGCAGTGACTCAGGCGCGGCACTTGGCCTGAAGTCAGAGCACTCAGACCTGCTCCTCTACAGGCAGGAGGCAGGCGTGCTTCGTGTGCTACAAGGAGACTTGGATATATTACCAAAGCCATGCAAAGTATTTTCTTTCTAGTCTTCCTCATAAAAGCATGGTGTATGTGTAACAGGTTATATATTATGTCAAAAATAGAAATAAAATAAAATCCTGAACTACAGACAGGGACAAGAATTATCTCTACTGAACAAAGACAGCTGTTACCCCAGTGTGCTACTGTGATGGAGAGCTGCTGGCTTGACAGCTCCAGGTTGGTTCAGACATGGTGACATGCATGGCAGCAAATGACTCTCAGTCCCACATTTCTTAGGTGGCAGAACAGTGAAAGGAGGAGGCTGAGTTGCTTCTTAATGGGTACAGGGTCATCCATGAATAGCACACACCTGTATGTCATTAATTATTTAAAAGAAGTTAGCAAAAGCCTCCCCCTCTCCTTATGTCCACTCTAACATCCTCTTTGACTAAAGGGTAGGAAAATATAACTTTCCCTTGGAGATCTATGCATGTTCTCAGCTGTATATGAAGGTGATGTTGAATTGATCAGGGTGCAATATTCTGACAACCACTGGGTTTTATCAAAGTAGGTTATTCTACCACCAAATGTTTTATTAAGTCATCAATTCAAATATCGTATATGACTGCCTGAGGAAATTTTATAACCACTTTATTTATTCTCCTTGTTTCAGATGATAGGCACTTTGAATTTTCTTAGCTGGCTGTCACTCAAGTCCATTGCTTGGTAAAGGAGCTGGCCATCAATAGTTTAAGGAATGACCCAGGCATGACCAAATCCCTTTAGTCTTCTTGGTTATAATTGAACTCCAAAGTAAGCTATTAGTTTATTTGGAAGAAATATATTTGTTCCTCTTTAACAACCTAGACAACAATCAATTCAAGATATTGGCTTAAATTTGTTCTTCCAAGGTCACATGAGCCAATTCCTGCTATCAACAGGACAAAAGGGACAGCTGCTCAGGGCTAACTCTGATACAAGAAACTACTGCTTTCTGCCTTCTGCTGAGGTGGGGCAGGTAGCTCAGTGGATAGGCATTTTTACAAGAGCCTGATTAAGGGACTATTTACCCATCCTGAAATCTAGTCTTTTTCTACCACTTTTTTTCTTTTCTGTAGAACTGTCCTTTGGCTGGTCTCCTGTAGTCCTCACTCCCTAGATGAGTCAAGGCTATGTCCTCTATACCTGTCTCCATCTGTTTCCAGTAACAGAACAAATAGTATGTAGGTGACTCTTAAAGGCTAACCTGGAATTGAACTACATCTTAGAGGAAATCTCAAAATCTCAAAAATTCTCCTGATGCTTGTAGAAATGCCATTCTAAAGCATGAAAGGCAGGAACCTATGGAGTAGCTGGGCTGGGAATTGTGGATAGATAGATGGAACTGAATGTTTAGAGGTTGACAGCTGAAATTTGGTTCAAAAAATTAGGTATTTTAAAAATAGCTAGGGAGAAGATATATAGATGGCAAATAAGCATGTAAAACAAAATGTTTCATATCCTATGTCACAGGGAAATGCAATTTAAAGCAACAATGAGATACCAATGAATACCTATTAGAATGACCAAATCCAGAATTATAATATCACCAAATGCTAGAAAATAGTTTGGCAGCTTCTTACAAAATTAAGCATACTCTTACCATATGATCCAGCAATCACACTCCTTGGTGTTTTATCCAAAGGAGTTGAAAACTATGTCCACACAAATGGTTACAATAGCTCTATTCAAACTTGCCAAAACTTGGAAGCAACAACAATGTCCTCTAGTAGGTGAACAAATAAACTATAGTGTGTCTATAAAATGAAATATTACTTAGTGCTAAAGAGAAATGAGCCATCAAGGCATAAAAAGACCTGGAGGAAACAAATGCATATCTCTAAATGGAAGAAGCCAATATGAGAAGGCTAAATACTACATAACTCCAACTACATGACATTCTGGAAAAGGCCAAACTATTGAGGCAGTAAAATAATCAGTGATTACTAGGGGCCATGGGGAGGAAAGGATGAATAGGTGGATCACAGAGAATTTTTAGGGCAGTGAAACTATTCTATATGATGCTATAATGGTGGGTACATGTTATTAGACATTTATCCAAACCCACAGAATACACAAGACCAAGAATGAACTGTAAACTATGGCCTTTGAATGATAATTATGTATCAATATAAGTCCATCAATTGTAATAAAGTATCATTATGCTGGATGTTATTGATGATGGGAAAACCTATACATGTGTGGGGGTATGGAGCATATGAAAATCTCTGTACCTTCTGCTCAATTTTGCTGTGAACCTAAAATTGCTGTAAAAATAGTGAGTCTATTTTAAATAGTAGCCCAGAATGAACATTAATGTTTTTAATACAAAACAACAAAGGATAAAGGCCAAAAATGAAAGTTCTAGGAGGAAGAAACTAGTTGAGTTTGGGCTGGTCTAAGAAGAATTTACAGAAAAAGTAAGAGTTCAAACTGGTTCTAGAAGGATAGATATGTGAAGAGCTAGTGGGAAATGTACAGCACAGGGATTGGGGTGGAGAGGGGCCATCCGTGCTTTTGGAATCATTGAAAAAATCAAAGTATTTTCAGAGTTGAGAAGAATTTGTATAAGGGAACATAATACTTTCAGGGAGGTAAATGGGAAGAACAACCTTGTCACTCTGAGTAGGATTCATTAAGAACTGAGTGGAACAATGGATGCAGGAGGTATTATAAAAGATGAACTGTCAGACTTCTCAAGTGAATCGGTTGTGGGGCAAAAGTAGCATGAACTCTCAAAGGCAACATTTCATGAAAACTAGTAAAGTCATTTACCCTTCAATGAGGAAGAGTATGCTTCATGGCTGTTGATGTTCAAAAAGGCTACTCAGAGATGCAATTCCTAAGGTAATTTCTTAATCTTGCAAACATTTCTTGATAGTTTGAAAATAAATGTTTTTTCTAAAAGGTAGATTTAGTGATATCATGGTTACAGAATGGAAGTAAACAATCTCTTACTTTTTAATCATAAAATTAGTGTATCAGTCACTCAGTCATGTCCAGTCTCTATTTTTAAAGCATTTTGCCATATTCATATTTAATCTTTTTCTCTTTATATATTTACTGTATAATTCTAATCAGATTGTATATGGAATTTCCTATTCAATTTAAAAAATGTACTTTCTAACTTGTATTAAATATTAAATACTTATAAAATGATACTTATGATATTTCTGAAGGTTATAAAAGGTAATCCAAAAGCTAGGTACTCATCACCCAGACTTGGAGAAGGCAATGACACCCCACTCCAGTACTCTTGCCTGGAGAATCCCAGGGACTGGGGAGCCTGGTGGGCTGCCATCTACGGGGTCACATAGGGTCAGACACAGCTGAAGCAACTTAGCCACAGCAGCAGCAGCATCACCCAAACTAGGAGACAGAAAACATTGCTAGTTCTAGAAGATATCGATGTGCTCCTTTTGGACATAACCCCAATTTTTCCCTCTAGAGAGAACCATTGTCTTAATCTTTGTGTCTAATATTCCCATGTTTTTAAAAATAGTTTTACATGAGTTATGATGTTTTATCAAAAGACAAATATCAGAATAATTGGAGTTCTAGAAGGAGCAGAGAAGTAGAAGAGGCAGAGTTTATCTAAAGAAATGATAGCTGAGAACATACCAAACCTGGAGAAAGACTTGGGCATGCAAGCTCACAAAGCTAATAGATTACCTTATTATCTCAGCGCAAAAAGACTTTCCCTAAGGGATATTATAATGACATTGTGAGGAATAAAGGAAACAGAAAGAATCTTGAAGGCAGCTAGGGGAAAAAAGAATGTAACCTATAGAAGACCCTCCAATAGACTATCAGTGATTTCTCAGCAAAAACCCTACAGACCAGAAATGAACAGAATGATACATTTAAAGGTTTGAAAGAAAAAAAAAAATCAGCCAAGAATACTTTATCCATCAAAGTTGTCCCTCATATACGAAGGAGAATTAAGGCTTTTCCAGACAAGCAGATGCTGACTGAGTTTACTACCACTAAATCCACCTAGAAATGCTGAAAGGAATCTTCAAATGGAAAATGCAATGATGCTAATCAGTGATATGAAAACATATTAAAGCACACAGCACGCTGGTAAAGGTGAAAATGGGCAGTCAGGATTAGAAAACTATAATTCTTATAATGGTGTTTTAACCAGCAACTAACAATAGTATAAAGGTTAAAAAAAAATGAATAGTAAAATAAATATAACTACTATAAATTGATAAAAATATATATAATATAAAAAGATAAATTGATAATATAAAAGGGAGGAGTAAAAGGGTGAAACCTTTATGGGTGATCAAATATAATTTGCCATCAACCTAAAATGAGCTATTGTATCTATATCAATATAAGCCCATGGTAACCACACACAGAAACTTAAATAGCTCCACAAAAGACAAAGAATGGAAATAGAGCATTCCAGCATGGAAAATAACCAATTAACAAAGGTAGGCAGAAACAGAGGGAAAAAGTAACAATGGAAATACAAAACAACCAGGAAGCAATTAATAAGAAAGCAAAGTAGATTCTTAACATATCGGTAATTACTCTGAAAGTAAATGGAATGAATTTACGTATCAAAAGACTGAGTTTCTAGATGAATAAAAACAATAGCCAACTTCCTACCAGAGACTCACTTCATCTTTTAAGCTGAACAGGGACTCAAAGTAAAAGAATAGAAAAATATATTCCATGAAAGAGGCAACAAAAAGAAAGTGGGGGTAGCTATACTAATGAGATAAAATAAATTTTACACAATAACAGAAACAAGACACAAGATAGGTTATTATATAATGGTAAAGCAGCCAATCCATCAAGATTTAACAATGTACTCAACACTGGCGCATCAAAGTATACACAGCAAATATTGACATTTGAAGGATGAAATAAATAAGAATACAATAAGAGTAAAGCACTTTAATTTCTTCAAAAACTTAAAAATAGAATTACCATACCATCCAGCAATCCTCCTGTCTTATACTACTCACAAAATTAATTCTACCACTGAGTTGCCAGGGAAGCCCCAGATCAAAAACTTACTCATAAGACCTGATACCATAAACTTTCTAGAAAAAAAATAGGGAAGAATCCCCTTGACATTAATCTAGGCAATGATGTTTCTGGATATGACACTAAAAGCACAAATAAAAAAGGAAAAAAGAAAAAACCGGTGGGATGATCTCAAGCTTAAAACTTCTGCACTGCAGAAGAAACAACAGAATGAAAAAGTAACCTACAGAATGTCAGGAAAAAAAATTATAAATGATATGACTGATAAAGGTTAAGATCCAAGATATATAAAACAGCTTGTACAACTTAATATTTTTTAAAAAATCCTATTAAAGAATAGGCAGAAGACCCGAACAGACATTTTATCCAAAGAAGACATGTAGATGGCTAATAGGCACATCACAAGAGGCTCAGCATCATCAGTTATTAGAGAACTGTAAATCAAAACCACAATGAGCTATCACCTCCCATCTGTCAAAATGGCTATCATCAAAAAGACCACAAATAATAAATGTTGGCAAGGATATAGAGAAAATGGAATCCTTGTAAACTGTTGGTAGGAATGTAAATTGGTGCAGTCACTATGGAAAATAATATGGAGGTTCCTTAAAAAGCTGTAAATAGGGAGCATATATCTTTTTGAATTAGAGTTCTTTCTATTCCAGGTATAAGCCCAGGAGTAGGATTGCTGGATCCCACTAACTCTATTTTTTTTTTTAATTTTGTTCTAATATCATTGTTCATATTCTTTTTTTTTTTTTTTTTTTTTTTACTTTACAATACTGTATTGGTTTTGCCATACACTGACATGAATCCGCCACGGGTGTACATGAGTTCCCAATCCTGCACCCCCCTCCCACCACCTTCCCCATATCATCTCTCTGGTAGTGATAACCCTGTATGCGAGACAGCAAAAGAGACACAGATGCATGTTTTATTTTTTAAGGAGCCTCCGTACTGTTCTCCATATACACATGCACACCAGTGTTCATGGCAGCATGATTTGCAGTATCCAAGACATGGAAGCAACCTGAATACCCATCCACAGATGACTAGATGAATGTGTGTATATAGATACCCACACACAGGAGTATTAGTCATGGAAAGGAGTGAAACTTTGCCATTTTCAACAATGTGGATGAATCTAGAGAGTATTAATTATGGTTTGTGAAAGAAGTCAAAGACTGTATGTTACTACTTATGTATGATATCTAAAACTAATATATTTATATAAAAAATAGAAACAGACTCAGGGATGTAGAAAACAAATTAGTGGATACAACTGGGGAGAGGGAAAGAGAGTGGGGCAAGACGGTGGTATGGAATTAAGTGACACAACTACTATGTATAAAATAGATAAGTATAAAGATATATTGTACAGCAAAAGAAATATAGCAATTATTTTGTAATAACTGTAAATGGAGTATAACCTATAAAATTTTTGTTTTTGTTTTTGATTTTTTAAATTTATTTTTTATTTTACTTTACAATTCTGTATTGGTTTTGCCATACATTGACATGAATCCACCATGGGTGTACATGCGTTCCCAAACATGAACCCCCCTCCCACCGACCTCCCCACAACATCTCTCTGGGTTATCCCCGTGTACCAGCCCCAAGCGTGCCGTATCCTGCATCGGACATAGACTGGCAATTCGATTCTTACATGATATTATACATGTTAAATTTTTGAATTACTATACTGTACACCTGAAACTCCACTTGGCCCCCCTGTGCCCACGCAGCCACCGCTCCTTGGACATGGGGTTGCTCCTCTCGGCCGTGGCCCCTGACCTCTGGGTGTGGGGTAGCTCCTCTCGGCCAGGCTTCTGCACGGTCCTTCGCAGCCTGCTCGCTTCTGCCACGGTCCATGGGTGACTTCCTTGGTGGCTCAGATGGTAAAGCACGTTCAAGGTCAGCAGGGGCGGCTGTGAGGAGATACCCCTCATCCAAGGTAAGGAGCAGCGGCTGTGCTTTGCTGGAGCAGCCGTGAAGAGATACCCCATGTCCAAGGTAAGAGAAACCCAAGTAAGATGGTAGGTGTTGCAAGAGGCATTAGGACAGACACACACACCATAATCACAGAAAACTAGTCAATCTAATCACACAGACCTAACTCAAAGAAACTAAGCCATGCTGTGTGTGGCCACCCAAGACTGGTGGGTCAAGGTGGAGAGGTCTGATAGAATGTGGTCCACTGGAGAGGGAATGGCAAACCACTTCAGTATTCTTGCCTTGAGAACCCCATGAACAGTATGAAAAGGCAAAATGATAGGATACTACTGAAAGAAGAACTTCCCAGGCTGGTAGGTGCCCAGTATGCTACTGGAGATCAGTGGAGAAATAACTCCAGAAAGAATGAAGGGATGGAGCCAAAGCAAAAACAATACCCAGTTGTGGATGTGACTGGTGATAGAAGCAAGGTCCGATGCTGTAAAGAGCAATATTGCATAGGAACCTGGAATGTTAGGTCCATGAATCAAGGAAATTGGAAGTAGTCAAACAAGAGATGGCAAGAGTAAATGTTGACATTTGAGGAATCACGAACTAAGATGGACTGGAATGGGTGAATTTAACTCAGATGACCATTATATCTACTACTGCAGGCAGGAATACCTTAGAAGAAATGGAGTAGCCATCATGGTCAACAAGAGAGTCCAAAATGCAGTACTTGGATGCAATCTCAAAAAGGACAGAATGATCTCTGTTCATTTCCAAGGCAAACCATTCAATATCACAGTAATCCAAGTCTATGCCCCAACCAGTAATGCTGAAGAAGCAAAAGTTGAACCGTTCTATGAAGACCTACAAGACCTTTTAGAACTGAAGTGAAGTCGCTCAGTCGTGTCCAACTCTTTGCAAACCCATGGACACTGGCCTACCAGGCTCTGCCATCCATGGGGTTTTCCAGGCAAGAATACTGGATTGGGCTGCCATTTCCTTCTCCAGGAGATCTTCCCAACCCAGGGATCGAACCTGTGTCTCCTGCACTGCAGACAGACACTTTACCGTCTGAGCCACTAACACCCAAACAAGATTTCCTTTTCATTATAGGGGACTGGAATGCAAAAGTAGGAAGTCAAGAAACACCTGGGGTAATAGACAAATTTGGCCTTGGAGTACATAATGAAGCAGGGCAAAGGCTAACAGAGTTTTGCCAAGAGAACACACTGGTCATAGCAAACACCCTCTTCCAGCAACACAAGAGAAGACTCTACACATGGACATCACCAGATGGCCAACACCAAAATCAGACTGATTATATTCTTTGCAGCCAAAGATGGAGAAGCTCTATCAGTTCAGTTCAGTTCAGTCACTCAGTCGTGTCTGACTCTTTGGACCCCATGAATCGCAGCATGCCAGGCCTCCCTGTGCATCACCAACTCCCGGAGTTCACTCAGACTCACGTCCATAAAGTCAGTGATGCCATCCAGCCATCTCATCCTCGGTCATCCCCTTCTCCTCCTGCCCCCAATCCCTCCCAGCATCACAGTCTTTTCCAATGAGTCAACTCTTTGCATGAGGTGGCCAAAGTACTGGAGTTTCAGCTTTACCATCATTCCTTCCAAAGAAATCCCAGGGTTGATCTCCTTCAGAATGGACTGGCTGGATCTCCTTGCAGTCCAAGGGACTCTCGAGAGTCTTCTCCAACACCACAGTTCAAAAGCATCAATTCTTTGGCACTCAGCCTTCTTTACAGTCCAACA
Source organism: Oryx dammah (assembly GCF_014754425.2). Lineage (NCBI taxonomy): Eukaryota > Metazoa > Chordata > Mammalia > Artiodactyla > Bovidae > Oryx > Oryx dammah. Next base: position 38,640,259 of record NW_024070210.1, read on the forward strand.
CTCACATCCATACATGACCACTGGAAAAACCATAGCCTTGACTAGAGGGACCTTAGTTGGCAAAGTAATGTCTCTGCTTTTGAATATGCTATCTAGGTTGGTCATAACTTTTCTTCCAAGGAGTAAGTGTCTTTTAATTTCATGGCTGCAATCACCATCTGCAGTGATTTTGGAGCCCCCCAAAATAAAGTCTGACACTGTTTCCACTGTTTCCACATCTATTTCCCATGAAGTGATGGGACCGGATGCCATGATCTTTGTTTTCTGAACGTTGAGCATTAGGCCAGTTTTTTCACTCTCCACTTTCACTTTCTTCAAGAGGCCTTTTAGTTCCTCTTCACTTTCTGCCATAAGGGTGGTGTCATCTGCATATCTGAGGTTATTGATATTTCTCCCGGCAATCTTGACTCCAGCCTGTGCTTCTTCCAGTCCAGCGTTTCTCATGATGTACTCTGCATAGAAGTTAAATAAGCAGAGTGACAATATACAGCCTTGACGTACTCCTTTTCCTATTTGGAACCAGTCTGTTGTTCCATGTCCAGTTCTAACTGTTGCTTCCTGACCTGCATACAGATTTCTCAAGAGGCAGGTCAGGTGGTCTAGTATTCCCATCTCTTTCAGAATTTTCCACAGTTTATTGTGTCCACACAGTCAAAGGCTTTGACATAGTCAATAAAGCAGAAATAGATGTTTTTCTGGAACTCTCTTGCTTTTTCCATGATCCAGCGGATGTTGGCAATTTGATCTCTGGTTCCTCTGTCTTTTCTAAAACCAGCTTGAACATCAGGAAGTTCACGGTTCATGTATTGCTGAAGCCTGGCTTGGAGAATTTTGAGGATTACTTTACTAGCATGTGAGATGAGTGCAATTGTGAGGTAGTTTGAGCATTCTTTGGCATTGCCTTTCTTTGGGATTGGAATGAAAACTGACCTTTTCCAGTCCTGTGGCCACTGCTGAGTATTCCAAATTTGCTGACATATTGAGTGCTGCACTTTCACAGCATCATCTTTCGGGATTTGAAACAGCTCAACTGGAATTCCATCACCTCCACTAGCTTTCTTCGTAGTGATGCTTTCCAAGGCCCACTTGACTTCACATTCCAGGATGTCTGGCTCCAGATTAGTGATCACACCATCATGATTATCTGGGTCATGAAGATCTTTTTTGTACAATTCTTCTATGTATTCTTGCCACCTCTTAATACCTTCTGCTTCTGTTAGGTCCAGACCAAAGCTCAATACAGTCAGCAAAAACAAGACTGGGAGTGGATGGTAGCTCAGATCATGAACTCCTTATTGCCAAATTCAGACTGAAATTGAAGAAAGTAGAGAAAACCACTAGACCATTCAGGTATGACCTAAATCAAATCCCTTATGGTTATACAGCGGAAGTGAGAAATAGATTTAAGGGCCTAGATCTGATAGACAGAATGCCTGAGGAACTATGGATGGAGGTTTGTGACATTGTACAGGAGACAGGGCTCAAGACCATCCCCATGGAAAAGAAATGCAAAAAAGCAAAATGGCTGTCTGGGGAGGCCTTACAAATAGCTGTGAAAAGAAGAGAAGTGAAAAGCAAAGGAGAAAAGGAAAGATACAAGCATCTGAATGCAGAGTTCCAAAGAATAGCAAGGAGAGATAAGAAAGCCTTCCTCAGTGATCAATGCTAAGAAATAGAGGAAAACAACAGAATGGGAAAGACTAGAGATCTCTTCAAGAAAATTAGAGATACCAAGGGAACATTTCATGCAAAGATGGGCTCAATAATGGACAGAAATGGTAGGGACCTAACAGAGGCAGGAGATATTAAGAAGAGGTGGCAAGAAACACAGAAGAACTGTACAAAAAAGTTCTTCATGACCAAGATAATCATGAAGGTGTGATCATTCACCTAGAGCCAGACATTCTGGAATGTGAAGTCAAATGGGCCTTAGAACAAAGCTAGTGGAGGTGATGGCATTCCAGTGGAGTTATTTCAAATCCTGAAAGATGATGCTGTGAAATTGTTGCGCTCAATTTACCAGAAAATTTGGAAAACTCAGCAGTGGCCACAGGACTGAAAAGATCAGTTTTCATTCCAATCCCAAAGAAAGGCAATGCCAAAGAATGCTCAAACTACCTCACAATTGCACTCATCTCACATGCTGTGAAGTAATGCTCAAAATTCTCCAAGTCAGGCTTTAGCAATACATGAACTTTAAACTTCCAGATGTTCAAGCTGATTTTAGAATAGGCAGAGGAACCAGAGATCAAATTGCCAACATCTACTGGATCATGGAAAAAGCAAGAGAGTTCCAGAAAAACATCTATTTCTGCTTTATTGACTATGCCAAAGCCTTGACTGTGTGGACACAATAAACTGTGGAAAATTCTGAAAGAGATGGGAATACCAGACCACCTAACCTGCCTCTTGAGAAACCTATATGCAGGCAGGACTCAACAGTTAGAATGGGACATGGAACAACATGCCGGTTCCAAATAGGAAAAGGAGTACATCAAGGCTGTATATTGTCACCCTGCTTATTTAACTTATATGCAGAATACATCATGAGAAACACTGGGCTGGAAGAAGCACAAGGTGGATCAAGATTGCCGGGAGAAATATCAATAACCTCAGATATGCAGATGACACCACCCTTATGGCAGAAAGTGAAGAGGAACTAAAAAGCCTCTTGATGAAAGTGAAAGAGGAGAGTGAAAAAGTTGGCTTAAAGCTCAACATTCAGAAAACGAAGATCATGTCATCTGGTCCCATCACTTCATGGGAAATAGATGGGGAAACAGTGTCAGACTTTATTTTTTGGGGCTCCAAAAGGGTGACTGCAGCCATGAAATTAAAAGATGCTTACTCCTTGGAAGGAAAGTTATGACCAACCTAGACAGCATATTAAAAAGCAGAGACATTATTTTGCCAACAAAGGTCCGTCTAGTCAAGGCTATGGTTTTTCCTGTGGTCATGTATGGATGTGAGAGTTGGACTGTGAAGAAAGCTGAGCACTGAAGAATTGATACTTTTGAACTGTGGTGTTGGAGAAGACTCTTGAGCGTCCATTGGACTGCAAGGAGATCCAACCAGTCCATTCTAAAAGAGATCATTCCTGGGTGTTCATTGGAAGGAATGATGCTGAAGCTGAAACTCCAATACTTTGGCCACTTCATGTGAAGAGTTGTCTCAGTGGAAAAGACTGTGATGCTGGGAGGGATTAGGGACAGAAGGAGAAGGGAACACAGAGGATGAGATGGCTGGATGGTATCACCGACTTGATGGACTTGATTTTGGGTGAAGTCTGAGAGTTGGTTATAGACAGGGAGCCCTGGTGTGCTGCAATATGTGGGGTCATAAAGAGTCGGACACGACTGAGCGACTGAACTAAGAACTACACCTGAAACTAATTGAGAATCAACTATACTTCAATAAAATAAAATATGTATATTTCAGATGTCAAAATAAGAAGACATGGTATGTGTCTGTGTGTGTAACACAATGGAATAGTATTCAGCCATGAGAAAAATGAAAATGCTCTAAATTTTGACAACATGAACCTTGAGAACATTATGCTAGGTGAGATAAGTTGGACAGAAAATGGCAAATACTATATGATATCCCATATACAGTATCTAAAACACAGACTGAAAAACCACAGTGTGGAATGGTGATTGCCAGGGGTAGAAGCAGGAATAAGAGAAATGTTGTTTAAGGACACATTCTTGCATACAGTAGATAAACATATCCTGGAGGTTTAATACACAGTTTAGTGATTGGATTCCATGATATCTAAGTTGGTAAAGAATCCACCTGCAATGTGGGAGACCTGGGTTTGATCCCTGAGTTGGGAAGAGCCCCTGGAGAAGGGTAAGGCTACCCACTCCAGTATTCTGGCGTAGAGAATTCCATGGAGTATCACAAAGAGTCGGACATGACTGAGCGACTTTCACTTTCTTGCTTTTTTAAAAAGTGATTATAGACATCAAAGCTATATTACTAATATTAAACTTTCTAAGAGACTAGTTCTGAATTGGTCCCACTACTACAAGAAAGGATAATTATGTGATATGTTAGAAGTCTTCATTAATGCTACAATGGCAATCACATTGCAATAGTAAATGTATCAAGTCAATGTGTTGATTTCCTTAAACTTGATTTCCAATTGTTATCTCTATAAAAATACCCTAAAATAGTTTTATTACGTACACATATGCACATACAGTTGTCCCTTGGTATCTGCCGGGGATTGTTTCCAGGACTCCCCTAAGGACGCCAAAATGTGAAGATACTCCAGTCCCTTATATAAAATGGTAAATTATTTGCATACAACCTATGCACATCCTCCCATGGTCCTTGAACCATCTTTAGATTATTTATATTACCTAATACACTGTAAATGCCATGTAAATAGTTGACAGTATATGACAAATCAAGTTTTGTTCTTTGGAAATTTCTGAAAAAATTTTTTTTAATATTTCTAAGCCATGATTGGTTGAATCCATGCATGTGGAACCCATGGATATGAAGGGTCAACTGTACATATGTATGTATATTTCTAATAGTTAAATTTTGCATAGTGATTAGATTCTTTTTTATTTTGCCTTCTATAAGTTTGGAGGTTGTATTTTTCCATATCTATACTTTTAGTAATTTCCATAGATATTTTAACATGGATACTTTAAAAGTCTAATGTTAACCATTATTTTTAAATTCTTCTCAAATGAAAAGACATCAGAATACTTCAGATCAAATCCATCTTCTCTCATTTAGAGGCTATTAAGTTCTAGTATTTGGGCTTTTTTTTTTGGACAAAATATTTATATAGTCAATATTTGCTTAGATTTGCCTATGTATTTATATGTCTTTGCTCACCATTCTTTTCTGCACCTATGTCTTTTCATTTGGTATTACCACTTCTTAAAACTCATTATTGAGAATCACCATTAATAAGAATCCATTGGTGGTAAATTCTAGTATCTTTTAGCCTGGATGTGGTATTTTTTCCTTCCTATTGTTAAAAGGTAATTTCACCACACATTCCATGTAAGTTGATAGTTATTTTTTCTTAGCATTTTAAAATATCACTCATTGTCTTCTGCTTTTCATTACTGTAGGAAAAAAAAAAATCAATCAAGCTATTTACAGTGCCTTTGTAGAAACATTTTAACTTTCTAGCTGCTTTACACTTCTGCCTTGTTTTACACTTTCACTATGCATGCATATTGCATGGAATTTTTTTTATTTCCTAAATCTGAGGATCAGTTGTTTATTTTAAACTTTTGGGTATCTCTTGAACTCTAATATGTTCTCTTTATTATGTCCCTATGAAACTGTAATTAGACATCTGTTAGAACTTCTTACTCTATCCTTCGTGTCTCTTAATCCTGCTTTGTATTCTCTCCTTTTAAAACTGTACTGCATTATACATAATTTATTCATATCTGTATTGCATTTCACTGATTTTTCCCCCTCAGTCATGTTCAATCAGTTACCCCATCCAGTGAATTTTTTATTTCAATGATTATGTTTTTATTTCTGAAAATTAGTTTTAGTTTTTTCACAACTGTTGTGTTCCTTTTTATAATTTTGTGTTCCTTGCTTATATTTTTTTTTAACTTCTCTTTTGTTTCTTTAGATGTGTTAAACTTTCCTTTCATATACTCTTTGATAATATCTGAATTCTTTGCAATACTGATTCTGCTATTGGCTGTTTCTGGTTGGCAATTCCTTATGATATGATATTTGACTATAAGTATATGTTCCTTAGAACTTTATTTGTAGGAATTATCTAAGAAGTGGTTTAAAGTTGGGTCTCTTCAGATAGGAGTTGTCTTTGCTTCTGATGTTGGCTGGGATACCAGCATCCTGCAAATAACTTCTATTTTTCAGCTTGACCATGATCCTATGTGAAAACTGACTTGTGGTTATATATTCTCAAGGGAGATTGATTTACCCTACCTTGCTCTGTATGCGTGTCTATGTGTTTTTCTTTTTTTTTTTCCTGCACAGTGAATTTGTTTCTCATGTACTCTTATACTGAGAATGTTGCCCTTTGGTTTCCCAGCTTAATGCTGGAGTCTTCCATTAGATTTTCCTCCTTAGGTGTGCCTTATGGTTTACTTCCTGTACCTCAGGTAGGGTGACCCTGAGCAGCTATTAAATCAAAAGTTCAAAGTTACCAGGATTTGGCAAATGCCATTAGAGCATATGCCCGACTATACTTTGGCTTACCTAAGAAAAATTGCCTCTTTCACATGTTTTGGATATCTCAAGGTTCATCAAAACAAAAAACAATACTTAGCATTTTTACTGTTTTCAGTGGGAGAGTTATGGAGAAAATTCCATTCACCATATTGCCAGAATCAGAAGCCAAATCAGATTTTTAAAAATCACTCAACATCATATCAAAAGTATATCAAGTAATATTTATAATCATTACTGTAATAGCAAATCGAGATTCTTAGCTGTTTCATGATTTTTAATATTATTTTTAAAGAGCAACGCTATAAATACATTTAAAATAACATTTTCTGTATATTTGAAGTTATTTTTATAGGCTATATCCCCAGTGTAGTATTGCTGGACTAAAGGGATGAATATTTTAAGGTTGTTGCTATACTTCACAGAAGTGCTTTTCAAAAGCATTGTATCAATTTACATTTTCATTAATTAAAATGAGAGGGCTCTATATCCTCAATGTTTGATGTTACTGTTAATATTTTATACTTACCAATTTGATAAGGGACTCTTCTTTAAAAGCAAAAGCATGTCTTTTTGCCTTAAAATCAGTTTGTGATAAACTTTTTAGAATTTTTTAAAGTTTATTTGCTCTATGTTTACATATTCATACATATAGTCCTATTTATTATTGGAAGTAGATACAGAACAGCAAACCTCTGAAGATGGGAGGTAAAAAAGTAAATACTTGTCAACTCTGGAAATCTTGGTTCTTATCTCTTTCTTTATTTTCCCCTCATCCCTTCCCTCTGACATATAGGGAAATGTTTTTTAAACATGTAATAGCTTCCCTGGTGGCTCAAACAGTAAAGAATCTGCCTGCAAAGCAAGAAACCCAGGTTTGATACCTGGGCCAGGAAGACCCCTAAAGAAGAAAATGACAACCCACTCCAGTATCTTTGCCAGGAAGAATTCCATGGACAGAGGAGCCTTGAGGGCTACAGTCCATTGGGTCTCAAAGAGTCAGACATGACTGAGTGACTAACACTTTCACTTTCATACCCTCCCTTAAGAATGCCTTTTGCTGCAGCTGCCCAGAGGCCACCCAGTATCCCCATATGAGTGCCAGTGAACTCTTCCCTTTAATCTATATTCTCAGAATAAACCAGTTCATTTATGGTCACTACTTTTTTCCAGATTAACAACGGCAACACAAAAGCTAAAAAGATGTAAGAAACAACACATATCTTAAAAACACAGAAACTATTTCTCCTTGTGATTTTTCTTTTGTATGTAAGGTCAAATAATTAGTGAATATACAAAATATTCGTGTATATAAGATGACAGAGAAGGAAAATAGTGCAATCAATATTCCAAAAATTTTTTTCATAGAATGAAAAAACACTTTTTCCTACTTAGAATAATTTTTATGTGCAGACAGTACAAAACATCCCTCTTTGAAGGCAAGTTTTCTGTGGCAGTAGACAAAGGAGTCGGAGAAGGCAATGGCACCCCACTCCAGTACTCTTGCCTGGGAAATCCCATGGACAGAGGAGCCTCGTAGGCTACAGTCTATGGGGTCGCTAAGAGTTGGACATGACTGAGCGAGTTCACTTTCACGCATTGGAGAAGGAAATGGCAACCTACTCCAGTGTTCTTGCCTGGAGAATCCCATGGACGGGGGAGCCTGGTGGGCTGCCGTCTACAGGGTCACACAGAGTCAGACACGGCTGACGCGACTTAGCAGCAGCAGCAGCAGCAGACAAAGGAGTGGGTTGCCTCTGTGCCATTTTATAGCCTCAGCTTCCTGAGGACCCGCTTTCTCTCAGCATCAACCTGAACCTGTCTCCCCACAGCCTCAAAGCTTTGTTTCTGTCAGGGGCCTCTTGCCCCCTATGCCCCCAGGTGACTGGTCACCTCTCAGGCAAAGCCCCTGAAGTCCTGATGGGTGCTCCTCTCTGAGAGCTCTTCAGCAAACTTGCCTGCTGACAGCTTCTCAGCTTTCTTTGTTTTCCGGGAGACTGGTTTCAGATCAGTACCTGCCTGCCTGAGCTTGCTTGCTTTGTGTCCCAAGTGGGAGAGGCAGGATTTTCAGGGACTGTCACATACAAGGCTGCAACACACGCAGAAAGGGCCACCAAGTTTCCTAGCACTGCTCTTGAAATAATTATTTTCTCTTTAAATTCATTTTACAATATCCTAAAGGTTGTTCTATTAAGATCCTATCTGACAGATTGAAAAAAAAAACAATTAGCCAGTCATCTTGCTTTTAAAGGTCAGGTTTGACCGATTTTACCCAGAAGGATATCTGCATATCTTTAGAGGGAAAACTGTTTGTAGTTTGAGTTGTTTGTAAACGGTCGATTTCTTTTCTGACAGCCTGTTGCTCCCTCTCCACAGCCATTGGCTGCCTTTTGGTTTTTCTAACTTGTTTCAGTTCAGGAGGAAAGGGATGATGAGTTCACTTCACTTCATCTGAGACTATGTGAGTTATTTAACAACTCCAGACAACAGGGAGGGCAAATTCAGCTGCTCCCTCAGGTCTGGGTTCCTCTTGCGGTGATGCGATTTGGTATGTTGGTTTTGGGTCCATGATGTTGAGACTGGACAACTGAGGGTGACAGCCAGGCCTAGTCACAGGTATGCTGGCTTAATTCTCAACCCCAGACACTTTGGCCTTTCTAGTCCCAACTCCTTTCCCCGTAGTCACAACCAATCAAATGTCCTTTTTTTTTTTCTTTCAAGAGAGGAATAGAGGTTTCCTAAGAAACCAGAGACCATGGAAGAAGGTAACTGAGATTTCTGACATGCTTTCAAACATGCTTCCTGTGGGATATGCCATACAACACTCCGGGTAGTCAGAAACCATGAGCAAAGGGCTTTTACCTGGCAGAGCTGAGTGGACATTTCAACTCTGCTACCTTTTTGCTTTGTAACTTTGGGCCCATTTCTCCATCTGTAAAATGAGGTGTGCCTACTGGGTTCCCTGTCACTTTCCCATCTAGAAAAGTATGTGTGTGCTAAATGCCTTCAGTGGTGTCTGACTCATGATCCTATGGAGGGTAGCCAGGCTACTCTGTCTATGGGATTCTTCAGGCAAGAATATAGGAGCAGGTTGCCATGCCCTCCTCTATGACATCTTCCCGACCTTGGGATCAAACTGCGTCTTTTATGTATCCTGCCTTGGCAGGTGGGTTCTTTACCAGTAGTGTGACCTGTGAAGCCCCAGACAAGTATGGGCATTAGTATATATGCTAGAGAATTAAGGTCTTAGGAATGTCTAATGCCAAGAACACTTTAAGATACTTTCTCTTGTAAAGGTCATTAGAATATTAATTAGCCATTTTCAAAGTGCTTCTTTTCTTAGGCAATTGGAGGAACTTTTAGTTAAAACTTTTTTTTTTTTTTTTTTTGGTGTTAAGAAAAAAGCCTTGGGGCAGGGGGAGAAAGAAAAAAGCCTTGGGGCAGGGGGAGAAAGCCTTGAGGTTATAGGTTCTATTTTTTTTTAAGTTTTTTTTTTTTTTGACGCGAACCATTTAAGTCTTATTGAATTTGCTATAATATTGTTTCCATTTTATGTTTTGGTTTTTTGGCCACTAGGCATGTGCAATCTTAGCTCCTTAAGTGAAGTGAAGTGAATTGAAGTGAAGTCACTCAGTCGTGTCTGACTCTTTGCGACCCCATGAACTGTAGCCTATCAAGCTCCTCCATCCAAGGGATTTTCCAGGCAAGAATACTGGAGTGGGTTGCTATTTCCTGGGATCAAACCTGCATCCCCTGCATTGGAAGGTGAAGTCTTAAGCACTAGCCTGCCAGAGAAGTCTCTCTTTCTATTTTTTCAGAGCAATAAAAAGTCCAATTAGAATATTCTGATGCAAAGTGATCTAAGTTCAAACTCAAGGAAATTTAAGAGGGAAAGGTGACTTAGAAAAAGGATTTGCTTCTGAGAAGTCAAAGGCAAGTGTGTATATCTTAGGGAAATATTGACCAAAACTGCCCATCCTGGTCAGGTACGATCTTATTGTATGAGTTATCTTACATCAGGAGGTCCTGGTAAGGAATGAGGAACTAACAAGTTAACACCAACCAGAAAAATTCAGGAGAGGTCAAAAGGAGCAAGAGACACCAGTACTTATGACATGTAAATCTCCCAAAATCCTTCTCGATGGAATCCATCTTGGCTGAGATATGCAAATGGAAGCAGAAAGGACCCTAAGTCAGAATGACTGGCCAGAGAGAACTAGCCCCATCACCATAAAACCCGAAACTGTGAGCCACATGGCAGAGCAGTCTTGCTGGGTTCCCTTACCCTGGTGTTCCCTGCCTGGGTGCTCCTTCCCAATAAAGCCTCTTGTTTCGTCAGTGCATATGTCTCCTTGGATAATTTATTTCCAAGTGTTAGACAAGAGCCTACTCCTTGGACAATTCTTTTCTGGGTGTTAGACAAGATCTCATCCCACTTCCTGCAACACACACACACACACACACTTGTTGTTTAGTCACTCAGTGGTGTCCGACCCTTTGCGACCCCATGAACTGTAGCCTGCTCCAGCCCCTAACCCCGCTCCAGGCTCCTCTGTCCATGGGATTTCCCAGGCAAGAGTTCGGGGTTGGGTTGCCATTTCATTCTCCAGATATATACATATACATATATATATGTATACACACACACAAGCACATATGTGTATATATCCCTTCCATGATTCCAACTTTTTTCTTAAAGTATTTAATTTTAATTGTCCCCAAATTACAAAATCCTGTTTCTATTTGTCTCCCTAGAGTCTAGCCTCAACATTAGAGCTAATATCTTTCAAAAATATTGTCCGTTCATATCACTCTCTTGATTAAAATCCTTCAAGAATTTCTAACCCATTCCAAATAAAAATCATGTCTTTATGTGTGTGTATATACTTAATGCTTAGTTGCTCAGTCATGTCTGACTCTTTGTGACCCTATGGACTGTAGCCCCCCAGGCTCTTCTGTCCATGGGATTCTCTAAGCAAGAATACTGGAGTAGTTGCCATTTCCTATTCAAGGTGATTTTCCTGACCCAGGGGTCGAACCTAGGTCTCCTGAATTGTAGTTGGATTCTTTACCCTCTGACCCACCAGAGAGGCCAGAATGTCTTTACAATGACCTTCAAAACCCTATGTGATCTGGCCCCCTATTAAAAGAGGTAACAATAAAAAATTATCTTTTACTGTTCCCTATGCTTAGATCAATTCCTAGGCTCCCAGCCCCCAGACCTGCATAACTCTTTCCTTCTCTTCCTTCCTGTTGCCTTTATAGTAAAGCTATCTCTTATCATGTGCTTCCCATTTCAGATACAGCTTAGGGAATAAACAGCATCTCTTATCACACCAGCTGAAGCCCATCCCCCTCCAACTAGCAATTCTCCTTCCAGGCTTCATATATCCATGTAACTTTTATCACCTTCTAATACAATACATAATAATGTATCTGTTTTTTTATTTGGCCTTACCTAGAAGCTCCCTGAAGGCAGAGATTTGGTTAATTTTGTTAACAAATGACTGCACAGCTCTTAGAACCACACTCAAGCATAGTAGGCACTCAGTAAGTATTTGCTGAATTATTAGGTGAGAAAATTTTAAAGCCTATGATGGACTTTAGGAGGTGAATTTTTTTCAACCTTGTCAAACAAAATAACTTTTGTGTAAAACAAGGTAAAACTTCAAAGGAAATTTTACTTAAACTTGAAGGAGAAAGAAAAGATGTAGATGAACAGAGAAAGTACAAGCAACATACAAACAATTGCTTAGTACAAAGCAGCTCTTTGAAATGATGGATGCCTAAGACCAGGTGCACTTTCAATTCAGTTTTCACCATATTTGGAAATATGGGGCCTAGAAAGTCCTGCTTCTCAGGTTGTAAGAGATGCTCACTTTAGCTTTTGCCCTCTCTTTTACAGTGAAGAGTTGGGGCAGAAATTGCCAATAAAAATGCTGCTTCCCTTAAAAATACCAAAAAGCCTTCCACACCCTGTTGCTGCTGCTGCTAAGTTGCTTCAGTCGTGTCTGACTCTGTGTAACCCCATAGACGGCAGCCCACCAGGCTTCCCCTTCCCTGGGATTCTCCAGGCAAGAACACTGGAGTGGGTTGCCATTTCCTTCTCCAATGCATGAAAGTAAAAAGTGAAAGTGAAGTCACTCAGTCGTGTCCGACTCTTACGACCCCATGGACTACAGCCTATTAGGCTCCTCCATCCATGGGATTTTCCAGGCAATAGTGCTGGAGTGGGGTGCCATTGCCTTAGTAGAATACAATTTCCAACAACCTGAGTTTACAGTTGATATCACATAGAAACTAATATCACATATGATCACATAGAAGATTAGGAGCACACAACTCTAGATTTTGCCAAGCCCGCATTTCTGGTTTGAAAACCACTCAGTCTGCAAGTTTTTTCTTTCTCTCTCCCAACCACCACGAAAATGACCCACATTTCCTACCTCACAGTGTCCCAATTCCCACGTGAGACAGAGTGCTCAACTTGCTGAGGCAGCTTCCAAATTTACGTCCCCATGTTCCAGGAAATGCTTGAAAAGACACTGCCGCTCCTACCCCTGGGAGATGTTTCCTCTCCTAAAGAGTGATCTCAGCTCCCAAAATAATTAGCTCCTTAGTGCTAATCCAGGTGCCTTTGCAAAAGTGCTTTCAGGTTAAGAGAAATAAGGACTTGATTAGGTCTTCATCACTGAGATGTAACACCAGGGAGCTCTTACCTGCTAGTTGCATAGGCATTAAGGAGACCCAAGGCTCCTCAGGTTTGCTCACTCACTTGCTCTTCTTCCCTGCTTTTTAAAAACATGAAAAGCCTGCGGTGCTTGCCGAAAACTCTGGAGTCACGGGTTGATTTCCTCCAGAATGTTGTTTACATGACTTTGATTGGGCTTTTGGCACTTCTCCCTTTAATACTTAGCAGTTCTATGGGGTGCAGTCTAAACAGGTCTCAGAATCCCTCTGTATACTTTGTGACCAAAACAATTTACTTTGTAATCTAGGCTGCATCTTTCCAGCTCTTCAAATCAGAGACTTGGGTATGATTCCCAGACTCTAAGATATTAAACGAGGAACTGAGAAGGCAGAAACGAAGACAAGAGAGGACAAATTTATGTCAATGAAATCCCGTGACAACTAACTTGCATTTAATTTTTTTTCCTTGATGAAAGGATTTTTTAAAACTGTTCTGAAAATGCTAATGAGACACGTTTCAAGAAATTGACAGTAATGGAAAACTTGAATGTTACAATGATATCTTAAAAGAAAAATTGTTTCACTCATCTTAATCTTGCTGGAGAGGAGAAAAAAAAAAATGTGAGCAGAGAAATGAGACAGCTGGCAATTGAAGCCTTGGGATTCCTAAACCTTCTCTTTTGTGCTCCCAAATGAACAAGGTTTAAGCTGCCTTCAAGAGAAAGTCACTCTAAAGTCTACGGGTGACTTTTCAAAATGAAACCTTAGGGGGCTTTTAAAACTACAAGCTTCAGCTCACCAAGGTCACTTTCTAAAGTGAAAATTCTTTTTAGGGTAATGATTGTGGGGGTAAGAAGAGGAAGGAGCTGGGATGGCATGGTTAGGTTTGAGTTATAAGCCACATCATAGAATCTTCAGCTGTAGAAACACTGTACCATCTTCCTTAGCAGATCACCAGGAGGGGTACAGCCTAGCTGGCTGCTAGGCCCCCTGTGGATTTCTTTTGCATATCATGTGCTAAAAGCACACACACCTGTTCATTGGTAGTTAACTGGCTGATCTCCATTGGAAGTTGGAACTCTGGCCTCTGGGGAGATTGCATTGCTCAGGGATACTGGCAGCCAGAAGAAAGCTCAGCTGTCACCAGGATTCCTAGAAAATAGCTTAGATTTATGCTGAAGTCCTTTACACTCTCTGCTGATGTTTTTTTTTGTCTTTATATTTTCCTTTTAAGTCTTTACACACACTCTTTGCTTCCAGGCTCTCCTGCTGTTGTCTATTGTTTCACAAATGTGCATTTTGAATCCCTGGTTACAGCTGTGAGGTTCTTAGGGAAAAAGAACAACTTTTAGACCCATTCTCTGCTCTGCCCTGGAATTGGGAAGGGAGTGTGAGGTAGAACCAGTGGCCCAGAGCTGGACTGGAGCCTGAGTGGGCAGCATCAGCTGGCCCTCTGGAACCCGAACAGTGAGTGGAGCTCAGAAACTGGGCAAGCATTTCTGAGGGCTGGGTTGGCAGGGAAGATGGGGAGGAGCTAGGAAGCCCGAGCAAGTTCAAGTTCATAAGCAAATTTAAACTTACAATAAGAACAAGGGAATGGCACAGAGGGCCATATGGAATTCTTCCGATGTTTGCCACATCTGCCTTTATCTCAGCCTTCTGCCAGGAGGAGGTCCACCTATTATTAAAGACAGACAGATGGAGAGAGAGAGAGAGAGGCTTCAAGAGGCTCCTCTCTTGTGTTTCTGTTGATACCAGTATCCCAGATAGTCCCTAGATGTGGGCACCATTACTTCCTTACAGTCATCTTGGGCACATCCCTTAACGTCTGCCTATTTCTACAAAACAGTGGAAAAGCTGGTTAAAATCCAACATTCAAAAAACTAAGATCATGGCATCCAGTCCCATTACTTCATGGCAAATAGAAGGAGAAAAAGTGGAAGCAGTGACATTTTCTTTTCTTGGGCTTCAGAACCACTGTGGACAGTGACTGCAGCCATGAAATTAAAAGACGCTTGCTCCTTGGAAGGAAAGCTATGACAAACCTAGACAGTGCATTAAAAAGCAGAGACATGATTTTGCCAACAAAGTTATGGTTTTCCTAGTAGTCATGTGCAGAAGTGATAGTTGGGCCATAAAGAAGTATGAGCACCAAAGAACAGATGCTTTCGAATTGTGGTGCTGGAAAAGACTCTTTGAGAGTCTCTTGGAGTGCAAGAAGATCAAACCAGTCAATCCTAAAGGAAATCAACCCTGAATATTCACTGGAAGGACTGATGCTGAAGCTCCAGTACTTTGGCCACCTGATGTGAAGAACTGACTCACTGGAAAAAAACCCTGATGATGGGAAAGATTAAAGGCAAAGGAGAAGGGAACAGCAGAAAATGAGCATCACCAACTCAATGAACATGAATCTGAGCAAACTCCAGAAGTTAGTGGAGGACAGAGGATCCTGGTGTGCTACAGTACCTGAGGTTGCAGAGAATTGGACCTGACTTAGCAACTGAACAACAACAACATTTCTATAAATAAAACAATGAAACAGGAATCAAATTATGGATTCAACAATATCATTAAATTTAAGTTAATGCTGTAGGTATACAAAAAAAAAGATTTTCCATTTCACATGCTCAGAATAAGTAATTAATACATATTTATTTAGAAACTATAAGTTGATCTTGAGACTAGAGTCTAGTAGTAGCTGTGGAACCAGTATATCTGGGTTCAAACCCTTAAAAACTGATGATTTGACTTTGGACAAGACGTTTAGATTCTGTGATTCAGATTTCTCAGGATGAGACACTAAGAGTAACCACTTGCTAAGGTTATGGTGAGGATGAAATAATATAGTGTATGAAAACATTAAAAAGTGGTGATGGTGACAATGAAGGTAGCTTTTCCAACCCTCAGGTTTGCTGAGTACAGCTACCACCTCTCCCTCACCTTCCTCACATACTTGTATTGCTCAACACTGGATATGACACATCCTTTCCTCCAAACAATTAAAAGTACTCTATTTTTCTTGGAAAAAGAGCGAGAACAGGAAAGAACATTTAAAATAAATGTCATTTGATATTATAAATGACATAGTTTTAACATTACCTGGGGAGATGTCGTCAAGATAAAAAGCCGACACTCTGTGGAGTGTGGGATTTCTTCCATTATAGCTTCATGGGGAATAGAGAGAGGAGTGTTGAGGTGTGTGTTGCTGAAACCCTCCCTTTCTGCATCCATAAGAACGAGCCACATGCAACCCAAAACCTTCTGGAAGGAACTTTAAGATCTCAGAATCCCTACTCTGGCTGGGACCCACCTCTGACACCTTCCAGCAATCTCATGCCTCCAGGGCCCTGACCTCAGGTATGCGGTCATAGTTTTGCAGCTCTGCCTTCTAAAGCATCCTCTTTGTGGAGGGAACATTCCGGGAAGGAGTGCTCACTGGCTGAAAATCGCCATCTGTGATGGCCGTTTTGAGCAGTGCTTTGCATTTACTCCACATGTAGCTCTTTCAGCAGCTGTTTCCCTGTGGGTTATGGAAGCAGTTTAAATTTCCTTTCTAAGAGCTCTGAGCTGCCAGCTCTGGAGGAGGCTCTTTGATTTTTTAAGTTGGATGACATTCACCAAACCAAATTCACTTTTAAGAACAGAGCAGTAGTACAATCTGAACATTCATGCTGTTCTCAGCAAGGAGTCACCTGTCCAGGGTGATGGAGGAGGGGAAGCCTCGTGGGCCGGTGGGAGAGAGTTCGGCCTGCTGATCTCCTCCTTAACATTTTCAAACACAGCTGTCACAGGTCATATAGAATTAGGGTAAAAACGAGGGTGGGTAAAAGTGAGGAATGGGAAATTCCATTTTGGGTTTCTGTATGTGCAACTCTTGAAATATAGCTGCCGTGTTAGAATAAAAAATGTATAAATGAGTCATACATTCTAAAGAATGCTAAATGTGAACACTATTGTTTTCCTCCAAAATGGGAGTTTGAAATTTGTCATCCACAGACATTTCAGGAAAATATGAAACTTGAGTGTCTATATTTCCTTAGGGAAGAAGGTATAGTTTAAAATATAGACTTTAGACCCAGACTGCCTGGATTGGACTCCCAGTTCTTCTTCTTACTGGACAAATTACTCAACTTCTTGGAGTCTCATTTTTCCCATCTGTAAAGGGGATAATAGCAGTACCTTCCTCATGGAGTTGTGAGGATTAATAATGTAACATATGAAACTCTCATAAGAGCACCCTTCATAGAAGTAATACCAAAAGCAGTATTTATCATTATTGTTGTTTTCCTTATTATTTTCACTTCTGAAAGTGAAAGTCGCTCAGTTGTGTCCAACTCTCTGTGACCCCGTGGACTATAAAGTCCATGAATTCTCGAAGCCAGAATACTGGAGTGGAGATTCTCCAGGGGATCTCCTTTCCCTTCTCCAGGGGATCTTCCCAACCCAGGGATCAAACTCAGGTCTCCTGCATTGCAGGTGGACTCTGTACCAGCTGAACCAGAAGGGAAGCCCAAGAATACTGGAGCGGGTAACCTATCCCTTCTCCAGGATGTCTTCCTGACCCAGAAATCCTGCATTGCAGGTCGATACTTTACCAACTGAGCTGTGAGGGAAGCCCATTTTCACTTATAACTGGAGCCACATGAAGATCAGATTCACTGCTCTAGAGCTTGATGAAACAAAAGGTCAATGATGAATTTAGGTAACATTCCAATTAGTAGTTTAACAAACAAGAGGGCAGTAGTGATGAGGCAAAAACTATCACACCCTACTCTTACATAGTGATTTACAGTTTACAAAATTTTTCTGTATAAATTTCCCTCAGATTGATCCCCACAGTCACCATGAGATAGAAAGCATCACCCCATTTTGCAGATGAGATTATCTGACTCAGGGAGAGTATGTGATTTGCCCAAGGTTGTACAGTGAGTTAACTGCAAAATCCAGGTCTGTTCCATCTCCTATGCTTATGTGCTTCCCTTTACATTATGCTGCCTGCCGTATGCAAGAGATAGACATTTTTATAATTAGACTATTGGCTGCATATTATATATAGTGTAACAATTCATCAAGGAAAAGCTGAAGGATATAAAAAAAAAAAAAAAAAACAACACAGGTCCCTGAAGCAATATCAGTGGACCTGTACGTGACTACCAATCACTGCTCAGCTTTGCTCTCCAATCGCTCATTAGCTATAGACTCCACAGAATGCTCCATGCTGAGCCAACTGAACATGAATTGCTGTCTGGAGAGCTTTTGGAAATATATGCTCAGAGACAGCATTCGAAAAATTCATCAAAAATGGGAGACGAGATGACAAACTGCAAATTCAAAGGGTTTATTTATGTCCTTATAACCTAAGTACATGGCAATATATTGAGCCTTGAACAGATTGCCTTGGCCAAGCCCCCAACTTGACTTTCAGGGTCATTCTGGAACTCTGCCACTACCTGAAGGATTTACTCACTGCTCCCCCAAACCCACCAATTATCCTCTTTGCTATTTTGCCTGTGTTTAGTTCACCAGGATATATTCTCCAGGCCATTGACTAAATGCTACTCATCTTTCAGACCCATCTCAAATTTTACCTCCCCAGGTAGAGTCCACATTTATACACTTGCTTTCAAGTTCCTGGAGAAATGATTTTCTAAATTACTTAATTTGCCTTCAGCTTTAACTGCTGCACATTTTCTTTTCATATACATGAACTCTATATTTCCCACAGAACCATTTTTTCTTAGGGCCAGAAACACATTCTTTTATTTCTTCATATGCCTCAAAGAACCTCAAATCATGCCCTGTAGCTACTATAAGCACAGCAGACACTCAGTTATCAATTGATTACAGTAAAAGATTGATTTAAACATACATATCAGCTATGTGACTGATTAAACTTGGGGAAAAAATAAGGCAATGCATAAACCAGAGAAAAAAAAATATTTTTTAAAAAATTTGAAAGCCCCTATAATGGGTAGTATTTTTCCTCCCAAATTTCACTGCTTCTCCTGTCACCCAAGATATGAATCTTGGCTCTTTTTTGAAGACCTATAGTTGTCCCATCAGAGGTTCATGTAGTTGGTAGAAGGAAGCAGCCCATAGAGATCCCTGGGTCCTCATAAAGAGGAATTGACAGAGGATGAGCTAGGAGTGGAAGGGAGGTGAGCTTAATTCTCAATAATGAAGGAAAAGTGGGCCTGAGCAACAACGATCCTTTGTGCTGGGTGGGCAGAATCTTTGCCTACCTGGGGTATTGGAGTCCGGATGTGAAGCCTCTGACAGGGTAAAACACACCTGCTGAACTGTATCAGGGATTTCAGGTTATCTGAAATTGGTTTATCCTTCTTTTTTTCCATTAGCTGGTATCACTTCATAGATAGGTATTCTATTTCCTAAGCCTCAGTTTCTGCTTAGCTGGACCACTGAGTGTGTGTGTGTGTGTGTGTGTGTTTCGGGGTGTACGCATGTATGTTGTTCTTGTTAAGTCACTAAGTTGTGTCCAACTCTTTAGCCACCCATGTATTTTAGCCTGTCAGGCTCCTCTGTCCATGGGATTTCTCAAGCAAGAATACTGAAGTGGGTTGTCCTTAGCTTATCCAGGGGATCTTTCTGACCCAAGGATCAAAACTGTGTCTCCTGCATTCGCAGGCAGATTCTTTATCACTGGTCTACCTCAGAGAAGCCCATGCATGTATGTACAATGCCATAATTTTGACTGGCATATATATATACCCCTCAAAATTTCACTGCTGAAAGCCATTTCTGTCAATGAGAATGTATGTGTAGGTGGTTGTGCAGTGGCAGTGGTGATAGCACAGACTGTAATCTAAAATACAAAACCTCTGGCAACAAGAAGAAAATATTACTTCAGAGTAGTTTGCTTACAGCAAAGTTGAAAAGCCAAAAAAATCAGCAGCAGGACTAGTACACCTCAGCAGTTCTCTTGTTGCGTTACATGACTGTTTACACATTGGGGGTCGCAAGCCGTTAGTGACTCATAAAATCAATTAGAGGGCTACATCTAGATCTAAAGAAATAAATATAACAGCATATTCATTTAAAATATATTAAAATAAAACAGAACAGAACATGTCAAAATATGTTACACATTGTAAGAGTATGATTTAGTGAATTTTGGTTATATAAAAGTATGTTCTGATTCATGATTTTTAAAAATGTGTTACTTATTGTGGGTCATGGTCAAAAAAGCTTAAAACTCACTGCCCTAAAGTGTTATGAAGCTTTCCTTGATTTAATTGGGCAATCTAGAATGAAGGATATGCTTTAAAGGGTTGTGAGTGCTACTTCTCTCCTGTAGGAAAAGATTTTTAAAAGAAATAATAACTACTAAACAAAAGAGAAAGCGTTTCCCTTTCAGAAGAAAGAAGCATGAGCCAAGGAAATGTCTTGAGTAGCCGTAGACCATTTGGGGAAGAGAGTCAAATAATAAGTAATTTTCTTATGAGGTCTAGCCATTACACAGTAGCTTATAATAGCAAACTATTGAAAACAGCTTTAATAGCCCACTAATAGAGGCTTGATTAACAAATTAGAGTACATATTTATAATCAGACATATCCAACTATTACACTTGAAGCTAAGGGTCTACATTTACTTGCTTGGAAAGAAGACTGTGACATGTTGAGTTAAAAAAATCAGGTTACAAATATAATACAGTACAGGACAATCTATTCACATCTAATAACATGGTTGTGTATGTTTATTTGTGAAAAAATACATAATTGTAAGTCAAAATATTAAAGTTGTTTATCTTTTAAGGTGGAGTTTCAATGTGTTTTTTGGTTCTTTTGTTTCTGTTTAAATTTACGAAGTGTCAGTTTTATAACTATGCATACATATATGTATATATTATGCAAAAGAAGAATGTTATGATGAAGAATATGTAACGTGCAGTAGGAGCAAACAGAGGTGACGCTGCTGGAAAAGGACCAGGGAAGGTCTCTCACGAACTGTGTCTTGAAGGAGGAGTTATGTTCCTTAGGGCTAATGAAGAAGTGTAACCCAGGTGGGAGCAATGCACGAACAAACAAGTGGAGGCCTGGGAGAGCATGATGTCGTCCGTGTATATCATTGTCAGGGATTCAGAGGCTGATATTCAAGGACAGACAAAAGGCCGAGTTTGTATGCTAAGAGAAGGCACTTGGATTACTCTGAGGTTGGTGGAAAACTTCAGAAAGATGGGAAGCAGAGTAGTGCCAAGCCAATGGTGTTGATGCCCCACCCTTTCCCCACCACCATTGCTGTCTGCTACCTACCCAGAGGCTTCTTATGAAAGCATCTGCAACCCTCAGCCCTAGAGCCTTGGCTGGCTACAGGAGTGTGACTGGCCCAGGGGATTATCTCCAGGGGGCAGCCCTCAGCCAAAGATGAAGACACAAATTTGTGGTTAAATACTCTAGCTTTCTTGTGCATTGGGTAAAATGACTCAAATGTTTTCCATATAGTCTCCCAGATACTCCAGTGCAATGGTGCCCTGGTGTCATGGCAGCAATTGCGACCTAAGGCACCCCTTTTGGCTCTCTTGATTTCTCTAGCTCACAATCATAGTCTCTCATCCTGATAGTTTCTGGAATCACCTGTCTAATGAAATATTCCTACTCAAATGTATCACTCAGAGTTGGCTTCTGGAAGACTACAATTTAAAGCACCAGCTTGTGTTGTATTAATCTCTTTCTATATAAACATTGAAATAGCTAGTGGTTGGCTCTGTGTGGTGAAATTTTAAGTGGCTTTTTCTCTGTCAATTTAAATCTTTGTTGTTTTTTTTTTAATGTCAACAATTTACTTTTGTTACTCTTGTAACAGTCAAACCAAGAATTGTTTTTTAAAAGGAAACATTTATTTGATAATATGGAATTCATTGAGGTGGCTACTGAAATAATAGGTGAGGGACAATGAACTTAAAAACTTGCACCATGGAAGTAGGAATAGAGATGAAAAGTTATATTTGAGCATTCTAGGAGAAGGCAATGGCACCCCACTCCAGTACTCTTGCCTGGAGAATCCCATGGATGGAGGAGCCTGGTAGGCTGCAGTCCATGGGGTCGCAAAGAGTTGGACATGGCTGAGCAACTTCCCTTTCACTTTTCACTTTCACGCATTGGAGAAGGAAATGGCAACCCACTCCAGTGTTCTTGCCTGGAGAATCCCAGGGATGGGGGAGCCTGGTGGGCTGCCGTCTATGGGGTCGCACAGAGTTGGACACGGCTGAAGTGACTGAGCAGCAGAGAAGAAGAGTGGGAAGAAGAACCAAGAGGGGTCAAGAAGCCACATGCTCTGAGGAACCTTTATCAAATACTGATAACACAAAGGAAGAAACATGTTAATGGAGAATGATAATTTCAGTTTGGACACACTGAGTTAGAATTCTTTTAAATGATTCAGGTGGAGACATCGCCTAGAAATTAGAAATATGAGTCTGAATGGAAAGTTGAATGAGAGACATAGAATTGGGGGTTGTAGGTGTGTATGAGATAGAACACTCACTGATATATTTAAGATTATTTTGAGAATGTTCACAGAGTGAAAAAGATGCAAGATGAGCATGCCACCCTGGGGACATCGGTTTATATTCTGGGGAAAAGATGCGGAACCACACAGAAGCTTGAGAAGAAGGGGTCAGAGCTGTAGCAAAAAGAGCCAAGAGACAGAAGCAGCGTGAAACTTAAAGGAGACATGGGAACATTCCTCTCTGTCACATGGTTCAGCAAGGCTGAGTGCAGAGGGACTGAACTGCCCTAAGTCACCTACTCTTGTCTTCTCCCTCCCCATCAGCACTTGCTTGTTCTGTTTATGCACAGGCTTGGTCCCTCTTGGTTCACATTACTTGTGTAATTCCAAGAGCAAAACAAGGCATTTTAATAGAATTATTCCCAGGTCACCATTTTAAAAAGATACTTTTTTCCTTATTACTGAAAAATAATCACAACAAGCATCCTTGAGCTTCATATCATCTTTAGATAGTGTTAAAGTAATTGAACAAGGAGGTCAATGTGCCGTGGTGGTTCCCATGTCTTGAGAGCCTGCCTAAGCAAACCTAAGGCAGAATCAGTGCACTGAAGAACACAAGCACAAAGGGTCAACTAGGCTTTCCCAGCTAAGAAAACTGCTTAAGCAATAGTCACTCAAATTAGTCCCTTGCTTTGCTTCCACAACCTACCCCCAACTTCTTTCAATGGAGAAATAACCATTTGGGGCTTGGTGCTGCAACCATTTGAATTGGTATATGCTCAAATGAAGGGTTTCCTTGGTGGCTCAGTGGTGAAGAATCCACCTGCAATGCAGGAGATGCGGGAGACTCAGCTCCCCTTGCTCAGGAAGATCCCCTGGAGGAGGGCATGGCTATCATATTTTTGCCTGGAGAATCCCATGAACAGAAGAGTGTGGTGGGCTACCATCCATAATGGTCACACAGAGTTGGACATGACTTCCCAGGTGGTGCTAGTGGGAAAGAACCTGCTTGCCAATATAGGTAGATGTAAGAGGTGCAGTTTTGATCCCTGGGTCTGGAAGATCCCCTGGAGAAGGGCATGGCAACCCACTCCAGGATTTTTGCCTGGAGAATCCTATGGACAGAGGAGCCGGGCTACAGTGCACAGGGTCGAAAAGAGTCCTGACCCGACCCAAGCAACTTACCACTGGTGCACTGAAGCATCTTAGCACGCACGCATGTACTCACATGCTCAAATGAACTCCTGACAATTTTAACGTGCCTCAGTTTATGTTTTAACAATACGATGAGAAATTAATGATAACAGACACTTAAAAGCAAATGAATATTTAATTATTTGTGTTTTAAAAAATCTTGCTTCACAACCCTACGTAAAATATGCTCTGCTTAGTTGCTCAGTCATGTCTGACTCTTTGAGGCCCCATGAACTGTAGCCTGCCAGGCTCCTCTGTCCTTGGGATTCTCCAGGCAAGAATACTGGAGTGGATTGCCATGCCCTTCTCCAGGGGATCTTGCCAACTCAGGGATCAAACCCAGGTTTCTCGCATTGTGGACAAATTCTTTACCAACTGAGCCACCAGGGTAGCCCCAGTGGGTAAATTCAAATGTACTCATCAACATGAAATGCATCTTTCCAAACCTCTGGTTGGAACTCTTGTCTCATCCCTCAGAGAGTTTCCTGGCTCTGCAAATGGCCCCCAGTCTCTAACCCACCAGTATAAGTCCCCCCAATGTGAATTCCCAAACCCTGTGCCCTTCTTATAAGTAATCCCAACTGCGGGACTTAGTTACAGTTCATATCAGTAATAAAGGCAACCGCTGGGCTCCCTGGATGGAACACCAGAGGCGGAACAATCTGGCTCATGTCTTTCCCCTTCTATAATGTAAAAGTTGCTCTTAATATTTTAGCCTTTCCTGTGTGTGTGCGCTTAGTCACTCATTCATCACTGACTCTTTTGAGACCCCATGGACTGTAGCCCACCAGACTTTGTCCATGGGATTTCCTAGGCAAGAATACTGGAGTGTGTTGCCATCTCCTCCTCCAGGGGACCTTTTCAACCCAAGGATTGAACCTGTGTCTCCTGCATTTCCCATAATTGCAGGCAGATTCTTTACCACTGAACCATCAAGGAAGCCCTATTCCTGGAGGCATATCTTTAGTCCAACATAGTTTAAAAACTACAAAACCAGAGGAAACAATTTTGAATTAGTATAACTTGAGTGATCTTTTTTTCTTTTAATGATTTTATCCAGAACATTCAGAAAAATAAATCATTTTTTAAAATTGCAGGGGATCATGGTTTTCTAAATTTGAAGTTGCTCCTAATGATTTAACTTAGCTGGAGGGAAAATGAAATCTTTCTGTCAACTGCTGGTTGTTCAGCCAGAGGAGGTGAAAATAAATAAGTAAATAAAAGGATGCACACAGAAAAAATAAAGTCTGATATTCATGAGAAGTGATGGTCTTTTCTAAAGTGAACTTCCAACTGAAATGTGCAAAGTCAACTAGAGGCAATGATTCTAAGAGTTTTTGAAGAAGGCATCAGAGAAGAGCAATAGAGATGCAAATTTCAAGCTGTCTATATAAGGAGAGATGAGAAAGCCTTCCTTAGGGATCAGTGCAAAGAAATAGACGAAAACAATAGAATGGGAAAGACTAGAGATCTCTTCAAGAAAATTAGAGATACCAAGGGAACATTTCATGCAAAGATGGGCTCGATAAAGGACAGAAATGGTAGGGACCTAACAGAGGCAAAAGATATTAGGAAGAGGTGGCAAGAATACACAGAAGAACTGTACAAAAAAGATCATCACCACCCAGATAATCATGATGGTGTGATCACTCACCTAGAGCCAGATATCCTGGAATGTGAAGTCAAGTGGGCCTTGGAAAGCATCACTACAAACAAAGCTAGTGAAGGTGATGGCATTCCAGTTGAGCTATTTCAAATCCTGAAAGATGATGCTGTGAAAGTGCGTCACTCAATATGCCAGCAAATTTGGATAACTCATCAGTGGCCACGGGACTGGAAAAGGTCAGTTTTCATTCCAATCCCAAAGAAAGGCAAAGCCAAAGATTGCTCAAACTATTGCACATTTGCACTCATCTCACATGAGAATCCCAGGGATGGGGGAGCCTGGTGGGCTGCCGTCTATGGGGTTGCACAAAGTCGGACACGACTGAAGTGACTTAGCAGCAGCAGCAGCAGCACATGATAGTAAAGCAATGCTTAAAATTCTTCAAGCCAGGCTTCAGCAATACGTGAACCGTGAACTTCCAGATGTTCAAGCTGGTTTTTAGAAAAGGCAGAAGAACCAGAGATCAAATTGCCAACATCCACTGGATCATCAAAAAAGCAAGAGAGTGCCAGAAAAACATCTATTTCTGCTTTATTGATTATACCAAGCCTTTGACTGTGTGGATCACAAGAAACTGTGGAAAATTCTGAAAGAGATGGGAATACCAGACCACCTGACCTGGCTCTTGAGAAACCTGTATGCAGGTCAGGAAGCAACACTTAGAACTGGACATGGAACAACATGCTGGTTCCAAATAGGAAAAGGAGTACATCAAGGCTGTATATTGTCACCCTGCTTATTTAACTTATATGCAGAGTACATCATGAGAAATGCTGGGCTGGAAGAAGCACAAGCTGGAATCAAGATTGCTGGCAGAAATATCAATAACCTCAGATATGCAGATGACACCACTTTTATGGCAGAAAGTGAAGAAGAACTAAAGCTCCTCGTGATGAAAGTGAAAGTGGAGAGTGAAAAAAGTTGGCTTCAAGCTCAACATTCAGAAAACTAAGATCATGGCATCCGGTCCCATCACTTCATGGAAAATGGATGGGGAAACAATGGAAACTAGTGACTGACTTTATTTTGGGGGGCTCCAAAATCACTGCAGATGGTGATTGCAGCCATGAAATTAAAAGACGCTTACTCCTTGGAAGGAAAGTTATGACCAACCTAGACAGCATATTGAAAAGCAGAGACATTACTTTGTCAACAAAGGTCTGTCTAGTCAAAGCTATGGTTTTTCTAGTGGTCATGCATGGATGTGAGAGCTGGATTATAAAGAAGGCTGAGCACAGAAGAATTGATGCTTTTGAACTGTGGTGCTGGAGAAGACTCTTGTGAGTCACCTGGACTGTAAGGAGATCTAACCAGTCCATCCTAAAAGAAATAAGTCCTGGGTGTTCATTGGAAGGACTGATGTTGATGATGAAACTCCAATACTTTCGCCACCTGATGTGAAGAGCTGACTCATTTGAAAAGACCCTGATGCTGGGAAAGATTGAGGGCAGGTGGAGAAGGGGATGACAGAGGATGAGATGCTTGGATGGCATCACCAACTCAATGGACATGGGTTTGGGTGGACTCCGGGAGTTGGTGATGGACAGGAAAGCCTGGCATGCTGCGGTTCATGGGGTCGCAAAGAGTCAGACATGACCGAGCAACTAAACTGAACTGATACAGCTACAGCCCAGCAGAGATGGGAGTGAAGAGAAACTATTTCCTCAGGATTTCAGTGACTGTCCGTCTGGAAGTTAAAAAAAAAAAAAAGATAAAATAAAAGTAGGCAGGAAAAATAGAGACAGCCCAATCTGGTGGATGGTTTGAGTTATGGCCAGAGAAAGTTCAGCTAACTCCATCTTCCTTGTTCACATCCACAGAAGCTTCTCACTTGACCCTTACACCCACTTTTACTTTCTTCCTCAGATAAGTCAAGTCCTCAGACGGGGCCACCTACCACTTCTTGGTTCATGAAGCTAGATGTTTTCTAAGGAATTCCCTTTTAGAGCAGACAGTGCATAAAATGGGTTTTAAAAAAACATACCACTCTCCTCAATCTTCCTTTATATGTTAGAAATAAACATGCTGTTCCTTTTCTTTTTGAGGACTTTATTATGAAACACTGCAGAAAAACAGTCTAGGGAGTAACAAAAATAACCAAGGTTAATCTTCAGGAAATCCTCAAATCGTTGCAGTCTCTGTTCCTGTTCTGAGGTGAAAAGCCGGGGTAGCTAGCCAGCTTTGGGCCATCTGATAATGTGCTCAATTTCGCTCTAAGAATTAGTCCCATTAAACCCTACCTGCTAGACAGATGGTTCCCATCCAGGGCTCTGCACCGTTGCCACTGCTGATTAACTCTCGTGTCCACCAGTAAGGTGGCCTTACCTGTTGTTTATTAGCTGTTTGAGACCTTAGGCATGTTCTGGGGTAGAAACAAAGATTACAGCACTGTCTGGAATGTGAAGACAGCCCAAAGGAAGAGGTAGGAAACCAATCTGTTCAGTTGTAGAAGGAGAAAGCCTATGGAATTGTGTGTGTGTGTATAGGAAAACAGCAGAAAAGAATGGAAACTGCAGTTTCCTCCTTTTATTTTCCCTGGACATTTTTTTTTTTTTAAATCCAAGGTCACCCTTGGGGCCACCTGCATGTATCTATGAATATGTCATCCTACATTCCCAGAACTCCGATCTGTGCTTCTCTCTTTGGTTTTTTAAAAATGTCATAACCCTACATCCCAGTGTTATTTACATACTAAATGATTTGTTGGTGCTGTGACATTTGATCTTCCCCGCTGAGAGAAAACCTGTGTAAATTCATAAGTCGTTAAGTCATTAATATAGCTAGCACATATTGAGCACCAACTGTATACCAGGCTTTCTGCTAAGCATTTTATCTCTATTAATCCTTTGAGGTAGGTTTTGTTGGTATCTTTATTTTATCAAGGTAAAGTGCCTGAGGAAGCTAATAACTGGGCAAAATAAGACCAGGATCCAGGAAGCCTGAGCCCACAGCTGTGTGTTCAACACTGCGTCCTTACTCTTCCTTACACGACTCCCACAGCCTCCTCTCCTGAGATTCAGTTTGCCCCAGGTGTCCAGCAATCCTTTCCCCACGCCCCTTGGGACCTTCTGGCCCCAGTCCTGGCTCTGTTGGCTGCATTCTCTTTATTTTTCCTGTAACATACTCACTAAATGGTTATTTTTCTTGGCTTTGGTTTCTACTGTTAAGTCAGTATCTTAGTCAAATACAGCACATTGCAATGTTTTAAAAAGTGCCTACATAGCCATCATGTCAATTTCTCTATCCATAAAACTGGGCTAGAAGAATATCTATCTCCTGTGGACATTATGAGGATTAAAAGGTGAAATATATTAACATTCAGCACAGTGTCTGGCACAATACGAGTACTCATTAT
The DNA here is from genome assembly GCF_014754425.2 of Oryx dammah. Classification (NCBI taxonomy): domain Eukaryota; kingdom Metazoa; phylum Chordata; class Mammalia; order Artiodactyla; family Bovidae; genus Oryx; species Oryx dammah. The sequence goes on from NW_024070210.1 coordinate 38,668,821, forward strand.
TTTTGTCATTTGCTTACTAAAATAATCCAAAGGTGTGATGTTCCATTATTACATCATGTCTGATTCTTTGTGACCCCATGGACGGCAGCATGCCAGACTTCCTGGTCCTTCACCATCACCTGGAGTTTGCTCAAACCCATGTCCATTGAGTCAGTGATGCTAACCAACCATCTCATCCTCTATCGGCCCCTTCTTCTCCTGCCTACAATCTTTTCCAGCATCAGGGTCTTTTCATCATGAGTTGGCTCTTCTTAGCAGGTGGCCAAAGTATGGGAGCTTCAGCTCCAGAGATATAATTATGCTTGTTTTGTGGATGTGAAAAATGGAATATAAGTGTCTAAATAATCTGGCATAAGGAAATAATACAAGTTATTAGTAGAGCTGGTAGAGCCTGTGCCTTAAGAAGTCAGCTCCTCCCTCAGCTCCCTGCAGAGGAACATTCTGCAGATCTTTACCCACTTCCCACATTGTTGGATATCCCACTGCCTTTATGTTTATGGTTTGGGATCACTTTCCATTTTCAGTTAATTTGAAGATCAGAGATAATTTGTGTTCCATTTCAAATGATCAAATTCTCAGGTTCATTTAAAGATCGTTCAGGGACTGTCAGACTTAGGAGTGGTAAAGCAGAGAGAGGGAAGGGGGATGAAGGTTCACTTCCGGTGTTCCTGGGATGGTGTGCTACTGTCAGAAAACATCAGAAAAGGGCCACAAAGAGCTTAAATCAGGGAAAGGTTGAGGTTGTTCCTCGGTTGTGTGATTGACTCAGATGATGGGGGAGGCCGAACACCTGAGCTGGGGGAACCCAGATGCATAGGAAGTAAGATTATAACAAAGAAAGCTGGAATGCACACCAGCTCCATGCAGCCATCACAGAGCTCGAGTCTTCCTAGAGTTGGGCAGCTTGGAAGAGGATCAGATTTATCCACGTGGAGAGAAAGTAGACACCACATTTCAGGGTCAAGAACAAACTGTGATGGACAAAATTACAGGGGAGGAGCATCACAGAGCTGAATGAAACAGAGCTAACAGAGTACACAGTTTCCCTTCCCTCTAGAAGCATACTCTGGGCAAAAGCTCTGACTGAATTTCAGTGATTCTTGCTCTTAGAAGGGGCTTAGGATAAGGAGGGTGTTGCCCTAGGAGAGCCTTTGTTTTCCTTTTAAAAATAAGTAGCAACATTTCCGTGTATAAAAGGAAAAGCAATATTGCTTCATATAAGATGCTCTAAGGCTTAGGGATTTTTTTTTCAAGATGAAGAAAAGCAAATTACTTTCTTACTTACATTTACGCTGTCACCCATACACCAAGTAGTAACTTAAATGTAAGAGGAGCTCAGAATAATGGAGTAAAAATCCGATGCAATGTCTGATTAAAAATGCAAATTTGAATTTGCCAGTGATCTTCTAGCTAAGCAGAGTAAACACTGGGAAAGAGAAAAGGCAGATTGAGGTTGGTTAGATAATTGAAATGATTGTGTGTGCTGAAGGAAGTAAGAAATGTGGAGTCTGGCTCCGAAGAGTCAAGGGAGACTGAATCAGCCCTGGTGAAGGAGGGGAGAAAATCAAGTCCCCCAGAATGATGCTCAGCAGGGTTTAGATTTTATGTCCATGGACTGAGTCAGCAATGCTTGGAGGAAATCCAAAGAGCAAATTCCAACTGAATACCCAGTAAGTGCAAAGCAGCCTACTGTGCATTCCAAGGGTAATAAAGATGCTTAAAGAAGATGAGATAACCTTGCAATATAACAGCTAGACATCCAGGAAGTTAAATAAGTTAGAGGACATGTGTATCTTAAAGAAGAGAAAATTATAACATGTTAAATGCAGAATAATAGTACACAACAGCAGCACTAGGGGACTTCGAGTGAGAGGTGGAGTGGTCAGGAAAGTCTTTTGAGTAAAGGTGATGATTCTATTGAGCTGGACAGAAAGGAAGGGCGGGAAAGATCATGGCTGAAGGGAGAGACAATGGCTTTCATGGAATCAGAACATTATATGGAATCAGAACATTAAGGGGACATCAGTGGTGATAATAGTATCATTTGGAGCCCCACTGTGTTGTTTGTCAGTTTAATTCTGCTTGTTTCCCTCATTCTAGCCCTTCACCATCTGGGTCTGCCCACAAAGCAGGCATACTGGCTGAGGGGAGTGGCATGCTATTTGGACTGCATGAAGCTGGAGGGGCTTCCCTCAAGCGGTCTGTGGCGAGATGGAGGGGCAGCACTGAGAAGGAGGAGGCATTTATCCTTCCTATGGATCACATGATGAGGTGGAAGGTTGAGCAAGGGCACAGATATATGGTCAGGCCTGAGAACAAGGTCTACTTGGGAAGTTCAGGAACTGGTCTGCAAACTAAAGGTATATACTTCTACATGGGGTCTGCTGGGGACAGCTCCTTAAAAGATATTAAAAATTCTGAACAAGTTGCAAATATGTAATTTAATATTTTTCATAATATGACCCTGGTTTTAGTCCATGACTCTTTAACACTTTGGCATCTAACCAAAGGTACTTTTAATATTCAGTGGAATGACCAGGGAAGAAAGTATAAGTAATCAGAACTAGCTTCAGAGATTCTTATTTAGTTGGATTGCAGTGGCACTCAGAGAACGATATCTCTTGATATCCATCCAGCTAGGATTGGGAGCCACTACTATAGTCAAACTGGTGTTCTCTTTATTCTTTAAATATGCTCTAAAGTTTTCCTTCTCTATGCTTCTTGTTCTTTTGATTTTCATTTAGTTAGCAATGAATATTAGGGATTTCTCTTTCCATAAATCTGCTGAAATCGTTATTTTAAAGATATCATTAAAAGTAATAGAAGCCCAGTTCATCTTACTGCTGCTGCTACTGCTGCTAAGTCACTTCAGTCGTGTCTGACTCTGTGTGACCCCATAGACAGCAGCCCACCAGGCTCCCCCGTCCCTGGGATTCTCCAGGCAAGAACACTGGAGTGGGTTGCCATTTCCTTCTCCAGTGCATGAAAGTGAAAGTGAAGTCGCTCAGTTGTGTCCGACTCTTCGCGTTTGAGCCAATTCATGGGATCAAAGTCCTGGATCATTCAGGGCGTCTGTGTGAGGATTTGGAATTATTTTTGGTGCACTGCTGATGTGAGCACAGTGCTATAGGAGGCCAGCAGAGGGCAGCAGAGAGCTGAGAAGCCCTCTGATAGAGGCCCAAGGAAGCAAGCTGAGCGGAAGAACCCTTAGCAGGTGGGGAAGGAAATAGTTGATGTTTTATGAAAGGCAGGGTATGACAATTGTCTGTGCTTCTTAAATAAACGAAAAAGAGAGTTATTACTGAAACCAGAAATTGGAATCAAGGGATGCAATAGGGAGCCCCAGTTTTAAAGGAGGAAGAGATAAAAACAGGTTCTGAGATACTGCTCACAGCCCACAAAAGTGAGCCAGTTTGTGGGGTGACCGTGGATCCATGACTGCTCATGAGAGCTAAGACCCCAGGGAGTCTAGGCTTACAGGTAAACCCAAATCAAGAGAAATGTGCTTCATCTAAGGGGCTGAGCAAGTCTTAACTTAGGGAAGTGTCTGAACAGGATAGATAGCACATTTTAGGAAAGGGAACTGGAGAAGTCCTGACTTCTAGAAAGGGTCTAAGAGATTCCTCCAAGGTCAAGGCTTTCTCCATAAGGCAAGATCGGAAGACCATATGGGACCAAGGGGTGTTTTGCATATGGAGGCACACAGGAAGTATCAAATGCAAGGCCAGGACCAGGGAGGGTGAGCTAGAGCACCTCGTCTAGAGAAGGTATCTCAAAGTAAATTCTGCAAGGTTTTGAAAATTCCACATGATATCATTATTGATAGTTCCAGTTTGGATCTACCTTGGGCCCACACGTCCAGAATGCGGTTTGGCACCTTGCTATTTAATGTGGGGTCTGCAGCCCAGCCACACCGGCATCACATGTGGGAGCTTATTAGAATTTGGAATTTGGGGTCTCACCTCAGACCTACTGAATCAGAATTTGCATTTTAACAAGATCCCCAGGTGATTCTTATGCATATTACTCTTATCAGAGTTTGAGAAATGCCAGTCTAGTCCCCAGTCCAGGCGGGGCTGGGTGCCACTGACACTCAGGGACAATTAATATGGGCTTCAGTAACGAGGAAGCGAGGGAGAGCAGCTGCATTTGAGTGAGAGTAGGTGTGTCTCTCACCGATAATGTAAACTCGGTATTTTCATTTGGCTTACTTTTCTTAAGCTCTATCAGATTGCTTATAGTTGTATGCAAAATCAACCAACCAATATCTATTTCGGAGGGCCCATAGTGGGGAAAACCATATCCTATTGCAGTCTGAATGTGGGAATCAAAGTGGAAGGGGCTGTATGAGGTGAGTGGGATTTCTTAGAAGGTTTTTACTATGTGTAGTCCAGGACCTGCATATCCAGAAGCTAGATTTTGGGGTTTCATTTTTTAGGCTAGCTTAAGATCAGGGACCATTAGTACTATTATAAAGGGTTGATATTAGTTTCTTATTGCTGCTGTAACAAATTATCACAAATGCAGTAACTTACAACAACACAAATCTATTCTCTTACAGTTCTAGAAGCCCTAAATCAGTTTCACTGGGTCAAAGTCAAGGTTTAGGTAAGGCTGGTTTTTTCTAGAGGATCTAGAGGAGAATCCATTCCTTGTCTCTTCCAGCTTCCAGAAGCTGGGAAAGGGTTCATGGCCCTTTCCTCCATCTTTGAAACCAGCAGTATAGCATCTTGCTTCTGGTATCACACTGTGTTATTCTTTGGTGTCAAATCTCTCCCCAGTTCCCTCTTATAACTGTTATAAGTTATAACTACACTTGTAAGTACATGGAGGTCCCACCTAGATAATGAAGGATATAGTGTCCCCATCTCATTATCCTTGGCTTAATCACATCTGCAAAGTCACTTTTTCCCATAAAACATTCACAAGTTTTGGGGATCATGATTTAGATATTCTTTGGGACCATTATTCAGCCTACCTCAGTGTTTAAATCAGAGTGTTAATTAATTAACAAAACACATAAAATATGCTTTTCCACTGATTAGAGCAACCCGTTGTTACCCTGTTTCTTCTTGGAGAAGGAAATGGCAACCCACTCCAGGATTCTTGCTTGGAAAATCCCATGCACAGTCTATGGGGTTGCAAAGAGTCAGAGATGACTGAGCATGCATGCACCCTGCTTCTTGGTGCTGGACATTGGAAAACACTGAATGAGTGCCACCAAGGAAGTGGCTAGTCAGAGAGAGCCTTGAGGAAGCACCACAACCCACAGCAATACCTCATGACGTCATCACTCGTGAGCCAGCCTTCCCTCCTCTGCTCTGGCCTCGCTCACTGTTACAATTTGCTCTCATTCTCCCGTATACTCCACTGATCCCCTTCTTTAGTTGAAAGATTCTTTCTCTGGATGTACAGTATTACAGATGAAGCTCCAGGTCTGGGGGTTCATGAACCATTTAAGTGTACCCTCCTTGCTGTTCCAGGAAAGAGCAGCTGGGATGAAAAACCAGGTCATTCGGGTGGAATGCTGCTGGCATAACCTGAAAAGATTTTGGAGCCTGAACACAATTTAAAAATCATCTAGTCCAACCCCTCATTAGCTGATGGGGAAAATGGTTTCAGAGAGATAGCTGCATGTCCAGACCACACTTTGCTTCATAAAGCAGCTGCTATGTAGAAGAGTTCCAAAGAGAAATAGAATGAATAGACGTGAAAGAAATAAATAAAGGATGGTGACCATGGGTTTAACTGGCAGCAGGCCCCAACATGTGCACCAGAAACCAGGCTTTGAGAATTTCTGAGTTCAGTCTCTAATGCTCTGTATGGGCAAGTCAAAAAACCTGGTGATACTACCCCATCATTGATAAAATAGACATAGTATTATTCATTTTCCAGTACATATCAGAAAAATAAAATCTAGTTCTCTCTCTTTTTTACACTAGAAAATACATGTGTTTACCTCCCCAGAGGCAGGATCTCTCACGGTTAGGTAGCAACCCGTTGCCAGCTCAACCCTCTGGGAAGCAGCAGGGTAGCAATAAGCCAGTCCCCTCCACTCCCATGGGCATCCTGCAGGGGCATACGCTGGAGCTGATGGATGTAATGGTCACGGCAACATGGATCAGGGTGGAGCAAGCACTTCTTTCCTCACACAGAGCACCAGTGTGCCTGAGCTTGAAGGAGAACTGAACTGACTGTTCCCAAGAGGTTTGGAGTTGAGCAAATGATTGATTCTCTCCATCGGCACCCATACATATCTTTTACCTTATGTCTACTGGCCCAGTGTTTGTTATGATATGTCAAACATCCTCAAATTCTTTTCTATAGCTCTCAGAATAATATGCTTGGGTACAATATGATCATGGGTGGCAAAAAGCTGTGAAATTCTGAATCATCTTTCTTGTGTTAATTAAAGTCATAAACCAGTGATCTTAGGATTAAATAAGGAACATACATATATTTCAAAATACTTCAGCTAGAAATGGACTGCTAAGACTTTATTTTTCCTAGGAACTCAAAGGAGTTTAAAGTCTTTTCACAGGAACAACAAAGACATCTAGGCAGCCTAACAAAATCCACAACCAAATATGAAAATGTAAGTTACTCATCCTTGTCTGGGGGGTTGGCAATGCAAGATTTCCACTTCCTTTTAGGGAACACTGTTGGCTACCTAGCCTGTTCTCCATTATGATCGGAAGGCCTACTCTCAGTAGGTACAAAACTGGCTAACAGGTCTCATCAGCAAAAAGGACAAAAATGATGACTTGATGGCTCAGGAGGTCTGCAGACATTGGCTTATCTTCTCAGAGGTGCTGGGACAGGATGGCTGCCAGTAGTCTCTTTATCCTCACATGACTGCCCTGCATACGATCCCTCCAGTGGTCACCTGCTCACCATCCCACCCCACCCCATACATGGCTTGTCCCAACTTATGTCTGCCCCACTGCCAAATGATCAAGACCCCCAAGGGGTGGGTAACTCAGACCTATTCTCTCCTCAATCTATCATCTTGTTCTTAACTCTGCCTGACTCCCCTCAGGCCTTCTGCTTTCATTCTAACTACATGTTTTATAGGTCAAGCAGACTAAAGTTTGCTAGTTGACTGTGTCTTTCCCTTCTTACAATAAGAATCCCAATTCTAATGGAGGTCATGTTGGTTTCTCTAATTAAAGGAAGGACCAAAAATAAGAAAGCACAGGAAAGGAAGGCTCAAGTTATTATCAATCTGCATAAAGCCCAAGAAAAAAGAAATGAAAGGCCAGATATCAAAATACTAACAGCAGTTTTGCTGATTGTTTTTTTTTTCTATTCTTCAAATTTATTATCACAATGAATCAGAAAGAAAATGATACATGTTGTCAGTCAAAATAATTGTGCTTTTCTTTGTAACTGTAAGGAAGAGTGTGGAGAGGCAAACCACAGGTCACTGCAATGGGCTAGGATCAAGTTAGGTAAGTAAAGGAAAGACACTGCTCATAGGACTTTTTGAACTAAGCATAAAATAGACTAAATTTGACTTGGTAAATAAGATGCCCCAAGGTCAACCCTACTTAGGGTTACTTTATATTGCTTCACATAGTCATGGCTAAATGGGCCCTGCATCACCCTCCAGACTAATTACATTTGATTAAAGGGCTTCCTTAAAAGCTCTTCTTTCACAGTGAATTAAAAATGACTGTTAACCTTCATTGACAGATCGGGGATGAGGGTCACCCATGAATTGATTAGATAGTGCTGCATTATGCCTTTGGAATATTAGTTCTATGGGGACCCTAGAACCCTGACTCCATAAATCAAAGTGTGAGATGGTAATTACAATCTTATGTTGCTGTTTCTGTGCTATTGTCTGGTATATGTGACGTAGTCACCATTTTATCTCATTCCAAATTGGCATATTCTCTGCTTCTCCAGTATTTTTTTACATTTCTTAAAGGTATCTTGCTAGTAGCTGTTTGCTCAACCTGAGGCCATTATTTCCCCAGTGTTTTGTGCCAGAGGGTTTTATTTTATAGATTTTTATGCCTACAGAATGTGATGGCAGGAGAGGGTAAGAATGGTTGAAAAGCAAATGGATTCAACTATTTGAAATGTCAAGTTCAGTTCAGTTCAGTTCAGTCGCTCAGTCGTGTCCAACTCTTTGCAACCCCATGGACTGCAGCATGCCAGGCCTCCCTGTCCATCACCAACTCCCAGAGTTTACTCAAACTCATGTTCATTGAGTCAGTGATGCCATCCAGCCATCTCATCCTCTGTTGTCCCCTTCTCCTTCTGCCTTCAATCTTTCCCAGCATCAGAGTCTTTTCAACTTAGTCAGTTCTTCGCATCAGGGCGCCAAAGTACTGGAGCTTCAGCTTCAACATCAGTCCTTCCAATGAACATTCAGGACTGATTTCCTTTAGGATGGACTGCCTGGATCTCCTTGCTGTTCAATGGACTTTTAAGAGTCTTCTACATCACCACTGTTCAAAACCATCAATTCTTTGGTGCTCAGCTTTCTTTATAGTACAACTCTCACATCCATACATGACCTCTAGAAAAACCATAGCTTTGACTAGACAGACCTTTGTTGGCAAAGTAATGTCTCTGCTTTTTAATATGCTGTCTAGGTTGGTCATAACTTTTCTTCCAAGGAGCAAGCATCTTTTAATTTCATGGCTGTAGTCACCTTCTTCAGTGATTTTGGAGACCAAGAAAATTAAGTCTGTCACTGTTTCCATTGTTTCCCTGTCTATTTGCCATGAAGTGATGGTACCAGATGCCATGATCTTAGTTTTCTGAATGTTGAATTTTAAGCCAACTTTTTCACTCTCCTCTTTCACTTTCATCAAGAGGCTCTTTAATTCTTCTTCACTTTCTGCTGTAAGGGTGGTGTCATCTGCATATCTGAGGTTTATTGATATTTCTCCCAGCAATCTTGATTCCAGCTTGTGCTTCATCCAGTCCATAATTTCTCATGATGTACTCTGCATATAAGTTAAATAAGGAGGATGACAATATACAGCCTTGATATACTCCTTTCCCAATTTTGAACCAGTCTGTTGTTCCATGTCCAGTTCTAACAATTGCTTCTTGACCTGCATACAGATTTCTCAGGAGGCAGGTCAGGTGGTCTTGTATTCCCATCTCTTTAAGAATTTTCCACAGTTTGTTGTGATCCACATAGTCAAAGACTTTGGCATATTCAAAAAGAGGAAGAAATAGATCTCAAGTGCAGTCTGTGGCTGACTGTTCAGAATTTGTTTTTGAACAATATTGCACACCTAAGTATTCTAAATGGAATGGTGTTGGTTTCTGGGAATAGTAATACCTATCTATCTATTATATCAAGTAAGATCTAAAAGCAACAGTTAGAACTTTGTGTATCAACTTACATATCAGTTAAGTTAGAACCTTAAATATCCACAATCACAGAGACACAGATGGTACCATGATAGCACTCTAGTGGCAAAAGCAAAGAGGAACAAAAGAGCCTCTTGATGAGGGTGAAAGAGAAGAGTGAAAGAATTGGCTTAAAACGCAACATTAAAAAAACTAAGATCATGGCATCTGGTCCCATCACTTCATGGCAAATAGAAGAGGAAAAAGTGGAAGTAATGACAAATTTTCTTTTTGGGGACTCTAAAATCACTGCGGACAGTGACTTCAGCCATGAAATTAAAAGACGCTTGCTCCTTGTAAGGAAAGTAGCGACAAACCTAGACAACATAATAAAAGGCAGAGACATCACTTTGCTGATAAATACGGTTTGTCAAAGCTATGGATTTTCCAGGAGTCATGTATGGATGTGAGAGTCGAACCATAAAGAAGGCCAAGTGCCAAAGAATTGATGCTTTCGGACTGGGGTGGTGGAGGAGACTCCTGAGGGTCCCTTGGACTGCAAGGAGGTCAAACCAGTCAATCCTAAAGGAAATCAGTCCTGAATATTCATTGGAAGGACTGATGCTGAAGCTCCAATACTTTGGCCATCTGATGCAAAGAGCCAGCTCATTGGAAAAGACCCTGATGTTGGGAAAGGTTGAAGGCAAAAGGAGAATGGGGTGTCAGACGATAAGATGGTTAGATCACATCATTGAGTCAATGGACGTGAATTTGAGCAAACTCTGGAAGATAGTAAAGACAGGGAAACCTGGCATGCTGCAGTCCATGGGGTTGCAAAGAGTCAGACACAACTTAGTGACTGAACAACAACAACAACAAAAATCTATTACATGCAAATATATTTCAAAAATAAATACATTTCAAAAGTAAGCAAAAGTGTCAATCTAGCAGACTTCAAAATAAAATGGTCACTTTTTTTGGTTTGTAGATCTCAATCCAGAGTTAGCCTTCTCTCTCCGTTAGGTCTCTCACTCCAGCTATGACTGACATGCAGCTCAAGAAGAAAGAATGGGGAAGAGGGTGAGGGGAAAAGAAACCAAGGTTCCCATCAGTAAAGCTCATGGAAAGAGAGTTCCAATTAATGAATGCCAAAGGACTATAGGCTATAGGAAAGCCTACCCTATAAATGTGGTCTTCTGGGATGAGATATTTCAAGTTGACTTCATTTGAAGACTAGAATTCTCTAAGAGGGTTTAGTTTTTAAACAAGTTGGCTCTGTGTTTTTAATCCTGGCTCTTCTACAAATTAACTATATTAGCAAGTAACTTAACCACTCTACCTTTCATCAGTAAACTGGGTTGGATGGAGTTGTATCTACATTCTAATATTAGTACTAGGACTCAATAATCTCATGAATGTAAAATGTTTAGAACAGCTGTCTGGGGGGGAAACTAGGCAATAAAGGCTAGCTCTTATTTTTATACCCTTCATCTTTAACTAAAATTTTGTTAAAACTGTCTTAAGATAGGTTAGGTGTTGGTATTAGAAATTTTGTCTTAAGATTGAGATTTTTTTATAATGTGCCCTGGTTTACAGGTGTTACCAAGACGCTACATTGCATTTCAAAGTCTCTTCTAAGAATTAAAAATATTATATCATTTTTTCCAAATATCAAGCCATTTCTATTGGAATATTAATAAGAGCAGATATTTACTGAGCGCATTTTATGTACTAAACAGAGTTCTAAGCTTTTAATTAATTAAATTAATTTTAATCCATTATATGGATTAATGCATTTGTTCTTCATAACAACCCTACATCATTATCCCCATTTGACAGGTAAACTTGAGGTACATGAAGGTGGGAGTATTTTGCTAGAGATTGTCTGGCTAGGAAATGGCAGAGCCAGCGGCCAAATTCAGCAGTCTGCTCCAAAGACACATCTTCACATTCTTGGCTGTACTCACAACTAGCCACCATATAGTTGAGTGCCTTTGGTTTTCCTTTGGCCCATATAAAAGGTACAGCCTTACTGGAAGATTGATAACCACCAGTTTTGAGCCACTGGCTTATCAATGACTCTAAGATTTATTAGTAAAATTGATCAAAAGCATGACTTTACAATAATCGAATTAACTAGAGACACAAATGTTTCTCTAACATTTGTTCTTGCTGATTGGTTTCCATGTGATTTACCTGTGAGTTGCTCTGTTACAGTGTTAATGGCTTCAGAAATAAGAAAGGAATATATTTCACATTTCAAAATGATTTTTGGTGCCTGCTAGAGCCTTGGATGAAAATGTGTAACATTGGAACCTTCTTTGTTTCTTTCATTCCTTTCTTTCCCCCATTCAATTAACTGCTGAATATTCTGAGTTCATCTCCTTATTTTGTGTAGGAGAGACTTTGCTAACTTGTAGAACCTAAGTAGAAAAACTGGCTGGAATTGTGCCATTGGAACTGTTTGTTAAATATGTAAAGGAGCCCAGGTGTTGGAAACAAAAGCCTTCTTCCTAAAGGACAGATCTCTCAGGGTTTCCTCACCTGAGTACCGTAGCCTAAAGCAACATATTCACTGGTGACCCTCTAGAGTGAAGCCCAGCCTCAGAAGGAAGACTCAGGGTGGCTGCTAGAAATCAATACAACGTGTTGCCCCAAAGGTTAACTCTGAGTTCTGCAAAACTTCTTCATTTTTCTATCCTTTTGAAAAGAGTGTGCTTTTAGCTGAATTTTTCAACTTAGTCTTTCTTCTTAGTGTACCATTTTAGTCAATATTTACCTATTTACTTTAAACTTCTTTAATCTTTTTGTTTTGTTGTCTTATCTTTTTGCTGTATCTTATCTAGTCTGAATTTTTAGCTTGCTATTTCATCTTGTTTATTTTATACTATGCTATCTCTTTTTATCTAAATTGCATGTATTTGCTTTATATGTGTTGTTTCAGTTTTATTTATACTTCATTTTATCTTTATTGGTATGAGGGGACCAGCTGGAGGAAAGCCCCTAGACTAACCAAGATCAATTATATTCTTTGTCCTTCTGAATATTTCACTAAATTGCTGTTTATGTTTTCCACTGTATGTTCTTTCTTCCAATAATGAAATTTCAACATAAAATATATCAAACTTACTATGTAGATTTACCTGCTAACTTCATCTTCTCATCCTATCTTTCCAAGACAGTAATATTTATTTTTAGTGCCAGTAATTTTGAGTTAGAATTGTGCCATCTCTTCACTGTATTGGCCCAAACTTTCTAAATGCTTCCTGATCCAAATTTATAGTTTCTACTTTTTCCAACTGCTGTATATTGACTAGGCCTTACATACAAATCATGAGCTATGGAAGAAAACAAAGGTGAGAAGACCTTTAGAATAACTTCCAGATCCATGTTTAACCTTCCTCCAGCATTACAGCTGTTCCTTTCCTTCTTTCCCAGGTTTCAACCCTATTAACAGCCTTCATTACTACTCCACAATGACTGATCTCCCTGTATCAAGTCTCCTTCCCTACGTTTCTTCCTTGTGATCACTTCCCATACCTTTTTTGAAATACATCTCTCTTCTTAAATGCCTCCTCTCATTGCCCATGGCCCATGCATGAAGCTCAAACTCTTCAACCAAACATTCAAGGCCAGGTTGTCCCTAGCCTCCATTTCCAAACATGTTCCTACTTCTCTCCTTCATATTAGACAAAATAACAAAACTTACTGGTTTGGTAGTCTTCTTTTATGGGCAAACATTTCCAGTTGTTTATGTGCACTGTTTTTTCATGTATCTTTCTCCATTTGTAAATGTCAATATTATATCCTCTTTAAAGCCCCATTCTTATGGCACCCCACTCCAGTACTCTTGCCTGGAAAATCCCATGGATGGAGGAGCCTGGTAGGCTGCAGTCCATGGGGTTGCTAAGAATCAGAGACGACTGAGCGACTTCACTTTCACTTTTCACTTTCATGCATTGGAGAAGGAAATGGCAACCCACTCCAGTGTTCTTGCCTGGAGAATCCCAGGGATGGAGGAACCTGGTGGGCTGCCATCTCTGGGGTCGCACAGAGTTGGACACGACTGAAGTGACTTAGCAGTAGCAGATGAAGATAATCAATCTTTCTATGAAGTTCCTTGGAGAAATACTATTTTAGGGATTTAGCATGGGTTTTGGCCCCAGATAATGCCCCATTCAAATCCAGACTTTGCTAAATATTAATTATTTGACCTAAGATAAGTTAGTTAACTTTTTGAGCCTTATTTCCACATCTCTCAGATGAGGCTAATAGAATCCATCTCATAGTGTTGTTAAAAGGAATAAGTGAGATGAAGCATGAAGTTCTGGGATCTTTTTGTATTAAAAAAACTTGAGATTCTGATTTAGTGTTTGAGAAGGGGAAGGAGGAGAGGGAACTCCCTGTTAAGAGTTATAGAGTCATGAGTTATGGAGGATGGGGATGTGAGAGCTACACACACATACAAGCACACATATGCATGCGTGCACACAAACACAAAGAGCTTCAACTCTTGGAGCTGAAATTTTCATTTGATATAGAAGGTTTTCCAGATTTTCTGATTCTATCTGAATTTAAGAGACATTTTGTATGTGGAAATACACCTCTTGGTTTTGTCAGAAAGATGCCAAAGCATCTTTGGCATCTAGATAGACTATCTTGAAAATAAACCAATTTGCATAAACACTTCATTATTGAGATCTATTTGTATCTGCAGTAATTTCAAGTTGTGCAAATAAACTGATATATAGTATATAGAATATCTAAAATGAGTTAAACATATTAACATATTCAACTAAAAAAGACTTAGAAGTGATGTTAGTTGAGCAGGAAATTTCAACATGTGTAGGGAAATTGAGGGGACAAGAGGAAGATGTAGAAGAGGGTAATAGTTACTAGTAAACTTGTGCAACAAAGACCTTCATCAGTGCAAGGAAAGCAAGGATAACTTTTACCTATTTTTCCAGTTTTATGATGGGGTTATGTCCTTAAAGGAGAAGGAAATGGCAACCCACTCCAGTATTCTTGCCTGGAGAATTCCATGGACAGAGGAGCCTGGTGGGGTACAGTCCATGGGGTTGCAAAGAGCTGGACATGACTGAAGTGGCTTAGCACTATGTCCTTAAAGGAATTCAGCCAATGGGGCATGAACTGGCGCGAGCACGGTTATCCCTGGGGTAGTACAATCTTCCTAAAGCTATAAAGACAGAGTGGCATTTGAAACACCACTAGAAAGAGACACTAGTATTTCAAGTGAGAATTAGTCAGGGGTGAAAGATGGTTTTAAGTCAAAAGATACTTTTCTTTGATTTTTCTAAGTTAATATCATTTTAGGGTAGTCAAAACAGACTGGAAGGGACAGTACATATTCTGAAACATAATTATTCTTCACACACACACACACACACACACACTCACGCTTCACAGGATATATTAGAGTGTGGAGATTTCCCTATTTCCCTCTCTTCCAAATTCACAAGAATTAAGGAACCAGATAGGCTTTCAGTCTCCTTAGCAAAGGGAACATAAAGGAATTTATTATGAGTTGAGAGAAGGAAGACATGAGGCAAGTGCCAGAATGTCAGAGATTGTGGCTTTGTTGGGGGAGTCCATTGTGATAATTAAAACCTTTCTTTAATACCAATTATATATACACACACAGACATACACATGCTATTTATAAATATATGTTATATATGTTATATATGCATATATAATGTATGTATATACATATATAATCAGAGTAATTATAAGAATGTTACATAATTGAATACTTACATGCATGGTATTCTGCAGTAATTTTAGATTTATATTAGTAAACATACAACTAAGTGCCTAATATATTCTAGTGTACTAATGTTATTTTAAATACTTGAAGTGCTCTGCAAGGTAGATTTATTTCAGTTTCAGTAATGTGGAAACTGAAGCTCAGGGTGTTTAAGTGAGCTTAGACTTAATCAAGGCAGCTCTAAGTGGCAGAGTCCTAAGGGCAAAGTCATTATTCTGCCATCTCTCTGATTAAAACAAACAAACCAACCAAGCAAAACAATAGAACCGTGCAATTTGCACAACACCAACTCATCCAGAAAAGTTTAAACAGTGTAAACTTTATAAGTATTCTGTGTCTCTGGCATGTTTATGATTCTTATTACTTAAAATTTTAGGTTTACTTGTCATCATGTACAGCAGAATACTATTGGTTCATAAACTGTAAAACTTTTTCTGTTGACTGAAACTATTCTCCTTTTAACTTGTATTCTTGTGAATCTAGATCATGCAAATGGTGAAGTCACCAGGTTGCTCTATTTCTGCTGCTGAAGCATCTGGCTCCTACTAGCACCTGGTAACAACACCCGAGTGGTCGGGAATTGTTTTCAGTTTGGGCTTCCTTTGTGGCTCAGAGGTTAAAGTGTCTGCCTGTAATGCAGGAGACCTGGGTTTGATTCCTGGGTCAGGAAGATCCCCTGGAGAAGGAAATGGCAACCCACTCCAGTATTCTTGCCTGGAGAATCCCATGGACGGAGGAGCTTGGTGGGCTACACAGTGCACGGGGTTGCAAAGAGTCGGACACGACTAAGCGACTTCACTTTCACTTTTCTTTCACTTTCTTTCTGAGATTTTAGATAGCAATAGCATAAAAATGGTCAAAATAACAATGAATGGTGCAGTATTTGGCCCTTGCGATAAGCAGTAATGAATGTTAACGACTGAGATGAAAGGTCAGAGTTTTGCCCTAGTGTGTGCACTGTGCTAGCTCAGCAATCTCAAGTTGACTCTGTAAGAAAACATCCATAAATCTGGAGCCAGACAGGTGGTGAAAAGGGCCAAAAGGGGGAGGACTGGCATCAGGGAAAGAAACCTGAATGAAGTGAAGAAGCTAGAGGAAAGCAAAGACTCAGGAGAATAACAGTGCAACAGGTCCCAAGAGGATAAAATTGTGATGTCTGCAAACTGTCATAGACATACCATAGCTTCTTGTGACTTAAAATTGGCAGGACAGTGACATGCAACTCTGAACAAGCTGCATGCTTTCCTGGCTTGATTTTCCTCATCTTAGTCAAATTATTCTGTGAGTAGAGACATACTCTTTATGTGCCTCCCTATGACATGAGTATATGCTATATACTCTAAAATCGAATGATTCATCCCTCTTAGGATTGGAGTCATTAATTTTGTCTTTGATAGAACAGACATCCTTCATCTTCATTAGTCTGAAATGTAGTTCTCCCAGTCTCTCTCAAAAACACGTATCCGTTTCTGTTTTCAATTTACTTTGTGCTATTCTTCAAAAAGTCAGGTCAAGACCTAATTTCTAAAGCAATCTTAACAGTGCTTTATTGCTCACCAGTGACCTATATGGTTAAAGAATCCATCAGGATTTTGCTGTTGTAGTTCTCTCTATAGCATCTCCTTTGCCAATATCTCATTCTTTGTGGTTTGTAGTTCAACATCTTTAATAAAAATTCATACAAGAAATGGGTCTTATACTTTAGAAAATGGCAGGTCCATTTCAACAGCCACATAATTTCTTATAATTTGTGCTTGTTTATTGTGAACTTCCAAATATAAATTCTAAAATGGCATTCAAATACCTAAATACAAAATCTACCTGAGATTAGTGAGGTACCATGGCTTTCTTTCAGCCATGATGATAGTGTCCAATTATCATTCCTAAAAATATAATTCAAATAATTCGTAAAAAACAAATGGACTGAAAGTTTGATGCTCAAATTATTCGATTAATGAATAAGCCACTTTGTTGGAAACATTATGGATGTGACTAAGATGTGAGGAAATAAGCCTAAGAGTGTGACACAGCCATCAGTTCAGTTCAGGACACAGCCATAGACCCATCTGTATCTGGGATCCTGATAAAGAACAATTCAATTCCAGAAATATGAAGTGAAAATCTTTTTAAATCCTCAAAATTTGTTGCCCACATGCCGTGCAGCAAGCTTAGGAAGAAAAATAGGCACTTAAAGAGGCAGTAAACGGACAGAGGAAATGAACTTCTTATTAAGTTAAATAGCATTCATTTAGCATGAATACTAATGACCCTAGGACACGGGGGATCAGGAATAACTGTGCTGTATCTCTTAGTAGATCTTAAGTGCTAAAATAACACCGATGTGAAAAATGAGGATTGTCTCACACTGGAACAGACAACCATCTTAATATGTGAATTGAAACAAACTGACTATAAGACCAAACAAAGTGAAAGTGAAAGTCGCTTAGTCATGTCCGACTCTTCGTGACCCCATACACTGTAGCCTATCAGGCTCCTCTGTCCGTGGGATCCTTCAGGTCAGAATACTGGAGTGGGTAGCCATTTCGTTCTCCAGGGGATCTTCCTGACACAGGAATCGAACCAGGGTCTCCTGCATTGCAGGAGGATACGTTATCAGTTGAGCTAGAGTGAAGCCCAATATAAGACAAAACTACCTATTAATAATTTTATCAGTTTCAGACATTGTCTTAAACAATATCAGGTAATATGACAGAGCTGAGTAATAGCTAGAAAAGTATATTAACTTCCCTGTAAATGAGGTAAAGGCTACAATGTCATAAATTGTTACTGCCTATAATTGACCTTCATGAAGATAATATATTAGTTGAAATAATTCTATTATGAATCTATAGGAAAGAAACATAGACTGTGGATACAGGAAAAGGTTGAATGTTATACATTTACTATCAAATATAATTCTATCATGCTTTTTAGAATACTCTGTTCTAAGTGAAATAGATAAGATGGTCTCAAATGACTAAGATTCTTTACTAGTAATATATTTAGTGAGAAGATATATATATATATTTAATGTTAGTAATAGTATACATCAAGTCATTTGTATTGGAATACTCATTCAGTTCAGTTCAGTTCACTCATTTATGTCTGACTCTATGTGACCTCATGAACCTCAGCATGCCAGGCCACCCTGTCCATCACCAATTCCCAGAGTTTACCCAAACTCATGTCCATTGAGTCAGTGATGCCATCCAACCATCTCATCCTCTGTCGTTCCCTTCTCTTCCTGCATTCAATCTTTCCCAGCATCAGGGTCATTTCAAATGGGTCAGCCCTTCAATCCATTTGAAGACCTAACACTACTACTAGCAAGAATATACCATAGAGAAAATACCATCTCTTCAGTAAGTGGTACTGGGAAAACTGGACAGCTATATTTAAAAGAATGAAATTAGAACATTCTCTAATATCATATACAGAAACTCAAAAGTGGATTTTTAGATTGAAGTAGTTTTAGGTCTTCAAATGGTTTGAAGACCTAATGTAAAGCCAGATATTATAAACACTCCTAGAGAAAAACATAGGCACAATACTTTTTGACATAAATCATAGAAATATCTTCTTGAAACTGTCTCCTAGAGTAATGGAAATAAAAACAAAAATAAACAAATGGTACCTAATTAAACTTAAAAGCAGAGGAAACCATAAACAAAACAAAAAGACAACCTACAGAATGGGAGAAAATATTTACAAATGATGTGACCAGCAGGGATTAATCTCAAAATATACAAACAGATCATACAGCTGCTTATGTATTACAATAGCAAAAAACAAACAAATCAATAAGAAAGCAAGATCTATATAGACATTTCTCCAAATAAGACATAGAGTAGACCAAAAGACACATGAAAAGGTGCTCGACATTGCTAATTATTAGAGAAACGCAAATCTCTAGTTTGCATTTCTCATATAATATACTCTCATACGTTCTCATACTACAATGAGGTATCAACTCACACTGGTCACAATGACAATCATTAAAATACATACAAGCAATAAGTGCTGGAAAGGGTGTGAAGAAAAGGGAACCCTCCTACACTGTTGGTGGGAAAGTAAATTGGTAGAGCCACTATTAAGAACAGTATGGAGGTTCCTTAAAAAACTAAAAATAGAGCTACCATATGATCCTGCAATCTCACTCCTAGGCATATATCTGGAGAAAAACATAATTTGAAAAGATCTATGCACCGTAATGTTTACAGCAGCACTATTTACAATAGCCAAGACATGGAAGCATGAGAGCAACCATGGCAGATGAATGGATAAGGAAGATGTGTATGTGTGTGTGTGTATAAACATATTTATATATATATATGATGTATGTGTATATGTGTGTGTGTATGATGAAATATTACTCAGCTGCAAAAATAATGAAATAACTCCATCTGCAGCAATATGGATAACCTAGAGATTATCATCAGAAGTCAATGGCAACCCACTCCAGTACTCTTGCCTGGAAACTCCCATAGACAGAGGAGCCTGGTAGGCTGCAGTCCATGGGTTCGCTAAGGGTCGAACACAACTGAACGACTTCACTTTCACTTTCATGCATTGGAGAAGGAAGTGGCAACCCACTTGAGTGTTCTTCCCTGGAGAATCCCAGGGACGGGGGAGCCTGGTGGGCTGCCGTCTATGGGGTTGCACAGAGTTGGACACGACTGGAGTGACGCAGCAGCAGCAGCAGAGATTATCAAACTAAGGAAGCAGGCAGACAGAGAAGAGAAATATCATATGAAAATGCTTATATATGGAATCTAAAAAAAAAGATACAAATGAGCTTATATACAGAACAGAAATAGACCCACAGACATACAAAACAAACTTATGGCTACCAAAGAAGAAAGGGAAGGAGGGATAATTTAAGATATTGGGACTAATAAATTATATACACATTACTAATATATACACACTACTACCTATAAGATAATCCGCAAAGACCATCTATGTAACACAGAGAACTATACTCAATATTTTATAATAATCTATAAGGGAAAAGATTCTGAAATATATATATATGATATATATATATATATGGAGAAGGCAATGGCACCCCACTCCAGTACTTTTGCCTCGTGACTTAGCAGCAGCATGCATACGAGGTAAGTCGCTTCAATTGCGTCTGACTCTCTGCAATCCTACTGACTGTAGCCCACCAGACTCCTCTGCCATGGGATTCTCCAAGCAAGAATACTGGAGTGGGTTGCCATGCCATCCTCCAAGAGGTCTTCTCAACCCAGGGATCAAACCCACATGTCTTATGTCTCCTGCATTGGCAAGTGGATTCTTTACCATTAATGCCACCTGGGAAGCACATGTGTGTGTATATATCTATATATAGGTCTGTATGTAGATACATGCACACACTTATGTAACTGATTCACTTTACACAATATTGTAAATCAACTACACTTCAATTTAAGAAAGAGCCTACATAAACAAACAAATAAAAAAAGAACTTGGACAGGGGGAAATATCTACCTTGGGTTACACTTTAAACTACTTGTATTAGATTTCAGAAGGATCCCAGGAAGTCTCCCTTGAATCATTTAATGAGAAAATCGAGAATGATAAACTAGGAGACATAAGAGCTCTGGAAACTTCAGGGGTAGCTGTAACTTCACCACAGTAGTTACACCTCTCACTCCCAATCTAATTCAACAGGAGTTAGTGGGAAGTGTTTCCCTTGAGACAGTCCAACAGGCTCCTTTAACAGATCAAGATTGCAGAGGAACTGAGAAAATCATCTCCTACTGTGGAGCTAGTCTTGGAGGGAAATAGCCCAAACAACAGAATAAGCAATAACTTTAAACAGCAGAAGAAAAATAGCACCAGAAAAAGAAGAAAGGAGTCCAAAGTAAGCCAGAATGGGACTGAGGAGACGCTTTTGGTTTGAGGAGAAAACTCAGCCAGGGACGATTTATGATTACCTAGAGTGTGAAGAAACTCCAGGCTGAAAAAGTTGTCATAGTTCCGAATATTCCTCAGGCTAAATTCTAATTCTACAAGATAGTTAAAAAATGGTCAAGTTGAGAATATTATCATATTTTAAATGGAAATAAATATTATTTATTTTTCATTTTATTCTACAAATGCTGTTTATAGACAGCCTACTAAAATTGTCTTGGCAAAATACTAAAGGTAAATAAATGATTCAGATATGGCCTCTGCCCTCAAGAAATGTACTGCCTAAAGACAGAAATACATATAAGACATTTATAAAGTAAGTACTATATCAGGTTATGCTAAGTTATGTAGTAGGGAGGCAACAACCCTCAAGTCTATGTGGCTGTGCACATCTTTCTTTCTTTCTTTCTTTCTTGTGCATTACCTGCTGTGGGGCCAAATGACTAGTCAGTATCAGAGGGTAAAGTGGCCACTGTTTGCACTTTTTTCTAGTTGTGGGATGGAAAAGTAAGTTTGTAAGATCTGAAGGATTTAGTATAGGAAAAAGATAGGAAATCATTAAAATGAGAGTCTTCGTGTACATTCTAATCTCTAATCTAACAATAACAATATGAATTTTGTACCCATTTGTGTAAAGTCTTGTGCAAAATGCAAAATAAATACAAGATATGCTTTTGGCTCTTAAAAATCTTATAATGGGAGGTAAGGCAAAACTAAAGAAATGCAATAAAAGATAATCAATCTGATAACCTATGAACTGGAAATCTTTATTACTTCCCTACACATATAGAATGATGATGATAACCTTGAGACTCTACAAAACCCTAAAGTGCTTTCAGAATCATTAAAGGAAGATCAAAAAGTTTTCAGTATAGTTTAGGTTTGAGGCCATTATTGAATTTTAATACTAGACAATGGGCCTTTCATGCACAGTATATATTACAGAGCTCTATTAACTTGAACCTGTAATGAACTAGAGTACTCCATTCTCTAATCATTTATAAACAAAATTAGAGAAACAAATAAACATTTGCTTCGAGCAACGTCTGCACAGAATTTGCTTAAGCATACTGAGCAATCATGGTGATTTATAATGGGAGTGAGACAGAAGTGAGTTAAGTAGGAGTTTATATAAAAGGGCTATCTGAAGAAGATGAGTACATTTCATGAGAGGTGGGAGGTATTTTGAAGCATAGGGAGCTAAAGGTGGGTGGAAGCATTTTAGGAAAAGAAATGAGGTTTGGAAACATGTCACATTAATTGTGTTTGTGTGACCAGAAAACAGTATAACAGAAAGTAGCAAAGGGAAGATAGATCTAATAATGGGTAGAATTTTCATGCTTATGACCAGGAGTTTTTATGTGGTTCCAGTGTAAATTAAAATTCATTCACGTTTTCAGAAGGTAAGCTTGAAGATTCAGCTCCTGGATTTGTTTTAACATAGGATAAGGAAAGGCTGTTAAAATGGTTGGTGCTGGAATATAGACATGGGTGCCCAGGAACTGTTAGAATAGAAGGTTAATCTTAAAGATTCCCAGGATGAAACAGTATATTTGGTATTCCTTAGATTTCTGTCTGTGGTACTCTTCTTTCACTATTTAAGTGATCATATCCATTGCAATTATGTCAATTACCATCAATAGGTTTATAACTCTTATCCAGAAAGGGAAAACATATTGTAGTGGTAGTTCAGATGGGAAAGAATCTGCCTGCAATGTGGGAGACCTGGGTTTGATCCCTGGGTTGGGAAGATTCCCTGGAGATGGAAATGGCAACCTACTCCAGTATTTTTGCTTGAAGAATCCCATGGACAGAGGAGCCTGGTGGGCTACAGTCCATGGGGTCACAAAGAGTCAGATACAACTGAGCAACTAACATATAGTAGTAAAGTGTGTATTCAACAAGTGTTAGCTATTATTATATGTCTATCAGGATCCATTTATCTGAACTAAAATTTGTATATCCATCTGAATTTTGGTTATCTCCATTTGAATAGAAAGAAAAAGAAAACTCAAGCTCAACCAGTCTAAAAGTATCCCCTCTTCACCCTGACCCACTCTTGTACTATGGGTACTTTTCATTCAGTCTACTGAATGTATCTCCAATACTTGTATATCACTGTATCTCCACATTGTTTGCCTTATAGTACATGCCCAAATATATGAGTTTGTGACTACTTCATATGAACAAAGATTAGATAGGAGCAATGAAGAAGCTTAAGTTGTGAATGTGGCTCCAAGTTCGTAAACTTAGGTAGAGATGTGACTGGGAATTATAGGAAAAAGAATATGAGCTTGAGAATCAGGTTTCAATTGTTAACACAACTGGAAAGTTGCTTTACTTAGCAATGTCTTGTACTAACAAAGTGCAAATCATCAACAAGGCCTCAGAATAAGCATGCAGTTCTTCGTGGCTTTCAAACATTTCCACACATCACTAATTTTGTCCTCTTCCTTCAAAAGACAGCATTGTGGCAAAGAAAGACAATAAAACTCTTTGCCATCACAGAAACTCAGGGTCCTCTTGGGTTATATTACTCTTAAAAATAAGAGGTGATATCCTCTAGAGATATTCCTGAAGGGCACAGTTGGCATCATTTTATAGAAAAAAAAAATCTATCCATCCTTCGATGCTGCTGTTGCTGCTGCTAAGTCGCTTCAGTTGTGTCCGACTCTGTGTGACCCCATAGACGGCAGTCCACCAGGCTCCCCCATCCCTGGGATTCTCCAGGCAAGAACACTGGAGCAGGTTGCCATTTCCTTCTCCAATGCATGAAAGTGAAAATTGAAAGTGAAGTTGCTCAGTCGTGTTCGACTCTTTGCGACCCCGTGGACTGCAGCCTACCAGGCTTCTCCGTCCATGGGATTTTCCAGGCAAGAGTACTGGAGTGGGGTGCCATTGCCTTCTCCGATCCATACTTTGATGGAGGGATGATAAAAGCATGAGGGAAGAAGATATTTCAAATGAAATAAATGAAAGAGGATTAGTGAAGGGTCAAAACAATATATGCAGATATCAACATTCCTTGCACAAACATTCAATAAAAATGTCAACAATCAAAAGCCTGGCTGGCAATAATATAGCCAAAATGCGTAATTTACGTGAAGAAAGTAGTCTAACTGAATTCAACATGGCTATTAACACTTATTTACTGGCCTCAGTGAAATAAAATACTGAAAGACAAGTCTGAAGTGAATAAAATGTATCCAATTTACAATCAAATGGAAAAATAGTGGGCTCAGAGCCAAAAAATATTCCTCAATTAAGCTTCTTTCAATGACTTTAATTTAACCAACTGGATCTTTATTTAAAGTTGTAAAAAACTACTATCTTATTCAACCTTTTCAAAAGTAGGATTTTCCTTTTAATAGGTAATCTATTTCTCTTTATAAAATGAAAGTCAGCAATAATTAGTGTAATGCACACATAAAAACACAATAAAATTGACATAGAGAAATGGAAGGCACAGTCCCTATTCTCAGAGTGAAGCCATTCTATAAAGAAGAAATAGATGGCAAATGAGATGTACAGTTCCTGGGAATGCAGCTCAGTGGATGGCAACTGTGAAGGCCCTAGAAGGAGAGAAGACAACACAAACTTATAGATAACTACTCTAAAGCAGGGTCAACTGGAAAGCAAAGAAGCGGTGGAGGGAGGTACATTTAATTGGAGAAGATCAGCAACGGCTCCACAGAGAAGATGACATTTTATAAGGGTTTTGAAAGACAGGCAGAGTCAACCTATAGAGACATACGATAGTATGGTATTTTAGGGTCTGTAAAAGGACAAGGTGGTGGTAAAGAATGAGAAGGATTTGGGTGAAATTCTGAGTAATACAATTTTAAACAACGGATATTAAATAGAGAAACTGGTAGATAAACTTGGGTTATATTGAAGGCCCCCCCAAAATGGGGCCCTTATGTTCAAAGGCAGAAGATGAATGTCCAAGAAAAAGAGGGAATTCACCCCTCCTTCACCTTTTTGTTCCATTAGAATCCCTACTGGATTGGATGATGCTCACCTATGTGGGTGATGGTGGACCTCATCACTCAGTCTATGGAATTATATGCTAACCTCTTCCAGAAATACCCCACAGATACACCCAGAAAGTGTTTTTCCAGTTATTAGGGCATCCCTTAGGTCAGTCAAGTTGATACCTGAAATTATCACAGTCGCCTTCTGAGTCTGTCTTCTTTCACTTAATATACTTTTTCCAATGTTTATCAGTGCTTCATTTCTTTTTATGGTCAAATAACATTTGATTGACTAAAAGTGAAAAGTGAAAGTCGCTCAGTCATGTCTGACTCTTTGCGACCCCGTGGACTATACAGTCCATGGAATTCTCCAGGGTAGCCTTTCCCTTCTCCAAGGGATCTTTCCAACCTAGGAATCAAACCCAGGCTCCCACATTGCAGGCTGACAAGGGAAGCCTTTCATTGACTGAATATACCATATTTTGCTTATCCATTCATCAGCTGATGAATACTGGGTTCCTTTCACTTTTTGCCTATTATGAATGATGCTGTTGAGAATATTCATGAACATAGTTTTTGACTGTATGTTTTATTTCTCTTGATTATATACCTAAGAGTGGAATGCTAGGTCAAGTTAACTCTGTAATATTTTGAGGGACTTTCTACTGTTTTCCAAAGTGGCTGTACTATTATATAATCCCACCATCAATGCATGATATATGAGGGTTTGATTTTTTTATATCTTTACCAGAACCTGTAATCGTTGGATGCTTTTTATTTTAGCCATGATACTGTATAAGTTGTACTTTGTTGTAGCTTTGATTTGCATTTCTCTAGTGACTAACGAAAAGCAAAGGAGAAAAGGAAAGATATAAGCATCTGAATGCAGAGTTCCAAAGACTAGCAAGAAGAGATAAGAAAGCCTTCCTCAGCAATCAATGCAAAGAAATACAGGAAAACAACAGAATGGGAAAGACTAGAGATCTCTTCAAGAAAATTAGAGATACCAAGGGAACATTTCATGCAAAGATGGACTCGATAAAGGACAGAAATCATATGGATCTAACAGAAGCAGAAGATATTAAGAAGAGGTGGCAAGAATACACAGAAGAACTGTACAAAAAATATCTTCAAGACCAAGATAATCACGAAGGTGTGATCACTCACCTAGAGCCAGATATCCTGGAATGTGAAGTTAAGTGGGCTTTAGAAAGCATCACTACGAACAAAGCTAGTGGAGATGATGGAATTTCAGTTGAGCTATTTCAAATCCTGAAAGATGATGCTATGAAAGTGCTGCACGCAATATGCCAGCAAATTTGGAAAACTCAGCACTGGAAAATGTCAGTTTTCATTCCAATCCCCTAAAAAGGCAATGCTAAAGAATGCTCAAACTACCACACAATTGCACTCATCTCACACGCTAGTAAAGTAATGCTCAAAAGTCTCCAAGCCAGGCTTCACTATACATGAACTGTGATCATCCTGATGTTCAAGTTGGTTTTAGAAAAGGCAGAGGAACCAGAGGTCAAATTGCCAACATCCATTGGATCATGGAAAAAGCAAGAGAGTTCCAGAAAAACATCTATTTCTGCTTTATTGACTATGCCAAAGCCTTTGACTGTGTGGATCACAATAAACTGTGGAAAATTCTGAAATTGATGGGAATACCAGACTACCTGACCTGCCTCTTGAGAAACCTATATGCAGGTCAGGAAGCAACAGTTAAAACTGGACGTGGAACAACAGACTGGTTCCAAATAGGAAAAGGAGTACGTCAAGGCTGTATATTCTCACTGTGCTTATTTAACTTATATGCAGAGTACATCATGAGAAACTCTGGGCTGGAAGAAGCACAAGCTGGATCAAGATTTCCGGGAGAAATATCAATAACTTCAGATATGCAGATGACACCACCCTTATGGCAGAAAGTGAAGAGGAACTAAAAAGCTTCTTAATGAAAGTAAAAGAGGAGAGTGAAAAAGTTGCTTAAGGCTCAACATTCAGAAAACTAAGATCCCATCTGGTCCCATCACTTCATGGGAAATAGATGGGGAAACTGGAAACAGTGTCAGACTTTATTTTCTGGGCTCCAAAATCACTGCAGATGGTGATTACAGCCATGCAATTAAAAGACTCTTACTTCTTGGGAGGAAAGTTATGACCAAAGTAGATAGCATGTTAAAAAGCAGAGGCATTACTTTGTCAACAAAAATCTGTCTAGTCAAGGCTATGGTTTTTCCAGTGGTCATGTATGGATGTGAGAGTTGGACTGTGAATAAAGCTGAGCACTGAAGAATTGATGCTCTTGAACTGTGGTGTTGGAGAAGACTCTTGAGAGTCCCTTGGACTGCAAGGAGATCCAACCAGTCCATTCTGAAGGAGATCAGTCCTGGGATTTCTTTGGAAGGAATGATGCTAAAGCTGAAACTCCAGTACTTTGGCCACCTCATGCGAAGAGTTGACTCACTGGAAAAGACTGTGATGCTGGAGGGATTGGGGGCAGGAGGAGAAGGGGACGACAGAGGATGAGCTGCCTGGATGGCATCACCAACTCGATGGACGTGAGTCTGAGTGAATTCCAAGAGTTGGTGATGGACAGGGAGGCCTGGCGTGCTGTGATTCATGGGGTCGTAAAGTGTCGGACAAGAGTGAGCGACTGAACTGAACTGAGTGACTAATGACGTTGAATATATTTTCATGTGCTTATTTTTGCCATTGCTATTATATATTATTTCAATAAATGTCTTCAAATTACTTGCTTATTTTTGTTTTTAAAAATATTTATTTATTTGGGTATGCTGAGCCTTAGTTACAGCACATGGGACCTGTGGTGTGGCATGTGTGATCTTGGGTGTGGTGTGCAGGCTTCAGAGCACTGCAAACTCAGTAGTATCAGTAGCTGTGGAACACAGGCTGAGTTGCCCCAGACATAGGGGATCTTAGTTCCCAGACCAGGGATCTGCATTAGCTGGCAGATTCTTAACAACTGGACCACCAGGGAAGTTCCAAATTACTTGCTTATTTTTGAAATTGGATTATTTGTCTTTTATTTTTTAATTTCATGATAATATATTCTGGATAAAGTCTCTTATTAGATATATCACTTGCAAATATTTTCCCCAATTCTATGTATTATATTTTCACCTCCTCTATAGTGTCCTTTGAAACACAAGTGTTTACATTTTGATGATATCCAATTTATCTACTTTTTATATTAATTTTTGAAAGATTCAATAGCTATAATTATTTAGTCATATATACCTTATATGTTTCATTCATCCAAATCTCAGATATTAATATAGTTTATCCTTCAATACACCATTTTGTATATCCAACAAAAAATTAATTTTCAAAACCCTAATACTCTTACTCAGCTAAAAAGTAGTAACCATTAATCATTGTCATTATATATTCTGCAAAGAAAAACCCATCACTGTGCACTTGGTATCATATTTGGAAACCACTGGCTAACCCAAGGTAAAAAGATGTACTCTTGTGTTTTCTTTTGAGAATTTCATAGTTCCAGCTTTTATGTTTAGCCCTATGATCCACTTTCACTTCATTTTGTATGCAGCATGCAAAAGGAGTCCTATCTCACACTTTAACATCTTGACAGCTAGTTTTCCCAGCACCATTTGTTGAATAGACTACTCTTTTCCTACTCAATTGGCCTGGCACCACAGACACAAATATGGCTTCATGGTTACCACATATATTTGAGCACATACTTATCCTTTACTAGTTTCCTTCATGAAGTTTTAGATTAAAAACACTATTTAATTTCTAAGTGAATATTTATGGGAGCATGGATGGATTTTTTTCTTGTAAGTTTGGTGTCCCTAGAAATTGACATAAAAATTTGGCCTTGTTTTCAAATTAGGAAAGAGAACCTCTTTCAAATCTAAAAGGCTAGTCTCCATTTCATAGTCTGATTCTCAATTATTTAAAACATTTCCAAAAAGAGGACAGGGCCTCTCAGCAGAGAGGCTTGTCCGTGATTCCATAATTAGGAATCCATGATCTCCATAGACAGACCGACTCCAAAACAGAGAGAAGAGGAAGGTTCCAACTCTATCTGCTAGTTTCTTCTCCCAAACCCACTAGCGAGGATGGAGTGAATTAGGGGATGTAGGAAGACCAGAACTTTAATGCTAACACATTGCATTGTCACAGTCCGCCATATGAAAGGAAACATAAGAGGTGGAAAGTAAGCATTTTCCCCAAACCTTGTACCAAATATCTCTGGCAAGGTAACAGGCTCTGGGGCTTGTGTGCTACGTCGCTTCAGTTGTGTCTCACTCTTTGTGACCCTATGGATTGTAGCCCACCAGGCTCCTCTGTCCATGGAGATTCTCCAGGCAAGAATACTTGAGTGGGTTGCCATGCCCTCTGCCAGCAGATCTTCCCAACAGAATACCTTGGGAAGGGGAACAAACCCGCAACTCCTCCTTCTACTGCATTAGCAGGAGGGTTCTTTCCACTGGTGCCACCTGGGAAGCCCCATCAGGCTTTGCTGCAGGTCTTCAGTTCTCTCCTGGTGGCTCAGGCAGTAAAGAATCTGCCTGCAATGTGGGAGACAGGGGTTCAATCCCTGGATTGGGAGGATCCCCTGGAGGAGGGAATGGTAATCCACTCCAGTATTCTTGCCTGGAGAATTCCATGGACAGAGGAGTCTGAAGGGCTACATTCCATGGGTCGCAAAAAGTCAGACATGACTGAGCTACTAACACTTTCGCTTTTCAATCTTTCCTACTCACCTTCCCAAGGTATTCGTGAGGAGAATCTGATACTCATCTTGTTTTCTTATGGCTTTAAGATGAACTTTATTGATTACAAACTATAATTGTTTCTTTACTTTGATACCTTCCATAGAAACAGTCAGTCAGTACAGGTGATGAATTTATTTCCTTTCACCCAAAGACTAACTGACTTATGAACCAGCTCACAAGAGAAGGATAGATTTGTTGAGAAACTTTTTGTTCTCTTCTTTCTTCTAACCACTATAGACAAAAAGCCCATATTTGCTGGATTTTTGGCCTAAATATGCTTTAAATTTTGGATGAAAATTGATGGCAATCCTATTTTGGGCCAAGAATTCATTTCTAGGTCCTACAAAATGACATTTTGGCTCTATTTTATACAGAGCCAAAGGAAAATTGTTCATTAACATTTGCAAGCTGTTTCTTTGCATTTCTGATGAAAATGAGTTGGGAACCAGAAAATGCAAATTGAATTTCCACTTCTATCATTTACTCCATGTGTGACCTTGGACAGAACTCTTAATTTCCCTGAATCTATTTTTTTCATCTGTAAAATGGGGATAACAACAATAGTGGATATTTGCTTTGCTGTTTAATTTCCCATACATAGTTCTTAAAAAGTCTCACTAATGAGAAGGTAACAATTAAATGGCTCATATGAATAAAGTTAGAAAATACAAGTTTCATATAAATGCAAGTTCCAATGGTGTGATTCACTTTAAGGAACACACACATTTCTGACAATCTGGTGTAAAACACAGTATATTCTTTTCCACTTTCAAAATGATGGTGTATCCATGTTAAGAACTGTTGACTTTAGCACTAAAGAGCAATCATTAAATTATGTTTTTAGTAACGTGTTTTTTTTTCATAATTCAGATGTGTTCTTTTTTCCCCAAATTTTAGTACACCAGTTTTCTAATTAGCAGCCTTGTGTCATATGTGGTTTTGTGTTCTAGAGTCCTGCATAATACCCATGTGAACATAATAACAAGCTAGTTATTCTACAGTTCTACAGTAAAAAACAAAACAAACACATTTGAGGTTGTTTAAAAAACTCTAAATACTTCGTAATAAAAAAATATTCATTTCATGTTTTCTTTAAATATAGGGGTCATTGTTTCAACTACTTGAAAATATTCAGGTTTTCACAACTTGTAAGGAACACATCTGTCAAAAGAACACTCACATTCTGTTGGCACATCAGGAAAATGATAACAGTATTTCAGATTACTGCTGGGTCTTTGCGAGCAGAAGGGTCTCTTTAGATGCAGCATGTGGTTTTACTTTCCTTGAGTAAACTTTCATTATAAAATTGTCCAGTGTGTAAAAGAAAAGCTCTTGGCTATTTCCTAGCTCACACTGCAGCATTTACCTACCAAATCCAAAGAGATTTATTTTAGTTTCATTTTATGATATTCAGAGATTGAGCATATGATCAAGTTCTTTCATTCTTCATAGTACTTCAGTTGTCTCGCTAGGTAAATGTTTAGGTTAACCTTGGCTTTGTTGAAGTAACAGCATTTCAAGGGACTTCATTCCTTTCACAAAGTGGCTCACAGAATAGATGGAAGTCGTGGGGAAGCTAAGTTGCCCATCCAGTAGTTGTTATCAAATATAAAGACAAAGCCGTGGGTGGTCTTCCTGATATTTTTACTTTTCTGGTTAAGGAGGTGACCTGGAAATCTGGACTGAAAAGGAAAGCAAACAAAACCTTCCAGGTGATTCAAACATCCAGCCATTCATGAGAATTGTGTTTTACAGTTTCTGGAAACACTCATGAATTCAGTGTAATGCTACTTATGTGATTGTCACCTTGTAGTTCCAGCACCAACGTTTTGCATCCCCAGTTCCAGACTTTATGTGGGCCTCTTTCCTGCTCATAGTATTTGAATGAAGCTGGTGCTTAACCTCTTGACTTTTGTATATACTACACAGTCTTCCTTGGTGGCTCAGGTGGTAAAGACTCTGCCTGAAACACAGGAGACCTGGGTTCAATTCCCAGGCAGGCTACAGTCCATGGGGTTGCAAAGAGTCAAACATGACTGAGTTACTAACACTTAAATATATACATACATACATATATATATATATATATATATATGCTGCTAAGTCACTTCAGTTGTGTCCAACTCTGTGCAGTCCCATAGATGGCAGCCCACCAGGCTTCCCTGTCCCTGGGATTCTCCAGACAAGAATACTGGAGTGGGTTGCCATTTCCTTCTCCAATGCATGAAAGTGAAAAGTGAAAGTGAAGTTGCTCAGTCATGTCTGACTCTTAGCAACCCATGGACTGCAGCCTACCAGGCTCCTCTGTCCATGGGATTTTCCAGGCAAGAGTACTGGAGTGGGGTGCCATTGCCTTCATATATATATATATGTATCATGGCTGTCTGGCAGCAATCAGCTAGAGTTGAGCATAAATTGTTCCCTTTGGCCAGTGTACCACGGACCTTACCACTAAGGATTTTCAAATCTATATTCATCAAAGCTACTGGCCTATAATTTCTTTTTTTCCTTTGCAGCACCTTTGTCTGGTTTTGGCATTATGGTAATGGTGCTCTTGGGCTTCCCAGGTGGCTCAGTGGTACAGAATCTGCCTGCCAAGCAGGAGACTTGGGTTCAATCCCTGGGTTGGGAAGATCCCCTGGAAAAGGAAATGGCATCCACTCCAGTATTCTTGCCTGAAAAATTCCATGAACAGAGGAGCCCGGTTTGCTATAGTCCATGCAGTCACAAAGAGTCAACCACAACTGAATGACTGACACACAAACATGCCTAACCTGGAGTAATTTGAGAATTAGGCCTAAATCTACATTCTTAGGCCATGTATTAATTTATTCTTTGAAAGTACACTTGTATATCTACATTGTGAATATTGTGAATATATAGTATGTACCCAGCAGGTACATTTTATTACAGACATTGAGAGGATGGAGACCCCCTCAACCATAGCAAGTCTTTCTGAAGAAGACACCATCAAATGGAGACATTAGAACAGGTTAAGTGGAAAGGGCAAAAAATAAAACAAAAAATGCAGGATATTAACAAAGGTGAAGTTTTATTGACTATCGCTTTAACCAGTCAGATACTTTCGCACCACTTTAGGTTGTGCAAATTTAGTAGTTAGTATTCTTTTTTTTTTTTAATTAAGACTATTACCCTATTATCGGAGATTAATTTAAATTCCTAATTCAAAGCTCTCAGGAAAAACTAATATCAAGCATCAGTTTGAAAGGCAATCCTTGAAAATCCTACCAGATTGAATAGCTCTGACTCTGTTATGCTCTGCCACATCCCATGTATAATAATAATATAGAACATTAACTGAAGATTATTTTCAATCTGGACCATCCTTTTATGTCTTCAAAATGGCATGCTTATATAATAATCTTATTCTATAATGTTGTGCTGCCATAATAGGCCACTCTTCCTATTAGCTGTGTCATGGACTATAATAGCAATGGCAGTGACTGAGATCCAAGTGAAATGTGAATCGGCTGACCTCTGAATTGGAACTGGGTTCTTGTTAGGTGAAAATTAGCTAATATATCGACCAAGCTACCCACAATCCAGATTTCTTGGTAGCTTTTTCAACAGCAGTCTTGGGGCTGAAGGGGCTCTGCTGAGCAGGTGGATCTGAGGAAGTTCTTAGATTCTCGCCTTCCGGTAGCTGTGCCCTTGCTGAATTGAATGGCACGCCTGTCAGTCCATGGATAATGACATGAGATGTGCTTATTATAGCAGTTTGTTTATTTTTTTTAAAGCCACATTTTAGCAAACTAAAATTATAATTAAAAGAAAAAAAGAAGAAAGCCTCTGCCTAAGTGGGACCGAAATTTCAAGGGACCAATCCTTAGAGGACAAAGACATCAGGATTCAAATTTGATGAGTAATTTTCCTAGGCCACACGGCACCAAATATATCATCAGACACAGATTTTCCTCTGATTTCCACTTAGGTTTAATGGTTGAATAATCATGGCTCATAAGTTTCTCTTTAATAACAGTCACAGCAGACAGTTTATTAGCAGATTCCACAGGCTGCAGGGTTGTCATTTGCTGTTATAGTGATTGTCTGTTTTAAATATCACAGCTGTTGGTGTTTTTATTTATTTATTCATGATTTGATTCCTGCCTCTCCCACATCTCTGATGCTCAAAGGCAGGCTATTTTCCCTTGCTCTTTGAATTGTGAAAGGCTGCTGTGACAGCCCCTAGCCTGGGCCGTGGAGTGTCACACAGGGTCCTATGGTGTTGAACAAAAAGCCACGTCTTCCTGAATCTGGCAGAGCTCTTTATGAGAGTCCAGCCTTCTTGTGGGGGGATTTCTCTGTCAGTGAGTGGCGGGCATGAATGGAATCCTATCAGGGGCTCTGGGCCAGTGAAGACCCTTCTTCATGTGTTTCTTGGCCAGGAGAGTGGGACCAGTGGGGGAAATGCAAATATCCAGGCCTTCACTTTCCTATGCAAAATGAGATACCACTGTGAATGAACATAGGAAGTACTGTATGCTGTAGAAGAGAAAGTGTGGTCATAAGACATAGTATCTTTCATTGAGTTGTGAGGGGACAGGCTTGTATTGAACAGATGATGTTATTTCATTTGTCTTCAGAAAAGCCCTGTGAGGCAGAGAGTGTATAGAGTGATACAATTTTGTAAAGAGAAAGACCGGGACCTCGCATTCTCAGCATGACCTGGAATTATGTATGAAATCAGAGGGGCTGCTGCAGCAATGCATCTGATTTGGGGAGTATGAACATGCCCCAGATATCGATATCTTTCTTCTCTTCCCTGAGGAAATATACCATGCTCCCCACCCCCACCCCCCTGTAAATAAAACAATGTCCCCACCTGATGGATGGGAGGTGGGCAAAGTCTGATATTCTGCAACTTAACATGTATCCACTGGACAGAGGGCAGATGAGATGTACGTAACTAATTTCAGTTAATTTCCTGTGAGCAAGCTTGGATCCCTGGGATGCCAGTGAAAGCGGAGAGAAAACTTAAGAAAGGAAGGATGAGAAAGGAAAATAGGATTGATCTTTGGAGAGGTATGTTCTGCCCTCCACATACTCTAGAAGATATCTACCAGTTTCTTGCCAAGATTAGCAAAAAGGAGACTCAGGTCTCTGTGCCCCTTGTTGCTTTGGGAAAGGGGAAGGTGCAGTCTGCAAAGAGATAACCATCCTCCTCTTTACAGCCAGCAGCAGATTTTTTTTTTCCCCTTTTTGGCTTCCTTGCCTTTCGGGAAGTGCTTTTGTAAAGTGACAGTAAAGCAAACGTGCAACAATATTTCAGAAGTTAATGGTGGCTGCTGAGGTTATGGAGTACTTTAATTTTTACTGTTGCTCTGCTAATATCTTCATCAAAATAATGAGCACCAGAAAGTGGTATCGATCGGTAAGCAGAGTAAGAACTAGGACTCAGTGTCGTGAGCCTTCCTGCCTGCTGGCTCCAGAAGCACTCCCCAATGTCAGGTTGAAATCAGACAGTGGTGTTCCTTTGAATATGTGAGATGCCCCTCATGATACCTGGGAAAAGACAGTTTCAATATCAGCATCTTAGTTCCCCAAGTTTGGACAGCTGAGTAGTTCTCAAACTCTGTCTCTAAATAAAAACCCTGGGAGTCTGCAAGCCGGTTGCCAATATTCTAAGGCTGAAGTCCCACAATTAGTCATTCTTGACAAAATAGAAATGTAATAGACATAATGTTAATGTAGCAGATATGGTCTTGTTTTATTTTGAGTTTCTTTGCCCATAAATGTTTTTTAAAGCCTTTGGCACTTGGTGACGTTTACTAAGGAATGTTGGCCAATCTTTATTTAAACTACTTGTTAACTCTATGATAAAATCCTGTTGATTCTACTTTAATGTACCCAGCATTCAACTAATGCTCACCATGGACATACTTACTCCTTTGGTCTGAGCCACCAAAGTTATGTATAACTCACCTCCTAACAGATCTTTTTGCTTCTACATAATCTATTCCCCACACAGCAGCCAAAGTGAGCCTTTGAAAATGTAGGTCTGATGATATGGCACTTGCTCAAAAGTCAGCAATTGTTCCCCATTTTATTGCAAAGGAAAGCACAAGTCTTTATACTGCCCTACAAGGCCTTTCATGGCCTGACGTTCCCTGCCCTCCTTCTTTTCCTTCACCTTGCTCCAGGTACTTTGGCCTCCTGGCTCCTCTTTGAACATGCCAGGTAAATGTGTATTATAGAGCCAGTGCCCTATTTTTCTACCTGAAATGCTTTGCCCCTACATATCTGCTCGCCTGAAACCATTATTTCCTTCTAACTTTTGTTCGAATCCCACCTTGTCAATGCAACCACCTTGCTTAATACTCCAACTTGTTTCCCTTTCCGATCCCAATTCCTCCTAACCTGCTCTAATTTTCTTCCTTTACGCCTACTACCTTCAAGCATTTTAACCCATTAGAATATCATTACCATTGGAACAAAATACTGGGACTTTTTCTGTATTTCACATCTTCTGGTAAATGCTCCAGAAATACTTGTTGAATAAAAACTGTCTCTTATGTGCAGAACTCTGTAATATTCTGAGAATACAAACATTAACAAGTTATAGGTACTTATTTATAGCTCAGAGGAAAAAATATAAAACTTACAAGCAGCTACAGGAAATAAGTGCAAAGTAACATGAATAATAATGGAAGAAATCATCAAGAAATATTGAGCTGAGTTTAATAGTTTTTTTTGGTGTGTGTGTTGCATGTACTTATAGTTGTGATCTCATTCTACATTACATTGTATGTTTCCTGCCATTAAAACGGGCCCTCCTACGTGATATCACACATCTGTATTCACTGCGATCACCAGGGAGCACCAGGACTTTCAGATGCTCTACACTGGAAGCAATTTAAGCAGGGCTAATTTGATTGTGTGATAATTTTTAAAGGGTGTTCACATATATTTTTTAATTTAATCTCTCAGAACCTTCAAAATGCAGGTCTTTTGTGTTATCTTCTTGAATGTATTCTCCTTGTTTTGACTTTCAAACCTTAAGCAAAGAAATTTAAGGTAATTTTGTAAATTAAAACACCCACAGGTCCAATGAGATTTGTATATGTTGCTGCAAATGTGATGGCTGAAACTGTTCATTTTTTTTTTCTTTTTTTCAATTTCAGTCCACCATTATGGGTCTTTCTCTCATAATAAGGCTAAATTCTGTAATAACTGCTGGGAGTGGGAAAAGAAAACAGAAAATTTTTCTTACCATAAAATCATGTGGGCCCTGGACTTCAGATCCTCTTCTCTTTCAGCTCCATGGACCTTTATCATGTAGTGACTGTGTAAAAGGAATAGTTTAAATAGTTGCAGGAAATACAAGGACGAATTAAACAGTATCACTATTTCAACCGACTGTACTTAAGGAGGGGTGTCAATGCTGTCAGCAGTAGTGAAAACCACTATTCATGCATATGCATTTATGCATACAATTTTTAAATTAACGTTTCATTTTAGGGTAGATTTAGACTTACATAGAAGAAAGTAGGGAAAATCAATAGACCATTCAGGTATGACCTAAATCAAACCCCTTACAGTTATACAGTGGAAGTGACAAATAGATTCAAGGGATTGGATCTGATAGACAGAGTGCCTGAAGAACTATGGACAGAGGTTCGTAACATTGTACAGGAGGCAGTGATCAAGACTATACCCAATAAAAAGAAATGCAAAAAGGCAAAATGGTTGTTTGAGGAGGCCTTACAAATAGCTGTGAAAAGAAGAGAAGCAAAAGGCAAAGGAGAAAAGGAAAGATATTCCCATTTGAATGCAGAGTTCCAAAGAATAGCAAGGAGAGATAAGAAAGCCTTCCTCAGTGATCAGTGCAAGAAATAGAGGAAAACAATAGGCTGGGAAAGACTAGATATCTCTTCAAGAAAATTAGAGATACCAAGGGATTATTTCATGCAATGATGGGATCAATAAAGGATAGAAATGGTATGGACCTAACAGAAGCAGAAAATATTAAGAAGAGGTGGCAACAATACACAGAAGAACTATATAAAAAAGATCATCATGACCCAGATGATCACAATGGTGTGATCACTCACCTAGAGCCGGACATCCTAGAATGTGAAGTCCTAAGTGGGCCTTAGGAAGCATCACTACGAACAAAGCTAGTAGAGGTGATGGAATTCCACTTGAGCTATTTCAAATCCTGAAAGATGATGCTGTGAAAGTGCTTCACTCAATATGCCAGCAAATTTGGAAAACTCAGCAGTGGCCACAGGACTAGAAATGGTCAGTTTTCATTCTAGTCCCAAAGAAAGGCAATGCCAAAGAATGCTCAAACTACCGCACAATTGCACTCATATCATAGGCTAGCAAAGTAATGCTCAAAGTTCTCCAAGCCAGGCTTCAACAGTATGTGAATTATGAACAGTCAGATTTTCAAGCTGGTTTTAAAAAGGCAGAAGAACTAGAGATCAAACTGCCAACATCCCTTGGATCATCAAAAAAGCAAGAGAGTTCCAGAAAAACATCTACTTCTGCTTTATTAACTATACCAAAGCCTTTGACAACAAAGGTCCATCTAGTCAAGGATATGGTTTTACCAGTGGTCATGTATGGATGTGAGAGTTGGACTGTGAAGAAAGCTGAGTGCTGAAGAATTGATGCTTTTGAACTCTGGTGTTGGAGAAGACTCTTGAGAGTCCCCTGGAGTGCAAGGAGATCCAACCAGTCCATCCTAAAGGAGACCAGTCCTGGGTGTTCATTGGAAGGACTGATGCTGAGGCTGAAACTCTAATACTTTGGCCACCTGATGCAAAGAGTTGACTCATTGGAAAAGATCCTGATCCTGGGAGGGATTGGGGGCAGGAGGAGAAGGGGACGACAGAGGATGAGATGGCTGGATGGCATCACCTACTCAATGCACATGAGTTTGGTTGAACTCTGGTAGGTGGTGATGGACAGGGAGGCCTGGTGTGCTGTGATTCATGGGGTCGCAAAGAGTCAGACACGACTGAGTGACTGAACTAAACTGAAAGCATTTGACTATGTGGATCACAACAAGCTGTGGAAAATTCTGAAAGAGATGGGAATACCAGACCACCTGACCTGCCTCCTGAGAAATCTGTATACTGGTCAAGAAGCAACAGTTAGAACTGGACATGGAACAACAGACTGGTTCCAAATCAGGAAAGGGGTACATCAAGGCTGTATATTGTCACCCTGCTTATTTAACTTACATGCAGAGCACATCATGAAAAATGCTGGACTGGAAGAAGCACAAGCTGGAATCAAGATTGCTGGGAGAAATATCAATAACCTCAGATACGCAGGTGGCACCATACTTATGGCAGAAAGTGAAGAGGAACTAAAGAGCCTCTTGATGAAAGTGAAAGAGGAGAGTGAAAAAGTTGGCTTAAAACTCAACATTCAGAAAACGAACGGCATCTGTTCTTATCACTTCATGGCAAATAAATGGAGAAACAATGGAAACAGTGACAGACTTTATTTTCTTGGGTTCCAAAATCACTGCAGATGATGACTGCAGCTATGAAATTAAATGACACCTGCTCCTTGGGAAAAAAGTTATGATCAACCTAGACAGCATATTAAAAAGCAAAGATAGTACTTTGCCAACAAAGGTCTGTCTAATCAAAGCTATGGTTTTTCCAGTAGTCATGTATGGATGTGAGAGTTGGACTGTGAAGAAAGCTGAGCACCAAAGAATTTATGCTTTTGAGCTGTGGTGTTGGAGAAGATTCTTGAGAGTCCCTTGGAGAGCAAGGAGATCCAACCAGTCCATCCTAAAGGAGATTAGTCCTCAATATTCATTGGAAGGACTGATGCTGAAGCTGAAATCCCAATACTTTGGCCACCTGATGTGAAGAA
Source organism: Oryx dammah (assembly GCF_014754425.2). Taxonomy (NCBI): domain Eukaryota; kingdom Metazoa; phylum Chordata; class Mammalia; order Artiodactyla; family Bovidae; genus Oryx; species Oryx dammah. The sequence continues at coordinate 38,708,456 of NW_024070210.1, forward strand.
CTGACTCTTTGGAAAAGACCCTGATGATGGGAAGATTGAAGGCAGGAGGAGAAGGGGACGATGGAGGATGAGATGGCTTGATGGCATCACGGACTCAATGGACAGGGGTTTGGGTAATCTCCGGGTGTTGGTGATGGACAGGGAAGCCTGGCATACTGCAGTCCATGGGGTCACATAGCGTCAGACATGACTAAGCAACTGAACTGACTTAAGTGAGACTTACATAAAAGTTATGAAAGATAGTATAGAGACTTCTGATATACTCCACACCTAGTTTTCCTATTATTAAAACTTTGTTTATTATGGTACATAACTACTGAACCAATATTGATACATTAATCTCATTATTTACTAAATTCTATACTGTATTCAAATTTCCGTTTTTCTTTTAAACTTCATTTCCTTTCTCTGTTTCAGTATCCCATTCTTGATACCACATTGCATTTAGCCATCATGTGTCCTTAGGACCTCTTAGTTCTGACAGTTTCTCAGACTTATTTTCAATGACTTTATGTTTTGAGGATTACTAGTCAGGCATTTTGAAGAATGTCCCTCAACTGGGATTCATATAATTTGTTCCTCATGATTAGACTGAGGTTATGGGTTTGGGGGAAGAAGATCAAAGAGGTGAGGTGCCACTTTCATCACATTTTATAAGGAGTACATTCTATCTACATGACTTATCCCTGTTGATGTTTATCTTAATCACCTGAATGAAACATGTTTTTTCAGGTGTCTTCAATGTAATCCCTGTGGTTTTCATGTACCCTTTACCTTGACCAAATTAGGAGTCTGTAGAAGCTTCCTTGGACTTTCTGTTTTATTTTTAGCCTCTCTAAATCCTGAAGCAGTTCACTTTCCTCACATTTCCAAGATTTCGTATTTATCTTTTTGTCTTTGTGCAGGTCAGATATTTTTCTGATGTCATACATGGAGAAATAGCTATTTTAAGAGTGGAGGGTGCTTTTATGTATTGCTTTTTAAAAAATATCTAAATTTATTTATTTTAATTGGAGGTTAATTACTTTACAATATTGTATTGGTTTTGCCATACATCAACATGAATCCGCCATGGGTAGTGACTCAGGTTAGCTGAGTCACTATACTTTAGTTTGAAAGAAATCAGGCTAAGGAATCCAAAAGAAGACTAATGATTAATTTTACAGATTCACAAAATTCTAAAAACTAGCTTAATTTCAAACTAAAAGTGTACATGCATGGTTTAAAAAGGAAAACAGAATTTTAGAAAACAAACACCTGTAACTATTAAGAGATAATTACTGCTATCAACTGATTACCTTCAGTTATTTTTCTACATTTCTAAATGTGTACATATTTATCCATGTATCTACATGTCTTCATTTTATTTTGATTTTGGGAAGGATAATCTTATAGGTATAGAAGCATTTTATTTTTTTACACTGAATTTTCTTATTAAATTTTGTTTTAAAGGATCTCAAAATTCAAGATTTTTGGTCAAGTGGTTTTCATTAAAACACTGATTTTAAAAACAAACAACTTACAATTGCCACAGAAAAATAACCAAATGATCCACAAACCACCCTCCTTTCCCTCTGCAGGTTTTACAATGCATTGTTATTAACCAAACTTTTACTATTAAACAGGCCAGTTGAGAGAAACACTTCTGAGACCTTCTCCCACCTGTCTCCTTAAGACTAGGATGGCGGATACTGGGGATAATATTCGTTTACCTTATTCAGTTTTTGGAGCAAACTTAGTGACCTGGCCAGCTCCAGCAGCCTTCTTGTCCACGAATTTGATGACACCACAGCAGTGGTCCATCTCATGTCACAAATAGCCAAATATGGATAGCCAGAGAAGCTATTAACACCTAAGCTTCCAAGAAGCACATCAACCAGATTTCAAAAATTTGAGGCCATCTTTTAGCCTCTTACCAGAGTGGTGATCAATCTTCTCTTTCAGCTCAGCAAACTCGCAAGCAATGTGAGGTAGCTGACAATTCAGCAACAGGTGCACAGCCAGCACTGATATGACCTGGGTAATTTAGGGTAATCCCTGGAGGGTTGCAGCCAGCTTCTTCCAATAGTGGGTCATTTTTGCTATCACCAGCCGCAGTGCCACGACGGATATCTTTGACAGTCACATTCTTTATATTGAAGACTACATTATCCCCATGAAGAGCGACATTCAAAGCTCAAGATGTGATTCAACAGACTTCACCTTCAGTTGTAACGCTGTTTGGAGCAAAGGTAACGAGTATGCCAGGCTTGAGAACAGCAGTCTCCACTCAACACACAGGGACAGTCCCAGTACCACCAGTTTTGTAGACATCCTGGAAGAATAACCCAAATTCCTGTTAATGAGAAGAATTGGTGGGCAGGATGCAATCCAGAGATTTCAGCACTGGCATTACTATATTTATGGGTAACGAACCAAGACTTATCTGTACTTAACTCCAGCATGTTGTCTCCATTCCAACCAGAAACTAGAACAAATGCTACACTGCCTGGGTTGTAGCCAGTTTTCTTAATGTAGGTGCTGACTTTGTTAATGATTTCCTCATTATCTCTCTGGCTGAAATAGTAGCTTAGTGGAATCCATTTTATTAACACCAACAAGTAGTTGTTTCATGACCAGCATGTAAGCCACAGAGGGCTTCCCTGGTGGCCCAGTCCGTGAAGAATCTGCCTGCAGTGCAGGACACCAGAGTTCGATTTCTGGGTTGGGAAAATCTCCTGGAGAAGGCATTAGCAACCCACTCCAGTATTCTCGCCTGGAGAATTCTGTGGACAGAGGACCCTGGCGGGCTACAGTTCATGGGGTTGCAAAGAGCTGAACATGACTGAGTGACTAACACACACACACACACACACACACGTAAGCCAGATGGGCACATTCACAGATCTGCCCATTCTAGTATATACCAGCTTCCAATTCAACAATACCAGCAACAGCAATCAATAAGGAGAATCAGTATCAGATGCGCCTATAATCAAGTTTTTGTTAAATTCTCTGTGTCACAGGCCATGGATGATAGTCATGTTATACTTACTGGTCTTATATTTTCACATGGAATTGTCAATGATGATACCAAGCTCACCGTTGGTGTTCAGTTTACCCAAGACCTAGGGGTATGTAAAGGAGATCTCTCCCATCTTAGTAGGCTCCTTCTCAAACTTTTCAATGGTTCTTTTGTCAGTTCTACCACATTTGTAGATCAAATGGCCAGTAGTGCTGGACTTGCCTGAATCTATGTGTCCAATAATGATGATGTTAATATGAGTCCTTTCTTTCTCTATCTCAGCTTTAGTGGTGGTTTCTGTGGCACCTGTGTTATAGAAACAAACATGTTGTAAAAAAGCTTTACTAAAATTAAATATGGAGAATTTCCCACAATTAAGTTAAAAAAATGGCCAACTCCTATATAACCGTTTAATCATTCACTTGGTGTTTGGAATTTTACTTAGAGAATTTATAATTATTTCCTCTGTCATCAGCTCTGTGGTGAATATATTTGATGTATCTTTTGAATAATATTTGATGGCATTTAAAAATTACTTCCTTATAGTATCTCTGTCAAGCTCAGTAGAATTCACATTCTTGGAGTCAGGCTGAATTGTAAATTCAGATTATCATCTCCTTTTGTTGATATAGAAATAAAAGCAGTGCTGTAAGATAAGGGAAAAACATTTATTTGGGAGTCAGGAATTGCAATTCAAGAGACACAGATTTGGATAGAAACTCAAATGTACCACAAGAAGAGTTAAAAACCAAAAAGTTTATTTTTTTTTAATGGAGGAAGTTTACATAAATTGTTTCCCAAGAATTATGATTGATGTTGGCAAACTGGAATCATTCTTGTTTATATGTGATTAGTTTCTAAGGCTGTTACTCAGAGTTCAATGTGTACCATTCTTTCAAGATATTGTGGCCCAAAGTTCATGTTCTATCTGGGTGGAGATATGCATAGTCTCTAATTCCCCAGTGGCCTCCTGGCTGCATTTTAGTGCTCTGTTGGGCATTACAGACTCTGTTTCATCATTTTTTTTTTTTAAATCAAGGTAACTAAGCTGGTGCCTCTGAAGGAATGGAATCTACACAATGCTCTTCCACCTCTGAGATTCCATGATACTATGATTATTGACTATTTTAAAAGTTTTCTTAATGGATTATAATATTTTATACATATATGCATACATATGGAATATATATATATATAAAGTGTGTATGTGTGCTTAGTCACTTAGTCATGTACAACTCTTTGCCACACCATGGACTGTAGCCTGCCAGGCTCCTCTGTCCATGGGGGTTCTCCAGGCAAGAATACCAGGGAATCTTCCCAACCCAGGGATTGAACCCGGGTCTCCCACATTGCAGGCAGATTCTTTACCAGCTGAACCACCAGGGAAGCCCTATACACTTTAATGTGGATATTATATCTTAGAACACAATCCTATAGAAATTAAAATATGGATTTCCCCAGAAACTGAATACATTATTGAGCTTGATATTTCAAGTTTTGTATTCCATATAATTCATTCAGGAATAAGTAAGAAGAGAAAAAAAACAGAACATTGTTTTGGGGAAAGAAAGTAGAAGTTGAATATTGGCAGGTATGATACTTTCAGTTAGATTTTATAAACATAGCTAATGTTTTCTATCAAAAATCACTGCAGATGGTGATTGCAGCCATGGAATTAAAAGATGCTTACTCCTTGGAAGGAAAGTTATGACCAACCTAGATAGCATATTCAAAAGCAGAGACATTATTTTGCCAACAAAGGTCCGTCTAGTCAAGGCTTTGGTTTTTCCAGTGGTCATGTATGGATGTGAGAGTTGGACTGTGAAGAAAGCTGAGCACCGAAGAATTGATGCTTTTGAACTGTGGTGTTGGAGAAGACTCTTGAGAGTCCCTTGGACTGCAAGGAGATCCAACCAGTCCATTCTGAAGGAAATCAGCCCTGGGATTTCTTTGGAAAGAATGATTATAAAGCTGAAGCTCCAGTACTTTGGCCACCTCATGCAAAGAGCTGACTCATTGGAAAAGACTCTGATGCTGGGAGAGATTGGGGGCAGGAGCAGTAGGGGATGACAGAGGATGAGATGGCTGGATGGCATCATGGACTTGATGGACGTGAGTTTGAGTGAGCTCCGGGAGTTGGTGATGGACAGGGAGGCCTGGCATGCTGCAATTCATGGGGTTGCAAAGAGTCGGACACAACTGAGCAACTGAACTGAACTGAACTGAAAGACAGCCTAAATTGCAAGGTAATGAGTCAATAACACATGTTCACCATTTCAAATCAAATTCTCAAATGCAAGCATTGGAAATACGAAGTGATTTCTCCCAGTATAGTTCATGTGGTTCTATTCTTATTTGCTATTGTGGTGAGATTCATATTAATCCTATTATTGATCTAAGAAATAGAGAGTTTGGATAGGGTCCAGAGGAAATGAGAGTTTAAAAAAAAAAGAAAATGATTAGTGTGTTGACTAGGAAACACTGAACTCACTGGGGTTACTGAGTTTGGAGCAGACTAAGGAGAGACTTAATATCAGTTTCTGACTATATAGGGAGACTATGGTATGATTAACTGTGTGGAACTGATTTCAGTTTCCACCAAGGAAAAGGCACATTTACATGATTATAGATTTGCTTTGGTCACTGAGAAAATATAATAGACTAGGAGACAGCTACAGTCTGTCATTAACTGTAGGATGCCCTGTAGTCAGGAGAAAAAAAGGCTTATAGCTTACCAGGAGAGACCTCATGAAATGAATGAAACTGCAGTAGAAGGCAGAATGCAGACAGGAAGTGATATCTGCTTCCCAGTCAGATAAGTTTTAGGTGGTACCACAAATAACGATGAGGAAACCATCTGTCAATGAAAAACAAACCTCCAAACACCAAGCCCCTCTCCATTCTTTTCAGTCTTTTGTAATTTGTCTGGGGGATACTGAAAATGGGCCTTTGTCTTCTCTGTCATTCCTGTGCTTATAGTACATTAGCAGGGATTGACTGGCATCAATTCCCTTTGTTTATGTAGATAGCATCTGTGAACTGCAGCATGATCTTTTAGCTCATCTAATATACATGTAAATATGTCTGTCTGTGAGTCACGCTGATTTAGATAAAAGTTCTACTTTCCTCCAGGGTAATGTTACTTTTCTGGAGTATATTAAGCACTTTGGGGGTCTCTTTTGGTCATTGAGTCAATAATTCACTATTTGGGAAACTAATGCCTTAAATTATAAAATGAATTCAAATTTAAAATGGATTAATTTCTGAAACCTAAACAGTGTATTAAGAAGCAGAGACATGACTGTGCTGACAAAGGTCCAGATAGTCAAAGCTATGTTTTTTTCCAGTTGTCAGGTATGGATGTGAGAGTTGGGCTACAAAGAAGCTTGAGTGCCTGGATCTTCCTGACTCAGGGGTTGAACCCACATCTCTTATGTCTCATATCTTTGGCAAGAATTGATGGTTTCAAACTGTGGTGGAGTCCCTTGGATTGCAAGGAGATCAAACCAGTCAATCCTAAGGGAAATCAACCCTTAATATTCATTGGAAGGACTGATTCTGAAGCTGATGCTCCAATACTTTGGCCACATAATCCAAAGAGCCAACTCATTAGATAAAACCCAGATGCTGGGAAAGATTGAAGGCAGGAGGAGAAGGGGACGACAGAGGATGAGATGGTTGGATGGCATCACTAACTCAATGGGCATGAGTTTGAGCAACCTCCAGGAGATGGTGAAGAAAAGGGAAGCCTGGAGCGCTGCAGTCCGTGGGACTGCGAAGTGTCAGACATGACTGAGTGATGAACAACAGCAAATTTCTGAATACTGGTCATCATCATCATGAATTTTTCTTGGTTATATTTGTTCTATTCTCCAGCTAACTGATTTCCTTCAGTTGTCTTCATAGGTTCCACCCAATCTCGTGGTTGTTTCCTCTCTGTCTGCTAAGTCGCTTCTGTTGTGTTCGACTCTTTGTGACCCTATGGACCATAGCCCACCAGGCTCCTCTGTCCATGAGGTTCTCCAGGCAAGAATACTGGAGTGGGTTGCCATGCCATCCTCCAGGGGATCTTCCCAACCCAGGGATATAACCCACATCTCTTACGTCTCCAGCATTGGCAGGCCACTGTTTTATCACTAGCGCCACCTGGGTGGTTGTCGGTCATCAGTAAGTTTAGGTGTTGCTCCTGCCTTTTCCCTTTGTTCTGCTAATGTTGTGGACTATGCCTGAAAATTCCAGTCTTGGTGAGGTGTAACATTAAAAAAGAAGCACAGTCAAGCAACCAAAACTAATTTAGTATGTCTCCAAAATCACTTTTTGCTGCTTCCTTGTGAATCGTGAAAGAACATTTCATCTCCATTGCAGCTCGTCTTGGCACCTCATTCCTTCCCTCCCTTTATATTTCTCACACTGCTTAGCCTCCCCAAAGCCTCTCTATCTCTCACATTCTTAATATTCTTCTCAATATTAAAATCAGAAAAGAAGGAAATGCCAACTAGGCAATGGAGGTAAGACTGAAGCAGAGGCTGTGAATGTTTATTCAAATATTAATAATATTGTTTCTGTCATGCAGTTATAGCCTTTCACTACTCTTCCCTAAGGGCAGGCTTTCCTGGTGGCTCGGTGATAAAAAATCCACCAGCAAGGCAGGAAACAGTGGTTCAGTCCCTGGGTCTGGAAGATCCCATGGGGAAGGAAGTGGCAACCCCACTCCAGTATTCTTGCCCAAGAGATGCCATGGACAGAGGAGCCTGGCAGGCTATAGTCCATGAGGCTGTAGAGTTAGACACAACTTAGCGACAAGACAACAAGGATTGGGCACAATGAAACTAATCAGGATAAAGAATGAGGATAGGCTCAGATGAAACTGGGGGAGAACTGACAGAGTTGGTCCTTGCAAATGCTGAACTCCTCAGTACATCTCCGTACCCTCCGCAACTGGGTCTCCTAACTCTCCCAAGCAGAATTTAGGGACAATCCTAGGCTTGGGTAGGAGCAACAAACACCTGTTGAAGGTGCTTATCAGTTAAGCATGAACTTAATTTTACTGCTGGTTATTTAAGCCCCAATAGCACCAGGCTGCAATAGCACAGGAATGGCCGAGAGGAGCTACCTCAGGTCCGAGGTCAGGGACAGTGGCGGAGAGGAGCAACCCCATGTCCAAGGAGCGGCAGCTGTGCAGGCACAGGAGGGTTGAGAGGAGCTACTCCATGTTCAAGGTCAGGAGGGGTGACTTGTCCAATGTAAGGAGCAGCGGCTGTGCTTTGCTGGAGCAGCCGTGAAGAAATACCCCACGTCCAAGGTAAGAGAAACCCAAGTAAGATGGTAGGTGTTGTGAGAGGGCATTAGAGGGCAGACACACCAAAACCATAATCACAGAAAACTAGCCAATCTGATCACACAGACCACAGCATTGTCTAACTCACTGAAACTAAGCCACACCGTGTGGGGGCACCCAAGATGGATGGGTCATGGTGGAGAGGTCTGACAGACTGTGGTCCACTGGACAAGGGAATGGCAAACCACTTCAGTATTCTTGCCTTGAGAACTCCATGAACAGTATGAAAAGGCAAAATGATAGGATACTGAAAGAGGAATTCCCTAGGTCGGTAGGTGCCTAATATGGTACTGGAGATCAGTGGAGAAATAACTCCAGAAAGAATGAAAGGATGGAGCCAAAGCAAAAACAATACCCAGCTGTGGATGTGACTGGTGATAGAAGCAAGGTCCGATGATATAAAGAGCAAAATTGCATAGGAACCTGGAATGTCAGGTCCATGAATCAAGGCAAATTGGAAGCTGTCAAACAGGAGATGGAAAAAGTGAATGTTGACATTTTAGGAATCAGCGAACTAAAATGGGCTGGAATGGGTGAATTTAACTCAGATGACTATTATATCTACTACTGTGGGCAAGAATACCTTAGAAGAAATGGAGTAGCCATCATGGTCAACAAAAGAGTCCGAAATGCAGTACTTGGATGCAATCTCAAAAATGACAGAATGATCTCTGTTCATTTCCAAGGCAAACCATTCAATACCACAGTAATCCAAGCCTATGCCCCAAATAGTAATGCCGAAGAAGCTGAAGTTGAAGAGTTCTGTGAAGACCTACAAAACCTTTTAGAACTAACACCCAAAAAAGATGTCCTTTTCATTATAGGGGACTGGAATGCCAAAGTAGGAAGTCAAGATACACCTGGAGTAACAGGCAAATTTGGCCTAGGAATACGGAATGAAGCAGGGCAAAGGCTAATAGATTTTGGCCAAGAGAATGCACTGGTCATAGCAAACACCCTCTTCCAACAACAAAGGAGAAGACTCTACACATGGACATCACCAGATGGTCAACACTGAAATCAGATTGATTATATTCTTTGCAGCCAAAGATGGAGAAGCTCTATACAGTCAGCAAAAACCAGACCGGAAGCTGACTGTGGCTCAGATCATTAGCTCCTTATTGCCAAATTCAGACTTAAGTTGAAGAAAGTAGGGAAAACCACTAGACCATTCAGGTATGACCTAAATCAAATCCTATATGATTATACAGTGGAAGTGAGAAATAGATTTAAGGGACTAGATCTGATAGACAGAGTGCCTGATGAACTATGGAATGAGGTTTGTGACACTGTACAGGAGACAGGGATCAAGATCATCCCCATGGAAAAGAAATGCAAAAAAGCAAAAGGGCTGTCTGGGAAGGCCTTACAAATAGCTGTGAATAGAAGAGAAGCAAAAAACAAGGGAGAAAAGGAAAGATATAAGCATCTGAATGCAGAGTTCCAAAGAATAGCAAGGAGAGATAAGAAAGCCTTCCTTGGTGATCAATGCAAAGAAATAGAGGGAACCAACAGAATGGGAATGAGATCCCTTCAAGAAAATTAGAGATACCAAGGGAACATTTCATGCTAAGACGGGCTCGATGAAGGACAGAAATGGTATGGACCTAACAGAAGCAGAAGATATTAAGAAGAGGTGGCAAGAATACACAGAAAAACTGTACAAAAAAGATCTTCATGACACAGATAATCACGATGGTGTGATCACTCACCTAGAGCCGGAAATCCTGGCATGTGAAGTCTAGTTGGCCTTAGGAACCATCACTACGGACAAAGCTAGAAGGAGTGATGGAATTCCAGTTGAGCTATTTCAAATCCTGAAAGATGATGCTGTGAAAGTGCTGCACTCAATATGCCAGCAAATTTGGAAAACTCACCAGTGGTCACAGGACTGGAAAAGGTCAGTTTTCATTCTAATCCTAAAGAAAGGAAATGCCAAGGAATGCTCAAACTACTGCATAATTGCACTCATCTCACACGCTAGTATAGTAATGCTCAAAATTCCCCAAGCCAGGCTTCAGCACATGTGAACCGTGAACTTCCAGATGTTCAAGCTGGTTTTAGAAAAGGCAGAGGAACCAGAGATCAAATTGCCAACATCCATTGGATCATCGAAAAAGCAAGAAAGTTCCAGAAAAACATCTATTTCTGCTTTATTGACTATGCCAAAGCCTTTGACTGTGTGGATCGCAATAAACTGTGGGAAATTCTGAAAGAGATGAGAAGACCAGACCACCTGACCTGCCTCTTGAGAGACTTGTATGCCGGTCAGGAAGCAACAGTTAGAACTGGATATGGAACAACAGACTGGTTCCAAATAGGAAAAGGAGTACGTCAAGGCTGTTTGTTGTCACCCTGCTTATTTAACTTATATGCAGAGTACATCATGAGAAATGCTGGGCTGGAGGAAGAACAAGCTGGAGTCAAGATTGCCGGGAGAAATATCAATAACCTCAGATATGCAGATGACACCACCCTTATGGCAGAAAGTGAAGAGGAGCTAAAAAGCCTCTTGATGAAAGTGAAAGAGGAGAATGAAAAAGTTGGCTTCAAGCTCAACATTCAGAAAGCTAAGATCATGACATCTGGTCCCATCACTTCATGGAAATTAGATGGGGAAACAGTGGAAACAGTGTCAGACTTTATTTTGGGGGGCTCCAAAATCACTGCAGATGGTGATTTAGTCATGAGATTAAAACAGACTTACTCATTGGAAGGAAAGTTATGACCAACCTAGACAGCATTTTCAAAAGCAGAGACATTACTTTGCCAACAAAGGTCTGTCTAGTCAAGGCTATGGTTTTTCGTGTGGTCAGGTATGGATGTGACAGTTGGACTGTGAAGAAGGCTGAGCACCGAAGAATTGATGCTTTTGAACTGTGGTGTTGGAGAAGACTCTTGAGAGTCCCTTGGACTGCAAGGAGATCCAACCAGTCCATTCTAAAGGAGATCAGTCCTGGGTGTTCTTTGGAAGGACTGATGCTGAAGCTGAAATGCCAATACTTTGGCCACTTCATGTGAAGAGTTGATTCATTGGGAAAGACTCTGAAGCTGGGAGGGATTGGAGGCAGGAAGAGATTGGGACAACAGAGGATGAGATGGTTGGATGGCATCACCGACTTGATGGACATGAGTTTGGGTAAACTCCAGGAGTTGGTGATGGATGGGGAGGCCTGGTGTGCTGTGATTCATGAGGTCACAAGAGTCAGACACGACTGAGTGACTGAATTGCACTGAGCTGAACTGATTTAAGCCCCATTTCTCTGGTAACACTCTGTCTGAATCCCAATATCAACCCTGAATGATGGTTTAAGTACCAAATATTTAAGAATCTCAGGACATTTAGGGTTAACATAGTAGCTGTGTTGGGGAGGGTGGTGAGAGGGGGTTTCAGGATGTGGGGGACACATGTACACAAATGGCTGATTCATGTCAAGGTATGGCAAAAACCACTGCAATATTATAAAGTAATTAATCTCCAATTAAAATAAATAAATAAATTTAAAATACATAGTAGCTGTGTAACAATCATTCAATAATGCATAAGGCTCGCAAAACACAAGAGTATTGATGTTAGAAATACTCTTAAATTTTTATAATTTGGCCTTGGCATTCATCCTTTGCTATCTTATTTATCATATGTACTTATTGACATTTTGCTATAAAGTTTTTTAAATGGAGGACATTAGCATATTGGATTCACTTTATTAAAATAAGTATGGAATTTTGGGGGTAATTGGGCTTGTAGATCTAGGACAATATGCCTTAGAGAAAACTACTCTACAGATTTCTCTCATGTACTTTAGATCTTCCATGTAGGTAGGAAAATGACACACTCTATAGTAAATTAGGACAGTGATATTCATGGGTTAAAGCATAGCTTAATTATTCAGTTACTTGGGGCTACATAATCTTTTGATAATGTTCCTTTAAACTTACTGGGAGTAACCAAATTTAGAATGATGCGCTGTCATGCCACTTCTAAGAAACACTGTGTGTTGTCCTTGGTGATTGGTTAGCAGTGCCTGAGAGAATATTGTTTGTGTAAATTTCATTAATTATTTTACTTTAAAATGATGAAAGTGTTTTTTAAAAATTCAGATGAGATCTAAAACAAAACCAGACATAATTTGGGATTCAGAGCCACAAAGGATTTGTTTTAGGAGCAAAACTGTTTCCATGGAGTTACAAAGTATATCTGAAGTTTATAATTTAGTTAAAATTATCAAGTATTTGTAAAGTTACTGTGTTTAAAATATATTAAACATTATCATAGAGACTCAGACATTTGTGATCAGACAAAGTTGGGTTTAAGACAGCCAAACGTTGAAAATGGAAGTGCTAGTTATTCCATAACTGCCACTCCAAGTCTCACTGCATAATTAAGCTCGAGTTGTTACATGTTCCCTGGAGGATCCAATTCAGCACTGTATATGTCTCCTCTAGAATTGTCTCCCACAGTGCCATGAGTCATGGGGCCTTGGATGATGACTTATTTACTTATACTATTATGCTGGACATCCGGCCATAGCATTTGTGTTTTATTAAAGACAGCTGTTATTTCCTCAGTTTGGGGGTTTCCATGTAAGTAAATATAATTACTTTTCTCTCTTCCCGTGAGCTATCTGCAGCATAGATAAATTATCACTAGTGATATCTGCATAGTAACTTCACAGGTCAAAGAATGGAAACAGTTATAGCCATGGTCAATTGAGACTGGTGTTAGAAATCACACTTCCTCTCACTTATAATTTTAAAAATACAAAAAAAATCGTGTTAAAACAACAAATTATAACTCTGAACTAATCCGCAGTGTCTTCATTATAGAGTGATAGTGTTTTAAGTACAAGGCTAGAAAAAAAAAAAAAAGACACCTAAGTACAACCTAAGTATACTTTGTTATTAATTGTCAACATTCCCAAACACTGATTCAAATAACTAGTTTGACCTCTGAGGTTGGGTAAGATAATTAACCTTCAAAACTTTATAAGGGCAAAAAGGCATTTTGTGGAGATTTAGCTCTGATACTTCAGAGCTTCAGCATGGATTTTTTTTTTTAACTCTTTTAATCATTTCACTACGCAAATTGGCACTCAGTCCTCTTCTCTTTTTGTTCTCAGATCTCTGAACTTGCATCCTCTATTTGTGACAAAGTATAAATTGAGAGGAAATTTTAAGAAGGTCTATTTTCCAAACAGAATATCTTCAGTTCCATGTCAGTCATCCTTTCCCAGGTCTCCATTCTTAAGAACTAATATTGTGAATGAGACAGTTAAGTTTCCAAATTCAGATCTTTATTATTAGTGTTATATTTCATTTTCCACTTCTGGCCAAAGATTACAGGAAGGTGCATTTCTCTTCTTCATTTTTTATCAAAAAGTGAAATGTGTTTTCCAGTCATCTTTCAGGCCCTACTTTAGATTCTACCTATTTCTTAAAGATTTCCCTGATAATTCTAGCATGATATTCCCTTTTCTGAAGTTTTAGAAATTTTATTATTTTCATTATGTGTTTTGGGATCCTAACTAATAACAGTACTGTTTTCTTTATGAATCTTTGAATGTGCATATGGAAGTTGAGTGACTTTTATGTTGAAAACATGATGTGGTTTTGTTCCCAGGGTGATAAATGCATTATAAAGTCTCATTATACCTTATGTTTTAGAGATAATTTCCAATGATATATACTGAGACTTTCCTATTCCTTTAAATTGTATTCTTTTGGGGTTCAACTGAACATACAGTTGGTAAGTTGGGGCCCAATAAACATCTGATTCAATTGTATTAAAATTAAGAAATGATTGTAGCAGCATTTTCACTTCTGTTGTCAAATTAATTTTATGTCATGTTAGTAGATAGCCAAGCTGTCAAGATGTAATAATTCATTCTTGATTTACTAAAATTAATGTAAGTTATTACTTTTATCCCAAACATGATACTGCTTGAACCTCAGGACCATTAAGCTCTGTTTATGCCCTCTTGCCTTTTGAATAATTTTGGTTGAGTATTTCGGTTCTGCATGCATTTTAACTTCAAATGCTATTATAATTATAATTTTATATAGTAAATTTTCCTTAAACATGAGCCACTGATAGTTTTCTTTCTATTTTTCCTTGTCAAGGTTTCAATTGGAATGAATCTCCATTTGCCTAAAGAATTCCATTTAGATTTTCTTTTAGTATAGATATAGCAAAAATCTTCTCTTAGACTTTCATCTGAAAATGGCTTTATTTTAATCTCATTTTTGAAAGAAATTTCCATGGTGTGTAGAATTTTAAAGCTGGCAGTTATTTTCTTTTGGTGATTAGAAATGTCCCACTATTGTCTCTGGCTTGTGTCAGTTCTGTTGAGAATTCAGCTGCCAGTCTCATCGTTACTACTTTAAAGGCAATATATATATTTTTAAATTCCTGTTGCTTTTTAGATTTCCTTTTTGTCCTTGATATTCTGCAGTGTTACAATGAGGTGCTGGGAAAACTGGTCAACCACTTGTAAAAGAATGAAACTAGATCACTTTCTAACACCATACACAAAAATAAACTCAAAATGGATTAAAGATCTAAATGTAAGACCTCATTGGAATTCTTTGGGTTGATGACTTTTATCAGTTTTAGAAAATATTCAGTAACTGACTCTTCAAATACTGTTCCTGCTTCATTCTCTTGCTTCTCTCCTTCTGGAACTCCAACTATACATGCCTTTGGGATGTTCCTGTTTGTTCCATGTATTCCCATGTCTTTATTTCACTTGTGCAGTGTTTTCCACTTTACTAATCTTGCAGCCTCCAATTTCTGATAAACCCATCTAATATGGTTCTCACTTCCATATATATATTTAAAAATTTTAAGTTCCAGAATATCCATTTGATTATTTTGTAGGTGCCAATTTGATGCTGAAAGTCTCAACCTTTTTATTTATTGTGTGCACCTCTTGTTTTGAATAAATGAATTATAGCTATTTTAGAGTCCTTGTTTGTTAACATCAGTATCTAGATCATATGCAAGTCTGTTTATATTATTGTTTCCCTTATTTTTCTTTGTCTCTTATTTCTAATTTTTAAAAATTATACACAGGGCATTGTGTACTAGAAAGTCTTAGGGAATCCCAGTGGTATTATATTACCAGTGAAAGGAGAGTTTCCTTTTTCCATGTTAACCAGATAGAATGTAGAGCAGATTGTCTGAATTCAATCAGAAGATAAGCTGAGTCAATGCAAGGTTGTAGATTTAGAAAGATTCAGTCTGATTCTTGCTTACCATCATCATTAGGTATGCCTCTCATGGGTTATGTATTACAGGGCTTTCACATATTTCTTCTCAGTCTTGAAGACTGGCAAGAATGTAGGTCTGTTCTTCAGAGGTTCCCCGCTAAGCTTTTTCTCTTCCTGCCCAATGAGCCTTCAGATACAACAAATGTTTTTATAGATGGACTTTAAAGTGCATTTTTCAGGAAAGTAAAGCACAAAGCAATTGGAGCAGATTTCACTCTCCCTTTTAGAAAATTTGGCTCAGTTAACCAGAGCCCCACTCCACATCAGAACCCAGCAAATATCTTTATGGGCAAACTAGATGCCTTCTGAGATTCTAGCTTGTGATTCAACTAACAGAAACATTCAGAATAATGTTTGTTGTCCCTCAGTTGATAAGTCATGTCCAACTTTTTGCAAACCCATGGACTGCAGCATGCCAGGCTTCCCTGTCCTTCACTATCACCCAGAGTTTGCTCAAACTCATGTCCATTGAGTCAGTGATGCCATCCAACCATCTCATTCTCTGTTTCCCCCTTCTCCTCCTGCCCTCAATCATTCCCAGCATCACAGTCTTTTCCCAAAAGTCAGTTCTTCACATCAGGTGGCCAAAGTATTGAAGCTTCAGCTTCAGCATCAGTCCTTCCAATGAATATTTAGGGTTCATTTCCTGTAGGATTAACTGATTTGGTCTCTTTGCTGGCCAAAGGACTCTCAAGAGTCCTCCAGCACCAGTTTGAAGGCATCAATTCTTTGGCACTCAGCCTTATTTATGGTCCAACTCTTACATCCATACATGACTACTGGAAAAACTATGGGTTTGACTATATGGCCCTTTGTTGGCAGAATGATGTCTCTAGCTTTTGATACACTGTCTAGGTTTGTCATAGCTTTTCTTCCAAAGGAGGAGTCTTTTAATTTCATGGCTGCAGTCACCATCTGCAGTGATTTTGGAGCCCAAGAAAATAAAAAAGGCCACTGTTTCCATTTTTTCCCCCATCTATTTGCAATGAAGTGATGGGACCAGATGCATGACCTTAGTTTTTTGAATATTGAGTTTTAAGCCAACTTTTTCACTTTCCTTTTTCACTTTCATCAAGAGGCTCTTTAGTTCCTCTTCACTTTCTGTCATTAGAGTGGTATCATCTGCATATCTGGGGTTTTAAAATTTCTCCCAGCAATCTTGATTCCAGCTTGGGATTCATCTAGCTCAGCATTTCACATGATGTACTCTGCATAGAAGTTAAATAAGCAGGGTGACAATATGCAGCCTTGACATACTCCTTTTCCAATTTTGAATCAGTCAAAAACCATGGAACATATTGTTCCATATCCAGGGCTAATTTTTGCTTCCTGACCTGCATATCGGTTTCCAGGGGACAGGTAAAGTGATCTGGTATTCCCATCTCTTAAGGAATTTTCTGCAGTTTGTTGTGATTCACACAGTCAAAGGTTTTAGTATAATCAATAAAGCAGAGGTAGATATTTTTTTTAATTCCCTTGCTTTCTCTATGATCTAATGGATGTTGGCAATTTGATCTTTGGTTCCTCTCCCTTTTCTAAATCCAGCTTGTACATCTGGAAGTTCTCAGTTCATATACTGTTGAAGCCTAACTTGAAGGATTTTGAGTATTACCTTCCTAGCATAGAAATGAGAGCAATTGTACAGTACTTTGAGCATTCTTTGGCATTGCCTTTCTTTGGGATTGGAATGAAAACTGACCTTTTCCAGTTCTGTGGTCACTACTGAGTCTTCCAAATTTCCTGGCATATTGAGCACAGCACTTTCACAGCATCATCACTTATGATTTGAAATAGCTCAGCTGGAATTCCAACACCTTCACTAGCTTTGTTCACAGTGAGGGTTCCTAAGGCCCATTTGACTTCATACAGCAGGATGTCTGACTCTAGGTGAGTGATCACACCTTCGTGGTTATCCGGGTCATTAAGACCTTTTTTGTATAGCTCTTCTGTATATTCTTGTGACCTCCTCCTAATCTTGTCTAATTCTATTAGGTCTGCTTCTATTAGGTCTGGAGGGCTACAGTCCGTGGGTTGACTAACACTGTTAGTCCGACTAACATGTCTGACTCTTTGTAACCCCATGGATTGTAACCCACCAGTCTCCTCTGTCCATGGGATTCTCCAGGCAAGAATACTGAAATGGGTAGCCATTCCCTTCTCCAAGGGATCTTCCTGACCCAGAAATTGAAGCCAGGTCTACTGCATTGCAGGCAGATTCTTTACCTTCTATCCATCAGGGATGGGAACTGTTTAAATTGACCTCCAAGGCCACCCAATATATTATATATGCTCAATTCATATTTGTTAATTATTAAAAGTGTATAATTCAAATACCAACTATTTTATTTAGAGATATAGTTAAGTACTCACATTTTGGAACTACTCTGCCTGTGTTAAGATTCTAGCCATATGCAGAACATTCGATGACATAAATCAAAGCAAGATCCTCTATGACCCATCTCCTAGAGTAATGGAAATATAGACAAAAGTAAACAAGTGGGACCTGATTAAACTTAAAATCTTTGGCAAAGCAAAGGAAACTACAAGCAAGGTGAAAAGACAACCCTCAGAATGGGAGAAAATAATAGCAAATGAAACAACTGACAATGGATTTATTTCCAAAATATACAAGCAGCTCATACATCAATACCAGTAACAATCAACCCAATCAAAGAGTGGGGAAAAGACCTAAACATACATTTCTCCAAAGAAGATATACAGATGGCCAACAAACACATGAAAAGATGCTCAACATAGCTCATTATTAGAAAAATGCAAATCAAAACTACAATGAGGTATCACCTCACACCGGTCAGAATGGCCATCATCCAAAGGTCTACAAACAATAAATGCTGGAGAGGGTGTGGAGAAAAGGGAACACTCTTGCACTGTTGGTGGGAATGTAAACCGATACAGCCACTATGGAACATGGTATGGAGATTCCTTACAAAACTAGGAATAAAACCATAATATGACCCAGCAATCCCACTCTTAGGCATATACCCTGAGGAAACCAAAATTGAAAGAGACACATGTATCCCATTGTTCATTGCAGCAGTATTTACAAAAGCTAGAACATGGAAGCAACCTAGATGTCCATAGACAGATGAATGGATAAAGAAATAATGGTATATATACACAATGGTATATTACTCAGCCATAAAAAGGAACACATCTGAGTCAGTTCTAATAAAGTGGATGAGCCTAGAACCTATTATACAGAATGAAGTGAGTCAGAAAGAGAAAGATAAATAGAGTATTCTAACACATATATATGGAATCTAGAAAAATGGTACTGAAGAATTTATTTACAGGGCAACAGTGGAGAAATAGACATAGAGATTAGACTTATGGACATGGGGAGAGGGGAGGAGAAAGTGAGATGTATGGAAAGAGTAACATGGAAACTTACATTACCATATGTCAAATAGATAGCCCACAGGAATTTGCTCTATGGCTCAGGAAACTCAAACAGGGGCTCTGTATCAACCTAGAGGATGGGATGGGGAGAGAGATGGGAGGGAGCTTCGAAAGGGATGGGATATATGTGTACCCATGGCTATATCATGTTGAGGTTTGACAGAAAACAGCAAAATTCTTTTTATTCCTGTTTATTTATGTATTTTACTTCACAATATTGTATTGGTTTTGCCATACAGTGACTTGAAGCTGCCATGGGTGTACATGTGTTCCCCATCCTGAACCCCCTTCCCACCTCCCTCCCCATCCCATCCCTCTGGGTCATCCCAGTGCACCAGCCCCAAGCACCCTGTGTCATGCATCAAACCTGGACTGGCGATTTGTTTCACATATGATAATTTACATGTTTCAATGCCATTCTCCCATATCATCCCACCCTCGCCCTCTCCCACAGAGTCCAAAAGACTGTTCTATACATCTGTGTCTCTTTTGCTATCTCACATACAGAGTTATCATTACCATCTTTCTAAATTCCATATATATGGGTTAGTATACTGTATTGGTGTTTTCTTTCTAGCTTACTTCACTCTGTATAATCGGCTCCAGTTTCATCCACCTCATTAGAACTGATTCAAATGTATTCTTTTTAATGGCTGAGTAATATTCCATTGTGTATATGTACCACAGCTTTCTTATCCATTCGTCTGCTGATGGACATCTAGGTTGCTTCCATGTTCTGGCTATTATAAATAGTGCTGCAATGAACATTGGGGTACACGTGTCTCTTTCAATTCTGGTTTCCTCAATGTGTATGCCCAGCAATTATCCTTCAATAAAAAATAAATTAATTTAAAAAATACCCCCTTGAGATGGGCAATGAGACAAGTTTACCTTCTGTCACTCAAGATTGTATTGGAGGTTTGAGACCATCCAAAAGAGGCTAGAAAAGGGAGAAGGAGGCACATTAATCTCAGATAACATGGCTACATATGCAGAAAATCCAAGAGTTCATGAACTATTAAAACCAATAACTGAATTAAAGCAAGGTTGCACAATATATGCAAGATTGCACAATGTAAAGATCAATTTGTATTTTTATATAGGAGTCACAACCAATAGCAAATAAAATTTTAAAAGATAAAATCTGTAATTGCATAAAAACATCAAATATCTAACAATAAATATAATGAAAGATGGGGAAGACCATCACATCAAAAAAAAAAAAAAAATCAGGGCTTCCTTGGTGATCCAGGGGCTGGGAATCCACCTGCCAATGCTGGGGATGCAGGTTAGATCCCTGATCCAGGAAGATTCCACAGGCCATGGGGCCACAAGTAATGAGCCCATGCTCTGCAACAAGGAAAGTCACCTCAATGAGAAACCCATGCACTGCAACGAGGAGTAGCCCCTGCTTGCCACAACTGGAGAAACCCTGTGTGCAGCAACAAAGATAAATAAGTGCAGCCAAAAATGAATAATAAAATTACAAATCATTATTCAAAGAAATTTAAAATGATCAAATAAATAGAAGTCAATACCATGTTCATGAACTGGAAAACTCAATTTATAAAATGTTGTATCAATCAGGGATCAATCAGAAAAGCAGAATCACTAAGACAAGATGAATAAATACATATTATATATACACACATGTGTATCTAAGTTTACATGTATATTCATGAAATTTATATATAAATTTGACCATACACAATGTTTAAGCTGATTAAAGAGTCTCTGTTAATTAAAAAAAAAAAAGATTCTAGCCAGATCATTACTAGCTGTGTGCATTTGGGTATCTATGACTTATCTATAAAATAATGAAAATAATAACCATGTCAGTTGGTTGCTGTGAAGATTAAATAACAACTAACCAATGGCTTGAACCTGATAAATCCTCCATAGTTTGTGGAGAATATCTTCAATATCATCATCATTATTGTTGTTGCTGTTTTAAATATTTTTGAGCTTTATTTTCTGCTCCAATCCATGCAGTCTGCTACTTTCAAACTTACCCTATACATGTACTGCTCTAATGACTTTAATATAGCCTAAAATTGTAACTCTTTGGATATAGTCATTGTTGAATATTTTGTTTGGGATTTTTAATTTGCTCAACTAGGAAACGTGCTGTTTTAATCCTCCTCCTCCTCCTTATTATCATAATCATTTCCATCATTCTCATCATTCATCATCATTTTCAGTGGTTAACATATAGCAAACACTATGTGTTGAATGAAGGAATGCAAAAAGAATGAGGAGTGAAATAGCATTTCCCATATACGCTAAGACAGAAAAATAATTAAACATACTATACAGTATATTCAACATCTAAGCTTATGTGTATTTTAGTTTTGTTCAGATCTATATTAGTGCATTAATTATCTAGAACCAATAAGAGAGAAAACAAGGTTGACAACACTTAGATGATGTAATGCAGATGAAAGCCAGTGTCTTCATGGTATACAACAGGACGATCAGTGTTGCTTTACTTCAGATAAAGGCTTATAAGAGAATTGAACTGTCACAACATGCACAGTAGCTTAAGCACAGCAAACTCAACCAATCTGTGTCACAGTAGTGAAAGCATATATAGGTTATGAGTAAAGGTTCATTTTTATAAAACAGTATCATCTATCACATTAAATTTTGTTAACTTGAATTTTATGTGTTCATTTTTCATATTTATTTTACAAACTATTTTGGTTTTTAAATTATATAAGAATTAATAAGCTTAAGAATCTATGTTTAAGTGCATAGATTTCACATGTATTAATACTGAAATAGAATAATAATAAAATAATCTCAGACTTGGAGTTTATGAAATGTTTTCCTTTGAAAGGAGATGATGCTTTACTCAGACTTGGGTAAGCACCATATGACTGAAGTACTTATTGAGTAGAACTCCATCTGAGCACAGCTTGTTAGCCTTTAGATTTGAATTATATGTGCCCTGAGAAACATCACAGAAACATACCAAAGCCCAATATATCAGAGTTAATCTGTGATGCAGGCATCAGTCCAGCTGGTACATTCTACTGCTGTGAGTACTTCACTCTATTTTCAGTGGTAATTTATTTGGCATTCAGATGGAGATCTTGTGTGGGAGTAACAAAATAGATGCAAGTCCTGAGCTGCCCAATTCTTCTCCTAAGAGTTACCACGTGAAGATGCAGTTTTGCACTGAGATGGTTGGTAATTGCCTGTTCCTCTCCCCTCTTCTGCATATATATGAACTATCTTGAATAAATGATAAATAACTTCTTTTTTCCCCTACTCCAACAACTAAGTCTTATAAATAGAATTTGCTACTTCTCTTAATACATTCAATTATCTGCTGATTCAAGCATCTTCAGGTCAAATGCATTAGAAAACAGCTAATTATGCCATTTCCCATGGGTAAGAAAATCTTTAAATTTAATTAAAAGACCTTAACTCCACTCCTTCACATTAGGGTCTACTTCCCAATGGATTTTCTACAGGGTGACTTCAAGAACAAAGCTCAGTATTCAAATTAGCAGCAACTATTACTTATTATTTCTTCCTCTTTAAAACAAAATTATTTTTAGTTAAGGATACTTTGTTAATTTTATTCTCTCAGTTATGCCTCTGCATTCACTCTTAAAAGCATAGATTAATTGAGAAAGCTTGCTTGCTTGCTTTAAAGTTGTTTACTTTCTATATCTTGTGCCAATAATGCACCTTAAAAACAGACCATCATTTCTCAATCTCAGTATTCTCTTTGATACAGTAATCAGCATATAAGCAGTGGTAGTAGAAAAAAGTCTTAAGAGAAAAAAATGTTAAGCACCACATCTGAGTCCTGTAGGGTTCAAATATACAGGATGTTCTGACTTTTATGAGAGAAAGCCACAAAAATATTTTTCTACTTCCTCTGTAAAAATCAGAAAATTGGAATAGAGAGAGCTACCTTAGTTTAATATCTTCCAGAAAAGCATAAAAATCAAGGGAAATGGTGTCTTTTTTCCTTTGGTTTCATGAGTTTTACTTTTTTTTCCCCTTAGAACAAACTTGTTTTTCATTAAAAGTTGACTATACACAGAAAGAGAAATCCAGAGGCTGAAAGAAAGAAAGCAATCTGGAGCAAAGTTATTATAACCTGTCAGTTTCTCCCTCTCATCCAATCTCTGTCCCTCCTTTCTCATTCTCATCCCTGCTGCTGCCCCTTTCTTTTCTTCTCTTCCCTCCCTCTCCCTACTCTCTCTTCCATTCCCCTTTCTCCTTTTTCTTCTTGTTTGACCAAACAGTCCTAGAAGATATTAATATGTGAGCAAAATACTGATCCTTCAAGGTTGTAATGGGCCAAGCTCACTTCTACTCCCTTGCCTTGCTTATTTGAATCAGTCACTGGAGAGTAACTAATAATGCTAATTGTTCTGCTAATGCAAGGAGTGTGCACTGGGGAGCCACTGGAGAGTTTTGAACAGAAAAATGACATCAAGAAAGTGATCTTTTAGGAAGATTTATCTGTTAGCGACAGGCAGGAAGGATTAGAATTGGAGGGTGGTACATATGTGAGTAACATTTATGATTCTCAGGTAGAAGATGTTAAGGTTTTATAGCCCAGCATAGTGAATATGGAAAGCACTTCATATTGGAAGACAGGAAGAAATAACTCATGATAGATTGGATATAGAAAAGAAAAAAATAGAGGTGAGTCAAAGATTGTCTCCTGCTTTTAAGCCTGAATGACTAAGGAAAATGGAGATGTTATAAATGGGAGCTGATTAGCAGAATGGATTGGGTGAAGAGGGTAAGGTAAATTCAGTTTTAGGCAATTAACCATTGAATGTTTTGTGGCTAATTCCAGATGGAAATGACCAAATCAATTGGAGAAATTTGGAGAAAGTTGGAGAAACTGAGAAAAACCCTACTTCAGTTGCTTTGACAATTCCCTGAACATTTTGTTTTCTCAACAGTCAAGAGCCTTGGCCTTAGATTAATGGAAAGTATAGGAAAAGAAAAAGAGAGGAGCCTAAAAGTTTAGGCTATGATAAAGCTTCTTTCCTAATATGACAGATGCTGAGAAATAGCTAAGCCTCCAAGGCAAATCTGGGGCCCCTGGTAACTCACTTGATCAGAATTGTTGAATCGAGAATTGTCCCTCACACTTAAAAACTCTGGGCTATGCTTTGTAATATTAGTCTCTGTAGATAATAAAAAATTCAAAGTAGAAGAAATGAAACTCCATGTCCTAGGAGTCCAGTCTTTTGAAAAGTAATACATATGATCCTAAAGTGAAAAGTGAAAGCTACTCAGCTGTGTCCAACTCTTTGAGATCCCATGGACTATTCAGTCTCTGGAATTATCCAGGCCAGATTGCTGGAGTGGGCAGCCTTTTCTTCTTCAGGGGATCTTCCCAACCCAGGGATTGAACCTAGATCTTCAGCATTTCAGGTGGATTTTTTTTGCCAGCTGAGGCACCAGAGAAGCCCAAGAATACCGGAAAGAAATGGTATGGACCTAACAAAAGCAGAAGATATTAAGAAGAGGTGGCAAGAATACACAGAAGAACTGTACAAAAAAGATCTCTACGACCCAGATAATCATGATGGTGTGATCACTAATCTAGAGCCAGACATCCTGGAATGTGAAGTCAAGTGGGCCTTAGAAAGCATCACTATGAACAAAGCTAGTGGAGCTGATGGAATTCCACTTGAGTTGTTTCAAATCCTGAAAGATGATGCTGTGAAAGTGCTGCACTCAATATGCCAGCAAATTTGGAAAACTCTGCAGTGGCCACAGGACTGGGAAAGGTCAGTTTTCATTCCAATCCCAAAGAAAGGCAATGCCAAAGAATGCTCAAACTACCACACAATTGCATTCATCTCACATGCTAGTAAAGTCATGCTCCAAATTCTTCAAGCCAGGCTTCAGCAATACGTGAACTGTGAACTTCCAGATGTTCAAGCTGGTTTTAGAAAAGGCCGAGGAACCAGAGATCAAATTGCCAACATCCGCTGGATCACCGAAAAAGCAAGAGAGTTCCAGAAAAACATCTATTTCTGCTTTATTGACTATGCCAAAGCCTTTGACTGTGTGGATCACAATAAACTGTGGGAAATTCTGAAATAGATGGGAATACCAGACCACCTGACCTGGCTCTTGAGAAACCTATATGCAGGTCATGAAGCAACAGTTAGAACTGGACATGGAACAATAGACTGGTTCCAAATAGGAAAAGGAGTACGTCAAGGCTGTATATTGTCAGCCTGCTTATTTAACTTATTTGCAGTGTACATCATGAGAAATACTGGGCTAGAAGAAGGACAAGTTGGAATCAAGATTGCTGGGAGAAATATCAATAACCTCAGATATGCAGATGACACCACCCTTATGGCAGAAAGTGAAGAGGAACTAAAAAGCCTCTTGATGAAAGTGAAAGGGGAGAGTGAAAAGGTTGGCTTAAAGCTCAACATTCAGAAAACGAAGATCATGGCATCTGGTCCCATCACTTCATGGGAAATAGATGGGGAAACAGTGGAAACAGTGGCTGACTTTATTTTGGGGGGCTCCAAAATCACTGCAGATGGTGACTGCGGCCATGAAATTAAAAGATGCTTACTCCTTGGAAGAAAAGCTATGACCAAACTAGATAGCATATTCAAAAGCAGAGACATTACTTTGCCAACAAAGGTCCATCTAGTCAAGGCTATGGTTTTTCCAGTGGTCATGTATGGATATGAGAGTTGGACTGTGAAGAAGGCTGAGCGCCAAAGAACGGATGCTTTTGAACTGTGGTGTTGGAGAAGACTCTTGAGAGTCCCTTGGACTGCAAGGAGATTCAACCCGTCCATTCTGAAGGAGATCAGCCCTGGGATTTCTTTGGAAGGTACGATGCTAAAGCTGAAACTCCAGTACTTTGGCCACCTCATGCGAAGAGTTGACTCATTGGAAAAGACTCTGATGCTGGGAGCGATTGGGGGCAGGAGGAGAAGGGGACGACAGAGGATGAGATGGCTGGATGGCATCATTGACTCGATGGACGTGAGTCTGAGTGAACTCCGGGAGTTGGTGATGGACAGGGAGGCCTGGCATGCTGCGATTCATGGGGTCGCAGAGTTGGACACGACTGAGCAATTAAATTGAACTGAACCTATCCATTCTCTAGCAGATCTTCCTGACCCAGGAATAGAACCAGGGTCTCCTGCATTGCAGCTGGATTCTTTACCAACTGAGCTATCAGGGAAGCCCTATGTTTGTTATAAATCCCTAGATGTTATTTTGGTCACAAAGGAACCCAGCATGAATGTTGCTGCCTAGGGCAATCAGAACCAATGGCCAGGTCTCTTCAGCCAAGAGTAGAGGGGCAGTTGAAAATGAATCAGTGATTCAAGACTATTCGAAGCCAGACCAGAAAGCCCATAATATTTCAAGGAGACACCAAGGGTTGAGTTCAGATCTAGCTTAGCCACTGCTTTATGCTAAAAAGGTGCACAGGTTAAGAGCAGAAAACTGAGTTATACTCACTGTCTGAACATGCCCCATGCTTTTATGCCTCCATGTGGCTGGTCCCTCAATCTGGAATTCTCATCTCCTTGAGGAATAACAATGCTAGCACATTTTCAAGAGGGCATCCTGAGAAAATCCTTCCTGAAAAAAGGAGAAATACTTGTTAGAGAAAGCCTCAATAATGTTGATTTTTATAATTCCTAATATTTGAGGCAGAGTACTATTCTTTTTACAACTATATGAGGTCAGTGTTTTATCCTTATTTCACTAATGAAAAATAACTTGCCAAAAGTATCACACAGGTGTAACTGCCAATGTCAGTATTTCAATCCAAATCTCTAATTTAAACTCCTTGTTCTTAACTATTATGTTTTTGGGAAACCACTTATATTCTCAAATCTGTTGGTGAATATTTGAAATAAGAAATGCTTACACTAATCACAACTATGTTGACTAGTTTGGGTATCTACCCTTCCTGACTGCTAGAAACACTACAGGATCTACAGACTAAGGCAGGGAGCAAAATAGTAATAGTTTTGTTATCTCACACATTTTTTCATTAAATCAAAAAAAAATCAAATAATTTGTTAAAGAATTCTAAATGTTCCACCCTAAATTAGGCTATAGTTAAGTTAGCTTATCATCAAAAATATTTTATAATTTGGCTCTACCTTATAAACTAAAACTCATTCAATTCATTTCTAAGTCAGACATTATGGAGAGGTAGGAGTGTGCCAGTCACTAAAATAGGGAAAAGAAATAAAGGTGGAATAAACACATTTCTCCAGGATTCTGTAGACTTGTATGCATTGAAAGGCAATGTTCTTGGTACTATATTGAAGGTATATTCTAGTATGATCCACACAGACATAAAAATGATAAACTACCTGAAAAGGTAGGATAAGGTAAAAGAGAATGTGAAATTTGAGCTGGGTATTGAAATGAAAACAAAAATTTATCAGGCAGAGAGGAAATAGAAGGGCTTCTCAAGCAGCAGCAGAGCAAAGCATGAGAACGTAAAATAAAATCATATGTTCAAATAATGACAAAGAGCTCAGTGAAGGACCAAGTGATTATATGCATGAAAGAAAACAGCAGAAGAAAAGGCTTGGAATGCAGTGTGGGGCCAGATTGTGAAAGCCCTTGCGTGCCATGCTAAGGATTAAACAATGATTATGGGTTTTAATTGTTTAAAAACTAACATTGATTTTCTTTTTCACATTCAGTCTCAGGTATATCCATAACAAATACCTAGAACGTTTTAATTTGCTTATGCCCCTTGTCTGTAGAACAATCTGTTGTCCACACTACAGTAAGCACCAGGGAGAAATGCTTTCCTCTCGGTCTCCTAATATAATTTTGCACATATTTAAACCTGAGATGAGTACTTATGCTTTTATCTCCCAGGTTTTCTGAGAATTAAAAAAAAAATAAATCATGACTTTTAGGAAGGGACATGTACATCTGTGGCCAATTCATGTTAATATATGGCAAAAACCATCACAATATTATAAAGTAATTATCCTTTGATTAAAAAAAAAAGCTTATTCTTGAAGGGAGTAAAAGGTGAATTGAGAGGGAAACTTTCTTTTTTCCTTATATATAAAATGTTATATATAATGTTTTAATATGGCCATAATTTTCTCTACATTGCACTCCAATATACCATGCCAGTGCATTTCCAGACTGGTCCTTTTCTCATGTTTATTCTATGTTCTTAGGGATAGTGTGCTTCTCCTTCTTCACTTCCAAATCCAGTGCTATCTTTCTTTCAGGCAGAAGCAAGTCCTGACTCCCCAGTAAGGTATATTAGCCCAGATTCTTCAGAAGCAAGCACTGTGATGAGGATTCTTGAGCAAGGGATTTATTAAGAAGTATACTTGAGGAAAACTGGCAAGAGAGTGGGGGAAGGACAGGGAAGAGGATAAGTCAGATAAGGGTTCAAGGCCTAGCTCAATCCTACAGGGAGCTCCGGAGTGTACATTTTACCCCAAGTTTGTGCTGCCCCCATACAAGGGAGCTGAACTGTGATTCAACCACACTAAAAATCATTGGTTGTTGGATTTTCACAGGAAGGAGGTGTGGGCAGTGCAAACTACTAGGCACTTCAGATTTTTTGCACCAGCAGACAAAGCTGCTGCAGTGTCCCAAGGCCAGTCCATGAAGACAGTTGCAGGTGGAATCCGTTAAACGCAAAGCACACAGAAGCTGGGGTTTGGATGCACAGAACAATGGGGATTCTAGGGGCACTGGATGGAGCAATGGCATGTTCTGGTAGAACCTGCTCCAGTCAGACTGGTTTGTTTTTAAAATTCTGGTGAGTTGTTTTGTCTGCCACTTGGACAGTGAACCTGTGTTTCTTTTAAAAGTGTTCCTTGGTGCTTAGGTGACTTCTTGGCACACAGAATGAAAACATTTTTTTTCCCCCAAGTAATCTTGGATCTCTAGGAAGTATTTCAAGCCAATTTACCCTCTTGAGATTCTTTTATATATGAGGAACCTATCAAAGTCCAGGGAAGATCCTTATTGTATGAATATCTGCTTAGGTGCACCTCAGAGCCCAATTTACTCCTAATATGAATTCGATGCTATTTCTAAGAGTCTACAGCAGCTCCTGTAGTTCAAGAGTATGAGGTAATGCATCTGTCAATCCAAGTGAAAAACCATAGGAATGGAGACTAATTTAGTCTGCTGATGGTAAAGCATCAAGGGGTCCTTGGTGACTCCAAAATGCAGTTTGCCAGCATGGAACCTGTTCAAATGTAATAAGTCTCCCAAGTTAATGCACTGGAAACTGGCTCAATGAGACTACTTTAAAATAAAGAGTATAGTAGAAAATTGACTGTCAGCCATGTGAACAGACAGTAGGCCTTTTCCTTTTTTCATTTCTCTATTTTTCATAGGTGGATAGCAATCTAAGAAATTTACATGTAGAAGGAGGCCTGGGAAATTGCTTAACTCAGGCACCTTTCAGCCTGGGATGTTAGGAACAAAGTGATGCCCACTGAGTTTTTAGAATCCAAATTCAAAATGAATACATTGTAGTATCTCCTCCTTTGTATCATTTCACTGTTTCTGAGGGAAAAGGGAAAAAAAGCTTGGAGAAAGTATGTTTCTAATGTATATGATCTCCCCTTTTATCTGCTGTCAAGAATAAAACAGTAACAACTTCCTTGTTGTGAAGGGAATTTGCTGCCGTGTCTGACTCTTTGCGACCCCACGGACTGTAGCCTACCAGGCTCCTCGGTCCTTGGGATTTTCCAGGCAAGAGTACTGGAGTGGGTTGCCATTTCCTTCTCCAGGGGATCTTCCTGACTCAGGGATCGAACCTAGGTCTCCCGCATTGTAGGCAGATGCTTTACTGTCTGAGTATGAGATGCTTTACCGTCTGAGTATGGAAGCCCCTAAAGAGCTAATCACGGGTCAGCTGGGTACCTGCCAGCTGGCTAGTTCGACAGAGTAGATCAACAGGAACCTTACAGCCCGATTCCACTCATAGCTCTAACTTTGTCTTCTTAGCTTGATCTTTTCCAGTCTAGAGATATGAAAGACTGGCTTGGTAAAGCTTGTCCAAACTCTTATGGTTGGGATACTGAAGAAGGGCTGCTGGAGCCATTCGATATTTTGGATTAAATCTGCCTCATCAATCAGTACACTAAACGACAAGGAACCTGGACTGGCGATTCGTTTTCATATATGATATTATACATGTTTCAATGCCATTCCCCCAAATCATCCCAGTATGGCAAAACAATACAAGATTGTAAAGTAATTAACCTCCAATTAAAATAAGTACAATTTATATTAAAAATAAATAAATACAAATTTGAAAAAAAGAAAATACTTGAAAAAAAGACAAGGAAATCTTGCATGTAAATATCAACTCTCAATAGCCTATAAATAATTTCTTTACATCTTTCTTCTGTTATTATTATGAATTCCCTTATTTTTAAAAATTGTTTTACCTTTATGAAAATATCAGCTATAAGGTTGAAGGATTAAGGATTTTAGATCCCAGCTAAGTTTACTATAGAACACTGTACAATTCAGAGTGAATCACTGTTCTTTAGTTGATGGGGGTTATAATCTGAATTATTAGTAAAAATTCCAAAGGTTGGCATCAGGGAATTCTGGGGAGCTGAGAGCATAGTGAAGGTAACTATGACAGACATCTTAGCATCAGATAGGAAGAACAAAACAAAAACCAACAAACCAAACAAACAGATAACAAGTTTTCTTAGTATAAATCTAACATGAAACAATTATCTAAGATAAAATGTCAGTAATCCCTGTCATTTGTGCAAGGGAGTACTATTATGTAGAAATATTAGAAAAAGTGTTTATGGTAATACTGATAATTAAGACCATATACATATCTTTATGCTATTCTAGTTGTAATATATTAGTTATTTTAATTATTTGGATCTCATTGCTTTTAGGGCAAATCTATTTCTACAATCACATCATCTCATCATTTATTCACACAAAAAGCATGTTTTGAACCTTTCCTGCTTTCAAGGCCCAAAGTTATGCACTCTGGACTCAGTGGTCACTTCCTTTCAAGCTGTTTACAGCCTATTTGACTGTGATAGTCAGGGCTCTCAGTTCGCAAGCTATAGGAGATTTGAAGGAAAATAATGTCATTGAAGTAGTTCAAAGAAGCACCCAGAAAGAGATTCAAGTCAATACAAGCCAGAAACAGTGTCCAAAATGACACCACTGTAGAAACAGCAAGGGCATCTGTGCTGCAGGCACAGACACTGGAGCCTGCGGCTTGGCCTGGAGACACACCTGGGGCCCGGCCCTAGAGGCTGTCCCTTCCACCGCTGCCCTGCTGCCTGCCCTGACATTGCTGCAATTACTGTCAGCATCACCTGAAAGAGTTCCTCCCAGTCTCCACCTCTTCCTTTGCATTACTGGTCTTGTGGATCTGTTAAACGGTGAGCCTGGTTTGTGTGTCTGGGCTTAAGTAACAGATAGGTCAGGAAAATGAGTATCTGATACGTTCAGCTTTTGTAGTAGAATTTTCCAAATTTAAGAGGTATTGGCTATGCAGGAGGTGGAGACAAATATTGTTTGACTCCTTTTAAATGCGGTACCTAGAATAGTCAAATTCATGGAGTCAGAAAGTACACTAGTAGATGCCAGGGGCTGGAAGGAGGGGTCGGGAGGGGGAATGGGAGTGTAGTGTTTAATGGGGACAGAGCTTCAGTTTAGGAAAGTGAAAAATTTGGGAAATGGATAATTGCGAGAGTTACACAACAACGTGAATGTAATTAGTGCCGCTGAACGGTACAGTTAAATATGGTTAAAATAGTATGTTTTACATTATGTGACTTTTGCCATAATAAAAACAAACAAAAAAGAATGGTATTGGCATACAGGACAACCACAGTGGCAGACGCCCACCACAGTCCCTGATTTTAGTTACCCCAAATCAATGTGTACTCTTCTTTCCTTATTTACACAGCCTGGTCTAGGGTGTTTATAAAGAGATGAGCTTACAGGATTTACTGATAAGAGAATGAAGTCATGCTGAAATTGCTTTGGTTCGTTTATGATTTTTCTCAGAGTACAAATGTTTCGCGTCATCCACTGATAGATGACTAGTGACTGCTTACACAGCTGACACAGCGAGCAGTGGAAGGGCACAGTACTGTGCATGGCGCCCGTTCATGCTCTCTCTCTTGCTTATTTGGGGCATGTGCTCCGTTCAACAAGTGCTCATTGTGTAATTCTGCTCAGTCTTTGTGCATTGGCCCTTGTTTCCATAAATCAGCAACCTCAGCCCTTTTTAATATACAATCCACTTAAAAAATAAAATTTATTCAGAATTATAACACCTTAAAAATACTAAGCTAAAGTAATTGTTGTACCTGTTACTGCCCTGGTTACAAAATTGTATAGGCTTTGGGTGTTTGTCCCAATCTAGGTTTTTTTTTTTTTTTCCTGATAAGCCCTATAATTATTTGTAAAAGATTTTTCAGGACATGAAGTTTCTAGGAACATGTAGATCTATTATAGTAGAAACACTTACAATTTAAAAAGTGCTTTCATTAACATGACACAAAAATCTCATACAGTCATCACATTCTTAGTTTCTTCCCAGGAAGAATAAAATTCACAATTTTTGGTGGCAACAACAAGCCAAGATCTCTGTATGCTGTCCCATTCTCCTTAGTTCTGTCACAAATCTAGCTGTAACGTATGGACAAGACTGGAAAGTTCATCATTTACCAGCACATCTATAGAAGATAGTGGGGGAGATGAAGAGGAAAGAAGAAAGTAAATTTGAATTTATAATTACATACAGTGCAAAAAAAGAAATAAGGTCAACAGCCATAGTTGTCATCTCTGAAGCTGGTTTAGAGGCAATCATTTGTTGTGATTTCCCTTTTTTATAAATAATTTTGTGTGGCATTTGCTATTAGCCACCACCTCTCTTGGTTAGGGTTTTCTGATCAGGCTGTTATCACTGCAGGGTCTGAGTGCTTTGTGGTAGTTTTGTACAGATCTGCACTAAATGCTGCCACTGGAAAGAGGGTTGTGCAGAATTGTATAGGTCCTGTCCATTCTTCCCCCTTCTCCATTTTGCAGTGGCACACATATTGGTAAGAGCCCCATGTGCTGATGGAAACATTCCTTCATCAGGGATGTACAAATTTAAACCAAAGATATAGGGCAAGAAAAGCAGAATCTTTCAAGTGGATCTTTAAATCATTAGGGTTAAAACAGAAGCCTCTCCCACTTTTAACTTTGGTTCCAAGACCAGTATATTCTGGTGATGGAAGAAATAACATTGTATATTGAGTTATAGTTGAGAGAATTTGCTGCTGCCTGAGTCTTTAATCGGAGAAGGCAATGGCACCCCACTCCACTACTCTTGCCTGGAAAATCTCATGGATGGAGGAGCCTTGTGGGCTGCAGTCCATGGGGTTGCTAAGAGTTGGACACAACTGAGCGACTTCATTTTCACTTTTCATTTTCATGCATTGGAGAAGGAAATGGCAACCCACTCCAGTGTTCTTGCCTGGAGAATCCCAGGGACTGGAGAGCCTGGTGGGCTGCCATCTATGGGGTCGCACAGAGTCAGACATGACTGAAGCGACTTAGCAGTAGCAGCAGCAGAGTCTTTAATAGGCCATGCCATCATTTTATATGTCCAACAGGAATGCCATCCTAAGTCCACTGCCTTTCCCTCTTTTCTATAAGCTGAGTATTCCTTTGTTAGGAGTATGTTTATTGTGTAGTATATTGTTTAATGAAGTATTCTATGATTCTTCAGCTTGTGATGCTGATATGAGCATTGTAAGCAGGGAAAGCAAAATCAACCAAAACCGAACCAAGCAATATCCAACTGACAGTCTTTCCATGGTGGCAAAGATCCAGCATTTGGACTTCAGTTGGATGACTGATTCCTTTGAGATATTATTCCAAATTGGGATGGGGAAGAGTTGGTCACCCAACATTGGCTTCTGCTGCTAACATATTGCTCACTCCTCAGTGGCAGTAAATAGGTCAACTTTGGGAAGGTGTGGTCCGTAATGTTGAGCTCCTGCCTGACATATCCTTCATCCTTTATTCTTCATGCCTTCATCTTTTCAGCCTATTGAGCAGAAGTTGGGCTGTGAAGAGAGACTGGCCAACATTCACAAAGAGAGTCATCTTGATTGTTGAAAGCCTTCCCCACCAAGGAAGCTTTTTGATGAACATTTGCATTAAAAACAAAGTTCTTCCATTTTGAGCCCATCCAAAAAGACCCATCCATGTTTTATCAAATCTCCTTGATGCCAATCTTCCAGCTGTGTTATTCTAAGATGAAGAGTCTTTACTCAGATCATATTTCCTTCAAAGAAAAGTGAACAGTCAGATATACAATTTATAGTTCAGTCTTACCAGGAAGTATATTTTAATCTCTGAAGGAAAGACTAGTTGCCTCATCCATCACAAGACAGGCTGTACCTGTTGACTCCTTGAGGGTTTGCATCAGTTCCCAAAGTCACCTTTGCTGGGGGCATAACTTTCTCAGGGCAGCACATACACAATGATTAATTGATACAGACATAAAAAGGCCTGGCCATTTTGGCTCAATGTAAAACAATGCTACAGAATTCCCCATGGGGCTGACCAACTTTCATTGGTCCTCCATCACCATTTGGCTTCTTCCTCTACTCAGTCCTGCTTTTCCTCCTTTTCCTCCCTCCCCTTCTTAGTTTTTGATTCCTAGTAAATGTTCTACATTTCACACTCCATCCAGCTATTTCTGGAGAACCTAAGCTGTGAGGCCATCTGTAACTGAGGCTCAAATATTTCTTTTTCAGCCAACTAGTCTAGGTACTGACTTATAGGTAGGGGTTGAAAGAAGTTTGGCTATGTTGCAAGATTAGCTGCACTGGAGTGAAAGTTTCATGTTCATGTAAAATAGCTGTGCTTTCAGGACTTGCTTACGCCAGAACTTTTATGTACCACTTCCATCTGATGATAGAGTGGTTAGTTCAGTTAAGTTCAGTTCAGTCACTCAGTCACTCAGACTCTTTATGACCCCATGAATCTCAGCCTGCCAGGCCTCCCTGTCCATCACCAACTCCCGGAGTTTACCCAAACTCATGTCCATTGAGTAGGTGTTGCCATCCAGCCATCTCATCCTCTGTCATCCCCTTCTCCTCCCGCCCCCAATCCCTCCCAGCATCAGGGTCTTTTCCAGTGAGTCAAATCTTTGCATGAGGTGGCCAAAGTATTGGAGTTTCAGCTTCAGCATCAGTCCTTCCAATGAATATTCAGGGTTGATTTCCTTTAGGATGGACTGCTTTGATCTCCTTGCAGTCCAAGAGACTCTCAAGAGTCTTCTCTAACACCACAGTTCAAAAGCATCAATTCTTTGGCACTCAGCTTTCTTCACAGTCCCACTCTCACATCCACACATGACCACTGGAAAAACCATAGCCTTGACTAGGCATTCAGGTATGAGCTAAATCAAATCCCTTATGATTATACAGTGGAAGAGAAAAATAGATTTAAGGGACTAGATCTGATAGACAGAGTGATTAAGGACATGTTTAAAAATGGGCTTCCGTGGTATCTCAGCTGGATCTGCCTGCAATGCAGGAGAGCTGGGTTCAATCCCTTGGTTGGGAAAATCCCCTGGAGAAGGGAATGGCAACCCACTCCAGTATTCTTGCCTGGAGAATTCCATGGACAGACAATGGGATTACAAAGAGTTGGACATAACTGAGCTACTAACGCCTTCATGTATTAGATAAAACTTAGTTTATAATGAATTGCTCAGATCATATGGTCATCATTTAATCCATGGGTCAAGTATTTAGTTAGTAAAAAAAAAAAAAAAAAGCTGGCTATAAAAAAAAAGCTAGTAACTTTCCCAAATATTTGTGGCTTCATTCTCCAAAACCTGCAGAACTCCCCTAATATTCTTTGTTGAAAGAGACTTGATTTAGGCATATCCAATCTTCCAAAGACACTGTAGGTACAGCTGGTCTACTGCATGACATAGAAATGAACTCTCACTTCCACCAGGTCTTATAAGATGAAGCATTTCCTAAACATTGAAAGAGAACTTAGATGCAGCTGACAAATGATCACCACTAGCCCTGGGTTGGGAGGATCTCCTGGAGTAGGAAATGGCAACCCACTCCAGTATTCTTGCCTGGAAAATGCCATGGACAGAGGAGCCTGGTGGGCTACAATCCATGGGGTTGCAGAGAGTTGGATATGACTGAGCAATTGAGCACACACACACACAAACATACCAACACATACACACAGACCTTTTTACTATTATGTTTCAAAAAAATATGATAAACTTTGTAATAGAGCGAAACATCAGGTTAAGGATGCCATGGTAGTCAGTGGCTCATCTAAACCAGCATGGGATAGAGGGTGATTCAAATAAGCATCCTTGAAAGCAGTGACATCTGGGATGGGATTTTAGGAATAAGTATGAATAAAGGGTCAAAAAAGATGAAAAGGCATTTTCAGGCACAGGGGAAGTATTCATCAAAACAGTAAAGTGAGAGAGTTCAAGACGTATTCACAGCACTACAAGTTTTAAAATCAATCTTGCATGGGTGCCTGCTCAGTTGCTTCAGTCATGACTGACTCTTTGCGACCCTATGGACTGCAGCCCACCAGGGTCCTCTGTCCATGGGATTCTCCAGGAAAAACACTGGAGTGGGTTGCCATTTCCTCCTCCAGGGGATCTTCCCAACCCAGGGATAGAACCAGTGTCTCTTACTTCTCCTGCAGGTGGGTTCTTTACCACTAGCACCACCTGAGAAGCCCCCAAACCAACCTTGTATCTCATCTAATTTGTAGGAACTCTAGTCTACCTGAGGAAAATGCAAACTGTGAAGACAGAAGTTGTTTAGTATTATTCAGAGAGGCTCCAGCAAAGGGGTCAAGGGTTATAAATAAATACTTTTATCCTTTTCTGTCTTACTGCATGGAGAGAGATTTGTGGCAATCTTGCACAAATTTAACAAAGGAAAAAAAAAATTGGAAGATCTCCTCCCACCTTGACCCCGTTTCAATCCTTGGGGATTTGCCCTGGAACGAGGTTATACATGCGCATACACCTTACAATATGTCATAGTGATTAGTAATATAGGCTCTGGGTTCAGTACATCATAAATTATTGGCAGTGAAACTCTGAGATAGTTACTTAACCTTTCTAAGTTTCGGTTTCCTAAGTGGAGAGAATATGTGTCTAACTAATGAAGTTATTGTGAAGATTAAGTGAGATGAGGCCAGTAAAGTGCTCAGCAAAGTGCAATGGTATAAAAAATGTTCCAGAATTAGCTATTATTTCATTATTATTACTTCAAATATTTGTATAATACCCTCCAAATATCAGTTAACTTAGATAAGTATAATAGAACAGTGGGCTCATTTCTATTCTTGCTACAGTTCCCTTTGCCATGATTTTGACCTTCTCACTTCCTTCCTGTAATGCAGGATGGCTACAGACCAAGTTTTAAGTTCATATTCATGATTATGAAGATAATAGAAAACCCATTCTCTAGAACTATCAAATCATTACATTTGTGTATTTCACACTGCCAAATCCTGAATGAAGTTTATTGTTCATGGCTGAGAACAGCAATTTGCAAATTTATGAATTTGAATCTCACCTAGATTTACTGACAAAAATGATTATTGAAAATGCAAGTAATTAATTTATAATAATGTCAAGAATACCAGCTACATTTGTGATATCTGGACTAAACAGATAGACATTTATCTTATTTAATCCACATCCTCTGTTTCTTACTAAAGATCAGAAAGAATGCTATGTCAAAAAAGAGGACCAAAATCTCTCATACACTCTGTGTGTGTGTGTATGTGTGTGTGTGTGTGTGTCTTAGTCACTCAGTTGTGTCCAACTCTTTATGACCCCATGGACTATAGCTTACCAGGCTCCTCTGTCCATGGAATTCTCCAGGCAAAAATACTGGAGTGAGTTGCCATTCCCTTCTCCAGGGGATTTTCCCAACTCAGGGATCAAACCTGGATCTCCCACATTGCAGGCAGATTCTTTACCATCTGAGCCACCAGGGAAGCCCATACATGGTACCATATAATATATTCCCCAAAGAGGGTTGAAAACTACTAGTTGTTGGAGATTACAAATGGTTCTTCTGTGAAAATGGATTCTATAGTCAATATAAGAAATACAAGTTTTATTCCTGCTTTATTGAGATTTAATTAGCATATAATTTGTATAAGTTTCAGGTGTACAACACTTTGATACATGTATCAAATTCACCTGTATCAATATTCACAAGTATATTGTGAAATGATTACCACAGTAAGGTTAGTTAACACATCTAGCACCTGACATAATTACCTTCATGTTTATATGTTTGTTGAGAATATATAAGATCAATTCTCTTATCAACTTTCAACTACATAAAACAGCATTGTTAACTCTAGTCAACATGCTTTAAATCATGTTCCTTCCCAGAATCCATTCATATTATAGCTGAAATTTTGAACCCTTTGACTAACACTTCCCCATTTTCCCCAGCCCTCAGCTCCTGGCTACTAGCATTCTACCCTCTGTTTTTGTGAGTTTCAGGTTTTCAGATTCCGCATATAAGTGAGATCATACAATAGTTGTCTTTCTCTTGTTTCCCTTAGCACTCCACCCATGTTGTTGCAAATGGCAGGACTCGTTCCTTTTTTGGCTGGATAACATTTCGTGTATCACATCTTCTTTACCGACTCATCTTTCAGTGGACAGTTAGGTTGTCTCCATATCTTGGCTGTAATGAATAGTGGTGCAATGAACGTGTTGGGGGTGGGGCAGGGCACAGATATCTCTTCATGACAGTGATTTCATTTTGTTTAGATGCTTACCCAGAAGCAGGACTGCTAAGTCAAACGGCAGTTTTATTTTGAATATTTTGAGAAATCTCCATAGTTTTCCATAGTGGCTGTACCAGCTTACCGTCCCACCAGCAGTGCACAAGGGTTCCTTTTTCTCCACAGCCTCAACAACACTTATCTCTTCTTTTTGATAATCGCCATTCTAATAGGTATGAGATATTATTTCATTGCGGTTTTGATTTGAATTTCTCTGATAATTAGTAAGGACATGGAAGATGCCATCAAGATATAAGATTTGGGAAAACAGGATGAAAGCATGACTTTTGTGAATGGTAATGACAACCCACTCCAGTGTTCTTGCCTGGAGAATCCCAGGGATGGGAGAGCCTCGTGGGCTTCCCGTCCCTGGGGTCGCCCAGAGTCGGACACGACTGGAGCGACTTAGCAGCAGCAGCAGCAGCAGTATCACACAGGTACCATACTTTGGTGCACTGATCTACTTGCAGGAGCAGACTGATGTCCAACTGGGTTACCCAGATGAGCAGGCAAAAGGGAAATTAAAATGCAACATATCAGCAAATATAAGAGAGTAAGTGGTGCTCAGAGCAAGAGTCTGGAGAACACACCAAGCACATCCTTGCAGGGAGATCCTGGCATTCAAATGAAAGGACTCACAGGCTCTAGGAAGATTAGTGACTCCCTCTAAATTTACTCTTTTTTTTCCCGATCAAACAAATTCTAGGAAAGAAAACATTCAGTTCTTAGAATTCCTTATACATTCTAAGCCACTCCCAGACGTTTTAGGCACAATCCAATAGAAGAGAATTACTAGAAAGATGTTGAATTTTTCATCCCAAACAAGGCTTGGCTTGAACCCATAAAGATTTCATTTTTTTTCATCTTGAAGGATCATAGCCCCAGTTGTTTCTCCCTGCCTTATAATACCTCTGTTGAGGTATTGGCATTATATTGTAATTGAAATTGAGGCTTGGCATTATATTGTATCCTCCTGGCCTAAATGAGTTCGTTGTTTACCTTTCCCAACACCTAGATTATGCATAGTGTTTTAAGGCTGAAGAGAATCTATGCTTAAACAGTGAAATAGTTTAAGCGCTGTACACATTTTCATCCCAAACAGGGATTACAAGACAGCCCTGTTCAGGGACCAGTCTAGAGCTTCTCTCTATCGAAAACAGGCTGATTTAGTAATACAAGAGAAAACAAAAATCTTTTCCACAATATTTGCTCAGGGGGTCTTGAATTTAAAACCTAAGGAAGAGAGAAAGGAGCGGCAAGGTGAAGAAAGATGTAATTTATATAATTGTAGTTCTGTTGATGGGAACACCAATACTGCCAGATTTAATTATTCCTTTCATCTTGCCTTATTTCACTCTTGAAGATCAATACACTTGTTCTCCTCTGAAGCAACAACGATTTCTACTGTCTAAACATAAATTTAATCATGTGCAGCCATCTCAGTGTTTATAGACTCTGTCAAAGACATAGCCCATTATAATTATTTTCTCAATCACTCATCACGAGAGAAACACTTTAGGCAACACTAAAATTTAACTTAATCACTAAAACAATATCAGTTCAACAAATGGATCTTATTAGATAGCCATTTTATAAAAGGAGTAAAGCTCACTTCCCAATACTTGAATTTTCTGCTAAATTTCAAATTGTGTTTACATACAGCAATTGAACTATTGCCATATTTTATATAAGCCATAAATGGAATGGTGGCATGAATATAGTTGTGAAAACTGATTCTTAATGCAGCATATGCAAATTTCTAAGATCATTAACCATTGTGGGTAGTTTAATTACTTCCACTCTAGAAAGGAACTGTTTGTTAATGCTAAAAATGAGTAGTAAGTGTAGATTATACAAATGATTAAAAAGAAATTGAACTATTAGAAGACAAAACATGTGTCAGAAAAATGGCAGC
Source organism: Oryx dammah (assembly GCF_014754425.2). Lineage (NCBI taxonomy): Eukaryota > Metazoa > Chordata > Mammalia > Artiodactyla > Bovidae > Oryx > Oryx dammah. Next base: position 38,749,253 of record NW_024070210.1, read on the forward strand.
TTGGATGACTTCCAAAAATTCTTTCCTATCTAAGAGGTTTCAGATTAAATATTACACAATTACACAAACAAATGTAGAGTTGTGAAAGATGCCAATGGTGTTTTAACTGAGCTGATGATCCAGTGATTCAGGAGACATACCTATGGTGTCTTATAACATGATTATATAACCTAATATTATTGTATAACATAAATATAAAGAAACTCAGGTAAGTATATATCAATTAAAAAATAAAAGCATGATAGATATTAAATCTTTTAAAAATCAAGTACATTAATACCACGTCACTATGGGAAATTAGAAATACATGTGTATATATGAATGAACATGTTTATGAGCATGTATGTGTATATATGTATGTGTGTATGTCTGTTTTGTTTACATAGATGTAAGACTGTATTCCCTGGTGACTTCCTGAGTGGCTTCCAGCTTCCCTGGTGGCTCAGTTGGTAAAGAATCCACCTATAATCCAGGAGACCCCGGGATGGGAAGATCCCTTGGAGAAGGAAATGGCAACCCACTCTAGTATTTGTGCCTGGGAATCCCATAGACAGAGGAGCCTGGTGGGCTACAGTCTATGTGGTTGCAAAAGTCAGACACAACCTAGCAACTGAACCACAACCACCAAGACTGTATTACATGTACGTGTGTTTTCAAGTATGCTCTTGGTCTCTGTAAATAAAGTTTATAAGTATATTTCTTTGGAGGAAAAGGCAACTAGCTTAAAGTTGTTTTAAGGACAAAAGTGGGATCTGTTATAACATCAAACATTTTGTTTTAAAAATAGGAATTTAATAATATATAGGCATCACGAGAAAATCAACTAAAATTCTCTTAATTTTTTTCAGAGTAGGAGCAATTTCTGATTAAAATGATTTTAGAATAAACTCTAAAGAGCGCATTTTTACCATTTTGTTAAATTGATTTTTATTATGACCTATTTAAAACTCACAAAATGTCTACAGAATAAATAAATGCCCTGTAGCGACTATCAGATTTAGTTAAATCTACCATTTGTCCATAATAACTTTAAAAAATAGCATATATTTTTAGTAGAAGGTCCTGTATGCTCATTTCTGTCCTTGTCTCCCCACAAGTAATCAGTGTTCTGAAGTTTCATATCATTTCTGTTCATGGTTTTCCACTTTTAGTATTTAATATTAAGCATATAATGCATTATTTGCATGTTTATATACTGGAAATAGAAATTTTGTACTTACAATAGAAATAACAATTCCATTGTAAATGTCATTCCATATTTATCTTTCTTTACTTACATTATTTCTTTGAGATTTACTTACATTGACACATTTATATTGATAGTTCTAATGAATTCATTAATTGCTATATAGGATTCACTGTAAAAGTGTAACACTTTCTCCTTGTCCATTCTCAAGTTGATAGATATTTATTTCCGTATCTGTTGTTCTTTTAGTCAGTCAAGCAAGGATTATTCTTGTATATGTCCCCTTGAGTACATATGCAAGAAATATGGTATAGTACCTGACTAGAGGAAGAATTATTCAATTGCTGAGAGGGGCATCTTTTACTCTATTAGATTACCGAATTGCTTCCATTTTGTTTGTACAATTTAAATAGTGGTATATTGAAATTTTATATTATTTCACCTTCTTACCCAAATTTGTTATTATCAGGGTTTTAAAATTTTGTCAATATGTGAAATGGTTAACTCAGCCTTTTGTTTCAATTTGCTCTTTGCTGATTACTAATAAGCCCATTATGGACATGGAACAACAGACTGGTTCCAAATAGGAAAAGGAGTGTCTCAAGGATGTATATTGTCACTCTGTTTATTTAACTTATATGCAGAGTACATCCTGAGAAACTGGACTGGATCAAGCACAAGCTGGAATCAAGATTGCTGGGAGAAATATCAATAACCTCAGATATGCAGATGACACCACCCTTATGGCAGAAAGCAAAGAACTAAAGAGTCTCTTGATGAAAGTGAAAGAGGAGAGTGAAAAAGTTGGCTTAAAGCTCAACATTCAGAAAATTGAGATCATGTCATACAGCCCCATCACTTCATGGCAAACATGGGGAAACAGTGGAAACAGTGGCTGACTTTATTTTTTTGGGCTCCAAAATCACTGCAGATGGTGACTGAAGCCGTGAAATAAAAAGAGGCTTATTCCTTGGAAGGAAAGTTATGACCAACCTAGACAGCATATTTAAAAGCAGAGACATTACTTTGCCAACAAAAGTTGGTCTAGTCAAGGCTATGGTTTTTCCAGTAGTCATGTATGGATGAGAGAGCTGGACTATAAAGAAAGCTGAGCGCCAGAGAATTGATGCTTTTGAACAGCGGTGTTGGAGAAGACTCTTGAGAGTCCCTTGGACTACAAGGAGATCCGACCAGTCCATCCTAAAGGAAATAAGTCCTGGGTGTTCATTGGAAGGACTGATGTTGAAGCTGAAACTCCAACACTTTGACCACCTGAGGATAAGAGCTGACTCATTTGAAAAGACCCTGATGCTGGGAAAGATTGAAGGCAGGAGGAGAAGGGGATGACAGAGGATGAGATGGTTGGATGGCATCACCGATGGGTGTGAGTTTGGATAAACTCCAGGAGTTGGTGATGAACAGGGAGGCCTGGCATGCTGCAGTCCATGGGGTCACAAACAGTCGGACACTACTAAGTGACTAAACTGAACTGAACTGAAAAAGTCCATTGTTACATGAGTTCCAGATATTTTTTCTTTGTGTTTATATTTTAGTTATGGTGTCTTTCCAAACTTTACCCATTAATTTTTGCTTTTCTATTTATTTTTTCTTGTTACTATTTTGTTTGTGTTTACCCTTTAACCCTTTTCCCTACAGTTTTGGGCTTCCCTAGTGGCTCAGACAGTAAAGAATCTGTCTGCAATGCAGGAAACCTGGGTTTGATCCCTGGGTCAAGAAGATCTCCTGGAAAAGTTGATGGCAACTCACTCCAGTTCTCGCCTGGAGAATCCCATGGACCAAGGAGCTTGGTGGGCTATAGCCCATGGACAAAGAGTTGGACATGGTTGAGCAACCGCACTTTCACTTTCACCTGCAGTTTTAAAGTGAATTCTAGTCATTTTCTCCAGTCTTCCTTTATATTTTTCTTTATTTAAACATGCCTTTAAAGCTTTGCTTTGGTCCTCAAGACTTCCTCTGGAGATAGTCATCCAGTGTAGTAATTTAAATGGTGAGAATTTTAAGACTAACAGGCTGACATATGTAACAATTTTTTTAAAGGAATTCTTTTGAGTTCTTGCTATCACATAATATAAGCTACTACCTCAGCTGCCTAGATGGTTGGGGCTAGGTTTGCATACATAGTACAGATTTAATTGTGTTTAAGCTGGCATGCCCAGCAATCATGAACAAGTGCTTTATCCAATTAAGAAGCTTCAGCTCTGCTCCCTTTAGGTCATCTTATAAATAAAAAAGTTAGAATTCTGTTTAATAAGATCAGTGAGCCCTAGTCAGCGGAACAACTTCTAGAAACATGACTGAGTCACGAGGGAGTTTTCCTTAAGTACTATCAGCTTAATCCAGTGTCTTCTAATTATTTCTCTCAGTATACATTATTGTCCTTGGAGAGCAATTAAATATTTTAACTGGAAACTTCCTTTTTGTGTGTGTGAAAGACCAACATGGTTTAAAATATATATAAGCATATGTAACAGTTCCCTCTTAAAACAAATGATTTGCCAGCAGGGAGTTGTAAACTGATTCTATGAAAGGGAAACCAGGTACCTCCATTGGTCAAACAGTTTTTACTCTAAAAATACTGTTGAAGCCTGAGGTTATTAATAAAACCATTTACTTTATGTATTTATCACTTACGGATTTTTCTGGCAAGTTTTTAGAAAATATATGGTTACACGGGGAATGTGGAAAGGAGGGCTAAATTGCAAGATTGGTATAAAATATACCCATTACTATATATATAAATAAAATGGATAACTAATAAGAACCTACTGTATAGCACAGGGAAATATAGTCAATACTCTGTAATGACCTATATGGGAAGATAATCTAAAAAAGAGTGGATATATGTATATATATAATTGATTCATTTTGCTGTGTACCTGAAATTAACACAACACTGTAAATCATCTATACTCCAAAACAATCATTAAAAAGATAAGACCCAAAATCTTTAACAGAGAGACCATTAGGAACCTTCTGACGATGCAGACACTATAGCTATATGTTACAGCTTCTTATAGACCACTGTCTTTGTGGATTCATCATTCAATTCAGATTGACTTTCATTATTATGATTTCCCAGGTTTCAAAATCATTCTGATCAATGGCGACTCTGCCTATCACTGTGTTTCAAAAATATGAGAAGAAATTGCCTTTATTATGAGTATAAAATAATTTTCTAAGATCTACAAGCATGGATAACATAGATAATAAATCCATTCATAAACCCTCTCCAAGGCTATGGTTTTTCCTGTGGTCATGTATGGATGTGAGAGTTGGACTGTGAAGAAAGCTGAGCGCGGAAGAACTGACGCTTTTGAACTGTGGTGTTGGAGAAGACTATTGAGAGTCCCTTGGACTGCAAAGAGATCCAAGCAGTCTATCCTAAAGGAGATCAGTCCTGGGTGTTCATTGGAAGGACTGATGTTGAAGCTGAAACTTCAATACTTTGGCCACCTGATGTGAAGAGCTGACTCATTTGAAAAGACCCTGATGCTGGGAAAGATTGAGGGCAGGAGGAGAAGGGGACAAGAGGATGAGATGGTTGGATGACATCACCGACTCGATGGACATGGGTTTGGGTGAACTCTGGGAGTTGGTGATGGACAGGGAGGCCTGGTGGGCTGCAGTTCATGGGGTTGCAGAGTCGGACACGACTGAGCAACTGAATTGAACTGAACTATGACCCCACACATAATTTCTAAAGAAGAGATTATAAATCTAGAACTACAATTCCTACTGAAAGAAGGAAATGTTTTGCTTTTTACTTTCTCCTTTTTAAAATGTTTCTCTTTTTAAAGTGCTTAAATGGGAACATTTGATAAATGTTATGAAAACAGTTTCTAGGATCAACCATAAGAATAACTGGCCACATTTCATACTAGATGTTCTAATAGTCATTTTTTACTGCAAACATCATGATTTTTTTCCCTAAAGGCTGTAAATAACAAACTTTATATATTTATGCCAATAACGAGTGTTGAATCTAGTGCTGCTGCTGCTGTGTCGCTTCAGTCGTGTCCGACTCTGTGCGACCCCATAGATGGCAGCCCACCAGGCTCCCCCGTCCCTGGGATTCTCCAGGCAAGAACACTGGAGTGGGTTACCATTTCCTTCTCCAGTGCATGAAAGTGAAAAGGGAAAGTGAAGTCGCTCAGTCTTGTCTGACTCTTAGCGACCCCATGGACTGCAGCCTACCAGGTTCCTCCGTCCATGGGATTTTCCAGGCAAGCATACTGGAGTGGGGTGCCATTGCCTTCTCCGTTGAATCTAGTGATGTAGTCATAATTGTTTTAAATCTGACTTTATGTAAGAAAAAAGCCCCAATTTTTAGCCTTTGCTAATTCTATAGTGTAAATTCTCCTAGCAAAGTTGATTTCAAATTACCAATGTGATATCATTAAACATGGAATTAGGGAGAGAGTCATAGCCATGCACCATAATACATATTTCCATCATATAATGTGAGTAACCTCAAAAAATATTAAATTAAGTAGGAATTAATGAGTTTTGAATGTATATAACCTTCATTTTAATTTGTTTGTAGTTTATGTAATTAATTTTAAATTAAAAACTCTCTTGTTTTCAACCTTGATGATCAGTCATCAAGGTTCTTGAAAATTTAGCTCTTGTAAGACTTTATCAGTGTTTTCAGCACATCACTGGTTGGATCTCTGTGCCTCTTTGGTTTTATGACTTGTCTTTATAAAAAGTTTCTAAGTGGAACATAAGAGTTGAGGTTGTAAGGGAAATTATTCCTTTACTTTGTAAATAAATTTCCTATTTCTTTTGGGGAAAAGGTACAAAGAAATACATAGGTATGTATATTTCTATCATTCCATTTATTTCCCATATTTTCTAGTCAACTCATATTTTCATTAGAAATTAGTTATAATTTCTCTAGTACTTAAAGAGAAACATTTTCCTGTGACTGGATTTGTATTTATACTAAATCTTTGTTTGGAGTAAGTAGATTTTATAAGAAATGAAAAGTTACAATTGCATTATTAAAACTTATCTCATTTTTGTAACATTACTAAATGGTTTCATTCATCCATTTTGAATTCTGAAAGGAAAGTGATACAGGGTAAAAAGTAAGGGGTTAGAAATCAAATTGTCTTGGATTCAAATCCTGACTCTACTATTCACTACTGACTGCACTTGAACAATTTAGTTAATTCTCCATCTCAATTCCTTATCCTTAAAATGGATATAATAATACCCCCACTTTTGAAATTGTGTAAATATGATGAATAAATATAAATATTTGATCTCTAAACAAGTTTTGAGAGTACTGATCAGCTTCTCTCTCTTGCTCTTTCTCTGTCTGAATTCTGCACTTAATTTTGTACTTATTTATTTTCAAATTGAAAAAATTGTTATGAGCACACAAAACAAAAATACGTCTACCTCCTATCTAGATTCCCAGTCCCTCTTTGCAAAGGCATATCTTCCCACTAAATTCTTCCAATTTTATTCTCTTTACAGAAATAACTAATGTACCTTCATATATATGTATATGTATATGAATATTCACTATCTTGTTTTCACCCAATACTGTATCTTTGTTAACAGTTCCATTACATGCACATACAATTGCTTCATCCTTCTGCCATGTTGCATAGGAAATGCGCCAATGTTTAGTTGATTGGTCCTTTGTTGATATAAATTTATGTTGTCAGTGGTATTTAAAATAACACTGTTACACTGACCATATTTGTACATACTTCATTGTACACATGCATAATAATACTAGAACAGCAATTTTATAGAAAGGAAATTACTGAGTCATAAATTTTATTTAAACCATGCACTGTTGCTATGAGACTTTGATGGAATAATTCAGATAATGTGCTTAATATAGGGTCCAGAAAATAGCAATCAGTTAACATGTATTGTTAGTATAGAAACCTATGCATCTCAATGCCTGCAGGCAAAGCAGTACCAGTAGTATCAAGGAAACGCTCAGAGAGGCAGGTGCTGACTGTTGGGAGCGTGAGCACTCTGGTGGCAGGTGTATATGAGAATAGCAGAGAGATCTGAGGGGATGTGGGCAGAACACTGAAGGTGCCTGCTCCAAAAGCGTTCATTACATTATTCTATTTCTCTTAAAGAGTGACATGGATGTCACTGGAATTGGTCTTATTGGACCTAATAATTATATTTTAGGCTTAAATGATAGGTTGTTCAAATGATTGTTTTTGTTCTGTGTGATCTAAAACCACCAGTATGACTTAATTTTTCATGTTTCAGTTGAACACTTTGGCAAGTTTTAGATATTTTATAAGGCATTTAAGGCAAAAGCAGTTTAAAGTTTATAACTTAAGTTTATTCAGTAACATTTTTCACTGAAATCAAAACATTCAACCACCCTCTATGATGAGAAAGCCAATAAGCTGCAAAGTGGTTTGTAATCTCCAGTATCAGGCATCCACGCCTTTGTCATTAGAGCTGATGTACTGACTCTGCTTTGTGGTTCATGCCAAAGCAGGAGCCTCACAAATCCCACTTTTTAATTGGATTTTTTTTTCCTTTTTTGTAACTAACAACTCTCTATCTCTATATTAGGAAATATTCTTCTTCCCTGCTGAGTGCTTTAAGTTTAAGCATTTAAGAAAGGAGGCAGATTTATTCTGGCTTTTTATTTTCACATACTGGATAGCTTTCTTGGTATTTACTGAGGATTCAAAAACTGAAAGTTTCTGAAAACTAAGATGCTTTGCTTCTTGTCTCTGAAGCTAATCATGAGAAGAAAAGAAACATTAGAACTAATAGGATATGTATTTCTATTTAAATGAAGGACAACTGTATGCATTTTTTCAGCACCCCCCGCCCCCCACCCCCCAAAAATGTCAAGGTATTTAACCACCATACTGTCCATAGGAAAATTCTGTAGTTACTCTGTGAGCCTAGCTTAGAACTATGCAACTTTATAGTTGCTTTACCTCAGTGTGCATAAAGCATGTCTATTGGCCTCTCTTTTTCAGGGAAGTTATCTAAAGCTCAGAACCCAGATTCTATTTATGGTCCTGGCTGCTGAGCTACTCTTGCTACTAGGGTGTTTAGAACATTCTGTGAACAGTTATTGTTTCTAATGACCTGGGTGCTTGTCAGTAAATGACAATGAAAATCAATACCAGAAGGCAGGAGGAGCTTGAGGAGGGTGCTGGGTGGTGGTTGGCAGGACTGGCCCCTGGAATGACTGCAGGGTTCATCTGCAGTGACTGCTGGGTGCTAGTGAAAGGGGTTATCAACCATGTGGCTGTGATGCCCAGCAGAGGTGTCTGGGTGGTGGGGGTCTAAGCTGGTCATGCCCACTTGTGCTAACAGGTCAGACAGAGTTTCCAGAATGGTACCTGCCAAAGCTGAATCAGCAAGGCAGTCTGAAATAGCACAGATGGCTCCCACAAATGTCTCAAACCCCAGGGACCATCCCAACTGGTTCCTGCTTCTTGAACAGATGCTTCAAGATTAGTACGTATTAGAGATCTCCTTCACCCCATAGGCCCATGAACCCATGGACCATGTCCACACACTTCCAATCTGGTGTTTTCACACTGTGTTTTGGGTTGAGTGAGTCTTCCCACGAGCCCTTTAATAGCAGGTTTTCCATTCGCTGTAATTCTATAATTTTCCTGGACATATTCCCCGTTGGTTTTCAGAGGTGGGTGTTTTAGGAACTGGTTTCTCCTGCGCATATCTAAGGGTTGGGTTTACTTGATGTGAAGCTCAAATCCCTCACTCCTCAGGGAAAATAACTATTTTTGTGATTCTTCCTGATTGTGGATGACTGCAGCTAGGATGTGGTGTTTTTCCTTGCTGTGATCATATCTTTGTTACTCCTACCCTCTCAGTGCTGTCTTTTTACCCTTTGTTGTGGAGACTGTTCATCCAGTTCTCAGGTTCCTTTAAGGGGGAATTATTCCATATGCAGTTGTAGATTTGTAGTGTCCTTGGGAGGAGGGGGCTTCAGAATCTTCCTATGCCACTGTCTTGAACCCTCCTCTCTTGTCTTCTAACGTGTGCTGTGTCCTAAGTCGCTCAGTCGTGTCCGACTCTTTGTGACCCTATGGATTGTCATCTGCCAGCCTCCTCTGTCCACGGGGATTCTCCAGGCCAGCATACTGGAGTGAGTTGCCATGCCATCCCCTTCAGGGGATCTTCCCAACCCAGGGATCGAACCCAAGTCTCCCACATTGCAGGTGGATTCTTTATCATCTGAGCCACCAGGGAAGCCCACACTCATCAGAGTTATACTTTTACATAGCCATGGCATCTAAGATGTCTCATTCTTTCAGCTCATATTCCTTTTGTAAATCAAGGCTAAAGACACTACTGGGTCTGCTCACTGCGCTCCTGAATATCAGGGAGACTCCCTTTATGGACTTGTACACCTAAAGAGGGCCTCTCCCAGGAATCACCTGCATCTCTACATCTCCTGGGGCTTCAAACAGACACCAACTCCTGGACAGCTTCAGAGAGCCTAGCCCTTTCCCTGCCTAGACAGTATTCATGTTCATATGTCCAGAGTAAGTTGCCAGCCACTCTGAGACTTGGGAATAAGAGGAGATTGTTCTTAGTCTGAACAAAAGGGACTTCATGCCTGACTTGTTCCCCAGGGAGAACAAACATGGCCATGTTTGCCCTTACCAAAGAACATTTGCAAACTGAAAAGGACAGGGCATATTCATGCCTTTCCTGTTTAGAGTAATGGGGAGCCCAGCTGTGGCAGTTACCGGGTTCACAAAAAAAGAGGCAAAATTTTGGCAAGTCTTAGGGAGACCTAGCAACAAAACCCATTTCCTCCTTTCCCTTTCCTATCCATTTGATATGCAGGTTGCTTCAAAGCAGCATGAAATCCCTGGGAATTTCTTGTGCCCTTTCAGCAAATCAGCTCTATAGAAGGGAGATGACTCAATCTCCTTTGTCCCCCAAAGTCAGAGCCAACTCTAGCTACCAGCAGTCTTGGCTTCACAAAACACATTTTCCCCCCGGTTCCCGCCCCTCCCTGACTCCAGTCTCCTTGCTGCTTCAAATGTCATCAAAGAGAGCACATGTGCTCTAATTATCTCTGCTCTTCTGGAAATACCTTTTTTGATGCTCTGTATGTGCAAAAATGCCCATTAACAAATGGACACCTCTACTTATCAAGTATTGACAGAAGGGGCCAATGCAAATGAAAGAACTCTTCTTCCTTTACATTGAGTTAACTTTTTTCGCAAATAGGGCAGATCTGCTCTGGCCACTTATGAACTGGTTCTGCTGACTTTCAGCAATTTAAGTGTGTTAATTAAATTGGGAACTGCTTGCCTTCTGTGGTTCAGTAGAAAGAGTTTATAAGTTGAATGTATATGTATTGTAAATAAAATGTGTCTGCTGATTCTTTGCATTAATCTGTAGACCAGTCCTGAGTTGGCCTGAAGCAAGAGTGCGGATGGAAAATTGAGAACCAGACGCATTTCATTGCCTGATGAATGGCAGAAGCCACCCAGCCACATTGCCTCATTTTTCTCAGATGGAGGAGGGGTCACATTTCTGCTCAGAGAAAATAAATCACAGGGTCAGAGATCAGAGGTCATGAGTCTATAAAGCTTTATGACCTGTAGCTGACAGTTATTTCTCTTGAATGGAGAAGCAGGAAAGAGAAAACTAAGCTTATTCTCTTTGTCATGTCCTATCTCTCAGAATTTAATTTCCTTGTTGTTATGTTCAATCCCAAAATATTGCTTTCTCAGTGCTTCCATATTTATTCTTCCCTATGTCATTCCTTTTTACTACTGTTTTCTCCAGCATCCTATTTACCTTTTCTTGGCCATGGTATTTACTGTTTTATTTGTTTCAGCCAGCTCTTCAACCTTTTCCAGGAACTTACTATTAGTGACAACTTGCTTATTGAAAAATTCTGGCCTCCTTGAAGAAATGCTGAATTAAATCACAGAGATAAACTCTTTGTACTCTTGTAATTTTTTTCTACTATTAAGTTTATTTTCTTAATTCAATATTTTTTTATTTCTACATTTTATTTTGGCTTGGTACAGACAGAACGAGAACAAAACTTACACTGTGTTTTCCATATTTATTTCCAGTTCTTTATTTCTATACATGATCCTTCAGAGATCTTTTCAGTTGGGTACAGGCCCTGTGTTGTTCCAAAGCTTACATTGGCCTGCTAGTGGATGGGGCTAGGGCACAGCTGCTCCCTGGGTAGGATTTGAATCACTATGGGCAGGCTGGGTTTGCTGGCTGTAGGATCATGGTTTTCTTGCATCTGGTGTCTCTCCCTGGTGAGTGAGGTACTTCTGGAGGCTGGGGCTGGCTTCTTGGAGGGTAGATCTGGTGCATGCATACTGGTGGGTACAGCTGAGTTGTGGTCCTTTGGTGGGAAGAGCCATAACTAGGGTTGTGTCTAGAGGTGGCTGTGGGCTCAGAAAGTCTTTAGGCACTCTGGCTGCAGATGGGGTGGGGGTGGGGGTTGTGTCCTTGCCCAGTTAGTTGCTTGATCTGAGGTATCCATCACTGGCACCTTTAGGTGTTGGGTGGGGTCAGATCTTGGCATTAGTGAGCTACAGGGTGAATCTCAAGATGGCAGCCATCAGCAGCAGTGTTCATGCGGTAGAATGTTCCCACATATGGCTGCCACCAGGGTCTAGATTCCCAGGGTGAGCTGTAGCCATGCCTTGCCTCTTCACGACACTCTAAAAGAGCAGCAGGCAGCTCATACTCAGGCTTCTAACAGATTACTCCTTTTGCCCTGGATCCTGGTAACCATGAGTTTTGCACGTACCCTATAAGGGTCAAGTTTCTAATTTCCCCAATCTTTTGGGTCTTCTGAAATTAAGGCCTGCTGGTCTTCAAAGCAAGATGCTCTGAAGGGTCATCTTCCTGGTACAAGACCCCCAGCCTGAGAGCCTGATGTGGAGCTCAGAACTCTTACTTCTATGGAAGAACCTCTGCAAAATTATTCTCCAGTTTGTGGGTCACCTGCACGGGGGAATGGGACATGACTATATTGCATATCTGCCCCTCTTACCTGTCTTGTTGGTGCTCCTTCTTTGTGTCTGTAGTTGTAGAAGATCTTTTTTGTTAGGTTCTGGTCTTCTTCACCCATGGCTGTTCTGAAGATAGTTGTGATTTTGGTGTGCTCATGATACGAGGGGAGCTCATGATACGAGGGGAGCTCAGCATTTTTCTACCTCACCATCTTGGTCAGTCTGCGGGCACAGAGGTAACACACCTCAGCATAATAAAGGCCACATATGACAAACCTATTGCATAGAAATTGAAGATGATACAAACAGGTGGAGAGATATATTTTGTTCCTGGATTAAAAGAGTCAATATTGTTAAAATTACCATATTACCCAAGGCAATCTATAGAATCAATGAAATCCCTATCAAACTATCAATGGCATTTTTCACAGAACTAGAAAAAAAATTAAATTTGTATGGAAACAGAAAAGATCCCTAGTAGCCAAAACAAACTTAAAAAAGACTAGAGCTGGAGGAATCATGCTTCCTGACTACAGACTATACTACAAAGCTAATGTAATGAAAATAGTATGGTACTGAGACAAAAATAGACACATAGATCAATGGAACAAGAATAAACCCATGCACTTAAGATGACAAGATAGGCAAGAATGTACAATGGAGAAAAGATAGTCTCTTCACAAAATGGAGCTGGGAAAATTGGACAGCTACATGTAAAAGAGTGAAATTGGAACATTCTCTAACACAATATACAAAAGTAAACTCAAAATAGATTAAAGACCTAAATGTACGACTAGAGACTATAAAATTCCTAGAGGAAAACATAGGCAGAATACTCTGACATACAGCATTATGGTTTTGGATCTGTCTCCTTGAGTAAGGGAAATAAAACCAAAATTAAACAGATAGGACCTCATTAAACTTAAAAGCTTTAGATAGCAAAGGAAAGCACTGACAAAATTAAAAGACAACCTACTACATGCTGCTGCTGCTGCTAAGTCACTTCAGTCGTGTCCGACTCTATGTGACCCCATAGATGGCAGCCCACCAGGATTTCCCGTCCCTGGGATTCTCCAGGCAAGAACACTGGAGTGGGTTGCCATTTCCTTCTCCAATGCATGAAAGTGAAAATTGAAAGTGAAGTTGCTCAGTCGTGTCCGACTCTTCGCAACCCCATGGACTGCAGCCTACCAGGCTCCTTTGTCCATGGGATTTTCCAGGCAAAAGTACTGGAGTTGGGTGCCATTGCCTTCTCTGAACCTACTACATAGGAGAAAATATTTGCAAATGCTATGACTGACAAGCAGTTAATATCTAATGTATGTAAACAGGTCATACAACTTCAAAAAAAAAAAAGCCTGATTAAAAATGGGCAAAATGGGCACAAGAACTGAATAGACATTTTTCCAAAGAGGACATGCAGATGGCAAACAGGACCATGAAAAGATGCTCAATATCTCTAATCATCAGAGAAATGCAAATCAAAACCACAATGAGATATCACCTCATACCTGTCAGAATGGCTATCATCAAAAAGACATAAATAACAGATGTTGTGATGGAATTCCAGCTGAGCTGTTTCAAATCCTAAAAGGTGATGCAATGAAAGCACTGCACTCAACATGCCAGCAAATTTGGAAAGCTCATCAGCGGCCACAAGTTTGGAAAAGGTCAGTTTTCATTCCAATCCCAAAGAAAGGCAATGCCAAAGAATATTTGAACTACCGCATAATTGCATTCATTTCACACACTAGCAAAGTAAGGCTCAAAATTCTCCAAGCTAGGCTTCAACAGTATGTGAATTGAGAACTTCCATTTATTCAAGCTGGATTTAGAAAAGGCAGAAGAACCAGAGATCAAATTGCTAACATCTACTGAATCATAGAAAAAGCAAGAGAATTCCAGAAAAATATCTATTTCTGCTTCAGTGTCTACACTAAAGCCTTTGACAGTGTGGATCACAACAAACTGCTGAAAATTCTTAAACAGATGGGAATACCAGACCACCTTACCTACCTCCTGAGAAATCTATGCAGTTCAAGAAACAACTGTTAGAACTGAACATGGAACAACAGACTGGTTTAAAATTGGGAAAGGAGTGCATCAAGGCTGTATATTATCACCCTGCTTATTTAACTTCTATGCAGAGTACATCATGCAAAATACTGGTTTGGATGAAACATAAGCTGAAGTCAAGATTGATGGGAGGAATGTCAATAACCTCAGACATGCCGATGACACCACCTGTATGGCAGAAAGTGAAGAAGAACTGAACAACCACTTGATGAAAGTAAAAGAGGAGAGTGAAAAAGTTGGCTTAAAACTCAACATTCAATAAACTAAGATCATGGCATCCAGTCCCATCACTTCATGGCAAATAGATGGAGAAACAATAGAAACAGTGACAGACGTTATTTTCTTGGGCTCCCAAATCACTGCAGATGGTGACTGTAGCCATGAAATTAAAAGACACTTGTTCCTTGGAAGAAAAGCTATGACAGTGTATTAAAAAGAAAAGACATTACTTGCTAACAAAGGTCTGTATAGTGAAAGCTATGGTTTTTCCAGTAGTCATGTATGGATGTGAGAGTTGGACTATAAAGAAAGCTGAGTGCCGAAGAATGCTTTTGCATTGTGGTGTTGGAGAAGACTCTTGAGAGTCCTTTGGAGAGCAAGGAGATCCAACCAGATCCAACCTTTCCATCCTAAAGGAAATCAGTCCTGAATGTTCATTGGAAGGACTGATGCTGAAGCTCAAACTCCAATACTTTAGCTACCTGATGTGAAGTACTGACTCATTAGAAAAGACCCTGATGCTGGGAAAGATTGAAGGTGGGAGGAGAAGGGAATAACAGAGGATGAGATAGTTGGATGGCATCACCGACTTGATGGACATGAGTTTGAGTAAACTCCAGGAGTTGGTGATGGACAGGGTGGCCTGGCATGCTGGAGTCCATGGGGTTGCAGAGTCGGACATGATTGAGTGACTGAATAGAACTTCCCCAAAACAACTATATAGAACTATTGTGCATGCTAAGTTGCTTCAGTTTTGCCCAACTCTTTGCAACCCTTTGGACTATAGCTCACCAGGCTCCTTTGTCCATGGGAAACTCCAGGCAAGAATACTGGAGTGGGTTGCCATTTCCTCCTCCATGAGATTATCCCAACACAGGGATGGAATCTGTGTCTCTTTTTTCTTCTGTATTGGCAGGCTGGTTCTTTCCCATAGCATCACCTGGAAAGCCCCAGAACTACTGTGCGACCCTGCAATTCCACTGCTGGGTATATATCAAACAAACAAACACTAATTTGAAAGATACATGCACCTTAATGTTCAAAGCAGCATTGTTTATAATTGCCAAGATATGAAAGCAACCTAAGTGTCCATTAACAGATAAACAGATAAAGAAGAGGTGGTGTGTATATTAATGTATATAGTAAAATACTAGGCAGCCATAAAAATGGATTTTCCCCATTTGTAGCAATGTGGGTGAATTTGGAGGGCATTATGCCAAATGAAATCAGTCTGATAGAGAAAGATAAGTACTATATTATATCATTTACATGTAGAAACTTAAAAAAAAGAAATTAGTGAATATAACAAAAAGAAACAAACTTACAGATATAGAGAATAGGCTAATGATTACCAGTAGGGAGGGGGGGAGTGGTGATATAAGCGTGAGGAAATGGGATGTACAAACTTCGGTATAAGATAGATTGCAAGGACATACTGTAGAACATGAGGAATATAACTAATATTTTGTAATAATTGTAACTGGAGTGAAACCTTTAAAATTGCACAATATTTTTTAAAAATATATAAAATATCAATTCAAGTTTCTTTGCCTCCAGGCTAATATAAAACTTCCAAACTAATCTAAGCCTGGTATCTTCAGAAGACCTGCAATGTTGCCATCTACATCACACAACCACTACAGAATACGTGAATAGCAGTATATTTTCTACCACTTCATCGACTTACTTTGTCTCCCAACAGACTATAAACTCCTTCAGTGCAAGGATTACAACTTAGACTTTTTGTAATCCTTCAAATACTTGGCCTGATAACATATTATTTACACAATGAATACTTGTTGGTTGAGGAAAATAGATTTGTAGGTAACTTTTAAAAATATATGTTTATAAAGTAACATGATTCTCAAACTTTCTGGTCGTCCTCCCCCAATTTTTTTCTTTGATATAAAATTTGGTTCTATAATTCTTTATGTATATAGGTATATGTGTATAAATGTAATTAATGACAAGTAGAAATAACTATTTCACTGTTTTATTATAAGCTTCATATTGAAGAAGTTTGTATACTTGCAAGCTTCTTTTCTCTTATTCATTCCTAAGAGGGTATGATAAATAGTTGTTTACTGCCCTTTAAATAATAGACTGTCACAAATGTTACTCTGGTTTTCTCCTTTCTCAGCTAAATAACCTTAGCCCCTTTAGACATTTAAATGCCATGAACAGATGCTCAATAATATTACTTGGTGGCTGGGCATAATTTATAGTGCTTATTTCTGGAAGTAGATGAAAATAGAAGCATTATGTATTTTTAAAGCTTTTCTTTCACATATGGTGTGCTTTACAGGGAGTGAGGATTTGGATGAATGGAGAGATGAATGCAGCTAATATTCTCATTTCAGCCTCATCTAAAAAGGGGGGAAAACACAGGAAACATCAGAATAGAAGCTATAATGCACCCGATGCTATTTTACTATTAACTCAGACCTTTCTTTTGCCAGATGGTGTTGGAAGAAAGCTTTTGTTTTCTTGTTGATGGGCATCTCCTTTGAATTTTGCTAGCCAGATACGCTTCTTCTCTTCTCAGCATTCACAGACACTGTAGCTTTCTTTTAAGTACGTCTTACATGCAGTAGCCGGTTTGCATTTCCAGGCATTTTATACCCTTCCAGTTGGTTTCTGGGAGAGGAATTTATGCTTCTTGATGTATTGATTTTAATCTTCAAAAACTTGGATAACCATCCATACTACCAGAATACCCTGTTATAACACTCGCCACATTAAAATGGCATTTGCCTATTTTCCTGTCTCTCTGAAATCCATACTATGCACTTTCAGTTCTCAAGAACTTTTTTTCGATTTATCTTTCTATTCTAGTCTGGCATATGGTAGATTCTCACTAAACATTTCTTGAGTACATGAACAAATGAAGACCAAAAATTCAAATCTACTTTGATATTTAAAGGAAGTCTTTAGACTTCCTGGAATCACACGGGACAGAAGGACCGTTTACTATAAATAGATGCCTATGCTGTGTCTGGAGCATAGCACGTGTTACCTCATTTAATCTGTTCAAGCAGTTCATGAGCTATTCCCTTAGTTGCTGCCATTTGTTGGATATTTGTCTATTTGATATATATTATGTTCTGTCTTTTAAAACACTTTATCATTTAAGATTTTAAATGATATTTTGAAGAAGTTATTACTATTTCCATTTTTAAAAGAAGGAAGTTGAGACTCAAAGAGAATATGAAATATCTGAATCCAAATCTACCTAACTCTAAAACCCAAATATTTCCTACTTGGCCATCATGACTTGGAAGACAAAATGTTTGGGACAAATAGGTTATTTATTTTAGTTTTCCACTTTATTTTCTCTCTAATATTGGTATCTACCACCCCTCCTGGTATATCTTATATTAGCTCCCTTCTAGACAAAAGATCTTACTATTAACTAAAAAATATAGAGAAACCTCACTGGCCATCTTATAGGTTGCTAGTCCAATGTTAAGCCAATAAATATATTCCTTTGACTAACAATCCTTGGTTAAATCAGTTGTAACCTGATTCTTAAAGTCACATTCCAAAATCTTGGCT
The DNA here is from genome assembly GCF_014754425.2 of Oryx dammah. Lineage (NCBI taxonomy): Eukaryota > Metazoa > Chordata > Mammalia > Artiodactyla > Bovidae > Oryx > Oryx dammah. Next base: position 38,767,295 of record NW_024070210.1, read on the forward strand.
ACTTTTGCATAGCAATCTGCCTTGGCAGCTTTTCCCAGAAGGGGCCTGTAGGTCTGGCAATTGCTCATGATTTCATGAGTAGTCCAGTCACAAATAGAAGATGCTCCCAAAGGTAACTATGAGACTTTCATCAGTACAGTAATTTTAAGCACAGCTTTACTAAAGTAGCATCAAATTCTAATTGGATCCACTAGGTTTAATTTAAGGAGCCATAGAGGACTAATTCTAATGTACTGCTACACCCAGTATATCAGCACAATATTATATGTAAGCAAGCATGTGTGTATAACATACAAAGTCGGGGGAGGGATGGGGATGTGGGAGTAGGCCGCTGGACTGAAAACCATAAAAGATAAGTCTTTATATTGCCCCTTAAGAAAGACAAAAGAATAGAGAAAGAAAAGGTAGCTAAATAAGCAAAAGAGAGAGAGGTTGCCATGGTAGTAAAGCTAGATCCTAAGATGAAATAAAACTTAGAGGTCTGCTAATACAGGTCCTTAATCAAGAGGAATGTCATTTCCATCGACATTCATGAGTGTCAGCTATCCTCAAAAGATACAGAAAGGGCGTAAGTTAAAACTATTAATGTGGGAAGGGTATGGGTAAGGATATACCAGATGCAGAATATCAGACTTAAAATTACCTCCTGAATGAGGGTGATGGGTGTGTGTTTGTGGCATGTAGCATGGCATAGATAGAATCTGAATCAGACTTCTTATCCTGAGATCTAGATTCTAGGCCAGTCTCTATAATTATTATGCATCACTGAGCTGTACACATGATTTCTCATCTGTGAAATGAAGGAGTAGAATTAAAAGATTCCTACATTATTTTCCAGTGATAAATCACATGATCTGGAAGAAAAGATTTACTTCTGACAATGAGTGAACTGTAGAAAAAAATGATTAGGGTTGTACTGATTAAAGATGTAAACAGTTTTGGGGGATGTTGATCACCACCTCCTCAAGGAACTAAACTGACAATTTTCATTACACCACTGGAGCTATACAATCAACAGGTTTACCCATACATAATTTAGCCACTAAGGCCTTCTTCTTCCTCAGCTCTCAGCCAAAAGTATCTATTTGTGTGCCTGTGCAGTGACCAACCTGGACTTGGCACATGTGCTGAGCAGGACTGGCCAAGCTGGCCAAGTTGAAAACCATGGCATAGGTACCAGTGTTGTCCACAGTGGAAGAGCTGATGTCCAGGCTGTTGTCAGTGGAGCCCTGCAATTTGACAGAAAATTTAGGTCCCTCTCCGCTCCCAAGGATACGTCAAGAATCCCTGAGGCCAGTCTAGATTGAAGCAGCTCTATATCGAGATGTGGTAACTCACAATGACCCAAAGAATTTGAAAAGGAAGCAAAGTGTGGCTGTTTCACTTTCAGAATAAAAACCTGCTCCTGAAGGATCATTCCCTAAACTTGAGAGGCAACAGCAACAAGTGGCACATTTTTCATTTGTTCAAGAGTGTATGGACAGACAGTCACTGGAAATCTCAGCAGCTGGGTAGTAACAGAATCAAGCCTTTAAAATATGTAAAATAAGTAATCATTTCCTGTTTCCTGAGATAAATATCTATTCTTCCAAAATCTGAAGATGAAGAGAGTTGTAAAAAATTTTGTCTGGGTGAAATGTTAGGTGTAGAAGGGACTGTTGGATCAGCTACAAATGAAAGTCCTAGGATAGATTATACACAGATTGTTTTTCTTCTGTTGCTTCATACTATTAGAAGAATGAAGAAGTAGCAGTAACTACTTACCTGTTAACTAATAACTAGTGCATAACTGGTTTGGAGAAAGAGACTTTTTTACAGAATTGGGATGATGGCTTTATTTATTCTTTATTGGCTTGTCTTGAAGAACCTTGGTTACCTGAGAGTCATTCACTGATTTGGCAGCTTGCAAGAAGGCGCTATGAACTGAGATTCTTAGTGGACAACAAGGATGATGAGAGTTCCTGCTTTGAATGTATTAATCTGCTTGGTTAGCAGATGTTTCCACCAGTGTGATATAGATGGTAAGCCATCTTGATGCAGCTGATCTTGGAGATACAAAATACTTGTGATAAAGGCAGGCTGAGTCCGAGGAAGTTTGGGTTGGCCAAAAAGTTTATTCAGATTTTTCTGTACCATCTTAGAGACAAACTGAAAGGAACATTTTGGCCAACTCAATTCAATGGAAAAGGTCAGTTTTCATTCCAATTCCAAAGAGTGTTCAAACCACCACACAATTGCACTGATCTCATACACTAGCAAAGTAATGCTCAAAATTTTCCAAGCCGGGCTTCAACAGTACGTGAACCATGAACTTCCAGATGTTCAAGCTGGATTTAGAAAAGGCAGAGGAGCTGGAGAACAAATTGCCAACATCTGTTGGATCATCGAAAAAGCAAGACAGTTCCAGAGAAATGTCTACTGCTTTATTGACTATGCCAAAGCCTTTGACCGTGTGGATCACAACAAACTGTGGAAAATTCTTAAAGAGATGGGAATACCAGACCACCTTACCTCCCCCTGAGAAATCTGTATACAAGTCAAGAAGCAACAGTTAGAACTGGACATGGGACAACAGACTGGTTCCAAATTGGGAAAGGAGATGTCAAGGATATATATTGTCACCCTGCTTATTTAACTTATATGCAGAGTACATCATGCAAAATGCTGGGCTGGAGGAAGCACAAGCTGGAATCAAGATTGCTGGGAAAAATATCAATAACCTCAGATATATAGATGGCATCACACTTACGGCAGAAAGCAAAGAACTAAAGAGCCTCTTGATGAAAGTGAAAGAGGAGAGTGAAAAAGTTGGCTTAAAGCTCAACATTCAGAAAATGAAGATCATGGCATCTGGTCCCATCGCTTCATGGAAAATAGATGGGGAAACAGTGGAAACAGTGTCAGACTTTATTTTTGTGGGGCTCCAAAATCACTGCAGATGGTGACTGCAGCCATGAAATTAAAAGACTCTTGCTCCTTGGAAGAAAAGCTGTGACCAACCTAGACAGCATATTAAAAAGCAGAGACATTACTTTGTCAACAAAGGTCCGTCTAGTCAAGGCTATGGTTTTTCCATTGTCATGTATGGATGTGAGAGTTGGACTATAAAGAAAGCTGAGCACCGAAGAATTGATGCTTTTGAACTGTGGTGTTGGAGAAGACTCTTGAGAATCCTTTGGACAGCAAGGAGATCCAACCAGTCCATTCTAAAGGAAATCAGTCCTGAATATTCATTGGAAGGACTGATGTTGAAGCTGAAACTCCAATACTTTGACCACCTTATGCGAAGAGTTGACTCATTTGAAAAGACCCCAATGTTGGGAAAGATTGAAGGTGGGAGGAGAAAGGGATGACCCAGGATCCGATGGTTTGGGTGGCATCACTGACTCGATGGTTTGGATGGCATCACTGACTTGATAGCATCATGAATTTGAGCAGGCTCCGTGAGTTGGTGATGGATAGGGAAGTCTGCTGTGCTGCAGTCCATGGGGTCGCAAAGAGTCAGACAAGACTGAGCAACAGAGCTGAATGCCAATTCAAGTGGAAATTTCAGCATAACTTCAACACAATGTGAAGGGTCTTCATCTTAACCTGTGTAACTCAAGTTGATATTCAGAAGAAAGACTGAATTTATTTGAATATCTGAAGTGTCTGGAAAAGCCCACACAGTTTTTCATGAACAGTTTAAACCGTTTTCTGAAATCACATGCTTTTAAAATGAATTGTGTGCTATATGCTTAGTAGCTCAGTTGTTTCCAACTCTTTGTGACCCCATGGACTGTAGTCCACCAGGCTCTTCTATCCATGGGGATACTCCAGGCAAGAATACTGAAATGGGTTGCCTGCCCTTCTCCAGGGATCTTTCCAACCCAGGGATCGAACCCAGGTCTCCCACACTTCAGGCCGATTCTTTACTGTCTAAGACTATTGATGAAGCATTCTGCACAGAATCTGTATGATGAAATTTTACAGAGGTCCTGGTTGCTGTCATAGTGTTTATTTATATGTATACATATAAAATTGCATTGAAAATGTGATAACAAGTAGCTTTTAGGGATGTGGATCTTAAATTTTCTATCACATTCTCCCCTACTAAAAATTATGTCATTATTGTGTCTCTCTCATAGACCTGTTCCACACCATCTCTCAGCCCTAAGTTTTTCTTTATAAGATCAACTTGCTTGTTCTGCGTCCCATCCACTGACTCATTGTTGGGTCAGAGAGGTGCTAACATTCACAAAGAGGATATCTACGCTATTATTTACCTTGTACAGGTTGTGCGTTACACCAGAGCATGCAACAGAAGAAGCCAGTAGGGTCTGCAAACTGTGCCTTTGTGTGGGTGCCCCCAACTGAAGGCAGGCACACCTTCTTCCTATTCACTCTTAAGTGTAGTATGGGCTTGTGGTGTTCTGGGAAGTGGAATTTACTCCATGATCTGAAAAGATCTGATCTATACCAACATTGTGACTATCCATTCCTCAACGCCAAACATCACAAAACTAATTACAAGGGATTCTTTTGTGGGGGCTAAAAAAGAAATGATACAAACCACTTCCACTTAAAGGGCAAAACATTCTAGGCAGCTCAGATGAAACTTCCGCATCAGCCTATTTTGTGGGAATAACAGTGCACTATCATGGAAGGACACATTTTTAAAACAAATTTATTGGCCAAAATGCCCTCAGGGCTAACTTGCACTGAGTCCCTGCTGAATGATCTCAAAGGAATAAAACAAATTACATACCCTACATTAGGCCTTAGCATGCATGGTGCACTCAAAAGCATTTTCAAACATTCTCAGTGCCATGCATGGCGCAGAAAGGAAAATCTCACTGAAACACTTGTTGATATTCTATCTCTCTCGTGAAGAATTTGATAGCTTTTCTGCAGATTTATTTGTGGTTTGGAATGAAAGTGTGCTATGTACAGCTGCTCTAGAATTTCATGGAAAAGGTAAATTGTCCAAGCTCCCTTCCAAATATCATCAGACTTAAAGTGGTTCCCATAGCTCTCCCTACAACCATAAGATGTTCCCATTAGTGCCAATTAATGCTGAGACCCTGGCAGTCTGTGTGCATGATTCATTAATGAGAAGCCTCATTTACAGCTGAGAAAGCAATGCAATGGAGCAGCTGTAATAATTTCTCACCACCTCTACACAGACCCATGCCCTGCAAACTGCTGACCTCTCACACAGATAAACTTCCCTCTCTTTGGCCTTTGGTGGTTTGTTCTCAGGAACAGTGGGCAATGGCAACAATGTCAGTGAAATCCTACCTAACATTCCAGCTTCTGTGCTTACTGGAGACCAAATGTGAGACTGTGATTTTAACCTTCCCTTCTCAATTGAAAATTCTAATTCAATTAAGGGTGGAACAGAGAAGCTGAGACCTCTATTTCTCTGCTGTACATTGCTTTTCCACAAGGTACCCTTTTTATCGACATCCTCTAAACCTGGAGAATATATTGCTAGTCTCATTACTAACATGACTCCAATATCAAACTGGTTCAACTAAATTAAACCCAGGTCAAAGATGCTGGGTTTTATTGTTTATATATACATATTTTTAATTATGTCTGACTATTTCTTTGCTATGATTCCAGATATCACAGTTATTTAAAAAATAATAACAGTTATCACTTTTTTTCCTGCCTAGATGCTATCCTATTCTCCAATGTAAACAGAGGTACAAACGATAAGTGATTGGACACCGAGTGCCAGAGAGTCTCCCAAATCTGCCGTAGTCAATAAAGCAGGGAGAAGGTACCCCTGAATCCAGAAGCCAAGTTGCAGTTATACTCTTCAAAATAAGAAAGGGGCTTTTTCTGCCTCTGAGAAAAAAGCACTCAAGGCCCTTCAATCTCTTTTATCCATGATCTTGGCAGGCATCTTTCTCCCCACTCCCATCCTTGCTTCTGGAAGTGAACATGAGACACTCATCAGTAGAGTTGTTTTAAGCCCTGCTTTGCTTGAAGCAGCATCCAATTCTAAACAAAAAACCTTTTGGCTTTAATATTAATTTTCCTTTGTCTCAAGAGGGAGCTGGGCTGAAATACAATTTTGTACTTTATACAAACAATAGTGCAAGTAACACTGAAGGGGAAGCATTTATGCTACTTAGGAGAATCAATTGCTTTTCAAGCACCATTAAGCCTTTTAGAAATGGTGCATTTGATCAATATCCCAGCTGAGCTATTAACAAGTATGTGACCTCAGACAAGTCCCCAAACCTCTATAGGCCTCAGTCTGCTCATCTGTAAAATGAGAGCTCTAGATTGGATTTTCTCTATGGATGCTTGTAGCTCTAAGAGGCTATGATTCTATACATTAGTTACAAATGACTCTTACCTGGGTGATAAAAATCAGTGGCCTGAAACACTCTTGGAATCAAGGCTGCTTCCAGGTTTTTTTTTCTCCTGAATGAAGTTGGAAATAGCAATCATTACTTGGGGCCTTGGGGGCTACTTGCTTGTACTCAGGCTTTCTGAAAAGTTGAGATGCATTAATTGGCTATCTTCTGGGTCTAAATCTATTTCTAAATTGATTGGGGATTTTATATTTTTCCTATGAGATCCAGTGATGACTAGGTACTCAAAGGAAGTTAGAATTAAACAAGGAGACATAGTTCTGCTCCCTGGAGGCCTCTAACTAGAACAAACCTCAGCCCTTCTCAAGCCTCTGGTAACTTTCTAGAGAATGCAGGGACCAAAAACTTACCCAGGAAAGTTATACATTTTTGATATGTTTAAATAAATTGAAGAAGAATTTTATATATCTCATGCAGTCAATATGATGGCAAGTGAACTGTACTAGTTCGACTAAGATTTATTAATAATCATTTATACTCAATGTGGTGAAAGTTATCCATGAGGCTATATAGCCTTTTTACATTAGTGACTTGTCATTTTTAAAAACTGTATATATTAATACCTGAAGGATTCAGTGGCGATAGTGCTGTTTATTTTTTATAAAGCTATGTAGTCAGATTAATTACAGATTAATAATCCCAGTTTGTTCTCTTCAGAGAAGCCCATGGACTTATGGACAGAAGTTGTGAAAGTCACTCAGTCATGTCTGACTCTTTGTGACCCCATGGACTATCCAGTCCATGGAATTCTCCAGGCCAGAATACTGGAGTGGGTAGCTGTTCCCTTCTCCAGGGGATCTTCCAACCCAGGGATCAAACCCAGGTCTCCCACATTGCAGGTGGGTTCTTTACCAGCTGAGCCACAAGGGAAACCCTGGACAAAAGTTCCACAAGGTTCATTGAGTCCTTACAAACCTCTATTGCAAAGGATGATAGGACTTTGGTTTTGTTTCCTCAATGACTTCATTTCCTCCTCAATTCCTCAGTGGAATAAGTTCTATAACTTCATTTCTTGTGCAAACTATTCAGATAACCCTTCACATAGAATTATAGAGTCTATTAAAAATGTGCGTTCTTTCCCAAAGCTTTGTTTTAACATGAAACAATATGAGCACATAGGAAAAGAATTATTATCCTTGTCAACATCCTTAGGGGGCTTGATTAATATTAGAACAACTTCTTCCTGACTAATGATGGTACAGGTTGCAAGAGCCTTCCCCAAACAACTGTGCAATTCAAGTCCTTTGTATCTAGTATGCTTTTGACAAACTGGTCAATAGTGCCTGCTGAAGAAGAGTATTCCTCTCAGTTTCAATCACAAAGCAACCTCTGAAGAAATTCTCAAGTCTGATAAGTAGGCTAGACTTAAAACTTTAAACTCATCTGTGACACTCTTGCCTCAGTAGAGATGTTGAATACAAAAGAGGAGCCTGTACAAGGAAATCTGCAATATGAATGATAGCCGAAGATTACATACTGTGCTAGAAAGCCAGACAATCACATGAATGGAAAAAAGTTTAAATCCTCCTTCTACATAATAATACAAGTAATAATAAAAAGCTGTCATAAAAGTTATCATGTATGAATACTTACCTAAGGCTTAAAATCTACTAAGTGTTTTATATATAATAATGAGTTTAATCCTCATATGAACCTTAGAAGGTTGTTAGTAGGACTATAATATGTAGATAGTTTTTTCTGGTATTAATTTTACTTAATATTGTTTTGTTTGCATATTTCTACATCATTTTTTTCAAATATGATTTTCAGAATCTGTTGATATTCACCCCTTCATGGATCACAGCCTTGTAGTAGTGAAGGGACTTGCATAAATCAATGAAACTATGAGCCATGCTATGCAGGGCCGCCCAAGACAGCCAGGTCACAGTGGAGAGTTCTGACAAAACGTGGTCCAAGAAGCAACAATTAGAACTGGACATAAAACAACTGACTGGTTCCAAATTGGGAAAGGAGTACAAGGTTGTACACTGTCACCCTGCTTATTTAACTTATGAACAGTATATCATGTGACATGCTGGGGTTGGATGATTAACAGGCTGGAATCAAGATTGCCACAAGAAATATCAGCAGCCTCAGTTATGCAGATGATACCACTCTAATGGTAGAAAGTGAAGAGAAACTAAAGAGCCTCTTGATAAGAGTCAAAGAGGAGAGGGGAAAAGCTGGCTTAAAACTCAACATTCAAAAACTAAGATCATGGCATCTTGTCCCATCACTTCACAGAAAATAGATGGGAAAAAAGTGAAAACAGTGACAGATTTTATTTTCCTGGGCTCCAAAATCACTGTGGATGGTGACAGCAGCAACGAAATTAAAAGGCACTTGCTCCTAGGAAGAAAAGCTATGACAAACCTAGACAAAGTATTAAAAAGCAAAGACATAACTCTGCTGAAAAAGGTCCATCTAGTCAAAGCTATGGCTTTTCCAGTAGTCATGTATAGATGTGAGAGCTGGACCATAAAGAAGGCTGAACACTGAAGAACTGATGCTGTTAGAGAAAATTGTGGTGTTAGAGAAGACTCTTGAGATTCCTTGGATTGCAAGGAGATCAAACAAGTCAATCCTAAAGGAAATCAACCCTGAATATTCATTGGAAGGACTGATGGTGAAGCTGAAGCCCCAATACTTTGACTACGTGATGCAATACTCAGACCACCAATCCTGAGTCTGGGAAAGATTGAAGACAAAAGGAGAAGAGGGTGGCAGAGGATGAGATGGTTAGATAGCATCACTGACTCAATGGACATGAATCTGAGCCAAGTCTTGGAGATAGTGGAGGACAGATGAGTTGAGTGGGCTACAGTCCATGGGGTTGCAAGAGAGTCAGACACGACTTAGCAACTGAACAAAATGGCATTCCATTACTTGGGTAATGTATGATTATATTTATTCATTTTGGTATTGCAAATGTGGTTTAGAAATTTCCCCTGTGAAAAGAAAGAGCAGAGAAAATTTAAAAATATATATAGCAGGGGACAGAGAAGCAAAAGCATAAATTGTAGTGTGTAGTTTCTCAACAGTTTCAATTGTTTAAGTGCCTTTATGGATAGATCTTTAGTTATGTTTGTCATTGTGCTGAAATGGCTAGTGATAGATCTGGAACTTACTGTGAGCTCTACTGTTTGTCCTCCCCATCTCCCATTCGTTCATATATTGAAGTCCTAGCCCTCAGTATTTTACATGTCAATGTATTTGGGGACACAGACTATAAAGAGTTAATGCTACAGTCCTCCGGTTGCAAATAGTTGGACATGACTGAGTCACTTTCACTCACTCACGGTTAAATGAGGACACTGGGATGTGCCCTAACCTACATATCAGTATTTGGAAACAGGGCCTTCAAAGATGTGATTAAGGTAAAGTACCTGAGGGTGGATCATAATCTAATCTGGTTGATGCCCTTTTAAGAGGACATTGGAACACGGAGACACACCGCAGAGGTACAGGCACTTGCCCATGGGACAACCATGTGAAGAAGCAGCAAGCAAGCAACCATCTTCAAACCAGAAAGAGTGATCTCAGAAGAAATCAACCCTGCTGGCACTTTGATCTGAGATTTCTAGCCTCTAATACTGTGAGAAAATAAGTCTCGATAACTTTAAACCATCTAGTCTGTGCTATTATGCTATGGCAGCCCAAGCAGATTAATACAGTACCATAGAGCACAAATAGAGGTGCTAGCTATCTTTAATTTAGCTGTTTCCCCTTTAATTGGCTCAGACCAACTTAAACTGAGGGAAAAACAGATCTTAATAAACCCTTAGGACATATGTTTTGAAAGTGGTCAAAGAAACAGACTCTAGCCCTATTTTCATAAGTAATTTAACCCTAGTTATTTAGTAACAAGACTGAAAGCCTATGGCAAGTGTCTAGCAGAAGAAGGGTGACTTTCACAGACCTCCCTGAGCAGCATTCAGTGTTCTCCAGTCCAAGGAACTGCTGGACATTGTGGCGCCCCCTGGCCATGGATACCTTTAAAATAGACCCATGCACAGTGAGGTTCAGATCAGTAACAACACAGAGAATAAACTCTCAATAGCCCTGCCTTTCTATGGAAGAGTTGGGTCTTGAAACAAGCTCTCCTGATCCCGCTGTTTATTTTTCACTGCACTGGTTTAAATATTCTGGCATTTGAGTATGTATTAAGTACTAATTATATGACTAGTTAGTGCATTGCTTGAGGTAGTATGACAAGGATATGAAATAATATTGGCACTTAGTTGAACTTATCCTTTTTTTGAAGGAATCCAAAGTCCCAATTAACTGAAATGGGTGACCTTGCCACATTATTATGCTGGATGGTCCTTATGCATTTTGAAAAATAAGGGCAATTTTAAAATGGTATATTTTAGATATGTGATACAACACTTTATGACAGTGCTTTGATTAAAACCTCACACAAGATAAAAGCATATACTATCATTTTTAAACACAGAAGAGATAGTCAAACACATGTACACACACACACATACTCTCTCTCACACATAAACACTCCCTCAGACACCAACATTGGTTGCCCATTGAAAACTTTAATCACTTTCAACACTGAGAAATATTTTCTTATATAGTTGATCTTAATGTCCAATGCAACAGTTGATCTATTTCTTCCTTTTAGGCCCTCAGTACAAAGAGGGAACAGCTGGCCCCAATTCTTTTTTACAAGTTTCTGACATAGTGGGGGACTTAATGTGGTAAAATAGGTCATGCCTATCAATTACAAAAGCAGACTTGAATTTTCTATAACTTTGATTTGTTTAACAACCTGCACCTGGGAAATAGAGGGTAGGGAATAACTGGTATTTGGCAGGATTTCATACATTGCCACAATCTTTTCTTTTGACAAAAATTTGTCCTTGTCAGATTTGTCCTAATTATTTTGTAAAATGTCTGGGGGAAAATACAGAAAATAATCGGTACAATTTCTTATGTTTGTGATTGAAGAAAACTCATGAAAAAGAGACAACCAAGTCCCTCAGATTCTTCCTGTGTTTATGTTTTGTTAAAATGCATTATACACTTCTTATTAAACACTGTTGACTCTTGTGATTCTTGAATGGTCAGCCTTTAGAGTGACAATAAAAGCTTTAGGGGTTTGATTTCTATGGGATAGTTAAAACAACTTTCCCATTGATAACAGTTATCAAACTTAAAATTAAAAAAAAAAACAACCAAGTATTATTTGAAGGCATTGAAGACTGCTAAAAACAGGCAGAAAATGGAGCAGAAGATACTTTTGAAAGATGAGCTGAAGAGGTGAAACTCGGTATTTTTGTGGGTTTGACTAAAAATATCAAGTATAGCAGAAAGACGCAACTTTATATGCTCAAAGTGTGACACACTATTAATATACATATGATATTGTCAGATTCAGGACATTTGGGAGAAAAACTTGAAAGGGAAGGGACTACAGAGAGGATGAGCCCCAAATTAAATCTGTAAAATTTACCCAGTATCTTGGCTGACCACTAATTGCAGAGGAAACAGAGGAGCCAGAAAACAAAACAGAACCAGAAGAATGGTGGAAGCTGAAATTACTGAGTTAAGATTTCAGCAGCTAGCAACATAGAGAAGACAGTTTGACTAGTTAAGTGCTTGCTAGAATTTTTTAAAAGTTGCTCTGTTGGATATGTCTATCACCTAATTGTGGTGACACAATCACAGGTGTTTGCCTAAGTCCAAACTCACTGAGTTACACACAATAAATATGTATATTTATTTGTATATCAATTATACCTTATTCAGTTCAGTTCAGTTCAGTCGCTCAGTCATGTTCAACTCTTTGCAACCCGATGAATCGCAGCACACCAGGCCTCCCTGTCCATCACCAACTCCCGGAGTTCACTCAGACTCGCGTCCATTGAATCAGTGATGCCATCCAGCCATCTCATCCTCGGTCGTCCCCTTCTCCTCCTGCCCCCAATCCCTCCCAGCATCAGAGTCTTTTCCAATGAGTCAACTCTTCGCATGAAGTGGCCAAAGTACTGGAGTTTCAGCTTTAGCATCATTCCTTCCAAAGAAAACCCAGGGCTGATCTCCTTCAGAATGGACTGGTTGGATCTCCTTGCAGTCCAAGGGACTCTCAACAGTTTTCTCCAACACCAAAGGTCAAAAGCATCAATTCTTTGGTGCTCAGCCTTCTTCACAGTCCAACTCTCACATCCATACATGACTACTAGAAAAACCATAGCCTTGACTAGACAGACCTTAGTCAGCAAATATACCACATTAAATCTGTTCAAAAAACACTCCAAAGATAAACATAATAGAGTTCAGAGTCTTTACAATGTATCATTCATAATGTCTAGCATCCAAATAAAAATGAGTAGATATGTAAAAATAAAAGAAAATGTGACCCTGACTCATGAAAAATCAATGGAAACAAACCCCAGGGTGAGCCAGATGTTGCAATGAGCAGACAAAGACTTTTAAAAAAATACAAATATGTTTAGGTTCTTAAAGATAAATATGTGCACAGTGGTGGAACAGATGGAGAACCTCAGCACAGAAATAGAAACTAGTAAAAGGAAAAAAAAAGAAAAATGAGAATTATAGACTTGAAAAGTACAATAATGGAAATGAAATATCTATTGGAAGAGCTTTAAAACAGGTTTGAGGTGGTATAAGAGTTAGTGAAATTGAAGAAAGATTAATAGAAATTATCCAATCAAAAGAACAAAGAGAAGTGAAATAGAAGAAACTTGAACAAAGCCTCAGCAGTCTGTGGGACAATAGCAGAAACTCTAACATACATGTAATATGGGGTTTCCCAGGTGGTGCTAATGGTAAAGAATCCTCTTGTCAATTCAGGAGATGCAAGAGATGTGGATTTGATCCCTGAGTTGGAAAGATCCCTTGAAGTAGGAAATGGCAACTCGCTCCAGTATTCTTGCCTGGAAAATTCCATGGACAGAGGAACTGATATTTTCAAAGTACTAAAGGAAAAGTTAAAAAGAAAAATGTAAGAAGGAATGGGGGATGGAAAGGGATGGACTGGGAATTGGGGGTTGGTAGATGCAAACTATTACATTTAGAGTAGATAAACAAGGAGGTTTTTACATATATGACAGTCAACTATATTCAGCACCCTCTGATAAACAGTAATAAACACCATAAAAATTTTAAAAAGAATGTATATATGTGTATAACTGAGTCACTTTGCTGTACAGCAGAGATTGGCCCAATATTGTAAATCAACTACACTTTAATTTAAAAAATATGCTCAAAAATCTTCTTCCACAAAATTATATATAAGAAAAGTACATTTCACACATGAAAGTGAAATAAAGATATTTTATAAAAAGAAAATAAAAGAATTTTTTGCTTAAAGACCCATACTACTAGAAATGCCACATGAAGGTATTGAGGCTGAAGGAAAATGATACCAGGTAGTAGGATCTATAAGAAAGAGTAAATATATCTCTTTAAAGTATAAATGTGTGGATAAACATACTATATATGTATATTTATATATGTAAAATCTAAAGCTATGTAGTCCTATTTATTAATGTCTATCTATCTTTCCTTAAAAGAATTAGAATAGCTTAATGTGAAAATTATAGCACTGTATCAAGTAGGTTTATAATTGTTTGTACATAAATATACAATGTTTAGTTTCACATAATAGCAATAGCAGCACAACATTATTGAGATGGGGCAATAAATGCAACAAGATTGTTGCAAGTTTCCAATATTTTATTTGAGTTAGTACAGGGGTAGCTCTAAGTAATTTATGATAAGCAAATAATTTATAATATTCAGAACAACCTCTAAAAATAATGCAAAGGGATATAGCAGAAATACTAATGGAATATCAGATTTTTGAATACCCCCTCCAAAAAAAAATCAGGAATGGGTAGATAAACAAAAATTGATAAAGAAAAACCCTCCATAATCATTGACTTAAATCCAGTCATGTCATTAATTACATTGAATATAACCATAATAACCACTACAATTAAAAGGAAGAGATTGTCAGTCTGGATATAATAGCAATAGCCAGCCATGTGTTATTTATAAAAGACATTCTTTAAATATAAAGAAACAAATACATTGAATGTAAAAGGATGGATTAAGTTAGCCCCTGAAAAAAATGTCTCTATTTAGACTAAGCACATTAATTAAGATAAATCGGAGCATCTCATAAAGATAAAAGGGTAAATATATCAGAAAGATACTCATCAGCTGACAACAGCTCAAAGTAGAATAAGGAATCTGAGAGAACAGAGAAACAGCAAAAGAAAGAAAGAAAGTAAAATTGTTATTGAGTATGTTAGTAATTTTATCTCATTAATATAGCAGTTAAGTAAAAATTTATTTAGGACATAAAAGATACAGAAAATCTAAGAGGCGTTATCAACCATCTTGACCTAAGTGACAATGATAAAAACTTATATCTTACAACTCTACAAGATGCACTCTTTTTCCAAATGAACATGAATTGTTCATTGAGATATGTAGGCATACATTAATTATAAAACATATATCATTAAATTTCAAAGAATGAAATCATGTAACAATTATTATTTTCATATAATGGAGTTTAATTATGAATCACTAAATAATTGAAAGTTAAAGGGCACAGTTTAACCCATGAAGTAAAGAAGGAATTGTAGGGGAAAATATAAAATATTCTGAGCTAAATTACAATAAATAAAATATATCAAAATAGGTTTGATGTAGCTAAGAAAAAATATTTAGAATGACTTTTGGTTATCTTTTGCTTTAAATACTTACATTGGAAAATTTAAAGATTTAAGATAAGCCATCAGTTTTCACTTTAAGAAAGCAACCAAACTGAATTTAAAATAAGTAGCAGAAAAAAATTGAGAAGAGAACAGATATGATTAAAGATAGAAAATACAGAAATAGAGAAGATTAACAAAATAAGAACTGATTCTTAGAATATATTTAAATTAAAAAGTACCTGGAAAAACTGATCATATAAACATAGAAAAAAACCTACATTATCTAAGCAGGAATAAAAAAAGGAATTATCAGTACATATATTAATATATTAAAATGGTAATGATGATATATTATGAACAATTTTATGCCAATAAATTTGACAACTTATATGTTGGACAAATTCTTTCAAAGTATAATTCTCTAGAAAAATGAAGTGAGAGTAAATAAATTCTGAGTACACTTAGACCTGTCAAAAAAAAAAATAAATTTGCTATTAAAAAAAATTCTTCAAAGAAAACTCTAGAATTCACTAATGAATTCTAGCAAACATTTAGTGAAAAAAATAGCAATTTGAAACGTTATTTCAGATAATGAAGAGGAGAAAATATTTTCTAATTCATTTGATGAGGCCAACACAATCTGCACAGGTAATCCTTACAAATATATTACAAGACAAATACAGAACAACAGCCCTCATAAGCAAAGTACAAAAATTCTTTCAAGGTTCTCCAAAGAAATGCAACCAATAGGATGTATAAATACTTATAATAAGAAAGTGGCTGATGCTATCATGGAAGCTGGCTTTCCTGGTGGCTCAGCGGAAAAGAATCTACCTGTCAATGCAGGAGACGTGGGCTTGACCCCTGGTCAGGAAGATCCCCTGGAGAAGGAAATGGCAACCCACTACAGTATTTTAGCCTGGGAAATCCCAAGGACAGAGGAGCCTGGTGGGCTACTACAGTCCTTGGGGTGACAAAGAGTTGGACACGACTCAACGACTAAACAACAAAAACAACAATCCGGAAGCTGGCAAATTTCAAGATCTGCAGGGTGATCTGTCAAGCTGAAAACAGTATAGCTAAACTTTTAGTTCCTGTCCAGGTCAAAGGCCTGAGAACCAGGAGAGCCAATGTTATGGTTCCTTTCTGAAGGGAAGCATCCTCAAGATGCAGGAAGAGCTGGGATTTCAGTTAAACCAAAGGCAGGAAAAAAGGTATTATCCCAGTGTGATGGCAGACAGCCAGGAAGAGAGGATGGATAACCTTTTTGTTCAAGTCTTCAGCTGATTGGAGGGCAATCTGCTTTATTCATTCTACAAATTTTAATATTAATCTCATCCAAAAACACTCTAACAGAAATATTCAGATTAATATTTGGCCAAATATCTAGGCACTCCATGGCCCAGTCATACAGGCACATAAAATTGACCATCACAAGTCTACCTCAAGTCTATCTGGCATGCTTATGCATCTCCTTAAACCATACTTAATCTCCTAATAAAGATAATAACAAGGTCATAATTCTGTTTATCATGATACAAATACCCTGCATAGAACTTAAAATGTATTAGCCATTTCTCCAGAAGAGAAGATAAAAACGTTGAATAAAGTTTACCATTTCCTTGATATCCTGTAACAAACATAAAGATACTTATATTCTCTGATAGAAAGTCAATTCCTCTTATATTACTTAATATGAGATAAGAGAGTGAAGAAACAAAGGTACCATACATACACACACACACACACACACATTCATAACAAAAAAAGAAAAAAATACTCAGTGATGGAGATTATGCATGGGTTCAGCAACACAGATTTTCATTTACCAAGGTGGACCTGGAATTCCAGTTGAGCTATTTCAAGTCCTAAAAGATGATGCTGTGACAGTGTCAGCAAATTTGGAAAACTCAGCAGTGGCCACAGGACTGGAAAAGGTCAGTTTTCATTCCAATCCCAAAGAAGACAATGCCAAAGAATGCTCAAGCTACTGCACAATTGCACTCATCTCACACACTAGTAAAGTAACGCTCAAAATTCTCCACACCAGGCTTCAGCAATACATAAACCGTGAACTTCCAGATGTTCAAGCTGGTTTTAGAAAAGGCAGAGGAACCACAGATCAAATTACCAACATCCACTAGATCATGGAAAAAGCAAGAGAGTTCCAGAAAAACATCTATTTCTGCTTTATTGACTATACCAAAGCCTTTGACTGTGTGGATCACAATAAACTGTGCAAAATTCTGAAAGAGATGGGAATACCAGACCACCTAACCTGCCTTTTGAGAAACCTGTATGCGGGTCAGAAAGCAACAGTTAAAATTGAACACTGACACATATATATGGAATTTAGAAAGATGGTAATGATGACTCTGTATGCGAGACAGCAAAAGAGACACAGATGTATAGAATGGACTTTTGGACTCTGAGGGAGAGGGAGAGGGTGGGATGATTTGGGAGAATGGCATTGAAACATGTATACTATCATGTAAGAAACAAAGTGCCAGTCTATGTTTGATACAGGATATAGGATGCTTGGGGCTGGTGCATGGGGATATTCCAGAAAGATAACATGGGGTGGGAGGTGGGAGGGGGATTCAGGATTGGGAGCTTGTATACACCCATGGTGGATTCATGTCAATGTATGGCAAAACCAATATAGTATTGTAAAGTAAAATAAAGTAAAAAAAAAAAAAAAAACTGGACATGGAATAACAGCCTGGTTCCAAATAGGAAAAGGAGTACGTCAAGGCTGTATATTGTCACCCTGCTTATTTAACTTCTATGCAGAGTACATCATGAGAAATGCTGGGCTGGAGAAAGCACAAGCTGGAATCAAGATAGCCAGGAGAAATATCAATAACCTCAGATATGCAGATATTATCCCAGTATAATCTCACTTATGGCAGAAAGTGAAGAACTAAAGAGCCTCTTGAGGACAGTGAAAGAGGAGAGTGAAAGAGTTGGCTTAAAGCTCAACATTCAGAAAACGAAGATCATGACATCTGGTCCAATCACTTCATGGCAAGTATATGGGGAAACAGTGGAAACAGTGGCTGACTTTATATTTTGGGGCTCCAAAATCACTGCAGATGGTAATTGCAGCCATGAAATTAAATGACACTAACTCCTTGGAAGAAAAGCTATGACCAACCTAGACAGCATATTAAAAAGCAGAGATTTTACTTTGTCAACAAAGGTCCATCTAGTCAAGGCTATGGTCTTTCCAGTAGTCATGTATGGATGTGAGAGTTGGACTATAAAGAAAGCTGAGCACCGAAGAATTGATACTTTTGAACTATGGTGTTGGAGAAGACTCTTGAGGGTCCCTTGGACTGCAAGCAGATCCAACCAGTCCATCCTAAAGGAGATCAGTCCTGGGTGTTCATTCGAAGGACTGATGTTGAAGCTGAAAATCCAATACTTTGGCCACCTGATGCGAAGAGCTGACTCATTTGAGAAGACCCTGATGCTGGGAAAGATTGAAGGTAGGAGGAGAAGGGGACGACAGATGAGATGGTTGGATGGCATCACTGACTCAATGGACATGGGTTTGGGTCGACTCTGGCAGTTGGTGATGGATTGGGAAGCCTGGCATGCTGAGGTTCATGGGGTCACAAAGAGTCGGACATGACTGAGCGACTGAACTGAACTGGAGGCTGACCTGACTGTGACCACTGGTGAGTGCCCAGTGCATTGGATGTACTGGATCATATGGCCCAAGTGGCAGAGAGCTTGTGCAGCAGGCTGAACTCTTCTCAGAACCTTCTCTTGATCTCTGCATGCATGCTCAGTCACTTCAGTCATGTCCAACACTTTGTGACTCTGTCTGGCTCCTCTGTCCATGGGATTTTCCAGGCAAGAATACTGGAATGGGTTGTCATTTCCTTCTCCACGGCATCATTCCAACCCAGGCATAGAACCTGGGTCTGCTTGCTACATTGCAAGCAGAAGTTTTATTGCTGAGCCACTGGGAAGCCCCTCTCTTGATCTGGGTCCCACTAGAAACCAGAAGCTTTCCAGGTCGCTCAGTAAATGGGTTGGAGTAACATTAAAATGAGAAATATGTTGCTTCCAAAATCCTAAGGGGCCCACTAGGCACTGTATTTCTTTCTTTCTTTATCTTTTTTTTTTTAGATGTAGGAGGGACCAGAGCAATAGCTTATCCTTCACTTTAGAAAGGGTATCTCAGTGTGCCCCCCACCAAGAAATTTCAGGAGGAGGCCCCTGAAACTTTGTTGACTTTACGTTCTACCATCTGACATGCATTTACCTTACAAATAAGTCTAGAATCACTGCTGCTTCTTGCTCACTAAGCCAAATTAGCATTTTATAACCCATTGCATTGTGGGAAGGAAAGGCAATCAAGATCCTTGTGAACTAAATTATGACACAGAGCTGATGAGTTCTTAGGTAAGACAGTGAATGTACATTGCTAGCCTTGCCAGCTAAAAGCAAACTGCTTCTGGTCGTTCTTATTAACAGGTATGGGGGGAAAGTATTTGCCAGATCGTTAGACACACATCAGGTACTAGAGGATGTGTTAATTTGTTCAAGAAATAAAACCACATCTGGTGCAACAGCTGCAGTTGGAGTCATGATCTGATTAAGTTTATGATAATCTACAGTTATTCTCCAAGATGTGTCTGCATTCTGCACAGGCCAAATGTGGGAGGGCATGAATGAGGATGTGGATATGGACTGCCACCCCTGTATTAATGGTGGCACTAATCTCTACAATCCTCCTATGTGGGTAGAGTATTGTTTTTGGTTTACTATTTTACTCAGTAGAGGCAGTTTTACTGGTTTGCATTTGACTTTTTCCACCAGAATAGTGTTTACTCCACAGGTTTGAGAACCAATATGGGGATTTTGCTATCTGATGAATAAGTCTGCAAATTATGCATTTTGGAACTGATAAATAGTTGCAGGATGGATTCTGGGTCACACTGGATCCACTGTGAAATGGACCTGACCTCCATGAACCTTACTCTGACTAGCAGATCACAGTGAAGTTTTGGGTCTCCTGGAATTAACATCAGTTCAGAGCTAGTGTCTGTTTACATTAGAAAACTCAAGTAGTTCTTTTGGCACGTGTTGTACTTCCTCACAGGTCACAATTTGTACCACACCTTTTGGGGCCTGCTGGGACTTAAGTCTAGTTAGGTCTAGAAGCAAAGGAAGGTAGCAAGAGAGAATCAGCACTGTTTTACGTAGCGACTGCTTTGAGGGAGGTCATTTACTGTCTCCTCGGGCAATGTGAAGTTAATCCTTTAAGGCTCAGGAGAGAGTAGAGATGGAGAAGGCAATGGCACCCCATTACAGTACTCTTGCCTGGAGAATCCTAGGGATGGGGGAGCCTGGTGAGCTGCCGTCTATGGGGTCGCACAGAGTCAGACACGACTGAAGTGACTTAGCAGCAGCAGCAGAGAGTAGAGAGGCTGTTTCCACTGGCAGAAAAGACTCAACAGGATTTTGGACTCCATGTTTCCACCTCATCAGGCTCTCCCAATATACCCTACTCCACCTTTCAGGCTCCCATTCCATCCCAGCTGGAGTCCTCACTTTACTGTAGATACCCTTGTACTGTAATTCAACGAGTTTCAGTATGAGATATTGGGTTTATTTGACTCTTCAGAAATTTTAGTCCTCAGCTTTAGGAGATAGGGTCTCTTCCTTTAGGGAACATAAAGAAGTTTTCAGGTCATCTATGCAACTTTTGAGCTGGGAACTTGAACCCCTGATCTTTTCTTTTTCAAGAAAAAAAAAATTATATCACTATTATTCAATAGTGATAACTATACAACCAGATCACACCATGAACTATCAATGCTCTCTTTAATACTTTAAATAGAGTCATTAAGATCTTTAAATCTAATTAGACTAGAGAGCCAATTCCAGAAACTCTAGAACCAATTTAGAAAATTCATTCTTAAAATTTTATTTTGAGAGAACCATTCTCTGTATCAATGTTTCCCAAATTAATTCTGTGAAACTTTTTGTGAAAAATAATACCAATCTTAAATTATCTTAGATCATAGAGAAGGAGAAAATATATCCAAACTAATTTCATGAAGCCATTAAAATCCTGATAGAAAAACCTCACAAAGACATTACAAAACAATTACAGAGTATTAGCCCTTATAGTGTAAAAATCTTTAACAAAGTATCAGCAAAGAAAATGCAATATTTCCTAAAAATTGATAATGGTCAAGTAGTATTTATCCAAGTAATCCAAGATTGTTTTAACGCTGACAATCAATCAATAAAATTCATTATAGTGCCAAGTAATCCAAGATTGTTTTAACACTGACAATCAATCAGTGAAATTCATTATAGTGCCAATATGTGCTGTGCTGTGCTTAGTTGTTCAGTTGTGTCCGACCCTTTGCAACCCCATGGGCTATAGTCCACCAGGCTCCTCTGTCCATGGAGATTCTCCAGGTAAGAATACTGGAATGCGTTGCCATGCCCTTCTCCAGGGGATCTTCCCAACCCAGAGATCAAACCCAAGTATCCCATATTGCAGGTGGATTCTTTCCAACTGTGTCAGAAGGGAAACCCTAAAATCCTATGATGTGTTGAATATAATTATTTTAATATATAATGCCAAAATGAACAAATATAAAACTCAGTCATGATATCGAAAAAGAAAATCTAGGATGCTTGGAATAAAAGAGAATTTCTTCATTCTGAGAAATGGCATCTATGAAAAATCTGTAACTTACCCTATACCTTATCTTCTCCTTAAGATTAGGATTTATGCATGACTGTCTGCTCTTACCATTTCTATTCAACCTTTTCTTGGAGGACCTGGCCATTGCAATAAATGAAGAAAAAGGGGGGAAATGCATATGGATTGGAAGGGAAGAAGTTAAACCCTCCCAATCAGAGACAGATTGATAACTTTTTGTTAAAGCAAAAACAAAAAGAAAAAAGAAAATAACATAAAAAAATTTTCAAGCTAGTAAGTGAGGTTCATAAGACATGAGGTTACCAAAATAATATACAAAAAACAGCTATATTTCTATACACTAGAAGCAAACAATTGGAAAAGAAAAATAATAAATTCCATTTACAAAACTACAAAATTATTTATAAAGTGCATAACAATACATTTTTAAAAGTCACCCAAAACCTTTATTTTTAAAGGCACAAAACACTGCTGAAAGAAATGGAGAGACATATTTATATCTTGAAAGACTCAATATTTTCAAGATGTCCATTTCTCCAATATTAATCTATAGATTGCATAAAATATCAACCAGAACCCCAGCAGACATTTTAATGTAAATTGATAAACTTGTGCAAAAGTGTATAGGAATATACAAAGAATCTAGAATTTTCAAAACAATCTTGGGGAAAAAAAAAGAAAAAAAGCGAGAAGGCTTGTACTCATAACTTCAAGACATCAGTTCAGTTCAGCCGCTCAGTCGTGTCCGACTCTTTGTGACCCCATGAATCACAGCACGCCAGGCCTCCCTGTCCATCACCAACTCCTGGAGTTCACGCAGACTCACGTCCATCGAGTCAGTGATGCCATCCAACCATCTCATCCTCTGTCGTCCCCTTTTCCTCCTGTCCTCAATCCCTCCCAGCATCACAGTCTTTTCCAATGAGTCAACTCTTCGCATGAGGTGGCCAAAGTACTGGAGTTTCAGCTTCAGCATCATTCCTTCCAAAGAAAACCCAGGGCTGATCTCCTTCAGAATGGACTGGTTGGATCTCCTTGCAGTCCAAGGGACTCTCAAGAGTCTTCTCCAACACCACACTTCAAAAGCATCCATTCTTCGGCACTCAGCCTTCTTCACAGTCCAACTCTCACATCCATACATGACCACAGGAAAAACCATAGCCTTGACTAGACAGACCTTTGTTGGCAAAGTAATATCTCTGCTTTTGAATATACTATCTAGGTTGGTCATAACTTTCCTTCCAAGGAGTAAGCGTCTTTTAATTTCATGGCTGCAATCACCATCTGCAGTGATTTTGGAGCCCCCAAAAATAAAGTCTGACACTGTTTCCACTGTTTCCCCATCTATTTCCTATGAAGTGATGGGACCAGATGCCATGATCTTCATTTTCTGAATGTTGAGCTTTAAGCCAACTTTTTCACTCTCCACTTTCACTTTCATCAAGAGGCGTTTTAGTTCCTCTTCACTTTCTGCCATAAGGGTGGTGTCATCTGCATATCTGAGGTTATTGATATTTCTCCCAGCAGCCTTGATTCCAGCTTGTGTTTCTTCCAGTCCAGTGTTTCTCATGATGTACTCTGCATATAAGTTAAATAAGCAGGGTGACAATATACAGCCTTGATGTACTCCTTTTCCTATTTGGAACCAGTCTGTTGTTCCATGTCCAGTTCTAACTGCTGCTTCCTGACCTGCATACAGATTTCTGAAGAGGCAGGTCAGGTAGTCTGGTATTCCCATCTCTCTCAGAATTTTCCAGTTTATTGTGATCCACACAGTCAAGGCGTTGGCATAGTCAATAAAGCAGAATTAGATGTTTTTCTGGAACTCTCTGCTTTTTCCATGATCCAGTGGATGTTGGCCATTTGATCTCTGGTTCCTCTGCCTTTTCTAAAACCAGCTTGAACATCAGAAGTTCACAGTTCACGTATTGCTGAAGCCTGGCTTGGAGAATATTGAGCATTACTTTACTAGCATGTGAGATGAGTGCAATTGTGTGGTAGTTTGAGCATTCTTTGGCATTGCCATTGTCATAAAGACAGACAAATAGATCAATGAGATAAAACAAAGCATCCAAATGAACCCATATTATATAGAATATTGACTTTTAATAAAGATACCAACTCAATTCAATAAGGAAAGGACAGTCTTCTCGATAAATGGTGCTGGGACAACTGAATACTCATAAGAAACAAATAAACAAAAATTCAGCCCCCTCTTTCTCACACTATATACAAAAATTAATTTGTGTAAATAAGAATAAAATAAGAATGGCAGGTATTGATAACTATAGCTAATAGGTCTACAAGATTTCACTATACTATTTTAGTACTTCTTATAATAATATGATATGCATTACAAATAAGGAACATAATAATAATTGAAAAATGTATTATCCAGTAATCTTGTAAGACTAAAATCCTTATATCTAAAAAATGTTACTGTCTATGTATATGTTTTAACTTTAAAAATCAATTGGAATAAATCATAATAAGAAAACAACCCAGTTAAACAGTGACAAATGAAAGGATGCTCAACAACATTAGTCATTTGTCAAATTGAAATCACAATGAAGTGTCACTAAACACCCATTAAAAAAATTAAAATGAAAATGATTAACAGTATCAAGTGCTTATATTTAGACTTAGAGTTTTGGGGAATGCAAAGTTAAATATATTTTTTCAAACTACTTAGTGCTATCACTCCTTCCGTTCAGTCACTCAGTCGTGTCCGACTCTCTGCAACCTCATGAACCTCAGCACACCAGGCCTCCCTGTATATCACCAGCTGCCGGAGTCCACCCAAACCCATGTCCATTGAGTCAGTGATGCCATCCAACCATCTCATCCTCTATTGTCCCCTTCTCCTCCTGCCCTCAATCTTTCCCAGCATCAGGATCTTTTCAAATGAGTCAGCTCTTCACATCAGGTGGCCGAAGTATTGGAGTTTCAGCTTCAACATCAGTCCTTTGAATGACCACCCAAGACTGATCTCCTTTAGGATGGACTGGTTGGATCTCCTTGCAGTCCAAGGAACCCTCAAGAGTCTTCTCCAACACCACAGTTCAAAAGCATCAGTTCTTTGGTGCTCAGCTTTCTTTATAGTCCTACTCTCATGTCCATACATGACTCCTGGAAAAACCATAGCCTTGACTATATGGACCTTTGTTGGCAAAATAATATCTCTGCTTTTTAATATGCTGTCTAGGTTGGTCATAACTTTCCTTACAAGAAGCAAGTGTCTTTTAATTTCACGGCTGCAATCACCATCTGCAGTGATTTTGGAGCCCCCCAAAATAAAGTCAGCCACTGTTTCCACTGTTTCCCCATCTATTTCCCATGAAGTGATGGGACCAGATGCCATGATCTTTGTTTTCTGAATGTTGAGCTTCAAGCCAACATTCCCACTCTCCACTTTCACTTTCATCAAGAGGCGTTTTAGTTCCTCTTCACTTTCTGCCATATGGGTGGTGTCATCTGCATATCTGAGGTTATTGATATTTCTCCCGGCAATCTTGATTCCAGCTTGTGCTTCCTCCAGCCCAGCATTTCTCATGATGTACTCTGCATATAAGTTAAATAAGCAGGGTGACCATATACAGCCTTGATGTACTCCTTTTCCTATTTGGAACCAGCATGTTGTTCCATGTCCAGTTCTAACTGTTGCTTCCTGACCTGCGTACAGATTTCTTAAAAGGCAGTTTAGGTGGTCTGGTATTCCCATCTCTTTCAGAATTTTCCACAGTTTATTGTGATCCACATAGTCAAAGGCTTTGGCATAGTCAATAAAGCAAAAATAGTTGTTTCTCTGGAACTCTCTTGCTTTTTCGATGATCCAGCGGATGTTGGCCATTTGATCTGTGGTTCCTCTGCCTTTTCTAAAACCAGCTTGAACATCCGGAAGTTCACAGTTCACGTATTGCTGAAACCTGGTGTGGAGAATTTTGAGCGTTACTTTACTAGTGTGTGTGATGAATGCAATTGTGCAGTAGCTTGAGCATTCTTTGGCATTGTTTTTCTTTGGGACTGGAATGAAAACTGACCTTTTCCAGTTCTGTGTCCACTGCTGAGGTTTCCAATTTTGCTAGCATATTGAGTGCAGAACTTTCACAGCATCATCTTTCAGGATTTGAAATAGCTCAAGTGGAATTCCGTCAGCTCCACTAGCTTTGTTTGTAGTGATGCTTTCTAAGGCCCACTTGACTTCACATTCCAGGATGTCTGGCTCTAGATGAGTGTGAATGATCACACCATCATGATTATCTGGGTTGTGAAGATCTTTTTTGTACAGTTCTTCTGTGTATTCTTGCCACCTCTTCTTAATAGTTTTGCTTCTTTTAGGTCCATGCCATTTCTGTCCTTTATTGATATAATAATATTAACAAATATATGCCCTCACAAAGACATGTAATGGAATGTTTATATTTTTTATTCATAATAATAAAAAACTGGAAACAATGCAAAGATTATCAACACCAGAATGGACAGTCTTGGAATATATATAAAATGAAACACAATTCAGCAATAAAAAGGCAGAAACTACTGATATTTACTTTATTCCTAAATCTCAATAGCATCTTGTTAATTAAGGGAATATGGAAACAAAACTCATACACGTTCTGTTGTTGTTTAGTTGCTAAGTCATGTGCAATTCCTTTGCCACCCCATGGACTGCAGCCTGCCAGGCTCCTCTGTCTGTGGGATTTCCCAAGCAAGAATACTAGAGTGGGTTGCTATTTCCTTCTCCAGGAGATCTTCCAGGCCCAGGGATCAAACTTGCATCTCCTGCATTATTGGTGGATTCTTTACCACTGAGCCACCAAAGACGCCCACACATTCTATACTTCCATTCATATGAAATTATAGGGAAAAAATAGATATATATATATTGTGATGGAAAGCAGATCAATGATTGTCGAAATTTAGTGAGTGGGAGGAGACAATTGATTTCAAGGGCTATATGAGAACTTGTTGGAATGAAGGAGATATTTTGTAGCCTGATTGTAGTCACAATACCATAGATAAACTTTTGATAGAACTCATGAAATCAAACACTTTAACAGGACAGATTTTGCAAATTAAAAAAAAATCTATTGAGAATGTGTATGTGTTTTTACATGCTCAGAATCTGTATTC
The DNA here is from genome assembly GCF_014754425.2 of Oryx dammah. Taxonomy (NCBI): domain Eukaryota; kingdom Metazoa; phylum Chordata; class Mammalia; order Artiodactyla; family Bovidae; genus Oryx; species Oryx dammah. The sequence goes on from NW_024070210.1 coordinate 38,794,201, forward strand.
TGTGGGATATATAATTTTCTTCCTAGTACTGTTCTTATAAAGTGGCAAATATGATTACAAAAACTGCAGTAGTACAAAATCCATTAAACATGAAGACACAGAATGGAAAATAGACATACTTTGGCACAGGAACTAAAAATCTCAAGAAACACTAAAATCTGCTTAGACTCAGTTCTATGACTCAGTTATAGTAAAACATCTTCCCACTGAAATTGTTAATGGGCTATGAGGCTTTAAATACACAGTTCCCAATCAGCTCTAAATAGAGGCCAACTTCTTATATGGTATTCTGCTTGTTAACTGTACCTTACATGGTTACAAAGTGGTTCTGTAAGAAGTTGTTTCAAAGAGTTATTTCACAATCTTCTGTCCTCCTTTTGAGTCAGAAAAGGAAAAAGAGTCTACGGCCATGCCACCCTGAACATGCCCAATCTTTTCTGATCTTGGAAGCTAAGTAGGGTTGGTTCTGGTTAGTACTTGGATGGGAGAAAAGGAGAAAGAGCTCAGTGGTTGATATTTGAATGGGTGAAAATGATATACAGAAAATAACTTGTCTATATTAAGAGATAAATAGAGCTAAAAAGGCAGTCATTTGACTTGTGGTAGTATCAACCTATTATTAATGCTTTTTTGGGGGACAATTGTTTTAAGGATGAAAAATTCAAAATATGTCTTAATAGTATCCCTGGTAATTCAAAGGGAATTAAATTGTGAATAATCTTCCTGGTATCTTCTTTAAACCCCTAGCTGCCATTTTTGGTACCAGAGGTTCTAGAATACAAGGAGGGCAGTGAACACCCTTGTTTTCCAGTATAGTCTCATTTGTGGAAAGCTGTAATCCACGATGCAGACAGTTTCCTAACAATGCTTACAGCCAATTAGGATGGTTTGGCAGCAACTCATGGAATAAATGACAGAGAGATCTAGGTTGCTCCTGCTGTAAATCTCAGTGCCAAAAGTCACTGTTCTTGGGCTCTTTCTCAAATCTGTGTCCTAACAACAAGCATTTCTAGAAACAAAAATATGTTGAGGAAAGGGCAGGGGGAGCTATTTGAAGAGAGACATCAGGCAGACAGTGTCTGTGTTTTCTATATGGTACTTGGGTGGGTACATCAATCATATTTGTTAAGTTGGACTCTAAACCATATGTCAGAATTTTGGTGGCAAATCTTTCATTCTCCCTTCTTGAATCCCAGTGTTCCCCTCATTGCACCATTCTGCTTCAACTGAGGCAGTTGAGAATGAATTGGCAAGGTAAAGGATAAATGAAAGGCAAAAAGACCTCTTGGCTGCTGCAACAAACCAGGATAAACCAAGAAAGTAGTGATGATGGAGATGTAAAAAAAGTTGAAGATAGCAAAAAAAAAAAGTCTTGGCAACCTAATCAGATGTAGGAGTTAATCAGAAAATTCTTGTTTGAGCAACTGGGTAGAAAGCAACAGCATCCATGAAGCCAGAAAAACAGAAGAAAAAAAAAAAACTGCTGGCTGGGTTGGGGATAGTTGGAGGAGCATAGCCATATAAGAAACGCATGTGCAATTCAATAGGGATTTTAAACTGTAGTGCAAATCTTGCAGTGCCATTATTTTCTGTTTGTTTGGTATTCTGTCACTCTCTCTCTGGCCTTACTTCTATCTATACACTTTTATGCCCACTTCCTTGCTTCTTTAATCCTCTAACAGACTTACAATTAACTTCTTTTGGTTCCTTGAATGCTCCTTTCCCTATCTCACTGCTGAGACTAGACTTGTGCTTTTCTTTCTGGAGTGCTTTTCTCCTTCCCTCTAGTTCTCTTTCTTTGGATCACTGCCGCTTTCCAGTTAGCCATCACTTCTCCAGAAGCCTTCCTTGCACCTTCCCCAGTCTTCCCAAGCCCATCTGAGGTAACTCTTTAATGTACTTCCATTTCCTCTATCGTAGTGTTTACCACTAGTGTTGAAATTGGACCCTTACTTGTCTGTCTTTACCTCTACATTATAAGCTCAGCTAAATGAAAGGACTGTTTGCCTTGTCAGTAATTAAGCCCAAAGAATCAAAGTAAAACATAAATAAATATTAGTAGAATTGAGTATTTCTAAAATTATTTAGTAAACATAAAATAAAAACAAATGAGGTTCTTCCCTGGTGCTTCCACTACAGGGGACATGGGTTTGACCCTTGTTTGGGGAACTAAGATCCTGCATGCTGCTGTACAGCCACAAAAACATTTTAAAAAGACCCAAATTCCCAACTGTGGATTATTACATATGGTCACTTATATCAACTGATACATCAATTATAATTTTTAAGAATAAATAAGTACATATAATATGTATGACATGTAAATATGGAGAGGGAGAAAGAGGTAACAAACTAAGAACTAGGGTTCTATATGAAAATTTGCACTTAAAATGCAGCATATGGCTTTATACATGGCATTTAAATACTCGAGGTTTAAATTTTATCATCTGTACAAGTGAAAAGTGGGATGAAGAAAGTTTGATGTTTCCTCAGATTTAAGATTATGTGAATCTATGAAAATAAACAGCAAAGGGGAACCTAAGTCTTATCAATTGCAAACAATGTAGACAGAGATTTTCAAAAATACAATAAGAATTGGAGTGACATCCAATAATATGAGAGTAGAAATAAACTTCAAATTTCTGTCAAAAACAATATTAGAAGTACCATAAGTTGTTCTTTTAAAAATTTATACCTGGATTCTTCGTTTGACTTTGTATATTGTAAATATTTTTTAAAGATTAGCTATAGACTTGTTCATTAAGATGGTTAAAGCTCACTATAACACATGATAAATCAAGTTAATTAATATTGGTAAATACCAATATTAAGTACCTAGTAACATGTAATATTAACGAGGAGCATGATGGAGGGAGACTGTAGACATGAACAAAGCACTTGGATACATGCAAGGATAAATTACTGATATATTATTACATCATTCCCCAAGAAAGGTAAGATACAAAAACAGCACCAGGGGAAGTAGAGATCCTTTCAAATATTCTGGAATCAAATAAGTACTGGTTAGGAAAAACCCTCAGAGATCATTTGATCCAGCCTCATTAGGGTCTTTGATCTTGAAATACCCCCAGTAAGTGCTGTCCCACTTATTCTTGAATGTCTCTGAGGAGACAGTCTCACTGGAAGCAGCGCACTCCATCTTTGAGCATCTCTATCTGTTGCAGAATGTTTTCTTTTATCATGCTCCCTGAAGTTTCCATTCACTGGTCTTGGTTCTGTCAGTGGGATCAAGCAAAGCACATCAAATATCTCTTTCACATGACAGCTTCAAATTGCTATTGCAAATCTGAAATGAATTCCCAATTTTGTATTTCTATACAACATAAAAATATAATGTGACAATCAAGACCTTTTTGAACTAGATGTGAATAGAAGTTTAATTTCCTTTTTATTCACCGAATTATAGAAATTACAGTTTAGCTTAAATTCTGATCCATGTTGTTTTTAAACTAAAGCTATCCCTTTTTAAAAGTATTGTACCACCTCTTGCCTCTTTTCTTTAGTTTGACATCAGTCATCACAGTCTAATTGCTCTTGTTCTTGCTTCTTGGTACGTGAGAGGTGGGGAGTCAGTGTGCATGACATCTGACATTAAAGGCTTGCTGAGTTCCCTCTTTTATAGAAACAGCTTATGGATTACACTGTAATATGCTGCCAGCTAAGGGACACAGGGAGTAGAGTGGTTGTGAGGATGGTGTGAACTGAAGCCACTTCTGCTCTTAGACAAAAGTATGTTGTAAAATAGGGTTAAGAAAATAACAATAAAACAATAAATTCTTTGCAATAAGACCAGAGCTAATTTTGCAACTTGGCCTAGAAAGTTACTATCTATATAACCTTCATTAAATGAGTTAATTTCACTCAGCCCTAAGGTCTTCATCTATAAAATGGGAATAACATTGAGTCTGCAGGCCTGTTGTGATAATTAAATGAGGCACTTTAGCACACTTCATCTAGTAAAGTGACTGACTATTGCTTCTCCTATTTCAAAGCTAGTGCAGTTAGAAAGTTTATCCCTTAGCTCTTGATAGCTTCGCCAGGTGCCCACATCCTGCCACACAATATTGCTGTTCAGGCCACCCTCCAGCCCCATTCTCAGGCCCGTAACATTATCTGCTTTGAGCTCTTATCTCTTCCAATTTGATGATTCCAAAATGAGAGCACCTGAGCAGTGGTGAAAGCATCAGAACTGAACTGAGCTTCCTTATTCTCATACCCAAGATGCCCACAACATAGAGAGTGATGAGGAACTGAATGTTTCCATGACGCAGTTTGGTGTCTCCCTGAGTAACTGAGGCTGCTTTGCCTCTGAAGGTCCTCTTGGTGGTCTCTTTCGGATGACATTGGGTGAGAGAGTCCTGCTACTATTGCCTACTGAATCAAGAAGGAGTAACTATGTACAGAACACTGATGACATGCCAAGAACTGTGCCGGGTCTGTGCCTCCAACACACACATTCAATTATTCAGCAAAATCTACTGCAAATCACCAGTGTGCCAAGTTGTATGTAATACTCGAAGGGAGGAAGTACAGTAAAATGTGTAAAACATAGAGAAATTATGCAGATAAAGGAAATTCTGCTCTCTGGGGTTGTAAGATCATGGAAGACATGACATAGGAACTGACATTTGAAAGAGAAACAGGCTCTCAGATGGAAGAATAGGTCAGGCATGGGAAACACATACATGAAAATACAGGAGGCCTGACCAAACACAGCTTGTTGTGGAAATGTCAATATGTTGATATTATAGAAACTTGACATTCAAAAGACGATTGTGGAAATACCTTCATGTAGAAAGAGGCTGTTGTGCAAAATAAGACCAAAGATGTAGAATTTAACCTAAAGCTGTGCTGCTTACTGTGAAATGAAGGAGGGAAATCTCACCAGCTCATGGCTGGGCTGCAGTTACTTTTCAGTTCCTTTACACATCAAAATCACAGACTTTCTGGTCAAAAGGTACAAACTTCCAGTTATAAACTAAATAAGTCCTAGGTACATAATGTATAACATTATGACTATAATTAACACTGTTGTATAGTATGTAAGAAAGATGTTAGGAGAGTAAACCCTAAGAGTTTTCATCACAAGGAGAAATAAAATCTTTTAGTTCTTCTTTTTGCTTTTTATTTTTGTTGTATCAATATGAAATGATGGATATTAACAAAATTTACTGTGGTAATCATTTCACAATATATGTAAGCCAAAACGTTATGTTGCACACCTTAAACATAGCAATGATATATGTCAATTATATCTCAATAAGACTGAAAAAAATCACAGTTTCTTTTATATAAGAACACAACATAAGATCCTTTGAGAACTGAATTTTGTCAGCAGTGGAGTAGAAATTTTGTGATACATAGGTGATGCAAGTATAACATGATATGGGGGCAGGGAGTATTCTTGGGAAAAGTTGGGAAGAGAAGTCTTAATGAAAGCCCATCTCAGACTGTTATTTGTGATGGGTAATAAGGATTTAGTCTTGAAAGGGGCATAGGAACTTGTCTGGTAAACATTAAAGTATTCTCATTTTGCTGAGACCATATACTCTTCTAACTAACAGGCAGTTATGTAAGATGAAGTTCTGTTTAACATGAAGAGTTGACCTTCTTCATCAGGAACCTAGACTTGTGTGTTCTATACATTTTGCAGGGCTAATGAATAAGCATATAGAGTCATCATCAGATTTACATTTCATAAATATTAACTTGATCACAATGCAAAATATAAATTTGTGAGGGATGAGGCTAGAATCAGATAAATTAGTTAGGCAGTTATTGCACTATTCCTGGGGAGAGATAATGAGGGATTAAACTAAGAAGAGCCACTGGGAACAGAAAAGAGATGATGAGGTTATCTAGTAGAAACCTGCAGAAAACAGCAAACATAATGGAGAAAATTTAGACATTAATACATTCTATTAAAGTTGGAATAAGTCATGTACCTGATATTACTGTCACTTTTCAATATGGCACAGAGATTTTGGTCATTTCAGTAATTTTAGGAAAAGAAATAAGGTGTAATAGAGTGAAAGCATGGACAGTATGTATTTATAGATGATGTAATCATACAAGCATAGTGCGCACACACACACACACAAATCCACAAACTATTAAAACTAAAAATAGAATCTATCCATTTGCTAGATACAGGATGACATTAAAAATCATCACAAGATCAACAAACTGCATCAACAACAATTGTGTCAAACACTACATATCCACTCAGAGATGTTACCCCAACCCTCCCCAACTTTCTCCCTCTTTCCCGTTTACACCTAAGTGTGCCAAACCTTACTGCCTCCTTCAGGGAAACCTAGGGAACTATATGTTTTCTTGTGGTTACCCTACATCTTGCTGCTGCTGCTAAGTCGCTTCAGTCGTGTCCGACTCTGCGACTCCATAGACGGCAGCCCACCGGGCTCCCCCGTCCCTGGGATTCTCCAGGCAAGAACACTGGAGTGGGTTGCCGTTTCCTTCTCCAACTCATGAAAGTGAAAAGTGAAAGAGAAGTTGTTCAGTCGTGTCCGACTCTTAGCGACCCCATGGACTGCAGCCCACCAGGCTTCTCCATCCATGGGATTTTCCAGGCGAGAGTACTGGAGGGGGTGCCATTGCCTTCTCTGACCCTACATCTTAGTTACACTTAAGAAAAATGTCCTTTATTAAACTTTCCTGCTAGGACCCTGACAAAGATCATCCCTTCTCAAGATGATTGATATTAGTCACCACAGAAATTTCATGCTTCTTTTCTATCACTGACCCAACAAATATTTGTTGACATGTGACCCAATTTTGGCCAATTAAATGGGACAGAAAACCTGCAAATTAGCTTCCAGGGAAAAGTTTATCCCCTTATTAAAAGTATCACAGGAAAAGATGGTTTTCTTTTTCCTCTGAACATTGTCCTAACTGAATGTAGAACTTAAAATTTCTGAATCATCTTTCTATCACTATTTGGATGAAATTATCCCAAAGAATTTGTTTGGGACTGAGAGAATGAAGTGAGGGAAGAAGGAAACAAATGCCAGACTCTACAGAACTTCAGGACTGAGAGGTGGTGTGAAAGAGGAGTCCTGGAAGTGACTTGAGAAATATCAGTCAAAGAGATAGAACATGAGCCAGAAGAAAGGACAGTATGGACAGCAAGTAAGAAGGAGTGTCAAGAAAAAGGGCATGGTCGATATCATCATCCTGTTGAAGGGGTTGGTTGGGTAAGGTCTGGGAAGAGATGATACAATCTGAAGCAAAAGCAGTTGCAGTGGAATGATGGTGTTGAAACCTCATTGTTAAGCCTCGAGAAGTTAAAAGAGGTTAGAACATGGATTGAGGACATCAGAAACTGAATACATTTTCTGAGAGTTTTCCAGGGAAGCAGGGTATTAAAAGGAGGGAAGGAACATTGTTAGTTCTTTTATTTCCCCCTTTTTATATAGGAGATAATCCAGGATGAAATAAACTTGGGGGCAGAGAGTGAGAAAAAAAAAAAAAAAACATTGGAAAAGAAGACAGATTGACCACCATAGAACTTTCATCAGTTTGAACAATGACAATTATTTTTAACAGTAGATGGATTTTACTCAAGTCTGTCTCATGTCTGTGAACATTATATCTATGGTCTGAAGGTGTGGGATCTACTGCACGTCCTCCTCCATTCCCTCTACCACCTCGTGGCATTCTTGCTCTCCCTGCACTACCCTTTAGGGCTTTGACACTCCAACTTTACCTGAGAACTGTCAGGAATGTTTACGGCTTTGGCTGCAGCTTGAGTTTTTAGGTATGTGACCCTCTAATGAAAATAAGGACAGTGGAAAAAAGCAGGAAAGCTGACCAGAACCAGAGCACCTGGACAAATACTCTTACTTCTAATGACATTTCTGGTCACAGGGTCATTTCTCTAATGCCTGAAATCTAGATGTTGAGGCAGGGCAAGGGGCCTGGGGCTTGGAGAGAAGCAGATTAGAAAAAGGATTTTTGGGGGGAGAATGCTTAGAGGAAGGTCTAGAAAATATACCGTTAAAAGAAAAAACAGTAGCCACTTTTCATTTCCTTCTTTCCTTCCTTCTTCTTTCTTTCCTCTCTTCTACCTTCCTGCCTCCCTTTTAAAATTACTAGTGCATTTATGGGCTTCCTTGGTGGCTCAGACAGTAAAGAATCTGCCTGTAATGTGGGAGACCTGGGTTCCATCCCTGGAGAAGTGAATGGCAACCCACTCCAGTATCCTTTTCTGGAGAATTCCATGGACAGAGGAGACTGGCAGATTACAGTCCATGGGGTCGCAAAGAGTCAGACATGACTGAGTGACTTTTACTTTCACTAATGTCTTTATAATAGTTACAGATATTCAGAGAAGAATCTAAGCTGTCCCAATTTAGTTTGCACTTCTTGGGATTTGTCTCCTCCTCCACACTCTGCCCTCCTGTAGCACCTTCCTGTTTAATATTAAAGTGATTCCCATCTTGTTCCTCCTCCACTCAGCCTACTTCCTTTTTCAGCTTCAGTGATGAGTCTCTGGCACTCAGGTTAATGTTCCCTTTATTTTAATCATTTCTGCTTTCTCACTTTGACCTTTCCTTCATTTCTAATTGACACCCCCATACTGCTGTGAGAAAATTAAGTCACCTCCATCCATTTCAGGGGACCAAAGTATGCATTGCTCAGTCACAAATTCTCCATCTCATTTCCTTCCATAACAGAGGCCCACTGAGATTAGTTGAAAAGAGCAAGAAATGGGTGACCTATTTGTCTGTGGTAGTTAAAAATTTAGCATACAGCAATAGCACATTTGCCTCATTTCCTAAGGGTATGAGGTATTTCATAGAAATGATTTTTAAAGATAACAAGAATTTACTGCTTTTCAAGCTCCAATATTTAAAAGAAATAACTATGTGTTGGAATCTTTATCAAGGCTGCTTATTCTGTAACGCAGTTGCTAAATATCAGCCTCAATGCATGAAGTCACTACAAAAAGGAGACAGTGTGGTGAACACACTGGCTAGCTGAGCTATTTTCTTAGCTCTGACAACCTCTTCAGGTGAAATTGTGCAGCTCTGTGTATTTATTTAACTTCTCTGATACTAAGTGGTTTCAGCTAAGGAAAAGTAGGCCTCTGCTCCCATAAAGTTATCAGTGCTAAAGAGAGATCCTATTGTTCTTTAATGTTTATAGTTTCATAACGTGATTATTATGAGTGAGGGGACTTTGTTTTAATAATTTTGCCTAGCATCCTAGAAACAGGTTTTAATGCTTGTGTATCTTCAATTCTCCTTCTAGATTTGCCCTTTATTTGAGTGTTAAAGAGCACACAGGGTGATGCTATATGTCCAGATTGCAGGGAGTTAAGATTCCCTTATCACTTACCAATATCTTCTTCAGCAGGTGAATGTTTTATTTTCCTATTAGACTATCCCAACATTTTAGTACATCTAGAGATTTATACAGGGTGCAAGTGGGCGGGCTCTATAAGGATTAGAAATGGAGGCCCACTTTTCACCTCTGCTGCATTCACAGACTTGTAGAGTCAGAATCTGTGTGCCCTGGAGAACCAGGTAGGATGACAGCACCTGAAGAACACTGTTGTCTTTCATTGTAGTTTCATTTCCTGGTGTCATGGCAGATGAGTGCATGTTCCCTCTGCTGTTGACAGGTGTCGTTTACTATGTTCAACTGTGCTTTCCTTATAATTTACTTCTGTTCTTCTTGAAGTACGTGTCACTCATGGTTTCTCATAGCTCCCATTGGTCTAAAAGTATATAAAATCTGAGCCTGAGTCTTGAATTGCTGACCTGTCTGAAGTATTGCAGCAGCAGTTCAAGAAGACTATGACAGAACTGGGGACAAAGCTTGGGAATAACCTTGAACAAGTCCATTAACCTATTTTGCCCTCAGCTTCTTTTTCGGTACAATGCACATGTTAACCTATATCATCTCTTCATCTGTGACATTCTAGGACTCTAGTTCTTGATGTTTCCACTAATGGTTAGTTTCTGTATTTCTCTGTGAGTTATTTAGAGAATTTCCTTATATATATATATATATATATATATATATACACTTAATTATATATAT